>NC_137341.1:34718824-35416324 GCF_965287045.1 Carcharhinus amblyrhynchos | reverse complement strand
AAGGCAGATAAATCCCCAGAGCCTGATTATCTATATCCCAAAGTACTTAAGTGGCTCTCAAAAGTGGATGGATTGGTGATCATCTTCCAGGATTCTATAGACTCTGGAACAGCCTCTGCATATTGCAGGGTAGCGAATGTCACTCCAATATTCAAAAAGGGAGGTAGAGAGAAAAACAGAGAATTATAACCAGTATGCTTAATATCAGTAGTGGGGAAAATTTTTGAATATGTTACCAAAGACTTTGTAGTGGAGCATTTAGAAATCAGTGACAGGATCAGAGTCAGCATGCATTTATGAGGGGGAAATCATGCTTGACAAATCTGTTGGAACACTTTGAAGATGCAACTAGAAAAGTTCACAAGGGGGAACCAGTAGATGTAGTATATTTGGACTTTCAGAAAGTGTTTGACAAAAAGTCCCGCACAAGAGATTATCGTGAGATTAAAGCACACGGGATTCGAGGAAGTGTATTGAGATTGATAGAAAACTGGTTGGCAGACAGGAAACAAAGATTAGGAATTAAAGGGTGCTTTTGAAATTGGCAGGCAGTAACTAGTGGGGTGCCACAGGGATCAATGCTGAGACCCCCCCCTGCAATTCACAATATATATTAATGATTTAGATGAAGGAACAAAATTTAACATCTCAATTTGTAGAGAATACCAATGTTGGGTGGGAGGGTGAACTGTGACGAGAATGCAGAGATCCTTCAGAATGATCTGGACAGATTGGGCAAGTGGGCTAATCAATGGCATATGCAGTATAATTTGGATAAGTATGAGGTTATTCACTTTGAAAGCAAAAACAAGATTACTATCTGAATGGCTGCAAATTGGGGGAGGGAAACGTGCAGTGGGACCTGGGCATCCTTGAGCACCACTACTGAGGATAAGCATACAGGTGCAGCAGGTGGTAAAGGCAAATGGCATGCTGGCCTTCATTACGAAAAGTCGAGTATAGGAGCAGGGATGTATTGTTGCAACTATAGAGGGCCTTGGTGAGGCCACATCTAAAGTACTGTGGATAGTTTTGGTCTCCTTTTCTGAGGAAGGATGTTCTTGCTCTCAAGGAAGTGCAGCGAAGGTTTAGCAGGCTAATTCTGGAGATGGCGGGACTGATGGATGAGGAGATATTGACGAGGTGATGATTGTTTTTGCTGGAGGTCTAGCCAAGATAGATGCAGACAGGATGTTCCCAATGGTGGGAGGAGTCCAGAACCAGGGGTCACAATCTGAGGATTGGGGGTAGACCATTTAGAGCAGAAGTGAGGGGACATTTCTTCACCTAAAGAGTGGTGAGCCTATGGTATTCATTACCTCAGGAAGCAGTTGATGCCAAAACATTGAATGTATTCAAGAGATGGCTGCATATAGCACTTGGGCAAATGGGATCAAAGGTTATGGGGAAAAAGCAGTATTAGGCTATTGAATTGGATGATCAGCCATGATCATAATGAATGGTGGAGGAGGCTTGAAGGGCCAAATGGCCTCCTCCTATCCTATCTTTGATGTTTCCATGTTTGCCTCCACCACACTCTAGAGCAGTATTTTCCAGATCTAACACAGTCACACTTTGCTCTATTGCTGGGCAAAGATCACTGTCCACACAAATATCCCCACTGGTCCACTAATATTAAAAGATAGATAATACCAACAGCAGCACCATCCCATGAGCTCAACCAACTTGGCAGAGAATGGGGTCCATGACCAACCTGACCTGAGGGGCTCATCACTACTTTACATGTTGCATTTCTCCATGGAACCATGGCAGTCTGGGTTGTGCATAAGTTACAGACTTGCTTATGTGAACCCAAATGGAAAGAAATTCCAAAAATGTTCTTGGATGTACAAACACATTTTTACAGTCTTCAAACACACCATCACTATCACACTCCTCCAATACTATTACTGTGTGAAAAACACTTTATCCAGCTCTGCAAGTAGTAGTATATAGTCCATAGCATCAGTTAACACAATTTGCTAACTCTCAGCATATAAATTCCTACTGAGATCTGTTAGATACAAATACTTACCTTTCACCCAAATAGTCACCAATGACTGTTTTATTTAACCCTTCTCCCTTGTATAGAAACTGGGAAATGTCTTCAGGAGTATTCTGAAGAAGATCATTTTCGATTAGAAACTGGATCCCCTGCGATCAGACAAAACAACAAGACTCAGAACAATTTTGGGTTTGTCACGGCAGCTTCCTGATCAAGATGCTGAGGCCTCCTCTCTTTTTCTCTCACCTTTTCTGAAGATATTGGGACACAACTGCACAGGCACCTCATTCAAGTGACTATTCATTCACCTGTAGAGGAGCTTGGACAGCAAGTACAGGCAAGCTGTTTTACAAATGGAACTGGTGCAGCTTAGCTCTTCTCACACCCAACATGCATGCAAACAAACAAGCAGCATCCAGCAGGGCTCACCATATTACAAACAGAAGCAGAAATCTTAGGAATGACTGAAAGGCCGCATCTTGTCAAAGTTTCTAAAAGGAAGGACCTACATATCAGCCTTCTGGGTTACAAATAATCTCAGATAAAAGCAGGACTGACTAAACCACAATGCTCCCACAGTTGAACAGCATGCCAGCATTCACTACTTACACATCTGGGCACAGTTACGAAGGACACGGCTTGGTTAAGATTTGCTGAGGGCTAGGGGTCCCACAGCATCCACTCCAGTCTATCTCATTACTCAATCGCCTCATTTAAATGCAGTAGAATCTAGCCCCCTCTTCAAATTAGATGACCATTGTTCTTCTCATTCGCCAAAGCATTGCAATCACATTACTGACCAGCGTTCCAATACCTTGGATTTCAATCAAGAATCCTTTCTACTTTAACTACACTCCTGCTTGAGCATCCTCTACATGTAAAATCGGCTTTGTTTGCTAAATGACTATCCACTTGCTAAGCAAGCATCTGTAAAATATTCCCTCAAAATTCTAAATGCAATTTGGTGATCAGATTAGGGCAAAGTGCACTCCTTCCGCTTGTGAAATTTCTCTTTTTTTTTTCTCCCCATCCTCAGCTGGCACTATCGTCAACCATTTGTCTACTGCATCCTCACTTGACATCCCACAAAATCTCCAGTGCTCAAGGTTGTTTCATCTTTTTAAAAGAAACACTGCAAATTCCAAAAATATATACATACACTAAATTCCAAATTGTCCTCCCCAAATTTCTCTGTGCTTTTAATTATATCAAATATGGTTGATCTTTTGTGTTCTCTGCAATCCTGGGGCTCCTGAACACCAGGCTATCCTTGTTGCCAATAGTCCTGTTGGAGAGTAAAATGAAAACAAAAACACAAGTACAGAGACAGCCATTTAACCCTTTGAGCCTGTTCTGTCATGCAATAAAACCATGACTGGTACCTCAACTCTATTGCCTTAATATCTCAATATACGAGTACAGCAAAATATCCAATGTCAGATTGAAAATTAAGTTAGCATCCATTGCTTTTGTATGGGACTGAGTTCCATACATTCTCTGCTGAAGGGCCAGGCCCACCACCCCCACACAATATACATACAGATGTAGAAGAATTACAGACCAAATTAAAATCAATCCTGTGACATAAGCATTGCACTTCTATTCCATTTATATTGCAACTTGCAGTAAAATATACAGTGGGACACAGCTGAAGATACCTCATTACTATATCACATTGGAGCAAATGATACAGATCAGTGAAAAGAAACCAAAGAGTATAAGAAATATTTTTTTTAATTCATTCAAGGGATATGGGCTAACTATTTATTGCGCATACCTAATTGCCCTTTAATACTGTCAAGCCACTCAGTTCAAGAGTCAAACACTTTGCTGTGGATCTGGAGTCACAGAGGCAGGGAAGGATTGTAGATTTCCTTCCCTAAAGGGCATTAGTGAACCAGATGGGCTTTTACAACAATTGTTTCATGATCATTAGGTCAGATTTTTATTGAATCAAATTTCACCATCTGTCGTGGTGGGATTCAAACCACCACCCCGAAGCATTGCCCTAGTGAGCATGCACATCATGATCGATGGACTGGTTTCAGTGAGCATGCGCAACTTGTCTGGCGTGTGATTGACGTTAGAAACCGTCAATGAGTGGTGAGTACAGGCCTGTGATGAGGTCTCTGGGTTACTAGTCCTGCAACAATGCCACAATGTCACCGCCTAATAAATTAAAATATCCAAACTTAAATATCCATTACCTTTTTGGGATCCATGTTGAATTTCTTTCTCCCCATAGCCATTTGTTTGTTCCTTTGAGTGGTCTTACTGCAAATATTAAAATAAGTAATGAGGAATACCTCTTCCTATTTCTCTATGAATTCATACACAGATTGACTATTAATGTAACCAGTTATTGCCCTCCTCACCTCATTAATGCAGGGACACAAATTCTGCCATTAAGAAACAGGAGAAATAGAAGTAGATAATTCAGCCCTTCCTAGCTAACTGCACTACTCAACAACGTTTTGCTGATCTACCTCATGTCCACCTTCCTGTACTATTCTCATATCCCTTTACTCTTACTAGTGTTCAAATATCTATTGGTAAGTCTTGAACATAACTGATTATGTTTGTGACTGTCCACCATCATTCTTTCAGTATTGAGCCGCATCGCTTGAAGGTAGCAAAGGCTTCTCAGAGGGGTTCCTGATCCCCTGCCCAAAGTCACTCTTTTTTCTGGAGATGCCCAGTTATTTAACCTCTGCCAATATTCAAGTCACAGATCACACCTTCTGCTGTCATTGTAGTAACGCCGCCTGATCATAATGTTATTTAACAACAATTATTTATTACACAATCAGCTTCATTCAAATAACATGGTCATGAAGTTCCAGAGATGACAGACTTTAGGCACAAAAGGTTAGGTTGGAGAAGTTAGGCTCCATCTCTTAAGCAAAGGGGATTGAGGAGAGATTTGATAGAGGTATTCAAAATTATGACAGGTTCACACAAAGTAGATGATGAAAAGCTGTTCATTAGCTGAGGATACAAGAACTGGGAGAACATATGAAGATTTTTGGGTAAGAGATGCAGGGATAATGAATTGGAACTTGCTGCCTACAAGGATGGTGGAAATGAAGACGACAAATTATTTCAAAAGGAAACTGGATGGGCACTCAAGGGAAATAAATTTGAAGGGCCACAGGATAGAATGTGGAAATGAGACCAACTAAATTGCTTTATGGAGAACCAGCAGGGATTTGATAAGCTAAATCGTTTCCTTCATTACCATTACATAATTACTGACTGTAAAGCTCAGAACCTGTTTAGATTGGTTGAAAATGGATTTGCGTTTTTCCTTTAATCCACATTCTGTTGACAATTTCTCTTGCACCATACTCATTACTATGAGTGAGAGCCACATCATACAGTCCATCTCTAGGGAGGGGAGCAGAAACCATAAAATCACTACAGTGCAGAAAGAAGCCATTCAGCCTGCAGAGTCTGCACTGACCCTCCAAAAGAGCATCCCCTTTGCCCTATCCCCGTAACCTCATGCATTTACCATGGCTAATCATAACCTAACCTACACATCTCTAGACTATGGAAGGAAACTGGAGCACCTGAAGGAAACCTGTCATGGAAGAATGTGCAAACGCCACACAGCCAGCCAAGGACAGAATTGAACCCTGGTCTCTGGTGCAGTAAGGCAACAGTGCTAAGTACACTGCCACCAGCAGATCCCACCACCAGCCAATGGTGTGCTGCCTTCCATTGCTAGAAAGATGCTGCGGGGAGAGCATAGAATCCCACATATATGTAGATAGGTTCAGGTGTAGCTACCTGGGGCTGAAGGTATAAGGCCACTGGAGTGCCCTGGAGCCCTACGCCATAGTCTTTGGGAAGTTGCTTTCCGTCTCCATAAATTTCCCTGAACTGGCAACAAGATCTGCTATGCCAGGAAACTGCACAGCTTATGGAATGAGTCATTGCGGTATGTCTGGGTGGTGGTTTAATGACACGCCCCTCAACCTTTTTTAAATCATGTATTACATCTCAAGAGCCATCCAAAAGCCAGAGGCACTAAAATCATCTAATGCTTTCCTAATCGCCAAGTCTGCATGGCATTTACTGGGAGCTGAAACAGGGGTTTTTCTAAAGAATGCAGTTTGAGGTTCCCACTGGAGGAGGGACTCAAGTCAACAGCAGCAGAGGGCAGTGAAACAACTTTTCTGGTAATGTAAACCTGGAGAGGTCCAAAATTTTTTTACACTTTTTTTTACCCAGCAGGTAGTGGATGCCTGGAACTCACAGCTGGGGGAGGTAGTGGAAGAAGGTACAATAGTGAGTTTTAAGGGGTGTCTGGACAAATACATGAATAAGATGGGAATAGACGGATATGGTCCTCGGAAGGCTAGGGGGTTTTAGTTCAGTCAGTGCAGGCCTGGTGGGCCGAAGGGCCCATTCCTGTGCTGTAATTTTTTGTTCTTTTAACTTCTTTTAACATACTTCATTTAACACTCAATTCTGACCCTGTGGCAGAACCTCTGAAGCAAAGAACACTGTTTGGCAACTGAAGACCATTCTTTCCCTTCCAATTCCTCACCTTCTTTTCCTCCTCCCCACAGTTATTCAACTTCCATTCCTCCTCTCATGGGAACTCATGAAGTCTGCCCACAGTAAATGAAACACCTGCAACTCAACAATGGTAGCCATTTTTTATGCATGGTTTTTCATCCTTCCGCTACCTTTAACCTCATCAACACCAAATCCCTTCAAGGACTCAGCACTCCTCCAATTTGGCCCCAGATTTTCATCAGTCACTCGTAGCCGTGCCTCAAGTTGTTTCAGCCCTGAGCACTGGAATTTGTTCCCTACACATCTGTCTCGGTCTTCTCCTTTAAGATGGCCTTTCAAACTTCCCTGTTTAATCTGTACGTCTCATTATGTAGCTTGGTACAAAATTTTGGGATGTATTATCACATTAAAAGGTATTATATAAATGGAAGTTGTTGTTAAACATAGGGTCTTGTTGGTAATGTGTCTCTGAAAATCTACAGGACATGAGAATCAGTTGCTGCAGAACCTTAAAAATTGTTAGCGTTAGCATCGGCGTCATTTGTCTCGCTCCCACTTGCACCCCATTCCAAACCACTACCCCCACTAAACCACCATACCTATACCCGACTCAACCATTATAAGTTCAAAGGTGGGAGAGACAATTAAATTTAACCAATTCAACTCCAAAAAACACAAGAAAAATAAAAAAAATGTTGTTTGCTCTAATTCACACATGCAGGCCTCCCTCACACTGAAAAGGTCATTTAGGGTAACAATTAAGTTTCTAAAAAACAATCATTGTAATGATGATCCCCTCATAGCAGGGCAAAACTGTAAAATTTCTCTTGGTAAATATTACCTAAATCAATACATTTTTGCAGAGAATATTTAGAGTAGTAAGTTGGTGCATTAACATTTTGATTAATGCAAATCAAGTTTTTTTTCCATATAAAGACAGCCAGCACTTTTACAGTCAAGTAAAACATCAACCAAAGCAACAACAGCATTCATCTTCAGATTCAAAAAGCATTCATGCTTATAATTTTACTGCACGCAGACACATCGCCACATCTTGCTTAATAAAAGAACATTTTAAAACCTTCTGAGCTGCAGCAATTGTTAGAATATCAGCCAACTCACCTCTCATCAGTGCAAGTCAGAGTCTCAATCTCACTCATTACCTCAGCTATCTCATCTTTCAGCCTCTGTAAAATAAATATTAAAACATTAAATCTACAAGGCATTAACTGCAGTTTTACAAGATAGCTTTAAGAGAGAACCCCAACCACAACCCCCTACCCCTCCCCCAGTAAGATTCAAAATCCTGATGCCTCAAAAGATGAAGCAATTGATGAAATAAGAGCCCAACAAAGCAAGTCTTATTCATGTGGCAAGCAGCTGTAGACAGACAATACCACAAAACTAAATCACTCCCCTGTTTTTCCTCTCTTCTGGGAATTCAAACCTATTCCCAGGATGAAAGGAAGAACAAGAATTGCAAAGCAACTGGATAATGCTACAGAAAAATCTGGGACAGAATCCTGAAGATTTACTCAAGGCAAGTACCAAGTGATGCACTCTGCTCTACTACAGTTGCAGTTGAAGTGAGGGCGGGCAGGCAGGCAGGCAATGTAGAACAGCACAGTTAGATTTCTATACTTATCACACTGAACACAATTGTTCCCAAAGTATCATTATTTTGAACAAAGGAGGCAGTGAAAATGACAGCTTACAAATGACAAACCACTTGCCACGGTTATAGGGTATGCCGGAGGACAATGGGGTGCCCAAAACACAATAGCGTGGGATGCAGAAAAGATCCAATTGTCTTATATTGGTTCTAGTATTAGTATGAGGATGTGTGCTGTATTCAACACAGATTCGGATAAAATCCAACAGCGTAATAAATTTGTTTGAAGGCCAGGAAGCAATTGTAATTTTTTTTTCCAAGTGGATGATGTAATTAGAAAGAAAAAAGACAACCATAATGACTTTAAGAGGAGTCAGCCAAGTTAATCAATTCAGCAGCCAGATAGCAGATTAAATTTAATATGATGTGCTATTTTTATAAACAGGGAGAATAAGAAAGGGTAAATACATCAAATAATAGAACCTCAAAAGGAGCTGAGAGTACAGACTATTTATTTTCATTAAAATTAAGGTTTAATCAAGCAGTTTTAGAAAAATGCAAACATAAATAAAGACCTAGAGCAATGCCAACACAGACCCACAAAAACTGAGGAAATTCAAGGGGGTGTTCCCCATCATCATCTCAGGGCAATCAGGGATAGTCAAAAAACAAGTCTCACCAGCAACACCTATGTAGAGAGCAAATTTAAAAAACACCTATTTGAGTGCAACATTCTCAGTTATGACCTGTAAGGTGGCATTTGCCATTCCATATTTTGCAGAGAGCATAAAAAATACAGAATTTGCAAAAATGCAAATGCTTTGCACAGCAAACATAAGAATGTTGCTGCTGTCACATCAAATAAAATGTAATCTTCTGCAAATATGCTTCTAAAGAGGTTGCTACAGAGACAGAATACGCAAGCACATTTTCAATTAGGCAGCGCTTTTAGATGTGGAATTGTTCAGAGTGTTGATCAACATCAATGCAGATGTGCATAAATTCAAATGGATCAAAGAGAAGATTAGAATTTATGTCTCCAAGTCCCCCTAAAGTTCCCAATGATCTCCCTTTCTTGATGGTGTCCTATGCCAGCACAAATACAAGCACACTCTGGACAAGTTCTTTAATTTTAAAAGATTTTCCTACATTAGAGGTTATGTATTAATGTCAAGGAGATTGAAACAGCTTAAAAATCGATAGACCCAAATCCTATCTGACCTTGATGTAAATTGAGTCCATGGTAATAGATGCGAAGCCACATAATGTATATTCAACGTTAAAAAATACAGTGCACAAATTATGTCAACAACTGGTATTTATATATCTTTGTCATATTAAAACATTGTAAAGCATTAAACCGACACCAAGATACACTGAGATATTGGAATGGATTACCAAAAGGTGTGGTCAGGAATAGTTCTTAGCAATAGAGACAGGGACATTTTGGAGCTCAGGCAGCTGTTGGCATGGCCACCAAATGTAGTACAATTAAAACAAGATTGCTTACAGGCCAAAATGAGAGGAGTGCAGGTTTCTCAAAGGGTTGTCAGGATGCAGAAGATTACAAAAGATGTGGAGCGGGGAGGCCATGGTGGGATTTGAAAACAGGGATGAGAATTTCAAAATCAAGACGTTGCCAGACCAGGAGCCAATGTAGTCAGTGTACACAGGGATGACTGATATAGTCAAACATACAAATTAGAAGTAGGCCATGCAGCCCCTCAAGCCCTCTTTGCCATTCAATAGGATCACGGTCAATCTGATTGTCACCCCAATCCCACATTCTTGTCTACCTTGATAATTCTCATGTCTTAAATGAGTGACCCCATATTTTTAAACAGTGATCCCTAGTCCTAGAACAAGAGGTTGAGCTATGAGGAGAGGCTGAATAAACTAGGCTTGTACTCGTCAGAGTTTAGAAGAATGAGGGGAGATCTCAATGAGACGTATAAGATGATGAACGGGATGGATAGGATAGAGGTGGAGAGACTCTTCCCGCTCAGAAAGGACAGTAGGACTAGGGGGCACAGCCTCAAGATAAAGGGGGGGCGGTTTAGAAAGGAGTTGAGGAAGAACTTCTTCACGCAAAGGGTGGTGAATCTCTGGAATTCTCTGCCCGTTGAAGTGGTGGAGGCTACCTCGCTAAATATTTTTAAGACGCGGGTTGATGGGTTTTTGATAAGAGAGGGGATTAAGGGTTATGGGGAGAGGGCGGGAATGTGGAACTGAGCCACGACAGATCAGCCATGATCTTATTGAATGGCAGGGCAGGCTCGAGGGGCCAGATGGCCTACTCCTGCTCCTATTTCTTATGTTCTTATGTAGTGCATCGAACAGAGGCAGAGTTTTGGATGACAGAGGGAAGAATGGGGAGGGAGGGAGCAGTTGGTGGTGGTGGTGGTTAGGCAGGTGTCCATTGGGACATTCCAATAGAGAGGCAACAAAAGTAAACGTAACAAAACTCATGGTGCTTCATTATGAGACAAAAGAAAGGACAAAGGAAGTGACACCAAGACAAAACAGATGACATCAAAAGAGTTGACCAAATGCTAAATCCAAGGTAGGTTTCAAGCAGTGTCTTGAGAGATGACGACACTCAGGGAGGGAATTCCAAAGCTTGGGATTCCCAAAGCAAGTGGGGGACATACAAGAGGCCAGAACTGGAATAGCAGCAGTGAAATCAGGTACCAGGTTAAAAGCCAGACCGACTCACCTCAATGTCAGCCATCAGTTCCTTCTTCCTCCGTCTAATATTGTCCAGTTCTTCCTTCTCTTCAAGTGATAGTTCAGGTGGCACTGCAAAAAAGAGAGAAAATTTAAATACGAATTGTAATGCAAATTAAGGAATGAGAGTGGCAGGTCACAATCTTAAAACACTGAAACATTGCAAATAAACATACCTGTGAAAAATATACACTGCAATTTTTGTACTTGATTTCGGATTTAAGTGAAAATACCCGACAGATCCAAGAAGTCATAATTTTACAAGTTTTAAATAGAGTACTTGTAGTCGCTGTACAATTTTAAGCTCCTACTGGAAGTATTAAAACCAGAACTAAAGAAAATCAAATCTCATTATACAGTTATTATCTCTGCAAGGCTCATTTCTCCAAGTATTTTGCTGAACGGCAGAACACCAGCTTCCAAACAAAAGACTAACCCCGACAACCAGAAGCTATACAGCTTCAGATTTTGAAATGGAGCATATGCTATAGCACTCAAAATATAGAGCCAGTGGTCCACAACACAATACATCTTCCAGCAATTTCTAAACCAATTTCAGTGGGTTTGTCGACCAGAAACAGTCATCATTCCTCAAGCACCCATGAAATTCTGCACCGTGCAGCAGAGAAAACTGCTGCTGCAACTCAATGCAGCTTTGTTCACCCTTTGTCATTAGCGCATCTTTCTTCACTGTACCTGAGCAGCAGTACTGATGTAGTCAATATTCCAGACTCCTAACTGCTGAAAAGACAGATCCAATGATCACGATCACACATACACAGCCACAAGAGGTGGGAGATGAAGGCCACTCTCAGTAAAAAGCACAGACGAGTTCTGCCAATCTACCCAGACACCTGTTTGCTGCAGATCTTACTAATGCAACCCTGATTTTACAGCAAAATCATGCTGCAGTGTTTAGCACAAGCCCCAGCACGCTGCAGGCTGTACAAATCAATGTTTCTGTAATAAGACACTCCCTCACATTACAAGTACTGCTAACATTCACTCTTCCAGGCAAGCTTTACTCAATGGTGCCTGGGCCAATGCAACACTTCTTTTTCAAAAAGGATTATGTCAGGCTGACATATTGGGAAAGCCCACAACTAGGTCATAATAGGTACATGATAGATTGGCAGAACTCTTGTATGTTAGCCCCACCTCATTTCAAAGTACACAAAGATGTTCCTTTTAATTGAAAAAGCCTCAATTTTACAATAAACAGAACCAAACATCATACACAGACAGGACACTGAGTTGACAAGTCAAAACAATCTCTTACAGGAAACTGCATTCTCCCAATTAGCATCTTACTAGTTTCTCAGCGTTAGCTACAGGATTTTAAACACTGCATGTTGTCTTTGAGAAATTAAGTGTTTGAGGATGATTACACTGCAATGGCAAGCTGCTTCAATAAAACGCACAACTCAACATCAAACATTCAAGGCTGGGACCATGAATGGATTTGACCCTTACTGTCATGGATTGTGTTAGGAGCCACCTGAAAGTTGACGCAGTGGCAAGTTTACTATAACAGGCTGTCCTTAGTCGGTGCAGGAGGTACTGTTCTGTACAGCCCACACTAGTATACACCAAGAACCTTTGGTTAAGATATACCCATGTGACATTGATCCTGTGAGATGCAAAGTTAATTCCATTGAAAGAGACATGTCCTAAATACCAAATAATCCTCAGAGTCTGGAAACAAGAGCAGACGTATGTTCCAACACACAGTAAATAGGACACTTGCCTGATATTTTACTGAAAAGTCCAGGTCTGCCAAGACATTGTTTACAGGGCATGATATACAATCAGTTTCAAATGAAGTCTTAGAAACCCAAGGTGTTTTTCTTTTAAGGAGCAGCTTGAGCTCCTTCAGAAGCAACGAGAGAACAACCACACTAAATCACATCAAGGTTGCCAGCAATAAGCAGCCATGTGGGCAGCAATCAGTCTAAAAATGCCCCCCCCTCCCCTGGGGATATCAAGTTACTGGTGCTGCCCACTTTGTTGATCAGGACAAATTGTCCAGTCCATATTCTACTGGAGAGAAAACAGAATACAGCAGATCATTCTTGTGAAAAAAATACAAAATGACTTACAGCCCAAATAGATGGAACACAGTTGCAGTAAATCACAGCAAAGGTCACACAACATCAATATAACCACAAGTGTACTTGGGATGTTACAAATTGCATCGATTTCCTTGGGGAATGGAAGTTGGACGAATAAAACTCGAAGAGGTCACAACTGAACTGCACCACCCAGTAATTAGGAGATACAAATACACACTTTTTATTTGAATATATACCACTCAGAAGCAGGCTTGCATTTTAAATATGGCATTTAACGTGATAGTCAAAATAAATGGAATATTAAATGTTTGAAGCATTTCTCCCACACGGATGTGGGTATATTTCACTTGAGGCTTTGGACCTGCATATCTAGACCAGATATAAGTACATGAACAGTGTGATCTTCTCTAAAGGCCTGTGCTACATGTCCTCCTCAGCAATCCCACCCCCTCCCCCAACTAGGTTGTTCACTCCTCCCTCCCAAACCATTACCCCCACCCCCCCCATATCAAACAATTCTCTTTCTGCCACTGAAGACAAAACGAGATTTTAAAAATCAATACAATTCTACGGAATGACTGATGAGTGATGCTTACGTGAGATGTCAGTACAGCATTGATTTTTCATCTTTGTACAATGCCCAGCTGAGGGGCAACATCTGTTTATAACTCTGAACTCTACTTGACCCAGCAATCAAAGGGAGAAAGCATTTCAAATTGCTGAGTGACAGTAAACTGAAGCCAGCCTTCACTTCCATTTGTTACACTGACCATTCTAGACATTTCTAATGTTGCAATAAAATTAACCTTCTTCTTTTCATTAATTGCATTACATTCTTACAAAGTAATGATGGAATAGAGACAAAGAGAGGCAGAAACTTGTATTTCTATAGCAGCTTTTTGAATCGCAGGATATAGGATAGAACTATTCCAACATATCCCAGATTCTTTAAGAGGAAAATAAAACCATGATGCATGAGGGTGGTGAGGAAATCAGACTTTCATCATCATTTATGCTTCCAATTATTCTCAGTCAGATTTCTGGGTATGACACCAACATTTCCAGATGTCTGCACTTAGTCATAAAAATGTAATGGTAATCATCCTACTGGTAAAGCCCAACACAGCTAAGCCCCAAGGCAGCTTGTTTATTGTGAAACAAACCTAAATAATGACTTGCATATCTCACCTTTGACATCAAAATGTCCCAAGGCATTTCACAGGTGTATTATCAGATAAAGGTTTGACACTGAGCCACCGAAGGTTATCTTAGACCAAAAAGCTAGGACAAAGAGAAGGCTTTCCAAGAGTGTGTTGAGAAGGAGGAAAGAAAGAGAAAGTCAGAGTTAGGGAAGGTATGATGTGGGTATGCCGGCGTTGGACGGGCGTAAACACAGTAAAAAGTCTGACAACACCAGGTTTTAGTCCAACCGATTTATTTGATAATAGACTCACAAGCTTTCGGGGTTAGTCCCTTCGTCAGGTGAAACTCTAAACTGCCTGTGCTTTATATGCTCTGTCTGAGGCCAGAACTCTCCATTCACCTGACGAAGGGACTAACCCCGAAAGCTTGTGAGTCTATTATCAAATAAATCAGTTGGACTAAAACCTGGTGTTGTCAGACTTTTTACTGTGTTTAGGGAAGGTACCCAGAGCACGCACGCACGCAGAATTGAGGAATGCAGAGATCTCAAAGGAAAGCCATAGAAGGATTTGATCCCAAAGATATGAATTTTAAATTTGAGGTGTTGCCAGATCAGGAGTCAGTGTATCTAGTGAGCATTTAGGGCAAGGAGCAATAGTCAAACGCTAATCTGTTCATTGCTGAATTAGGCAAGTAATTTCTCTCCTTCTGAAGACAAACCCATTGCTGGATTCCACTGACATAGGAACATTGAACGTAGGAGCAGGGATAGGCCATTCAGCCCTTCATACCTGCTCTGTCATTCAACAAAATCATGGTTGATCTGGTTGTGGTCTCAATTCCACTTTGCTGTCTGCACCCCCATAACCCTCAACTCGCTTGTCTATCAAAAATCTCTCTCACTCGGTCTTGAATAAGTTCAACACCCCAGCCACCACTAGTTTTTGGGGAACAGAATTCCACAGACCAACAACCCAGAGAGAAAAAAATCTCCCCATCTCCACCCTAAAAGGGAGACACCTTATTCTTATTGTCTTTCAAGGGAAAACGGCAATGGGTGCAGGAAAGGCATGTGCCGGTTAGGAGAAAGGATGGGAAAGGTAGGATTAGAGAGCCATGGATTACTAGAGATATAGAAGACCTGGTTAAGAAGAAACGAGAGGCGTATGTTAGGTCTAAGCAGCTGGGAATGGAGAGAGCATTGGAGGAATACAGAGAGAGTAGGAGGGATCTCAAAAGGGGAGTTAGGAGAGCAAAGAGGAGGCATGAGATGGCTTTGGCAGGTAGGATTAAGGAGCATCCAAAGGCGTTTTACTCCTATCTTAAGAGAAAAAGGGTGGCTAGGGGTAAAATCGGTCCCCTCAGGGACAGACAAGGGGAATTGTGCTTAGAGACAGAGGGAATGGGGAGATCCTGAATGAATACTTTGCATCGGTATTCACGAAGGAGAGGGGCACGATGTCTGGTACGGTCATCGAGGGAGCAGTAGACCAATTGAAAGATCTATCGATTACGAGGGAAGAAGTGTTAGGGCTTTTATGTAGCATTAAACCGATAAATCTCTGGGGCCCGATGGCAGTTATCCTAGGCTGCTTAGGGAGGCGAGGGAGGAGATTGCTGGGCCTCTGACGCAAATCTTTGTCTCTTCTTTGGACACAGGTGAGGTCCCAGAGGACTGGAGGATAGCGAACGTGGTATCGTTGTTTAAAAAAGGGTAGGAGGGATAGCCCGGGTAACTATAGGCCGGTGAGTTTAACGTCAGTGGTAGGCAAGTTGATGGAGAGGATTCTTAGGGATAGGATGTATGAGCACTTAGTGTTGCGATCTGATTAAGGATACGCAGCATGGCTTTGTAAAGGGGAAGTCTGGCCTTACGAATTTGGTAGAATTCTTTGAGGAGGTGACAAAGACAGTCGACGAAGGACGAGCCGTTGATGTCATCTATGTGGATTTCAGTAAGGCGTTTGACAAAGTCCCTCATGGTAGGTTGGTAGAGAAGATTAAAGCTCATGGGATACGTGGCCAGGTATCTAGATAGGTAGAGAACTGGCTTGCAAAGAGGAGTCAGAGAGTAGTAGTGGAGGGGTCCTTTTCCAGCTGGAGGTCTGTCACTAGTGGTGTGCCGCAGGGCTCAGTACTGGGACCTCTTCTCTTTGTAGTGTATATAAATGATTTGGAAGAGGCAGTAGGCGGTGTGATCAGCAAATTTGCTGATGGCACCAAGATGGCTGGATTGGCGGGCAATGAGGATCAGTGTCTGGCAGTACAACAGGATATTGATAGGCTGGTTGGTTGGGCAGATACATGGCAAATGGAGTTTAATCCGGATAAATGTGAGGTGATGCATTTTGGCCAGAATAATGTAGGGGGGAGTTATATGATAAAGGATAAGCCCATAAGGAGTATAGAATCGCAGCGAGACCTGGGGGTGCAAGTGCACAAGTCTTTGAAGGTGGCAGTGCAAGTGGAGAGTGTGGTGAAGAAAGCCTATGGTATGCTAGCCTTTATAGGAAGGGGTATAGAATATAAGAGCTGGAGTCTAATGTTGCAGTTGTATAGAACGGTGGTTAGGCCGCATTTAGAGTAGTGTGTCCAGTTCTGGTCGCCTTACTACCAGAAGGACGTGGAGACTCTGGAGAGAGTGCAGAGGAGGTTTACCAGATGTTGCCTGGTATGGAAGGACTGGGGTATGAGGAAAGATTGAAGAAATTGAGGCTCTTTTCCCTTGAAAGACAGCAACTGAGGGGGGATCTAATAGAGGTATACAAGATTATGAAGGGTATAGACAGAGTAAACAGAGGTAAGCTATTTCCTATGATAGAGACACATAGGACAAGGGGCCATGGACTTAAGGTGAGGGGAGAGAGGTATAACACAGATATTAGAGGGAGGTTTTTCACACAGAGGGTAGCGGGGGTATGGAATGCTCTGCCAAGTAAGGTGGTGGAGGCAAACATGCTAGAGTCATTTAAGAGTAACTTAGACAGGCACATGAGTGGGTTGGAGATGGGTGGATATAGGAGATTGTTTTAAATAAGGGTCATTAGCATTGGGGCGTCCCTGGTAAGGCAAATGGATATGGTACAATAATAATGTTTTTTTTTCTTTTCATTCACAGGTTTTAAGTCAGTCCGCCTTGTGTCCAATGAGGGGCATACACGCGATGGGTCGTACTTGGGCTGCTCTTGGTTGTTCAAGATTGGCCTAGTGCTTCATGTCGTTAGTGTGTGATTAAACTGGACCAGATACTGGGCAACACGACAGCTCAGTGACTATCACTGTTTGCTGTGCAGACACATGGATTTGGGCCACTGTCTGTGGGAGTTTGCGCATTCTCCCCGTGCTTGCGTGGGTTTTCTCCGGGTGCTCCGGTTTCCTCCCACACCCCAAAGATGTGCTGTTAGGCTGATTGGCAGTAATAAATTGTCCCTAAATTAGTTTCCCTCAATGTGGATGGCCATAAAACAATAGATAAGGGTCATGGGTGGAGGGGGGGGAACTGGTAGTGTTAAAATGGCGGCATGGGCTCATTGGGCCGAAGGGCCTGTTTCGTTCTTTGTCTGTTCTTAAACTATCCCCCTAGTTCTAGTCTCCCTAAGAAAAGGGAAACATCTTCCCTATAACCAACTTGTCAAGTCCTCTCAGGACCTTATATTTTTAATAAGATCACCCCTCATTCTCCTAAACTCCAGTGGGTATAGGCACAACCAGTGCAACATTTATTCATAAGATAAGCCCTTCATCCCAAGAATGAACCAAATGAACCTTAACTGAACTGCTTTGAATGCAAATTACTTCCTTTTTCAAATAAGGTCAAAACTGTGCACACTATTTCCACAGGAGTCTCACCAAGGCTCTATGCAGCTGCAGCAAAATATGCCGCTCCCCTTGCAATAAACTCCAATTTTCCATTCACTTAATCATTTGATGTAGTTACATACTAACTTGAGATTCACATACCAGGATATCCAGATCCCTTTGCTTTACCAAGTTCTGCAATCTCCATTTAACTAGTACATTGTATTATTCCTGCCAACACAGTTAAGTTCACATTTTCCCACATTACATTCCATCTGTCATTCAGCCAATGCAGCCCACAGACTGATCAAAATAATTCCCCATCTATCCCAGCATCAGAATGGCTCAGTGCATCACCACTCAAAAAGAGAACTATGATGGCAGGAAGAATTTCAGAACTTCAGAGCAGAAGGATTAGTAATTTCTGATATGGTAGAACTGCACCATCAAAATGTTTGCTGACCAGCATTGTTGGACTAGATCTCAGCTTTCATTATTTGGAACATATTTCAGAAAATACATGAGGTTAGAGAATTGGGAAGTGCATTTAAAGGAGTGATCTAAAGTCCCAAGAATTGCATTGAATGTGCAGCACAGGAACATGTCATTCAGCATGAGCTTCCACCCAACCCTCTTCATTGCACCTGATTTATTTATTTTTCTTTTTTCTCTTTCATGCTTTTATCTCACTTTCCCTTAAATGCATCCATATTATTCACCTTTTGAAAGAAAATGTAACTGGTCTGATTAGCAAGTTTGCGAATGATACTAAGATTGACGGAGTTGCGAATAGTGAAGAAGATTGTTAGAAAATGCAGCAGGTTTATATAGACTGAAAAATTGGGCAGAGAAATGGCAGATGAAATTTAATCTGAGCAAATACGAGGTGATGCATTTTGGTACTTCCAATTCAGGTGGGAGCTATAAAACAAATGGCAGAACATCAGGAGCATCAGATATACAATATATCTGTATATTGGGAATATACAGATATTCCTAATCTGTATTGGGAATACAGATCTGGGAATTCAGGTCCACAGATCCTTAAAACTGGCTCAGGTGGAAAAGGTGGTGAAGAGAGCATATGGTGTGCTTGCCTTCATCGGCTGGGGCAGCGTATAAAAGTTGGTAAGTTATGTTACAGGTATATAAAATGTGAGGCCACATTTGGAATACCGCATCCAATTCTGGTCACCACACTACCAGGACGTGGGGGCTTTGGAGGGAGTACAGAAAAGGTTTACCAGGATGTTGCCTGGTATAGGGGGTATTAGCTATGAGGAAAGATTGAATAAACTGGGATTGCTCTTGCTGGAAAGACGGAGGCTGAGAAGCGATCTGATAGAAGTTCATAAAATTATGAGGGGCACAGATAAGGTGAACAGTTGGAAGTTTTTCCCCAGGGCAGAAATGACAGTCACAAGGGAGCACAAGTTCAAGGTGTTGTTGGTGGTGATAGGCACATGAACAGACAGAATATAGAAGGATAAAGGTTGTTGGTTTAGGTAGAATGTGATCGGCACAGACTTGATGGGCTGAAGGACCTGTGCTGCACTGACCTTTGCTGTAAGTTTGACATTCTCACAGCTCTCTAGATAAAGAGGTTTCTCTAGAATTCCTACACTTAATTTATTATTGACTATCTAATATTAGAAGTCTCAAGTTTTGTTCCCCCACCCAATGAAACTTTAAAATTAGATAGTTTTTCCACAAATTGTTTGCAGGTCACATCAAATAAATGCGGAGGAAATGTTTCAAAGGCAGCAACAAATGTCACTGACTGTATCCAACATACAGAACAAATCATAACATCAGGTCAAAAGACAAATAAATAAAATTACACCAGTGCCAATGTAATCATTGATCTTGCCATGAGGAGTCATAGAGGTTTACAGCATGGAAACAGGCCCTTCAGTTCAACTTGTCCACACAACCCATTTTTTTAAACCCCTAAACTAATCCCAATTGCCCACATTTGGCCCATATCCCTCTATACCTATCATACCCATGTAACTATCTAAATGCTTTTTAAAAAGATAAAATTGTAACTGCCTCTACCACCACTTCTGGCAGCTTGTTCCAGACACTCACCACCCACTGTGAGAAAGAAATTGTCCCTCTGGACACTTTTGTATCTCTCCCCTCTCACCTTAAACCTATGCCCTCTAATTTTAGTCTCCCCTACCTCTGGGAAAAAATATGGACTATCTACCTTCTCTGTGCCTCTTATTATTTAATAGACCTCTATGAGGTCACCCCTCAGCCTCCTACGCTCCAGAGAAAAAAGTCCCAGCCTATTCAACCTCTCCATATAACTCAATCCATCAAGTCCCGGTAGCATCTTAGTAAATCTTTTCTGCACTTTTTCTAGTTTAATAATACCTTTTCTATAATAGGGTGACCAGAACTGCACACAATATTCCAAGCGTGGCTTTACCAATGTCTTGTACAACTTCAGTAAGACATTCCAACTCCTGTATTCAATGTTCTGATGAAACAAGCATGCCGAATGCCTTCTTTGGCACTCTGTCCACCCGTGACTCCACTTTCAAGGAGCTTTGAACATGTACCCCTAGATCTCTTCGTACTGTAACTCTCCCCAACACCCTACCGTTAACTGAGTAAGTCCTGCCCTGGTTCAATCTACAAAAATGCATTACCTCGCAAATGTCTAAATTAAACTCCATCTGCCACTCGTCAGCCCACTGGCCCAATTGATCAAGATCCCATTGCAACTGGAGATAACTTTCTTCACTGTCCACTATGCCACTAATCTTGGTGTCATCTGTAAACTTACTAACCATGCCCCCTGTATTCTTATCCAAATCATTAATATAAAGTGGCAAACAACAGTGGGCCCAGCACTGATCCCTAAGGCACACCGCTGGTCACAGGCCTCCAGTTTGAAAAACAACTCTACAACCACTCTCTGGCTTCTGTCAAGAAGCCAATTTTGTATCCATTTAGATACATCACCCTGGATCCCATGAGATTTAATTTTACGCAACAACCTACCATGCAATACCTTGTCAAAGGCCTTGCTAAAGTCCAGGATACTGATCTTGCCATGGCGACAATACCTCAAGTGGTGAGGGGAAAGCTCATTGTTAGATCTATTGACTAGGAAAGGGATCTTGAGCCAGTGTCAACATCCATTTCCTCAAGGAGTGGTACATTGAGGGGAAAACTACAACTTCTATAAAGTACCATTCGCTCCTTCACTCTGTTCTTTAAAAACTAAGAAAGCTTTGAATTTAATGAATGCCTTTCATGACCTTGGGACATCCCAAAGAATTTAATGAAGTACCCCCGCTTAGAGGCTTCTTGTCCCTTCTCTCATCCATCTCTCCATTGTTCCTCAGGAGCTCTTGGCATAGTGGGTAGCGGCCCTGCCTTTGAGCCAGAAGCTCTGGGTTCGAAACTCACCCAAGACTTGATGGCCAAAGGGGTGTCAGTATCCTGGTTCATAAGCCACTGAAGACTAACATGCAGGTGCAGCAAGCAATTAGGAAGGCAAATCGTATGTCAGCCTTTATAAAGAGGATTGGAGCACAGGCTTGTACAGAATGCTTTGGTGAGCCTGTACCTGGAGTACTGTGTGGGGTTTTGGTCTCCTTGCTCAAGGAAGGATATACTTGCAACAGAGAGTGTGCATCAAAGATTTACCAGATTGATCTCTGGGATAACAGACTGTCCTACAAGGAGAGATAGAGGAGATCGAGCCTATATTCTCTAATAACGAGAGGTGATCTCACTGAAGTATACGAAACTCTTACAGGGCCAGGCAAGGTAGATGCAGGATGGATGTCAAATTTCTAGTTATTTAAGGTATCAAGGGATATCGCAATAGAGCGGGAAAATGGCATTAGGGTAGAATATCAGCCATGATCCAGAGCAAGTTCAAGACATCAAATCGTCTAATCCTGCACCCGTATCCGATACACAAATCTTTTCCCAGCCATTACCTGCTGTGAACAGGTGATCAGATTCTGGCCCTTTTCTAGTTTGCAATGTATTGTAAATAAAAGTCAACTTCTTATATAGTCTAGCTCATTGAAATTCAAAACAGTAGCTTGTCTATAACCAAACAAATTATCCTTACATAGCGCCTTGTAAAATTGTAATAAGCTTACTGAATAAAGTTCATTTGTCTGAAGTCTTCAATGCTTGTTAAGACGTGAAACCACCCTCATTAAAATCAAAAACCAAACAGATCAAAATGTCAAGAATTTTGTGACCATTAAGAGGATTATTGAACTTTCAGAAAGTTAGTGATTTGCACTTTCAGTCAATATGAGGCTTAATAAGTGATTTCAATAATATAGAGACTGGAAAAGATGATTTGTTCTCAGAGCATTGGTTAGCGATGTTCAAAAATCACAATGGGTCACGTAGAGTATGAAAGGAGAGACTTAAAGATCAGTAACAAAAGGACAGAAATTTAAGGCAATTGGCACAAGAGTCAAGGCAGGAAAGAAGGGGTGATTGTTGCTCTGCTTGAACGGGTGTCAGAAACCTTCAAAAGGGAACTACATCAATTATTTAAATAATTGAAGTGAAAAGAACAAGGCCACAGCACAACAAAGCTTCTGACATGTCTTTTTTCCTGAACCAAGGATGCACCATGCTACAAACAGCTACTCTGGGTCAACATTTTGCTTCTTCTTTAAGGCTTTGGGACTAACTTTTCTAAGGTGCCAGCATAGGCATATTGGATTGAGTGGCCTCCTTTTGTGCAGCAATATTCTATGATCCAAGGAATACTAAATTTAAATGAGCCATGGAAAATTATATTTGGATTAGGATCATCAACAGGCTTTTTTTATATTTTATAAGTCCTCCTAATTTGCATACAGCTCCTTTATGTCCCATTACACATAGACAACACCGTAGGACATTTATGCTAAGCACAGTTAACTCATCACTGCAGAATGGAGGCAAAATTACACTTCTTAACCCGATGTTGGTATGCAAAATATAGATCCATACAACACTTGACGACAAATCGTTTCATCTGTCTAGCATTCTGTAGAGTGCAATTGTGATTCATGAAATTAAATCTTGTGAATACAGAAGTGTGAAGAAAATCTCTTGCACTGCAGGCACCAAGCATGGAACAGTAACTCTAATCAGAGGACAGCTGTAGGGAAACTACAGTTCCCTCTCACCTGAGGAAGAGCAAACCCCGAAAGCTAGTGGCGTTTACTATCAAATAAACCTGTTGGATTTTAACCTGGTGTTGAGAGACTTCTTACTGCGTTTACCCCAGTCCAATGCTGGCATCTCCGCATCATGGGTTTCTAATCCCAGCAAACTGATTTAAAATGTATCCCCATGAAGACTTGCAACTTTAATGCCGTATACATCCCAAGTCACTTCAAAGATTTCAGATTGAGCATCAGAAGAGGAATTAGAAGATATGACTTGTGTGACAGTTGAAGAACTGTAGACTCTACAACAATAGGAAACCTAGGATTGTAAGTGTGCCCATTTCATCTCAGTAAGCCACAAGATTGAAAATCAGGCTTGTTCACTAACCATGGCCCCATGAATACGATTAAATACATTTAATACACACCAAACATTTCACAACAAGTAATAGAAAATCCCTAAGTTGTTTACATATTGATAGAACTATCAACTTCAAATGGTAAAGACAAAATAAATATTTTGGACACATGGGTTTTTAATGTTATGTGTAATCAGCATGCATCTCCCTTGGTCTTACTTTATATGTGTGCCACTTCATTCGTACCAGGGAAAAACATGGATGGAAATCAGCAGAACATGACAGCCAACACGTGGACAACAGCCAACAAAATATCCTGTGAGCTGCACATAGATCCTGGACCACAGGTTGCTCACCATTGCTCTCCAAGGTCAACCATAAGGAAGCACTTATGAAATAAGGGAGATGTTGAAATCGATGTGGGAATGGGCAGGGAACAAGTGAAAGTCACTGAGCACATGGGTGGGTGATTGATAAGCAAGTCTTAGAACAAGAGGGTGGATGCTGTTCAATACTAGAGAGTTTGGAGTTTATAACCACTGGTTGGTAAAGAAAAAGTGGAAATGAGAGGCAACATAAAAAAGGGTATCTTCAAAGGAAAAAAAATGGTGAAGAATTAGGAGGAGTAGATCATTGGAAAACCCCTTTATTTTGAAACTGTGCCCCCTCTAGTTCCAGGTTCCCCCAAAAGTGGAATCAAAGTTCCCTCTGAACCTTACATGATTCAATAAGATCAAACTCTCATGCGTACAGCTCCAATCTGCTCAACCTTTCCTCAAGACAAACTTTTCATTCAGTGAGCCTTTTCTGATCTGCCTTCAATGTAGATATATCCCATCTTAGGAGATCAAAAGCATAAGCAGCATGCTGGGTGGGGGCTGTACAATTGCAGAAGGACATGCCAAAGAATTAAAAACAAAAACATTCTATGGTACCTGCCAGGCTATTTTAACGGCATTGGAGGCACAAATAAATAAATACTTGTTTTTCCATAGTGCCTTTTACATTCGCCAACTAAGAATCTTTGTAGTCACTGTTGTAACATGGGAAATGAGGCAGTCAATTTACATACAGTGAGACCCCACAGGAAGCAATGTGATAATGGCCAGATGATCTGTTTTAGAGATGTTGGTTGGTGGATATATATTAGCCAGGAAACTGGGAGGAGCTCCTCATATCATATCAAATAGTGACATGGAATCTTTTACATCTATCCAATGTGCCTGACAGTGTCAAATTCAACTTCTCATCTAAAAGACAGCATACTGCAGCACCCCCTCTGTTACGCTGGGTACACAAGTCTGGATTGTGGGTTCAAGTCATTGGAGTGGAACTGAAACCATACAAGTGGCCTCAGATGATATTCTGGTGGTGGGGAAAGAGGAGAAGGTGTGTTGGCTGGGGTGGGGGAGAAGGCTGACTTCATACATATCCATCTTATTTGTAATGCACAAACACACACAGCTATGTTTCTGATGAATATATTGCAACATTTACTGGTGATCAAGACAAATGTTGAATTATTCCTATATATGCAGTGCGGGCTCGTTGGGCCGAAGGGCCTGTTTCCCGGGCTCTTTTTGTTCTATACATCTGGCTAATCCTGGCCGCTTGTTACTGTCCAGCAATTCCTTCCATAAACTGCAAATGCGAGAACGAATGCATCAGATTGAGAGGAGCAATGATTCTCACAGCCAAATAGTTATTGGTCACTCTAGTGAGGTTCGCACACAAGAAAACCCACTCAGGTCAACTCACCGAAGGCCACTGGCATTTGTGGAACTGAAACTTCAGCACCACAGGAAGCAGGACTTTTGAGGAAGAGGAGAAAGTAAGTTGTGGGAACCAAAGAAAAGCTGATTCCACTGCAAAATGCCTACCACGCCAATTTACATTTAAAATGCACTTCTAACATTGTAAGATGCACCAAGGCGCTACAGATTGTGTAAACAAATAAAATTTGGCACTAAGCCTACATAGCACAGGTGACAAGAACAGTGGTCAAGGTGGTAGGTTCTGAATTTGTAAAAATCAAGAATTAGAGAACCGTCAGAGTTGGAGGATCATACAGATTTAGGCAGGTTGCAGGGTCAAAAGAGATGGTCAAGGTACAATACAGTCAAATTCCAGTTGAACGAAAAGAGAAGTATAAGATTTCAAACTCTTCACATCTATGAACCCCATCTTAAAATGTCTTGAAATAAAAATGCCCTCCTTTTAAGGATTGGTTTTAAGTACAAAATAAAATGCTGCGGTTGCACACAGCCATTTAAAGGCGCGTTTTAAAAATGGAAACAGAAAATTGATTTCCAAACTCATGACTCACGCACTAGGTATTAAAAAGACTAACTAATGTATGATGTATCTGAACAACTCAGGCTCTACAGGAACTGCAAGAAGCTCGTACATAAACACAATAAACAGCAACAAAAGTTGTTAGATCGGCAAGCTAGAATTTTAATTCTCAATGAGCATTCAGGGTCACAAGTACTTTTTCTCTTTGAGAACTTGGCTCAGCTGACAGAGTGGAAGGATGTTGCAAGTAAACAGGAAATATCCAAATGTTCGTCTTGGCCCAAAGCCACGTTCTCTCTCCTCTCTTCCCCACAACCACCCAAACCCATTCCAAAGTCTGACAACCAATCATTACAGCTCATTCCACTTAGTCTGGTCCGATGCTAAGTCTGCTATGGGCTTTAACACACGTCTCACATGCACGCTTTCACTCAGTTCCTTACATAGGCACGTAATTTCCCCAGTTGATCTAAGAAAAATTTAACGTACCATGATACTTAATCTCAATCATATTGGAGGACTTTCTATTACTTATCAAACAAAAACCCCATCTGCCTCTCACATGGATGCAAAAGTTCTCCTGGCACTAGCCAATGATGACCACTGTTTTCTCAAGTACCAAGGGTCAATGCATCAGCCATTCTTTTAATGTTGCTGCATCAAAACCCTGGAATTCCCCCTAACAGCATATGGATGTACCTACACCATATGGTCTGCAGCAGCTCAAGACAACAGGTGACTTAACACCTTCTGAAGGGCAATCAGGGATGGGCAATAAATGTTAGCCTTGCCAGTGATGCCCACATCCCATGAATGAATAAAACAGTTATCACAACCAACATACGGTCATCATCATACTACTATTGGTGGAAGTTTGCTGCGCGAAAATTGACTGTTGTCATTAAGCCTGTGACAACACTTCAAAGATACAATTTTTGGTGCACTTTACAACCTCACGATGCAATTTTTTTCATTTTATCCATTCTTAACCACTTGCTGATGTAGATAATTTTTGTGCTGAGCCAGACAGAGCATTTGGCTAGTGCACGCTGAAAGTGCATATACACGAAAAGTTTTGCAACAATGGGGGCAGATGATCATCTCTTCACTCCAGCTCCGCTCCTCAGCCCCTACTGTAGTCAAACATGAAGTATGGTAAAGGAATAGAGGAACCAGCGCCCATAAGAACTGCATCCCAGCAAAAGAAAAACCTCCAGATTAAGGTGATGATGGTAGCAGAAAAAAAAATGAAACAATGACCTATCTCAATGATCTTCATCTGTAATATTCCCCGGCTCGAAGCTTCAGTTCCGCCATCATCTTAGGTGCTGTTGCCTAGTTTCTCTGCTTTCACATTCCCCTCCCAAATTTTCATCATCTACTATGCCTTCACATTTCCCTCACTTTACTGAATACTAACTATGATTCATTCCCTAATTATTGGAAAGCAGCAGTACATACAAGCAGCTTTATGATATATGCACAACATTGTGGCCATAATCTACAGTATTGTATCATAATTTTTCCTAGGTGAATTAATTCAGAATGCTCCTGAAACCTACATCTGGTAAGGGTATAACTATGTTGGTACAAAAGATCATAAATAAACTTTGAACACTCCACTTTTGTTGCGTCTGGTCAATCAATAAACATCAACACAAGACAACTTAATGGACACATATGCACTGCTATCTAATAAACCCAAGAGCATGTAAGAATCTGTTTCTAACTGGTGAAGGACATTGAGATTACCGCTGCAGCACATGAATTGTGACAAGACTTACAGAAAATCTGGAATTAAACAAAATCCTCTGAAAGCATTGCGCACAAAAGGAGAGAGCCAATGTGTAGGAAGATAACGAGGCTGGCGATTGAGAGGCCGGGGGCGTTGTTGTCAAAGAGCCCAGTTTCAAAAGTAACTAGGAGAGGTGATTAAAAAGTGAGCTAACATGTACTAGAAATACCCCCCATGTCACACAAATACCAGAGTGAACCAAGCCAGATGCAAGTAGAAGCATCTTGACCACTATTCTTGGAAAATTCTCAAAACCCACGACACCCCACTGTTCATACTTAATGGAACAATGTACTTGCACAAGTCAGTACATCTAATCCCTTTTCTGTCCCAGTCCCACAACTACACCAGTGCAATGTTTAACATTCTGTTCAATCTGGCTGAAGTAAACCAGAGGCCTGATGCGGATAGTCACAAAAACAAAATCACCAGGGCAGGAAATAATAGTGAACGCTTCAATTTCTCATGGTCACCGGAAACCATTGTACAATATATGTTGAAATGGTTCCAAATGAAAGTGGCAACAAAATTTCTAACTAGTAATGCTCAAAGGGGCAGCATGGTAGCTAGCACAGCTGCCTCACAGCGTCAGGGATCTGGGTTCACTATCTATGTGGAGTTTGCACATTCTCCCCACGTCTGCATGGATTTCATCCAGGTGCTCCAGTTTCCTCCCACAGTCTGAAAGATATGCTGGTCAGGTGGATTGGCCATGCTAATTTCTCCCTTAGTGTACCCTAACAGGTGCCAGAATGTGGCAAATAGGGGATTTTCACAGTAAGCTCATTGCAGTGTTAATGTAAGCCCACTTGTGACTAACACAAACTTTTTTCAAAGTTCAGGCAAAATCGTTTACTGCCCTCAACATGAATGAGACCAATTATTTGATGCCAGTTATTTTTAATCAAAGCCATCTTGTGTTTCTTTTAAAAGCAAATGACAGAATGTAGTACAAGGCTGGATCTGTAAAAAAGGTAGTGTCACAGACGTTTCACTTTTTGGTTCTGCTACACACCATGGCAATTTGCAAAAGCAATAGGTAAAAACTAAAATATCACCATTTCAAAATACAAAAATCATCAAAACAAGACTAGCATTCTGACAGCATCTTTCACAATCCCAGGAAATCCCAGAGCACTTTACAGCCAATGAAGGACTTTTGAGGTGTAGTTACTATTGTAGGAAATGCAACAGTCAATTTGTGCACAGCATGCTCCAAACAGTAATGAGATCACCTGTTTTACTGATGTTGACGAATTTTTAAGAAGCGGGTTGATGGGTTTTTGATAAGAGAGGGGATTAAGGGTTATGGGGAGAGGGCGGGAAAGTGGAACTGAGCCACGACAGATCAGCCATGATCTTATTGAATGGCGGGGCAGGCTCGAAGGGCCAGATGGCCTACTCCTGCTCCTATTTCTTATGTTCTTATGTTCTTATGAAACCAGGATGAACTGGCCGACACCTCTTCAAATTGTTCCATAGGGTCTTTTAGGTCCACCTGAGGAGCCAGGTGCAAATTATTCACACAATTCCTTTGCCTATGTGAATCATATTTGGTTCCTGATAACATCACAAACAATGCTCATTACAATTCTGCTCCAAATAAAGAAACTAACGAAGTCATTTCACACAGTGGATTGAGATCTGGAATCCGTGGTGGAAGCTGATTCCACAGGAATTTTCAGAAGGGATTTGAACATGCACTTGGAGATCTAATTTGCAGGACAATCCCACATTCCTCGATAGAACTGACCAATTCTTTCAAAAAGGACAGTACAAGCCATAATCAGCCAAATGACCCGTAGTGCACTGTAAGATTCTATGGTCCTGACCAACCTTAACTGGGATGCAATTTGAGGCACATACAAGAGTTATGGTTGGAAAAATTCTGGATTAGCAACTGAACAGCGTGCATCTTCTCTCCCAACAGATTCCCCACTTAGAAGTTGGCCTGATCATTCCCCGCCCAGCTGCCAGTCTGAAGTGTTCAGCATCTTGGGAATAAAGTGCAGGCCTGTGCCTCTCTAGTTACTAGACTTCCTGAAGCCCAGGAAACCTGGATCAGCCCCAGGAGAGATAAAATAGAGGCACACAGACTCAGTATTTAAATGTCGAATGGTTCCCAAGATCGGCTGGTTGCCCTCCCCACCCTGCCCGTTAAAATTGGAAATGGATGGATTGGGGTCGGGCTTGAGATTTAAATTTCACATCCCATCTGACTCAAACCCACTTTTTTTTGTATGCTAAAATTCCCTATGATTTTAAGGAAACCTACCTCAAATGTAATAGGATTTGGTAAATTTTTGCAAGTTATAATCACTAACACTTGCATGTTTAAGCTAAGTGCAACAACTCAGAATCTTTGACACACTACTATGAAGAAACACTTAAAAGAAACATTAAGTTCAACATTTTTCATCAACTCCCATTGCATTAATCTGCTTCTCAGCAAATAGCTCAGAGACAGGAACTATAACAGGTGTATGCCATTCAGCTTCAAGGCTGTTCTACCATTCAATGAGCTAATGTGTCTCTTAATTTCATCAACCCGCCTTGGTTCTGTGTCACTCAATACTTAATAAAAATTTTTTCAGTTTCAGTTTTGAAATTTTCAACTAACCAGCACCCTTAAACTTAGAATTAGAGACCAAAATTCTCCAGCAGTCCATGCCCTGCTGCCAACAAGGACAGAGAATTTGATGTTCAGCCAAATCTCTGTTCGCTGCAGGGACAGAGAATCCCCCTGACGTGAAGAGCTAGAGAACCCCACCCCTAGATTTCAATTGTGTGTGAATATGTGCTTCCTGACATCACCCCTGGACAGCCTGGCTCAAGGTCATGTCCCTTTCATATCGACTTCCCCAACCAGAGAAAATAGTTTCTCTCTCTGACAAAAATATTTATCTTAAACCTCACAAACCAGTGTTGTCTTTTTTTTGACTGGAATTGGGATGGTCAGAATCATGTTCTTTTGATCAAATGAACCAATTGGGACTTCAAGTTGCCGGACAAGGAAGGATAAAACAATTTGGAAAAGTTTGGGAGTTGGATACTGCTCCTAATCAACCCAGGAGAACTCCATATTTCCTTTAGAAATTTCCGTGGTTAACATCTTTGACCTTAAATACAGGGGAAAATGTTAACCATCACAGCAGAGCAAGTTAGTTTACAGGCCCCAGCGTTTTCCAGCTTCTCACTTTTCTATGTGGACAACACAGAACAGTGGCACACACAAGGGATCTGTTTTTCAGATCAATGGGATGCCTTGAAGTGCTTTACCGGCAATGCAGTACCATGTGAATTTTAGTCACCATTGTATTGCATTTAGCTTACTGGCTGCAACTTGCGACATCAGTGTGATCCCCAAGGCAGGAATAAACTAACACTGCAAAGGAAACTGGGTTAGTAGCTCGCCCAGTAGAATTTCCTGAATTCACCGAAAGAACAATATGTGAACTAAATGCTCAATGGCCTTTGCAGGCGAGGGAGAAAACAAGGAGCTAAAGAATAGAATATTGCTGGGCAGGGCCTGGGTGACATCAAATGGAAACTTGGGAAGCAGAAACAAGTTCAAATATTGTACTACGCTCAGATTTTCTATACAATCAAATCAAAAAATGAAAATGAGATTCTTACACTACACTATGAGCTTTTATTAAAATTCATTTACTGGATGTGGGCATCACTGGCAAGGCATTTATTGCCCATCTCCAATTGTCCCGCAGAAGGTGATGGTGAGCTGCCTTTGTGAACTGCTGTAGACCTGTAATGGAGGGAGTTCCAGGATTTTGACACCGTTTCCCGCTGTGTTCTGACTTGCTCCCTCCAAACAGAATACATGGAAAGGGGTCTCCTACATGAAATGTTTGATCAAGTTACAGGGCACAAACCACAATCATAAATCAACATAATGCAATACTTATTGAATATGAAGTTTTTTTATTATTAGAACATGGGCATCATTGATTGGGCTAGTATTTATTGCCCATCCTTAATTACTCTTGAACTGAATGGTTTGCTTGGCCATTTCAGAGATCACTTAAGAACCAACCACATTGTTGTGGATCTGAAGTCACATGTAGGCTAGGCCAAGTATGAATGGCAGATCCTTCCCAAATCCTTCCCTAAAGGACATGAGTAAATCATATGGGTTTTTAAATGATAATCGATAATGGGCTTCATGACCATTAGACTTTTCATTCTGGCTTTTATTGAATTTAAATTTCACCTTCAGCTGTGGATTTGAGCCCTAGGCATTAACTTCTAGGTTAATTATCCAGTGACAACATTATTACACCACCATCTTCCAATGAAGCATACTTTAATGATTTGTGCACTGCACTCTTGCCCGAGTGCCACTCCAGCTGCTCAAATAACGTCCAAGTTGACACTCCCAGTGCAGTGCTGCAATGTCAGAGGCTTTGGATGAGACATCTGAGGTCCCATCTGCCTGAGAAGGCAGGTATAAAATATTTCATGGCACTATTTGTAGAGGAGTAGGGGACTTACTTCTTGCATCCTAGCCAATACTTATCCTTCAGCCAGCATCATGAAAACATGATTAACTGATCACTATCATTTTGCTAGACACAAATTGGCAGCCACATCTTCCAACAGCACATTTTTAAAAACTACACTGGTTGTGAAGCACTTTGGGGTGATTAATGGTTGTGAAAAATTGCTATATAAATTCAAGCTCTTTGTTTATGTAGTCAGCAGACTGGCACAAACTGTGGTCTGAGGATTTCTTTCAAGTCCATCATTGTCATAAGTCCCATTAATTTCAAGTTGTGATACAATTTTGAATTAGGCTTGCTGCCAATAATTCACTCTCAATACTACAAGCAATCATTTGTTAAAGTAGAGTTGAATCAAACAATTCCAAAAGAAAAATCCAAGGCTGCTGGAAAGAAGTTGAAAGGTTATAAAATGTTGCCACTGTCTTCATTTAACCTTTTGGTGCCATTACTTACAACAAATTCACACAGACGCCAAATTTGTGCACGATTCTTACACTACACTATGAGCTTTTATTAAAATTCATTTACTGGATGCGGGCATCGCTGGCAAGGCATTTATTGCCCATCCCTAATTGTCCCGCAGAAGGTGATGGTGAGCTGCCTTCCAGAACTGCTGCAGACCTGTAATGAAGGGTGTTCCAGGATTTTGACCCAGTGACAGTGAAGGAACAACGATATATTTCCAATTCAGGATGGTGAGTGACTTGGAACAGAACTTCCAGATGGTAGCATTCCCATTTGGCTGCTGTCCACGTCCTTCTAAATAATAACGGTCATAGGTTTTGAAAGTGCTGTCTAAAGAACTTTGGTGAGTTCCTAAAGTGCAGCTTGTAGATGATACACTTTTGCTACTGCATTTCAGTGGAGGGACTGAATGTCTGTGAATGGGGTGCCAATTCGGGGTGCTTTGTCCTTGGTGTCAGGCTTCTTGTGTTGTTGGAACTGCGCTCACCCAGGCAAGTGGACCGTATTCCATCACATCTCTTGCTTGTGCCTTGTAGATGGTGGACAATCCTTGCAGGAGTCAGGAAGGAAGTTACTCACTGCAGGATTCCTAGCCATTGGCCTGCTCTTGCAGCCACAGTATTTATTTGGCTAGTCCAGTTCAATTTCTGTCAATGGTCACCCCTAGATGTCGATAGTGGGGGCATTCAGTGATGATAATGCTTTGAATGTCAAGGAGTAATAGCTAGATGCTCCATTTTTGAGGATGGTCATTGCCTGCCATTTGCATGGTACAAATGTTATTTATCAGGCCAAGCCTGCTGCATTTAGAAAAGAACTGCTTCTGAGGAGTCGCAAATGGTGCTGAACATCAGCAAACCACCCCCAGTTTATGGAGCTGAAACAGTGGCTACAAAGCAGCAAGACTGAGGAAGCATTTGAGAACCACAAGTTTTTCAAGAGTGGTGGATGCACGTAAGAGGCATTAGGAATCCTCAATCAGAGGATTAAGTTGGAAGTTTTCTGATGGCAATAAGATCAGTGAGAAAAACATTGGGGAAGTCAGTCTCTGAAATTATGAATGAGGCATGCCACAATGGCAAGGGAAGAGATCACGACCTTGGCCTGTGCAATGATGTTCTAGATGCAGGAAGAAAATTCCCAGCAATAGACCTACAGTGCGAGTAACTCAAAGTCAGATTCAATCTGAACATTAAAAGGAGTTGAAGCTAGTGAGACACAAATGATGGTGAGTGAAAATGGATGAATTTAGATAGACTCTGTTGTTTAATGGGTTTAACTAGAGTTCCAATTATATCAGTGATTGGTGGAAAGTCCAATACATCAGAGAGATACCACGCTGGTGAAGGTCTCCATTTGATGTATGTTGGAATTTCTATACTGATTTCAATTCCCCCATCCCCCATCGTTTAAAGCTAAAGGAAATTTGCAAATGTTCACAGCATGGTCACAGTCAGTGCATTGGAGTACAATGTGTAATTAGCACCACCTAGTTCCTGCTTATTTAGTTAGATTAACATCCTGTGATCCGTTATGCAATTTATTCCCACCCTACCCTTTCCTTCAGCACAGATTTAAAATTTTCAGTAAACCACCACACTGAACTGTGGACAATTTTCCCTTTATCCACACCCCCTCTGCAGGTTAATTCAAAAAGATTCTCCTTTTTGGCTAAACTCCACATAACTGGGGAGAAAGAGAGAGAGAGGGAGAGAAAGAAAACATACAAGCAGGAAGAGAGGGAAAAAGAGTTTAAATAGGAGGGAAATAAAAATGAACAACTGTGGACAGACAAAATATAACTTATCTCAGAGAACAGAGATATCCTGGCTCAAGATACCGTTTGCCTTTATTTTGATTCAACCACATAATCAAAACTACATCATGAATAATGCAGAATGGCAACATGTTTTATATCCAAACTTTGACTAGGTTGCTCTAAGTTGTATTTAGAAATTTCCAATGTCCTCTTCCCTTTTAGGAAGCAGTAAGAGATTAACTGGAGGCATTTGAGTTACTGCCGTTCGTCGTGACCCACTTCTATTACAAGCAACTGTTCAATTTGGAGCCGTTACAGACAAGGTTGGAGGGGGTCTTGTTGGCACAGTAAGTAACATTCCCCCTGCCTCTAAGCCAGAAGCTCCAGGTTCAAGTCTCACTGAAGGACTTGATGGCCAAGGAAGATGTGTTCGTAATGTAGGCAAACAGGTTGAATGCATAAACTGCAAATCTTTCTAAACACACCAATGGCTAGCTGCAAGAGCAGGAGACTCCTCTGGTCAGCCACACTGCGCACACTGGCACTCCTCCAGCAATAAGCCTCTGGCAGACTTGTTCCAGGGATTGCTATTTATTGGATACGTATGAACATCTGCCTCAGTGCACTAAGTGTGGGAAGAGAATTGAAATTGGAACAGAGATGGTCACCAAACTTCCAGGATTGCCCTGGAGTTTCCAGGAATTGCTGCAACTCAGAAAAAGCATATTACAGGAACATTAAAGAAATATACTGGAGGTACGGAAAAGAAAGATATTTTACTGGGGCAGGTTGGTTGGAAGAGGGAGCTCACGTGATGGAATCTCTAACAAAGCTGGCAATCCGAGGCAGGGAGTTCAGGTTCCAGTCACAATCAGACAATACAATGAGGCCTTTCAACAACAGGACAACGCTTGTCTCACTGCTAGTAAGAGGCCCAGGACTTTACTTAAGCATTACAGACTGAATCATGCTGTATTAAGCCTTAAAAAATATTTAAGATATTAAAGTTACCACCCAAATTAAAAATAGCAAGTGTTAGTTAAATTTAAATCGGGCTGATTAGTTCACTTGTGTCATCCAGAGCACTCACGCATGCAAACCTATAATATACACAGATTAATGAATCATTCTGACAATTTAAAAACTACGTCATGAGCTTGATCAGCATTACAAGACATCCAGTTTTGAAAGTATATTTGCAACAGTTTGCTTGATTGGCACGAAAAACTTTTGGTGTGTTGTTTAAACTGTGGCAAAATTGCAATCATTGCACCATCTCCTCAAGATAATTATCCATCATAAGAAACTGACATTTCCTTCTGGAATCAAATCTAACATTTTTTGTGCCTGTTAACTTAGTGCTCCTGCAATTATTAATACTTCTCGTTATATTTTCTTTGAATAAAAACTTCCTTCAGTACAGCTTTGATCAATATGTTTATGTGCCTATGTGAAGTATGTCTGGGAAGGTTTCAACCTAGTTCAGTGGTGGGCAATCTACGGCCCACCACGTGACCCATTTGGGTCCCGAGTGCAGCCATAAGACATTTTGTTGACCACTGTCCACACGCACGAATGTCATATTCTGCTGGTATGTCTGTGTAGTTTGTTCCCTATCAGTATGAATGAAGTAATATGCACAATAAAGCCAGGACTAGTGAAGTGAGGTGCATACTGATTGACAACATTAACAGAGCTGCACACTCCCTTTGTGTCCAAAGTGTACATACTTTTGTTTTTCCATTTGAAGTTGATAGTTCTATTAATATTTAAAAATTAACCATTTTCTGTAATTCGTTATGAAATAGTCAGCATGCATTAAGTAGACTTAATCTTATTCATAGGATCATGGTTAGTGAATAAGCCAGATTTTAATCTTGCAGCCAACTGAGATGAAGGGCCACTCGTGCAGGCCATTCGTGGAGCCCACTTACTAACCTAGGTTGCTCAGCATTGACCTAGGTAGACTCCATGGGTTCCAGATCATAGAATCCTCCAGTGCAGGAGGAGGCCATTTGGCCCAACAAGTCTGCACCAACCACAATCCTACTTGGACCCTATCCCCATAACCCCACAAATTTAGACCATAAGACACGTGAACAGAATTAGGCCATGCAGCTCATCGAGCCTGCTCTATCATTCAGTCATGGCTGATATTTTCCCATCCCCATTCTTCTGCCTTTTCCCCATAACCCCTGACCCCCTTATTAATCAAGAACCTATCTATCCCTGTCTTAAAAGATACTCAATGACCTGGCCTCCGCAGCCTTCTGTGGCAAAGGGTTCCACAGATTCACCACTCTGGCTGAAGAAATTCTTCCTCATCTGTTTTAAAGGATCATTCCTTTAGCCTGAGATTGTGCCTGCTGGTTCTAGTTTTTCCTACCAGTGGAAACATCCTCTTTATGTCCACTCTATCCAGGCCTCGCAGTATCCTGTAAGTTTCAATAAGATCCTCCTCATCCTTCTAAGCTCCAACGAGTACAGATCCAGAGTCCTCAATCATTCCTCATACAACAAGCTCTTCATTTCAGAGATCATTCTTGTGAACCTCTTCTGGATCCTTCCAAGGCCAGCACATTTTTCCTTAGATATGGGGCCCAAAACTGCCCACAATACTCCAAATGGGGTCTGACTAGAGTCTTATACAGCCTCACAAGTACATCCCTGCTCTTGTATTCTAGCCCTTGACATGAATGCTAACATTGCATTTGCCTTCCTAGCTGCCAACTGAACCTGCACATTAACCTTGAGAATCTTGAACAAGGGACTCCCCAGTCCCTTTGTATTTCTGATTTCCTAAGCATTTTCCCCATTTAGAAAATAGCCTATGCCTTCATTCCTCCTTCCAAAGTGCATAACCTCACTTTTCCATATTGGGTTCCATCTGCCACTCCTTTGCTCACTCTCCTAACCTGTCCAAGTCCTTCTGCAGCCCTTCCTGATCCCTCAGTACTACCTGTCCCTCTACATATCTTTGTATTATCTGCAAACTTAACAACAGTGCCTTCAGTTCCTTCCTCCAAATCGTTAATGTATATTGTGAAAAGTTGTGGTCCCAGCACCGACCCGAGACACACCACTAGTCACCGGCTGCCATCCTGAAAAGGATCACTTCATCCCCACACTCTGCCTTCTGCCAGTCAGCCAATCCTCTATCCATGCTGGGATCTTGCCCTTTACACCATGGGCACTTAAATAATTTAACAGTCTGTTATGCGGCACCTTGTCAAAGACCTTCAGGAAATCTAAATAAATCATTTTCACAGGTTCTACTTTATCTAACTTCCTTGTTACCTCCTCAGAGAACTCTAACAGATTTGTCAGACATGACCTCCCCTTGACAAAGCCGTACTGACTCAGTCCTACTTTATCATGCATTTCCAAGTACACTGCGATCTCATCTTTAATAATGGACTCTAAAATCTTGCCAATGACCGAAGTCAGGCTAACCAGCCTATAATTTCCCGTCTGCTGCCTCCTTCCCTTCTTAAACAGCTGTGTTACATTAGCTACTTTCCAGAGTCCTGATACCCTTTCTGCCTCCAATGATTCCTGACAGATCACCACCAATGCCTCCACAATTTCCTCAGCTCTTTTAGAACTCTGGGATGTAGTCCATTCAGTTCAGGTGATTTATTCACCTTCAGACCTTTCAGTTTCCCCAGAACCTTCTCCTTCGTGATGGCCACTACACTCACCTGGGCCCCCTGACTCTCCTGGAGCTCTGGTATCCCATCTTCGACCATGAAGACTAATGCAAAGTAACTATTCAGTTCCTCTGCCATTGCTTTGTTTCCCATTATTACTTCTCCAGCCTCATTTTCCAGTGGTCCAATGGCTATTTTTGCCCCCCTCTGACTTTTTATATATTGAAAAAAACTTCTTCCTAACTTTTTATATTACTAGCTAGCTTACGCATATCTCCCTGCCCCCCCACCCCCAATGCTTTTTTAGTTGTCCTCTGCTCGCTTTTAAAGGCTTCCCAATCATCCTTGACACTCTGTATGCTTTTTCTTCTATGCTGTCCTTGACTTCCCTCATCAGCCTTGGATGCCTCATCCTGCCATTAGTATGTTTCCTCTTCCTTGGAATGAATTTGTTTTGCCTCCCAAATAACTCAAAAACTGCTGCCATTGTTGTTCCACTGTCTTCCCTGCTAGACTCCCTTTCCAATCAACTCTGGCCAGCTGCTCCCTCATGCCTTTGTAGTTACCTTTATTTAATTGTAAAAAAGTTACATCTGATTCCTGCTTCTCTGTCTCAAACTGCAGGGTAAATTCTATCATTGTGGTCATTGCCCCCTAAGGATTCCTTCACCTCAACTTCCCTAATAAACTCTGCCTCATTACACATCACCAGATCCAGAATTGACTGCTCCCTAGTTGGCTCCGTCACAAGCTGCTCCAAAACAAACATCTCAGGCATTCAACAAATTCCTTTTCTTGGGATCCACTACCTGCCTACATATTGAAGTCTCCTACGATTATTGTAATATTGCCTTTTTTATGTGCCTTTTCTTTCTGATGATTTATTTTCTGCCCCACATTCTGACTACTGCTGGGGGCCTGTACATAACTCTCATCAGGGTCTTTTTACCTTTATGATTCCTCAACTCTACCACAGATTCTGTACCTTCTGATCTTATACCACTTCTTGCTATTGATTTAACTTCATTCCTTACTAACAATGAAACCCCGCCCCCTTTGTCCATCTGTCTGTCCTTCCAATAGGACACATATTCTTGGATATTTAGATCCCAGTCCTGAACCCTTGCAGCCATACCTGTGATGCCCACAACATTGTACCGGCCAATTTCAATGTGTGCAACAAGCTCATTTACCTTGTTCCATATACCCTAGCTAGTCCCCCTGACACTAAGGGTCAATTTAACATGGCCAATCCACCTACCCCACACATCTTTGGACTGTGTGAGGAAACCAGAGCACCCAACTGAAACCCACGCAGGTATGGGGAGAACGGGCAAATTCCAGACAGACAGTGACCCAAACTGGGAATCAAACCCAGGTCCCTGGCACTGTGAAACAGCAGTGCTAACCACTGTACCACCCCAAGACATATGATAAACTGACATTTCATCCATCAGCAAAACAGATTATCTGGTCATCATCATACTGCTGTTTGGGGTATCTTATTATTCACAAGTTAGCTTCTACATCACAATGATAGCCACACTTTGGCTGCAAGGTCCTTTGGGATGTCCCAAGGATAAAAATGGCCCTATAAAAATACAAACGCCTCTTAACTAGTGGCAATGGGTTCTATTCTATTTCTATTCATTCTTGGAACATGGGTGTCACAAGCAAGCTATCTATTGCCTACCCAGAGATGGTGATGGGCTTTTATCTTGAAATACAATAGCAGTCTGATACAACTGGGAATGGACAGTAGAGGCAATGGTAAACCAAACTGGATTTTATCACAATCCAAAAACTTTGTCATTTTTACTGATACAAGTTTTCTTTGTAAACTAAAGCTAGATTGTCAAACTTACATGGCAGAATTTGAATTCCTAGTCTCTTAATTATTCATCTACATCTCTGAATTACTTGTCCAATAATATAACCACTACATGCCATTCTTGCTCCCAGAAAAATACATATTTTTCTGAAGGAAACAAACAGTGCAAGACAAACTTTCCTTGTAGTTGATCTGCAAACCGTAATGTCCTTTCTACTATGCAAATACCTTTTTTGAAGCATATTAGGAATCATCTTTCTCAGCCTTGTATTAGCATTACATCTTTGGACTTGCACTCAGCACCTATCAAGCTGTACAGCCCACTTGTTTTGTATCAACAACCCTTGGCTTATCTTCTAGAAAGCTTTTGCACAAAATAGTAATCCATTACTCTCAAACTGGTCACCTCACTGCATTATACCATTCATTAAGAATCCATTTTCACAATTTAATTTTCTTTTAAGGAAGCCATGTAATTTATAGCACATCAAAAGACGCACATCACGTGAATAATTCTCTACACAATCTCCTTTAAAATAGATGCAATTTGTTATTTTGACAATTATCCTAAATTTAACGTCTTTGGGTTTACATCCCTCCTGTCAGTAGAAATAACATATTTAACTGTATCATTACCAGATTTTGAATAGTCCCCACAAACCAATGTGGAAAGTACATAAATAGCACTAACCCCAACAACTGAGTGCTAACATCTCTCAGTGCAGCACTCTGTGCTATCCACTTCAGTGCTGCCACCCACCTTCTAACTTTGACAGTACAGATCTCCCTCAAGTATTGCAAGAAAGTGAGTCCAGATTAAAGACAGACTTGTATTCATATAGCACCTTTCACAACCATTGGATATTTTGAAGTGCTTTATACCCAATGACGTACCATCAGTTGTAATGCAGGCAACACTGCTTGTACAGCTGCCACAAACAGCTATGGGAATAATGGGAAGTGTGTTTTTGTGATGCTGGTTGAGAGATAAATATTGGTCAGGGGCACAGGGGAGAATTCCCCCAATCCACTTCAAGTAATATCATGGGATCTTTTAAGCTGAGCTGAGACAGTAGGGCTCAGTTTACTGTTTCATTTGAAATACAGCACCTCCGGCAGTGCAGCACTTCCTTAGTACTGCACTGGAATGTCAGCCTGGAACTTAATGCCTCACGCGGGGCTTGAACCCAAAATGCCAAGGACATTCCCACCAAGCCATGAATGACATCACGGAGAGGGAGAATCACATTCTGAAAACAGAACCCATCTGGTTTTCCTCCACTAAAACTAAGACAGAAGGAAAATCTGGCAGTGAACAAACTCCACCCAATTTTTCATTACTCATTCCACTCAACAGCTGGTGTTAAAAATATAACAATCAATCTTTATTCTGAAGGTTTGGAACGACAAGCTTTCTGAACAACTCATACAATTACACAGGATATACAGCACAAACAGGCCAACCAGTTCATGCTGCCATTTATGCTCCACTGAAGCCTCCTCATATTTCCTCACTCATCTAAATCTATGCTCATAACTTCTCTTTCATTAGCTTCCCTTTAAATCCATCTATTCTATTCACCTCAACCACTCCCTGTGGTAGCAAGATTCACATTCTCACCATTCTTTGGGTAAAGAAGTTTCTTCTGAATTCCCAATTGAATGCCTTGGTGAATGTTGGATATTGATGGCCTCAGTTACATTCTTCCCCACAAGTGGAAACATTTTCTGTACCCACTTTCATAATTCGAAGGTCACTATTATGTCACTCCTTCACCTTTTTGAGAGGAAAGAGACTAAATTATTCAATCCTCTCCTGAGATGTATATCCATACATTTCTGGTGTAATCTCTACACCGTCTTCATTACTTTTGCATCAATTTACCAAATGGTAATGAACTGTACACAGGCTTAGCATAATCTCTCTAATTTTCCAACGGTATTGTAACTCACCCTTGCACACCATTTCCTATTTTGGAGATTGGGAGAAGGTGAAAATGGGATAAAGTGCAAAAACAATTGGATCTCTTCACTTAACTGTTGTACTTTTACAAAATATTTTTGCACTCTGTTAGAAAAATAAATGGTAGTTTAAAGGTATTTATATTTGTATTGGCAAACAGAAATGAGGTACATCCTAAATGGGTTTAATTTAATGTTGCTGTGGCTGGAATGGTAAAACCTATTGTTAGATTCATGCTGGACAAATGTGTTAGTATGTGTGGAGTTGGTTTCAAATCCAACTGTTCTATTGTGCTTAGAGGGGATCATGGCATGAAGAGTAAACAGAAGCTAACAGAAGCTCACAGAAGCAGCAGTGGTTGCTTAACAATTGTGGGCCTAATAGACTAGAAAGGTCTTTTCAAAATTTAGTTTTAGCTGAATATATTGCAGTTAAAGTACATCGGAGAGTGAACATCTCTCAACTCTTCCAGGAGAAGTGGACAGGACAAGGGAGCAGCAAGAGGTAGACTTCCCAAGGAATACGATACACAACATAGGAACTAGGAGCAGGAATAGGCAACTTAGTCCCTCGAGCCTGCTCTGCCATTTAATGATTATGGCTGATCTCATTTCAGCTTCAACGCCTGCCTGTTCGCCACAGCCCTTCAAATTAGTTAATTACTAATTAACAAACTGTCCACCTCTTCCTTAGTCCAGATAAGCTGGGGATTGGGACAGATCCTCCACAATCATCCTCTACATCAGTGCCCCACAAGGCTGTGTCCTCAAGCACCTATGATACTCCTTCTACACATATGACTGTGGCCAAATTCTCCTCCAACTCAATTTTCAAGTTTGCTGACGATACTCCTACCATGGATCAGAGTACAGAGTACAGGAAACAGTACAGGAATGAGATACAGAATCTGGTGAACGACAATAATCTCTCCCTCGATGTCAACAAAACGAAGGAGACTGTCATCGACTTCAGGAAGCATGGTGGAGAACATGCCCATGTCTACATCAATGGGGGCGAAGTAAAAATAGTCAAGAGCTTCAGGTTTTTAGGTGTCCAGGTCACCAACCTGTCCTGATCCCCCCATGCCAACATTATAGTTAAGAAAGTCCACCTAAGCCTCTACTTTCTCAGAAGAGTAAGGAAATTTGGCATATCAGCTACAATTCTCACCAACTTTCACCGATGCATCATAAAAAGCATTCCTTCTGGTTGGATCGCACCTTAGTGTGGCTCCTGCTTTGTCCAAGACAAGAAACTAAAAAAGGTCATGAATGTAGCCCAATCCATCACACAAACTAGCCTCCCACCATTTACTCTGTCTACACTTCCTGCTGCTGAGAAAAACCAGCCAGCATAATTAAGGACCCCACGCACCCTGGACATATTATCTTTCACCTTCTCCCATCAGGAAAAAGGTACAAAAGTCTGAGGTAATGTACCAATCAACTCAAGAATTGCTGCCAGACTTTTAAATGGACATACCTCAAACTATGTTGATCTTCCTCTTCACCCTATGGCTGTAACATTACATTCTGCACTCTCTCCTTTCCTTCTCTATGAATGGTATGCTTTGTCTGTATAACATGCAAGAAACAATACTTTTCACTTATATTAATGTGACAATAGATCAAACCAAAGAAAGAATGGCTTAAGACTCATGTAAAGAGAAGAGAGACCAAGCTATCAGAAGAATTCAAAAAGAAAAAGTAAACAGTGTTCTGAGTTAAAGAGACAGCTTCAGTAACTCAAAAGTTTGATGCCATCTTAATAGAGCCCAGGAATCAATAGTTAAAGAAATGGTGAACGGTTTGTACCACAGTCAAAACAAAGAACTCCCGAAGAGGGAGGATAAGAAATTTGCTGTTGAAAGTTGAGTGAAAACTTTGTTTCAACAAGTAATTTATGAAGCCAGGACTGGATATCATAATATAAATTGCTGATAGAAAGCATTGTTGAGGAAGATGATTTTAAAGCATTTTTTTAGGAATAGAGCTTGAAAACTTTGTGACAATCATTTGGGTGGGGATTCAGAGGAGAAACTTGGATTCAGAGTAGAGGGTGTGGATTTGATCACAGTCAACTGATATGACTTTGTATTACCATGGCCACTGTAACTTAAGATATACTTTGTAATTTGTGTTAACCTTAAAATCTGTGTATATGTGTGAAGCTAAGGGGGTATAAAGAAGTATTGTATCGTAATCCAACTTTTCATGTGTTTAATAAACACTTTTTCTCTTCTTATTAAAGCTAATTAGTGGTCTTGTAACTGAACTAAAAGTTACAATGTTTTGTGCCAGGATTCCATTCGGGGATCTTCTTGTCCAGTTACAAAATCCACTGGGATCCTAACAATGCATCCATTACCTCTAACTCCTACAACACAACATTTCCTTTGTTTGAAAGTAAACATTTTCAAATCAATTGAAGGGGTAGAGCTCCCATAATGTCAGCCACCATTAGCAATAGTTATCATAAGCATCACCTGCACATAGTCCAAGTTACAAATGTTGCATGGTAATGACGCACATTTACAGGTGCATTCAGCAAAGCGACAAATGGTTCTGTCTGCTTAACTGCAACACCAGTACTAAAGAAGCTTTCATTTGACTAGCACCTTTCACAACATTCCTAATGTCAAAATTAACTGCAAGTGTAGTTAGTGTTAACAGAGGGAAACCCAGCAGCCTAAATGACCTGATAACCTCTTTGATGATCTTAACTGAAGGATAAATATAGACTAGGACACTGGGAAGAACTAATGTGTTCATCAGAACAAAAAAAGTCACAAGAATGGTTCCAGAGACATGGGACTTCAGTTATGATAAAGTGGTGAAACAGGACTATTCTCCTTACAGAGGAAAGTGAAGGATAAGAGGAAATTTGAAAGAGGTATCCAAAGTCATGAGGTCCAGACAGAATAGATAGAAAGAAATGGTTCCTGTCACCAGAAGCATTAAGAGTCAAGGACACAGATGGGCAAAAAGCCAGAGGCATAATGAGGAATTTTAAACATAGCACAGGTATAATATGGAATGCTATGCCTGAAACAGTGCTGGAGATAGATTCAATCATACCTTTCAAGAGAGACTTGGACAAGTACGTGAACAGAAAAAAAAACTGCAGGGCTATGGAGGAGGGCAGAAGAGGGCTACCCATGTTGCTCTTGCAGAGAGTTCACATAAACACAACGGGCTGAATGGCCTCCTTCTGTGTTGTAACCATTCTATGATTCTAATGTATGCCATGATATTTTCCCCAAGAGGACAGAGGGGGTTTGGCCTAGTGTCTCATCTAGCAATTTGAGAATCTATATGCAGAAGTAGACAGCTGCAGTTTCCTTCAAGTGCTCAATTCATCTGCCACATTCCTCTGCCTGTTTTTTATCATTTGAGCAAGGCCAGCATTTATTGCCCATTTATAATGGCAGTCTGAAGGAAGTGGTGATCCAGCTTCCTGAAACACTGCAGCTGATTTGGTGCAGCTTCGCCCACATTGATAAAGTTCTAAGCCAGGACAGTGACAGACTTGGAGGGGAATGTATTCAGGCGATGGTGTTCCCATGCATCTCTTGATCTTGTCCTAGGTGATGGAGGTTGTGGACTTTGGAGGTGCTACCAGAGCATCCTGACTGTGCATTGGTTGTGGAGGGAGTGAATGTTTAAGATGGTGAATGGGTTGCCAATCAAGCTAGCTGATGTCAAGTTTCCTCAAGTGCTTTTGGAGTTGTAATTACTGGTAAATGGAAAGTATTCCATCACACTCCTGATTTGAGCATTTTAGATGGTGGACAGGCTTTAGGCAGACAAGAAATTAATCACTGCCACTAAATTGTCAGCTTATAACATGTTCTTGTCATCATTTATATGGCTAGTCCAGTTGAGTTTCTAGTTAATGGCAATCCCCGGGATACAGATGTTGGGGGAATTTGGTGATAGCAATGACATTGAATGTCAAGATGGTTATATTCTCTCTTGTTGGAAATGGGTAATGAAGCAAGCATCTGCCAAGTAGATGGACAGAGACATGAAAAAACAAAAGTGGCAATCAAGTAGAACATAATCCCAACAGACAGAAAAATGCAGCAACCTGGTGTGTACACAAACTGGTCTTCATGTTCCAATAGCAAGCTTTTTGCTTACAGAAATAATCATTTAGTTTTACTACACAACAATGATGTTGTGGGAATACCTATGCATTAATGCAGGTATCCTGGCACAGTGACAAAAGGACCAACACAACACCACAAGTCAATAGTACATGACTGCACAATCTTCAGCTTCAAAAAAAATCAGCCTCCGATGTTTTTTGAAAACCAAAATGGAGATAATGCAGGAGAGAGCAAGATGAAGTAAAAAGAGGGAAGGCTAGGAATGAAAGATCATAAAACTTCCTGTGCAATGATAGAATGCACCAAAGCCTGCAGGCAGGCTACTTTCTCACCCTATTGGTTTAGGGATGGCATAACACCGACATAAAAATAAACTCCTATGTGCAAGGTCAAACCATTGCAAATTCAGACATTCAATTTATAATGTCCTTATGGAAATCATTAGTAAACGTAATGAAAACCAAGCACAGGATCCTCTGGGACAGCACTAGTCATCCCTAACCAACTCACTTTCCATAACCACCCTATATTTCCCTCCCACGCACATAAACAACAGTTTAATCCTCTCCCAAATGACCACTATAATTACAGTTTTCCCATTCTTCCTTTCTATCCCCCAAGAGTTTGCATTATAAAGTTAGCCTGAATGTGTTATTGCGTATCAAATATTACGCCTGGGCTCATTCCCTTGAGAACCCAAGGCACTTTACCTTATCAATGACTTGGAATTCCGCCTGAAAAACTTTGATACGCATCAGTATTGCTGTTCTAGCTTTTTTTTAAAGAAAGACAGTAGGTATTCCAATTTATATCCTTTCCAGATGTCTCTGGAGAGCATCCAGTTTTAATTTAATGGTTTATTTTATTAATCTTTTTCCTCAGCAATCATTCTGTAGCTCTTACATTTTATAAACACTCTTTCCTTTCCTTACCCTGACAACAATCCTTTATACCCAAGAGTTTTAAGCCCCTTAGATTAAATAATGACTTGCTAAGTGCTGATCTGGTCCCTTATTTAACAGCCTGAAGCAACAGACCAAATTTCTGTACAAGTTCTGCTTCATTTCAACCACTCCAGCAAAGTAATCTATGATTAAAACATTCCCCAATTTTGGAAACACATACTACTTTGTTCTTCAGTTCCAGAATGATTTGATCATTGTCCTGGAGGAATTATGCTGTTGCAAAGTTTTCCACCCAAACTAAGTCAAGGATGTTGCCAGCTGAACCATCACTGAGCTTCAGGAGCTCCTACAGACGAAAGATTCCCTCCCCACTTTGAGAAATAGCCTGGTGGGTATTCAATTTTCGTATATTCAACTTTGCACCATTCTCTCTGACAAAAGGTTCTCATTCCAATGGGTACATTTCATGCTCAGTTCTTTAACTTCCTAACATGCTCATGGATGTATGCATAAATTGCTGTCAGGTTCTAGGGTTTATTTTATTGGTACAGTAACATAGTGGTCATGTTAATGGACCAGTAATCCACAGGCCAGGATTGATAACCCAGAGAAATTGGTTCAAATCTCACAATGGCAGTAGGAAATTTAAATTTGGTTAATTAAATAAATCTGGAATATAATGCTAGCACCAGTAACTTATGACCGAGAAACTATTCAAATGTCGTAAAAATCCATTGGGTTCACTCACATTGTATAATAAAGGAAAGCTCCCCTTCTTAGCTGATCAACTGATAGGAGACTTCAGACCTACTTTCAATGTGGTTGGTTCTCTACCTTCCTCTGAACAGCCCATCAAGGTACTCGGTTGACTCTGCCACATTCTCTGGGGTCATCAGGAGTTAGCAATAAATGCTAGTTTTACCAACAATGCCCACATCTTGTAAATAAAGCAACCTGCCCAACACTATGCTATTTTAATCAAGCTTTTATATAATTTAGCATTTATTTCATTCTGCCATTAAATTAGAGACTCTCAAATTTCATAATACATTACATCTTGCTTGCTATAATTGCCTTCTGTTCCTGCATGGCTCTTTCAACCACTCAAGTCTATAGCATTTCTTGAAAAACATCCTTTCCCCTCATTAAAATAGTGCCAAAAACTACTCATATTGCTTGTGCAGATACAAAGAAAAATATATGCATTTTTTTCTTAAAGTTATTCTTAGTTTTAGATGGTTGCCAAGTCTCTAAAATAAAATACCATAGATTCTTCCATTGAAATAATTTAACCCCAAAATCAAAAACTAGCAGTCAACATTAAAGACAGGAGCAGTTATCAGTTTGCAAATGCTGTCAACTTCTTCCTTTTAAAGTAATATTTTGCAACACTAGATCAAACTAAACTGTTTTGAAAAGATTGTAAAAGCACAAAACCGCTGAGATACAAAATGACAATGTATAATTGTGTATTGTAATAAAAGCAACTGCATTAACCTGAATGGATGTCAACAAGTCACTCAATCCCAATATTATAACAGCATGCAACACACCACGCATCGTTGCACAACACTTGCCAGAAGGTTTTATTTCATTTTATATAGCTATCCCAAAACATTTGCTTCCACATACTAAAAACTGGACTGATTTTGGATATTCAACCATAAATCACCAGATATCTAGTCAAGGCATATGTATCCCATTCATGTCCAAATATTAAAAGAGTTAAAAATTCCTTCAGCCATTGTGTTCCAGGAGACACCAATAGAACCTGGGGGTTTTACTTTACACAATTCTTCCATGCACAAACCTAGGCAGTGGATATGACTACACAATTCAACTGTGGAAGCATCACTATCAAAGTTCAATCACATACACAGCTGCAAGTCACTGACTAGGGATTTTTTCCCTTCCTCTGCCATTATTCCCCTCATTTCAAAGATCAGGGAAAACTATCCACACGCTCATCCCCAGTGAGAATCAAGAATAAAACCTGGGTGTTGCTATTTTATTTAAAATGAAAGAAAACTATGAAATCTAAGCCCAGTGTATTTCTTTGTATCTGTTTGATCAATTTTGTAAAATGTTCTGATTCCAGTTCCCAGACTGGCCCAAGTCTCATGTGCAAAGTTGAAGCATTTCTTACAGTTTCAGGGCATCCTAATGAGTGCTCCCTCTCTCAATGATCTCAAGCATTTCATAGAATCAATCCTTACAGTGCAGAAGGCCATTCAGCCCATCAAGGCTACACCAAACAATCCCACCCGAGCTCTACCCCCTGTAACCCCTGTTAATCTCTCAGCATTAAATGGGTAATTTAATATGGCCAGTCTACCTAATCCACACATCTTTGGAGTGTGTGAGGAAACCAGATCACCCAGAGGAAACCCATGCAGACAGGGAGAGAACATGCAAACTCCACACAGATATAGTCACCTAAAGCCAAAATTGAACCCTTGTGCTGCGAGACAGCAGTGCTAAACATTAAGTCACCATGCTGTCCTTATGGGACGAAGCACCAGCAGATAGGAAAGGACCAATCAGAAAGTAAACATTAAAATTTTATGCAATACAGAAAAGTGACAGAGGGAAATTACACCAGCGGGGAAAAAAATCATGGGAACTAGACTTCACACGTGTTCAGGAAAGAGGGAAAAATCACATGATCCATAGGAAATGGTTCATCAGGATATACATACACTTCACAAATCAAACACTGGTCGGTAATTGCAAGTTGGTTGCTGAGTTTATACATTTGGCTAGCTGCATTCTCAATAACGTAGGATGCATCAAGTTAAGGCGCACGTTGTCCTTGGCGGTAAGTATTCTTGACAAGATTATTTTGGAGGAAGTAGTAGATTGTGTGCAAAACAAATGAATGAGGCCAGTGTGGCCAGCTGGTCATCTAACAAAAGCACTGAAATAGAATAATTGCTACTGAAAAGATTTATAAGACAAGCTTTTGAGCATCATGTGAGTGAGGGTGTGTGAAGTGTACAAGAAGTTATTTTGAAGCTCACTGTACTATGTAGGCCACTGTATCGACTATGTTACACACAGCAAGATTCCACCTCAGAAACAAACGGGGGCTGCATACTGACACAGTGGTTAACATTGCTGCATCACAGCACCAGGGACTCGGGTTCAATTCCTGGCTTGGGTCATTGTGTCTGGAGTCTGCACATTCTCCCCATGTCTGGTGGGTTTCCTCCCATGGTCTAAAAGACATCCTGGTTAGGTGCATCAGCCAGGCTAAATTCTCCTTCAGTGTACCTGAACAGAGTGTGGTGAGTAGGGCTTTTTCACAGTAACTTCATTGCAGTGTAATATAAGCTTACTTGTGGCACTAATAACCATCAGATGAGTAATCAGACAATCACCATTCTGGGGAGACTGTCATAGGGTCTTCCACAAGGGAGCCCTGGGAATACAAAAACATTACAGTGAATGATCACGGTAGACTGTGTGCACCAACATGCCAAATAATTGACACCCTTGGAAAGTGTAGGTTTGCTGAGAATAGACCATGAGACTGCCAAAGCTAAGAAAGAGATTGTGCATATGTGAGAACAACAATTACAGAAATGTGCACAGTGGAGAATGCAATTCTGTGGCATCTATGGTCAGCCAAGAATATTAACTAAACCTCAACAAGTCAGCATTAGAAAATGTGGAACGAAACTACAGCGCCAACAAATATTTTAACCTCTGTCAAGTTTGCCATGAGATCATTTCAAAGAATCCTGCAAAAAAAGTAGTTACATTGTCTTTGCACTGACAATGAATGTTCAAAGGTCACAGGAACACATAAGACAGCACAACCATATTCAATTAGATAACTCTGAATCGTTCCCCAAGTCAAAAGACAGCTCATTGCTGTGCAAGCATATCCCTAAAGTTTATATGCTTAATCTGGATGATGTAAAGAATTTACAACATATCTTTGCAATAAGCCCAGCAAATGTGTGGTAAAATTGACTGGCCTCTATCAGTTCTGTATTATGCTACGATTCTCATCCACTCTGAAGCAATTTAATAATCACTCTCTTTCCCAACCAACAGCAATGAATAAGTGCACAACGTGTGGTGCGGCTTAAACCATTTCAACCAGTTAAATTTGCAGGGATTACACCAAGTTAAAATGTAGAGAATGGGGGTGCAGGGGAAGAGACCACAATTGGTATTAAATACTTCCAGGCCTATACAGGGAGTGGGTGTAGTGTGAGAGAAAACACACAATTATCCAAGAATCCTATCCACCTCTGCTGGAAAGTGGGAGTTTAATGGTGGGAGGCGACAGAATTTGGTTAAAATGCTCCTCACAGCCTTTTAACATGAACAATCTAGGTTCGTGATACTGAAGGGCAATTTAAGTTACCAGGGAGATAGTCACCCCAGAAAAAAAATAGGATTTGCCTCACAACCCTATTCAAAATAAATGGTGTCTTGTTACAATATCTGATCAAATTGCATTACGTTTAACAGTCTTCATAGACTGCAAGTCTCCTGCTTAATTTGGATAATAACGGCTTACAATAAAACAAACCACAATAGTCACTGTTGATAACGAACCATGTTGACTTGCAGCAGGTTTGGTTGAAGTTCAGTACAACAAATAAATGGCAAGCAACTGAATATCATCGTTTGAAAACCAAGAACATTTAAAACATGGGGATTAATCCTTGAACAAGGGTCACAACAAAAATCCAAAGTGCAGAAAAGGAGACAACATTTAATTCCAAATCGATTTAAAAACACACACACACACACACACTTCCCTTGGCAAAACAGACAGGGTTCAGTGATAATAACAGTTCGAGGTTAGAGATATTGTGTCAAATGCACATTTAACACATCTCTGCGCTACAAAAGCAATACACTTGATTAGCAACAAGTTTGTTACAATATAAATATCAAATAAGCAGGATGAGGGAAGGAGATGAGATACCCGTTATAACTCGGAAACAAACACATTCCAGGGACACCCCACCCCCTCCCCATTGTCAGCAATGTCTGAACAAAACACAAGAGAGTAGAGGGGGAAGCTGTGGAGGCGACAACTACATCACCCGAGGATCTAAGGAGGAAACCAATAAACAGCAAGCTTGAAAAATTAATTTGAAAATACAATCTGGTAATCGGTTTAATACGTGAGGAGTGGCTGCTGTTGTGGGCTAACTGAGATAAGAAAACACTGACTGGGCTGCAGTCCTAATCCCTCCTCAGTCATGATCCCTCCAATCCTACACTCCCCCTCTTCACCCCCCCCGCCATCCACACTCCCTCTCTTCTTCCCCCCCCGCCATCCACACTCCCTCTCTTCTTCCCCCCCCGCCATCCACACTCCCCCTCTTCCCCCCCCGCCGTCCACACTCCCCCTCTTCCCCCCCCGCCGTCCACACTCCCTCTCTTCTTCCCCCCCCGCCATCCACACTCCCTCTCTTCTTCCCCCCCCGCCATCCACACTCCCTCTCTTCTTCCCCCCCCGCCATCCACACTCCCTCTCTTCTTCCCCCCCCGCCATCCACACTCCCCCTCTTCCCCCCCCCGCCATCCACACTCCCCCTCTTCCCCCCCCGCCATCCACACTCCCCCTCTTCCCCCCCCGCCATCCACACTCCCCCTCTTCCCCCCCCCGCCATCCACACTCCCCCTCTTTCCCCCCCCGCCATCCACACTCCCCCTCTTCCCCCCCCCGCCACCCACACTCCCCCTCTTCCCCCCCGCCATCCACACTCCCTCTCTCACCTACTCTTCCTCCTCCTCCCTCCCTCACTCACTCACTCCCCTCTCCTCTCTCCGGGGAGCAGTTGTTAGATTGTATCGCGGACTGTAACAATCCTTACCCTGCGGATCCGCTTCCATCCTGGATACAGTAACAAAAGTTGAAGGGATGAGGGGGTGGTTGATGTGGTCTAACCGGGAGTTAACTCACTAACTAACAGGGTGAAAGGCTCGCTGGCTCACGAACGGTTTGTTTATGAATCGCCTCGAGACGGAGTGCTCCAGCAGCACTGCAACGTCACCCAGTCACGTGGCACCGCTGATAGCCCCGCCCTGGTCACGTGACCCGATGACGTCGTCCGTGGGTGGCCGCAGCAAGTTGCATCTCCATAGCGCCCTGAAGGAGCTGTGACACGCCTCAGTGTGCTTCATCACAAGGACGTTACCAAAGTAAATTTATACATAACAGGAGATATAGTAGGTGATCAAAAACTTGGTCAAAGAGATTGATCTCAAAGTGGCTTAAAGGAGGGGATGAGGTCTGGGGCTAATAGGAAGGAATTCCAAGGCTTAGTGCTCAGGAAGCTAAAGACGAATGCCCTAATGACAGAGACCAGGGATTCTGAAACGACCAGACTGGAGAAGCACAAAGCTTGAAGAAGGTTGCTGAGAATTTTGTATCCCAGGACTAGGAGCCTAGGATACCATTGTAGGTCAGTGAGTGCAGGAGTGATGTGTGAACAGAACATGGTGTGAATTATGTTGCAGTTGAGTTGAATGAGTTCATATCAATGGTAGGTGAAAGATCAGAGTCAGGCAGGTCATTGAACTGTTGTCTACGGCTGGTGGGCTACATAATATTTCTCATACGCTGGTCTTTATGAATAATTATATGATTTAAGTTATGTGCTTCCTTTGCTTTATGATATAGTTTTATATTAAATATAGCTATCTGAAAATGAGATACTTCTGTTTGATAAAATGATAAGGCAGCAATCCAGTGTTAATTTAAAAATATATAGAACTGTAGAGAATGTGTGCCAAGCAAAATCCCATCATTCATCCATCACGTCTGTACCCAAGTGTATTTTTCTTCACAAGTTTAAATCCTGCTTCCCTACTGCTGTCCATAATGTTACCCTTTTTCAAACTATCTAATTTTCTCCTTTTGAAATTATTTGATTATCATACAGGACAGACAATGACTATTCAGTCCATTTATTCCTGAATTGGACCTTTGAAAGAATCTCACTCTCCTTGTTTCCCTTTTTGCTTTTCAAGTACTTATCAAATTCCCTCTTGGAAGTTACTACTAAAATTGCTTTCATCCCCTGTTCAAGCAGTGCATTCTGAATTATTGTTAGAACAAGGGTTATTGCAATGTATTTCAGATTCCAATCAAGTATAAATATAATGTCTTTAATTCTTATCTTCAATTTATGCCCTCTCACTGTTTTATAAACTACTGGAAGTCTTTAATGCAGCATATTTATCTAGGTTAAGACAGGGTATGTCTTACTGATAATTTTGTTCAGCAGAGAGACACCTTTATGCAAAACTCAACATGAAAAAATATTTGCTCATATAAGAACATAAGAAATAGGAGCAGGAGTAGGCCATCTAGCCCCTCGAGCCTGCCCCGCCATTCAATAAGATCATGGCTGATCTGTCGTGTCTCAGTTCCACATTCCTGCCCTCTCCCCATAACCCTTAATCCCCTTGCCTATCAAAAACCTATCAACCCGCGTCTTAAATGTATTTAGCGAGGCAGCCTCCACAACTTCCAATGGGCGGAGAATTCCAGAGATTCACCACCCTTTGAGTGAAGAAGTTCCTCCTCAACTCTGTTCTAAACCGCCCCCCCCCCTTTATCTTGAGGCTGTGCCCTCTAGTCCTACTGTCCTTTCTGAGCGGGAAGAGTGTCTCCACCTCTATCCCATTCATCATCTTATATGTCTCAATGAGATCTCCCCTCATTCTTCTATACTCTAACGAGTACAAGCCTAGTTTATTCAGCCTCTCCTCATAGTTCAACCCCCTCAACTCTGGTATCAGCCTAGTAAACCTCCTCTGCACTCCCTCCAAGGCCAAAATATCCTTGCGTAAGTGCGGCGACCAAAACTGCACACACTACTCCAGCTGCGGCCTCACCAGTGCCCTGTACAGTTGCAGCAAGACCTCCCTACTTTTGTATTCAATCCCCCTCGCTATGAAGGCCAGCATCCCATTTGCCTTCCTGACCACCTGCTGCACCTGCAGGCTGGGTTTTTGCGACTCATGCACAAGGACCCCAAGGTCCCTCTGCACCATCGCATGCTGCAGTTTTTCACCATGTAAGTAATAGTCCTTCCTACCATTATTCCTACCAAAGTGGACAACTTCACACTTGCCAACATTAAATTCCATTTGCCAGTTCTTGGCCCATTCGCCCAGCCTATCTATTATCCTTCTGCAGACTCTCCACACCCTCTGCACAATTTGCCGTTCCACCAATCTTGGTGTCATCAGCAAATTTTGACACCATACACTCGGTTCCCTCCTCCAGATCATCTAGATAAATGGTAAATAGCTGAGGCCCCAGCACCGACCCCTGGGGCACTCCACTAGTCACCAACCGCCAATCCGAATAGCACCCATTGACCCCCACTCTCTGCCTCAACACTGCCACATATACATTGCAATAAAACTTGCGTTCATTCTTGCCCTACAGGAGTTCCTCAGAGCAGTGTCCTAGGTCCAACCATCTTCAGCTGCTTCATCAATGACTCCCATCCAGTGGGGATGTTCATTGATGATTGCACAATGTTCAGCAACATTCATAGCTCTCCAGATACTGAAGCAGACTGTGTCCAAATGCAGCAAGATCTGGACAATATTCCAGCCTACATTGACATATGGCAAGTAACGATCACACCACATAAAGGGTGAGCAATGACTGTCTCCAACAAGAGAGAATCTAACTATCTCCTCTTGACATTCAATGGCATTACCATTATTTAATCATCATTGGATGATTACTTGAATAGAAATAATGTGCAGAAATACAGGGAAAAGGCAGGGGAATGGAACTAAGCCATGATGCTCAATTGGGGAGCCAGTGCAGACATGATGGGCCAAATTGCCTCCTTCTGCACTGTAACAATTTTGTTATTTTGCAATCCCCCATTATCAACATCCTGGAGATTGCCATTGGAAGCTTGTCCACATCTACAAGACACAAGTCGGGATGGATGAGTGCAGCTTCAACAATACTGAAGAAGGTCGATACTATCAAGGATAAAGCAATTGCTTCATTGGTATCACATTTACCACCTTAAACAGTTACTTCCTCCACCGCCAATGCACAATAGCAATGAAGTCTACCATATGCAAGATGCACTGCAGCAATTCTTCAAGCCTCCTTCGACAGTACCTTCCAAACCCATGATCACCACATAAGGGCAAGGCCAAGAAATGCGTGAGAATACTACCACCTTCAATTTTCCCTCTAAGTCACACCATCCTGATTTGGGACTATGATACCATACCTTCACTGCCATTGGGTCAAAATTCTCATGGAATCATAGAATTCTGAGACTCTAGGAATCCAAGATTGCGCTGAAGCAAGGAAACTTCCTGCAAGCTGTGCTTAGCATATCATCTAATTCTATCTTTTAATCTCGTTCTATGCTTCTAAAACTTCATTCTAATTCTTTTAAACTCTCCAACAAAGCTGTATTCAGTCTCTTACAGATTTGGATCTTTCTCTACATTCTAGCTGTGACTGCAATACTATATTCTGCACTCTCTCCTTTCTCTATGAATGGTATGTTTTGTCTGTACAGCGTGCAAGAAACATTAATTTTCACTGTATACTAATACATGTGACAATAATAAATCAAATCTCTTCCTAATAGCACTGGTTGTGTACCAATATTGCGTGGACCTTTTCAAGGGAAATTAAGTAGGGATTGGCAACATTGATGCCCGCATCCAGTGAAAGTAAAATAATTCCTTTTACGCCAGTGAACTTCCATCCTTTAATTCATTAAAAAAAAACTATCCACACAGCATACTAGTTGCCATTCATCCATTAGTATCACAGCCCCTTCTAATATGCACAGTGGTACAGCCACCATTTATTCATCAATATTGTAATAAATTGGTGAGGCTTCAAAACACAAAGGCTTTATTGCTAAAGCAATGAATAACAATATATACAAATAGGGTCTGACAAAATAACTATACGACTGTACACTACTTCTCCCCCCACGCCGACAGCAAGCTTCTGCCCTTGATGTTGTATCCTTTTTATTGAACCCCTTAGTATCTGGCGTTTGCAACAGCCGCTTCCTGCCGCAGGTGGCTTACTTCATTTGGTACACCTTGCAATTTGCTTACATCCTGTTCTGCACATTCGGTCACCTGGGCTAGCTCCACCATTTTGTCCAGAGAAATTTTGGTCTCTGCCAACATTTTTAGTATAATCAGGCTATTTACACCACAGACCAAATGGCCACTCAACATTTCTGCTAAAGCTGGGCCAAATTTGCAATGCTCACTAGTCCTTTCAATCTGGTCACGAAACCTGAGTCTATCTCCTAGGGCTGTCAGACTGCTGAGTGAAATTTGTACCTCAGCATAAGAATTGAAGGTCAAGAGTTGAAATGATTCTTAACCAGCTCAACTATCTGGTCAAAAGATTAGGGGCCCTATTTTATGATTTTGAAGTGCTTGGCGGACTTGAAAGTGGGAGAGTTTCAGATCCGACTTTTAGACCCGTTCTTAGGCACCCCATATGCAGTCTGCCTGCAAAAATATCAGCAATTCTGAATCATGCTGCAGAAGCCTATGGGTGGGGCTTAATGCATCTGAAATCCTACAGCTCTAATCAGTGCCTCCAACTGCGCATGCGCAAAAGAAAGATAGAATGCTGCTCCTCTACCAAATCCCTCTCAGGCCAGATAATGCTTCCCCCTGGCCCCCATAGACATTGGCCGATCCCCATTACATTACTGACCCCCTTATCGCCCCAGCCCCCACCACCCAGACTGATCACAGGCCCCTCCATCTTCCTCCCACCAATTTCAGGCAGAGTGGCAGCGACCCCCACTGATCACAGCCAGAGTGGTAGTGGACCACCCCACTTCTTCCACACTGACCTCAAGCAGAGTGGCAGCAGACCTGTCTTCCCCACCCACCTACCACCAATCTCAAGCAGAGGGCTATCAGATGCTAGACACCTACCTCCTCACTAACAGGAGCACCTGAATCAGACTTCGATGGAGCGTGTCTGTTTCATGCCAATTCTAGATGGGCGAACAGTGTTAAAGAGGGAAGTACCGGTAAAGCTGGGTGTGCAGCCCATTAGGTCAATTTAAATGCATGGACGAGTGAGGCCTCACTCACTGCTACTTGCTCATGCCTTACTTTATCAAGTTTTCACGCCTGAAAACTAGGGGGCACAGATTAAGGTGCGCGGGGCAAGGTTTAAAGGAGATTTATGAGGCAGATTTTTGTTTTACACAGAGGCGTGGGCGCCTGGAACTTGTTGCCAGGGGAGGTGGTGGAAGCGGATACAGTAATGACTTTTACCGGGCATCTTGACAAATACAATGCAAATGAATAGGTTGAGAATAGAGGGATTATGGTCCCTGGAAGGGTAGGGTTTTAGGTTTTAGTTCAGTCGAGCAGCATGTCAATGCAGACTTGGAGGGCCAAAGGGCTTGTTCCTGTGCTGTAATTTTCTTTGTTCTTTGAAAACAGGTGCAATACGATAGCAAAATCGGATCCTAGGTATCTGGAGCATCAGGCGATGTTAAACTTCCAATTAAATTGTAAGTCTGTGGGCCACAAACTGTGAGCAGAATAACCTTCTGCTTTTCATCAGTTGTTATCTCACTCGTTACAAAACGGAACATAGTCTGTCAATATACTGGCTCCAGTTTTCTACTTCAAAGTCAAAGTGTTCTAATTTCCTGATTAAAGACATTTTAACACTGCACCTGTCCCTTGCTTTTTGTCATCTTTGATGCTTCAGTCTCTTCCCCCTCTAGCCATGCACTGCAATTCCTAAGAAACTTGGAAAACCTTCCCTCGTTGCCATCCTCAAGGCCAACTTGATGAGGCTTCAGAATGCAAAGGCTTTATTGTTAAAGCAATAAGTAATGATACATGGAAATAAGTTCTGATAAAATAATTGTGTGACTGTATACTACTCCTCCCTGACTCCCATTGCTGATCCTTCCCAACCTGGGACACATGCCCTCATACTCCATTGGCTCAGCTTCCTGTATCGACACCTCATAGGGTGCAGCCTGACCATGTGATGCTCAAGGAACGGCCCCGTAAGCAGGCTATGCTACCACAAATACCCTCATTCATCTCACAAACTCCCACTGAATGGTATTCATTTGTAGGTCACTTAAATCAGTTTTTAAAAGTTTATTTTTATTTCCAATGTCTATTTGACTTAAACTAAAATGTGGTTTTACTTTATGTATTTATACTGTGTTGCTAAGTGAAATACTGCTCTTTGAAATTATTATTAGAGGATTAGTTTACGCTTTTTATGGGATCAAAATAAACTGAAATGAAAAAGAATTAAAGCAACATTAGATTTTTTGTTAAACATTAGTCTTCCCATCAATATAAATAATCACCATCTGGCTTTTGATCCACAAGAGTTGGGCTTCGGAGTTAACTTTTTCATGCAGCAGAAAACGATATTTACCACTGGATGAAAGCTAATTACTGCAGGAAAAAAGTTCTCTTTTGGAACCATACTTCCAGTTCAAATAGAATCCTTCATTCACTGGTACTAAAAGGAGCTTTGCTTCTTTTAATTTTGTAATATTCCCTCATCCAAATAGCTTGTAAAATATTTTTAATCTTTAGAGAATGGTTCTTTTTAATCCTGTTTCTCTCAGCCACTCACTTGCCAAGTGTACAGGCCATGGAATTAAGAGACGTGTTTGAAGATAATGTTGGAAGTATTGTTTGTTTACAATGTGGTGGGACTGAAAGGTCTGTGGTTTGTGTACAGTCAGTCCCGATCCACATCTATTGAAAGCATTGGGTGGGGCTTTCCACTTCTGCGTTCACCAAAAGCTCTGAGCTCTGCCAAGTATCCATCTTCTTATTCACCTATAATTTATTTCTACCCCTCCCCAGTAAAAGTCAACAAGGAAGCCCTTTCCATTGTGTTATGTTGCTTGTTGTTTTGAAAGAAAGAAAGAATTTGCGTATCTACAGCATCTTCCACTGCCTCAGGATGTCCCAAAGCACATTTCAGTCAGTGAAACATTTTTGAAGTTTAGTCACCGTTCGAAAACAGGAAATGCAGCAGCAAATTTGTGCACAGGTCAAGATCCTACCAATCCAAATGGGAGAAATGACCAGATAATCTAATTTAGTCATATTGGTTCATAGTTAAGCATTGACCAGGGTGCCAGAAAGAACTCCCCAGTTCTTCTTTGAGATAGTGCCATGAGATCTTTTATATCCATCTGAGATAGTCAATGTGTGCTCAGTTTAAGGTCTCACCGAGTCTCTGGAGTAGGATTTGAATCCATGACATTCTGACTTAGGGGCTGCTTCTAACTGAACCAGTTGACATCTCAGTTTGCTTAGTTTTAATGAGGGCCTCATTTTCCTTTACTCTCCCCTACCTTAAAAGAAAGCTAATAGATTCCCTGATCCAGTTTATTCCATTTCACAGGTGATAGCTCAAGTGACACACCACTGTTTCTGTCATTGTGCTACATGCAGACTGAATTCTAGGTCATGATGTGGAGATGCCAGCGTTGGACTGGGGTAAACACAGTAAGAAGTCTCATAACCTGCAGTAACTTTTGATGTGACACCTTGTCAAATACTTTCTGAATATCTCAGTACAGCATATCCACAAGTTACCAGGTTAAAGTCCAACAGGTTTATTTGGTAGCAAAAGCCACTAGCTTTCAGAGCACTGCTCCTTCGTCAGATAAGTGGGTCATTCTAGGTGAGTCAGGGCACAAATCTGCTGTCATTTCAATCTGCCCATCTTGTTAGGTGGATTCCCGGGCAAGTGATTCTCTTTGGAGTAAAATAGCTTATTTGCAATAAAATTAAAACTTGATAAATTTCTGTGAGGAAGTAACAAGCAATGTAGATAACAAGAAACTTGTGGATATACAGTACTGAGATTTTCAGAAAATATTTGACACGGCGTCACATCAAAAGTTACTGCACAAATTAAGAGGTCATGGTGTAGGACATATTAGCATGGATATAGGATTGGTTAGCCAACAGGAAACGGGAAGTAGGCATAAATGGGTCATTTTTGGATTGGCAAGATGTGACGAGCAGAATGCCAAAGAGATTAGTACTGGGCCTCAACCGTTTCTAACCTATATAAATGAGTTGGATGAAAAGACCAAAATTATGGTTGCTAAATTTGCAGAGATAGATAGGAAAGTAACTTGTGAAGAGGATATAACGAGTCTGCAAAGGGACATAGGTAGGTTAAGTGAATGAACAGAAATTTGATAGATGGAGCATAAAGTCGGAAAATGCAAATTTTGTCCACTTTGGCAGAAAGAATAAAACAGCAGCATATTATTTAAATGGAGAGAGATGTTAGAACTCAAAGGTATAGAGGGATCTGGGTGTCCTAGTACATAAAACACAAAATATTAGTATGCAGGTACAGCAAATGATTAAGGTGACAAATGGAATGTTATCATTTATTGCAGGGTGAATGGAATATAAAGTAGGGATGTTTTGCTACAGTTGTGCAGGGCATTGGTGAGACAACATCTGGAATATTGTGTACAATTTTAGTCTCCCTATTTAAGAAAAGATATAAATGCATCGGAAGCACTTAGAAAAGGTTTAACCAACTAATACATGAGTTGGGGGGGTGGTTATCTTATGAGGAAAAGTTGGACAGGTGGACTGTATCCATTGGAGTTTAGAAGATTGCGAGGTGATCTTGTTGAAACACAAGATCCTGAAGCAACTTAACAGGGTGAATATTGAGAGGATATTTTCCCTTGTGGGCAAGACGAGAATTAGGGACACAATTTAAAAACAAGAGGTCTCTCATTTAAGACAAGACAAGAAGAAATGTTTTCCCTTGGAGGGTTGCAAATCTTTGGAACACTCTTCCCCGGACAGAGGTAGAGGTAGGGTCATCAAATAATTTTGGGGCAGAGGTAGATTCTTGACTAACAAGGGAGTCCGAGGTTATCAGAGATAGGCAGAAGATGGAGATAAGGCCACAATGAGATCAGCCATGATTTTACTGAATGGCGGAGCAGGCTCAAGGGACCAAATGGTTCACTTCTGCTCATAATGCATATGTTTGTATGTGTGTTCATATGTTCAATTCTGCCACGGCCAACAATGTCACTCCCCAGACTGCAGAAAGGGAAATAATTTATGCAACACCACAGCCTCTGCTGACAGTATCAACCAATACTCAGTAAGAAGCGTCACAACACCAGGTGAGAGTCCAACAGGTTTATTTAGTATCATGAGCTTTCAGAGTGCTGCTGTTAATCAGGTGAGTGATCGAGTGCTCCTCCTTCATCAGTCTCAGCTGATGAAGGGGCAGCGCTCCAAAAGCTTGTGATACCAAATAAAACTGTTGGGCTTTAACCTGGTGTTGTGAGACTTCTTACTGTACCCATCTCAGTCCAACGCCGGCATCTCCACATCATGGCAACCAATATTCAAACATGTTACACACAATGTACTGCACAAACAGGTCATTTAGCCTAAGTAGTCCATGCTTTTTTTTATGCTCTGCCTTAACCTCCTCCCATTTCTCTTTCTCTCATCTAATCAGCATATCCTTCTATGGCTTTCTCCCTTATGTTATATGTATGTATACCCCTTGTATACATACAGGCTATTCACTTCAACCGCTCCCTGTGGTTTCACATTCTTATCACAACGGTCTGTGTTATTATATAAACACAAATGTGTGCTCAACAGAAAGGTCACAGCTTTGTTGATAGTTCTGTGTGTAAGGGCACTCACTATCCCATATGATACTGAATCCTACAGCCCAGAACAGTCCCAGACTAGACCCTGTGTTGTTACTGAGTTGCCTGATTAGAGCCATTGAGAACTAAAACTTTCCTCAAGATCTTTGAGCTCAGAGGACTCATCATCAAAGCAGAAGGCCTAACTTCAACTCCCCGAGACTGTTCTGTTGACCAGCCTGAGCTGGAGCCTCTGTTGGAGCATTCAGGTTGACCTGAGTATCCTTGGGTGAAGGTCAGGTTTACATTCAGTGGTTAATCACTATCCAGGTACTCTTGCACAGGCATTAACTGAGGACAGGCTGAGGCTGATCCATAATACTTCCGTGGTGGAAAAACTCCTGAGCTATGAGCTCGCATCAGGAAATATGGCATCTTGTTTCACACAGAGACTGGAGAACACAGCTGGTTTTTATAAACTATACAATGCCAAAAAGAAACACATGACTGACAACTTTAAAGGAATACATCACAGCTAAGAAATGCAAAAAAAGGGAAATAAAAGTTTTTTTTGGCATCCTCTGTTTCTCATAATCTAGAATTGTCAAAGGCCCCCAAAAATGTTGCTCATGGTTACTGTTACAGTTCACAGTCTGTCACAGGAATTTGCTCATTTCAGAACAACATGCTGAGATGAACGTCCCGAGAGGTGAATTGAAGAACTTCGGGACATTTCCTTGGTCAGTAGAGCTCACAGCTCATTGTACCTGCTGGCTGGAGTATGTAGGAAACAAAGTCAAATGAACAATTACAACTTGGCCATGTTGATGTAAAGGGTGCCAAAACAAGCACAGATATTGTAAACTTGGCTCAGGAGAATGCAATATGTTCAAAGTATTTATAATATCAGTTCCAGAAAAGTGCACAATTTAAATCTCTTGCATAGGATCACATTCTGCCTGTGGTATGGAGACAGTGTGAGGAAATAGCTGGTAACATTTCTCATTATTCAGTAGGTCAATGTACTTGTGGGGCTTCAAGTTACATCTTCCTCCTCCCATCCATTACCTTTCTGGCAATTGCCAACCGAATCTGTGACAAATCTTGTAGCACATAGGGGTCTTCCAAAAAGAACAAAATGCAACAATTGGTTTTATTATAAAGTCAATTAGGGCAGCATGGTGGCACAGTGGTTAGCACTGCTGTCTCACAGCCACAGGAACCCGGGTTCAATAGCCTTGGGTGACTATCTGTGTGGAGTTTGCACGCTCTCCCAGTGTTTGCGTAGGTTTGCTCCAGTTTCTTCCCACAGTCCAAAGATTTGTAGGTTAGGTGGATTGGCCATGCTAAATTGCCCCTTGGTGTCGGGGGATTAGCAGAGTTAGTATGTGGAGTTACAGAGATAGGGCCTGGGTGGGATTATTGTCGGTGCAAGTTCGATGGGCTGAATAGCCATCTTCTGCATTGTAGGGATTCTATTCTATATTCCTGTTATAAGGGCTGGAGAAAGTACAAGCAAGCATCAAGAAAGCCATTCGGAATTCGTGAATGGCCTGAAAGAACTGTTGAATTTTTCCAATCTTCTTTGAATGCTGTGTGAATTTAAAAATAAAATACATTGAAAATGCACAGCTATATAAATCTCTAGTTAGCTCCCTCTGGAGCAATACATTCACCTTTATTGAATTCTCTCTCCACAGATGCTGTCAAAACCTGCCGAGATTTTCCAGCAGTCTCTGTTTTTGTTTCGGATTCCAGCATCCGCAGTATTTTCCCTTCATTCTGCTTCCTATCCACAGCTCCTTGCTGTAGTCCAAGGGAAAGAGGATATGATTTGGAATTCAAATCTTTTCTTTCCAATCTCTCCCGTCTACTAGGGATGAGATTCCCTTCTGGTTGCCCTCTGTGCTTCACCCATTCAACCCATGAGAACAAAATACTCCTGTGACCTGAGCTGGCATTTTTTCCAATTGCTCCACATTGCATCTACACTCCTCCCCTTCTCTTTCAAATTTTCCCATGTTACACAGGGTCACCACAATGTTTGTTGATCACCCTTTGTATCAACCATGGTTTTTGTTTTTGGATTTGGCTGGCAATTTTACAGTTGGTTGCCCTTCCTTCTGCTGTATCCCTCCCCACTTATCTGGGCTGGAAATTGGCACTGACACAGCCTGGCTTGCCTGAACCAATGGCTAGATTCTTCCATGGTAAACAAGTCTTGGAATTGGGACTTGAATCTTTTGGCTCACAGAAAGGAGAGCTCTCATTAAACCTCTCCAGCTCCCTACATTGCATCTCAAGTCAAGGGTAGGCAATGGTTTCGTGGAATTTCACTGTATTATTAATCCAGAAACTCAACTATTGTTATGGAAATCCAGGTTTGAATCCCGCCACGGCAGATGGTAGAATTTGAATTCAATAAAAAATATCTGAAATTAAGAATCTACTGATGACCATGAAACCATTGTTGATTGTCAGAAAAACTCATCTGGTTCACTAATGTCCTTTAGGGAAGGAAATCTGCTGTCCTTACCTGGTCTGGCCTACATGTGACTCTAGAGCCATAGCAGTGTGGTTGACTCTCAACGGTCCTCCAAGGGCAACTGGAGATGGGCAATAAATACCAGCTAGCCAGCAACGCCCATGTCCAACAAATTAAAAAATTAAAATCGTAAGTTCTTAAAACAAGTCTGAAATGACTTTAATCATTTGCAACCTCAACTTGAGGTTGAGAAAGATAAATTTATGTGCGCATATAAAATGCTTCTGGATCACAGGTTAGTTCTCAATCCAATGATTTTACCAACTATGGTTATGCAAGCACAAAACATTCACGCATTTTCTTTCTCAAGCCAGTAGAAAAGGAAATCCAGTTCGAGAGACTAAACAATTGCTCTCAGCAAAAAGAATGAGGGGAAAAAAATGAATTTTATTACTACAGGCAAGCAGCAGGATCTCAATCACATTCTTTAGTATTTAAAGAGCTTGGAACAATTACACTGGTCGGTTAACCCTTGCTGTACCAAAAGGTTTCCAAAACACTTTTAAACAGAGCCTCTGCAAAATTTAACTTTTGCCAGTTTGTTCATCAAGTAAAACTAAGCAACATTAAGAATGACAACTCATAAATTTGTAGAATTATTTTTAAAGTTAAATCTATAGTTTGAGATGATAAATCTTGTTAAACTCTAAGTGGTTAAAAATAGGTTTGGAAAGCTTGAGAGGAACATCTGATACTAATGGATCCAGGCTGTGGCCTCTTCCGACACATTCTCTCTCGTTTCCTGTTGAATTTCATTCTTTGGCCTTTCCTATTTGTTTAATGTTCTTTTTTTGGCTTCTACTTCCCTTCTTTGCCTTTTTATCTTTGGTTTTCAGATTTGTCTTTAACAATCTTTTCTGCTTCATCCAAAGAGAAAAACAAAGCCTCATGAATGAATTGGAAAATGAAACAGATTGAAAAACTGTCTTGCTCATGTCTCAAATCAGGTTCCTTTTAGTTAGCTATTTTCCTGGTTTACCCAAATCCGCAAGCACCCGGAGCTGAATGATGAGTATGAATCTGAATAGAATGGAGAGAGTCGTACCTTGATTTGGTTCATATTCCTGAGTTACATTGTGGAGCAGCAGCCCTGATAAGAGGGTCACCCCAGCCTGAACTGTTACACTGCTTAGATCTAAGGCAACATTTTAACATTGGAGTTGATTTCCTTCTTGCCTTTTGGGGCCATCACGGCTGCTGTGATGCATGAAAATACCTTGAAACTAAAAACTGCACATTCATATTAGCATTAGATTGTTGAAGACTGACTGGAGGTCAGGGACTGGTCAGATGATCACCTAAACAGGAAGGGGAGCAAATGGTCTACATCTGGAGTCCTAATGACATGTTGCAATTAAGGAGGCAACCAACCAACACCTTTTCAAGAACAACGAAGGGTGGGCAATAAATACTAGCCAAATCAGTGACGCCCTCATCCCATAAATTAATTTTGGAAAAAAAAGATAAGCAGCAATGACTGGCACAGGAAAATGAGAGTCATGGAAATAACTTAACTGTGACAGTTCATCAAAACTTACCCAAAGATCACCCACAAAAGATTCACTGGATAATGATCACAACTCATTGGTCACCCTTTCAGTGTAAGGTGTGGGTTGAGAGGTAGCACATTCATCTCTGAATCAAATCCAATCCAGAGACCTGAGCACACAATCCAAGCTGACGTTCCCAGTGCCAGTACAAACGGAGTGCTACACTGTCAGCGTTGCTGTCCATCAGATGAAACATTGAAGCAAAGCCCTATTTGCTCTCTCAGGTGGATATATTGTTTTGAAAAAGAGCGGGGGGTTCATCCCAGTGTTTCAGACAATGTTTATCCCTCGATCAATGTCACTAAAGAAAAACTCAGAATGGAAAACACTGTAACTTCTCAGTAGGTCATTTAGCATTTATGGAGAAACAGTTAGTTTCAAGTCAATTCCTGATCAAGAATTTCCAACACTTTCTGGTTTTCATTTCAAATTTCCAGCATCTGTATTGTTTTGTATCGCTAAAGAACAGATGATCTGGTCATTATTACGTAGTAGTTTGTGGAATCTTACTGTGTGCAAATTAGTTTCCATGTCTTCTATGTAACAACAGCGATAATATTTCAAAAGTAAAGTATTTAACTGATTGTGAAGCACTTTGAGGCATTCTGAGGTCATGAAAGACATTGTAAAATCCAAGTCATTCCCTTTTTTGGAGGTTTTGTGCTTGTATCGTGTACAGACTGCCATGCAGCAACGCATTGAAGTTTATTTGACAACACCTTCTTTTCCTCTAGAACCGAGAGCAGCAACATGTGAGAACCCCTCTGAGTTCAGGACACGCTCCATCCTGACTTGGACTAATGCTGCACCATCACTTGATCAACCTCCTGGAATTGCCTAGCTAAAACCACTGAGAAAGCACCATGACTGCACAGACTGCAGCGGTTTAAAGAGAAGACCCACCACCACATTCACATAGCAGTGAGTATGAGCAGTGGGCAATCAATGCCAACATCACCCATATCCCAGGACTTTTTAAAAAGTCAGAACCCTGATTGATTTTCTCTTTTCCCAGCATAAGGACTTTGTGACTAATTGTTGCTTTCTCTCTGGCTGCTTCTGCCCACACAACATGGATTGAGTTAGAAGCAGGACCCCTTCTGGTCTTATGGCCTAGTATTGGACTGCATGGAATGTTTATCTACAAAAACATAATGAACCAGGGGCAGCATGGTGGCACAGTGACTAGCACCACTGCTTCACAGCGCCAGGGACCCAGGTTTGATGCTAGCCTCAGGTGACTTTGTGGAGTTTGCACATTCTCCCTACATCTGCATGGTTTCCTCCCAGTGCTCTGGTTTCCTCCCACAGTCCAAACATATGAAGGTTAGGTGGATTGACTATTCCAAATTGCCCCTTAATGTCCCAAGATGAATAGGTGAAGGGGATTAGTAAGGTAAATGTGTGGCGTACAGGGATAGGACCTAGGTGGGATGCTCTGTTGGAGAGTTGGTACAGATGCAATGAGCTGAATGGCCTCCTTCTGCACTGTAGGGATTCTATGATTCTATAGTGAGGGACTTAAAGATAATTACTGACATTTAAAGTTTTAAAGTTTATTTATTTGTCACAAGTAGGCTTACATTAACACTGCAATGAAGTCACCATGAAAATCCCCGAGTTGGCACATTCCAGTGCCTATTTGGGTACACTGAGGGAGAATTGACCACGGCCAATCCACCTAACCAGCCCATCTTTTGTGCTGTGGGAGAAAACCGAAGCACCCGGAGGAAACACACGCAGACACAGAGAGAACGTGCAGACTCCACACAGACAGTGACCCAAGCCGGGAATCGAACGTGGCTCCCTGAGTTTATTTAAAAAGAGAAGTCTTATTTTCAGAAATGCCAAATGGTTTATTTTCACGTTAGAAATGCATATAGTAAGATCAGAGGATAAAACTACAGCTCTCACAAGACTTTGATGAGTGACCATTACTCCTTCCCCTCCTTCAGATACCATGTCCTAAGAGGGAAATGGCAATGATAGATTCCCTTTGGATTGTGATTATGCTTGACAAAATACTGCAGTTGTCTGCCTTTGCCTCCTGCACTATGACTGACCAGAAATCTCTTTTGTTCTTACAGTTTGCCGTTAGGCATAAAGGACGGATGTACAGTCTGATAATCAACCTGTCTGGCCATGTTACGAATGCATCTTCCATAGCTATCGAGTCTTTGGAGGGTGGGACTTGAATCCAGAGTACCCGGTCAAGACATAGGGGTGATACCCACTGCACCACAAGACCTCTACTGACCATCAATATAATGAATTCTGTGACAAGAGGAACATTCTTACTATATGCAACTTTCCACAATCCCATAGGAAAAAGAAAATCATGTGGTTTTCAGATTGCAAGAGATTTCATGTCCTTTGCTTTCAGTACCACACCTGATTTGTAATCATCAGTCTAACACCCACATTCTCTGGCCTCTCCTTCTTCTGGAGTGTATAACCACTCTAAATGCCATTGTATTCCATTAGCCAATAGATGAGACATAAGCAAGACTCCCCATCCCTGAATACACATTTCGGCATGACGATACCCTGAGAAATGAATTATTGCAGACCGTAAGTCTGTAGCAGGTCCTCCTTGATTATTTGCTAAAGCAGCTGTCAGCTGTGGTTACACCCACTGGAAATGTACACAAGCCATGGCCTGCCATGAGGGACGTGTCATTACACTTTTTTATGCTAGATACAGAGAATGGGAAAACCCAATTTGCTTAAGAGTTGATTGATTAGCAGACTTATCTTGTGAACATTGCATTGAATTTCCAGCACAGAAGCAGGCCATTCAGCCCAACTGACCTATGCCGGCAGCTTGTGCTCCCCACATGCCTCCTCCCAATAATTTCTCCTCTTTGGTTTCATCTTAAATACATCAATGCCCTTCAACTCAGCCATTCCTGTGGTAGCAAGTTCCCCATTATCATCATTCTCTGGATAAATTCTCCTGACTTTCCTTTTGGATTTGTCAGTGACTATCCTACATTTGTTCACTCTTAGTTTTGGTCAAACCACACAAATGGAAATATTTTCCCTATCTCCACCCTATTAAACTCTTGAGCTTGAACCAAAAACAATCCCATCCTGCTAATCTCTCTGACACTAAGGGTCAATTTAGCATGGCCTATCAACCTAACATGCATATCTTTGGACTGTGGGAGGAAACTGGAGCACCCAGAGGAAACACATGCAGACACGGGGAGAATGTGCAAACTCCACAGACAGTCACCCGAGGCTGGAATAGAATTCAGCTCCCTGGCACTATGAGGCATCTGTGCTAACAACTGTTAGTGGGTGATCAGTAGTTGAGGGGGATATGGGGAGTGGGCCGAGGGAGCAGCTTCCATCCCTGCTCTGTTTTGATTTAGCTGATCCCAATGGGTCCAGCAGTAAAAACTCTATAACTGGCCTCAATATACCTAAGTTAAAGAAAAGAATATATGCATCAGGGTCCACCAACCCCACCCACCAACAGTTCCTGCTCACTAGCCAGCAGACATTGCTGTGGATGCTGAGTGGTCAAGGTTAGGTGTGAGTGTGATGTCTCTCACAATCAATAAATGCTCTGCACTATTAATAGATATCAAAGGAGCCAGGCTATCGATTGCCAAATTCTTGGAAGGAATGCCCTGAAGGAGAGGGGAATGCAATTTGCTGCATAGTTTATCTTTGAAAAAAAAGGATGAAGCAATAACGGGAAGGAAATGAAAGATGAAATATCCTAGTCAATTGTCCATTAATGATGGGATGTGGATTAGTCAGGTGAACTAATTAATACCACCTCATTCCACTACCTCTGTCTTCAAAAATACTGCCTGCTTTCAAAAATAATGATTGTTTTTGTTTCCTGTCTCTTTTGATGTTTGCTCTAAAATTATATCCTTCAATCATTCTTCCTAAATTTTACATCTCTTGCCACACTGTCCCCTCCCCACTCCCTCCACTCCAGACTTCCTCTGTGCTCACTTAATGCCCAACTAATATTGGCTTGCACCAGTTTCTCTTTGTAAGCTCATTTCGAATTCCAGGCTTGGGCAATATTCAGGATTGGGAATGGTGCCGACTGAAAGTGCTCTGGCAAGGAATCCTGACACAGCAAGATTCCAGGATTGTCAGCCATCATTTAAAGTGTTAACTTTTCTTAGCTGGGACAAGAATTAGAAAGTGACATTCCCAACTCCCAATATTTTGCTCCTTCACCCCTTCTGGTTCACTCCAACTCTATAACCTCTCTGAGGCCTTTCATTTGTGTTCCGGCTTGCGTCACTGTCTGTGTGGAGTTTGCATGTTCTCCCCGTGTCTGCATGCTTCGGTTTCCTCCCACAGTCCAAAGATGTGCGGTTTAGGTGCATTGGCTATGCTAAATTACCCCTTAGTGTCCCGGGATGCATAGGTAGGAGGGAGTAGCAGGGTAAATATGTGGTTTACCAGGATAGGACCTGAGTGGGACTGTTGTCAATGCATTCTCGATGGGCTGAATGGTCTCCTTCCACACTGTAGGGTACCTATGGTTCTATGATTTCCAGCCGCTTGAATACCTCTGCTTTTAATTACTCTACCACTGGCAACTGCGCTTTCAGCTGCTTAAGCTCAATGCTCCAGAATTCCCTCCCTAAACAGCTCTGTCTCCATTACCTTTAAGACATTCCTGTCTCTTTGACCAAGCTTTCAGCATCCTGTTCTAATATCTACTTATGTGGTCGGGTGTTGAATTTGATAATTGCTCTTGGGATGTTTTACTGTGTTAAAGGTGCCATATAAATGTAAGTTGTTGTTGTTGCCAGATTGCCCCTCCCCCTACCCCCACCCTGCTCCACCGCCTCACTGACCTGCATTCACTCACCCTCTCCCAAATAGATTATATTTAATATCCTGTCCTCATCTATGAAGTTTTCCCCTGCAAGCTCTTCCAATTCCATTCTCCCAATGCTACCCTATCCCCTGTAGTCCTTCAACTCTGGCAACCCATTCACCAAGCCCTAACTTTGCTCTCACAGCCTGCAACTTACTTAGCCATATTTCATAAAATTCTCCTTCACCAAAACATTCACCGCCCTTTCCATTTGCTAAAACAATCTCGGAAACTGCATTTCTCCAACCAAAGTTTCATTCACCAATCCGAGCACTTTCCACCAAGATTCAGTGCCTCCTCCTCCATGGACCACCTTAGGACATTTTTCAATGTAAAAGGTGCTGTATAAATGTGAGTTTACTTTGGGCTCTTTTGATGGGACGCAGTTCAATTATCCTCAGATGCTTGCAGCTTCCCCAAATGGGCATTCCTCAGCCTTGGCTTAGTGGAGTAGCATCTTCTCATCTCTGAGTTAAATAATTTTGGATTTAAGCTCCTGCACTGAAATCCAGGCTGGCACTTCAGCGCAAAGGGAGTGCTCATTGTCTGAACTGCTATCATCCAGACGACATGTGAAACTCATGTCTCGTGTGCCTACTTTACATGGATCCCATGGCTTTACCTGAAGAAGAGATGGGAATTTTATCCTTTAGCCCTCGCCAATTGATGACTAGTCATTTGTCTCATTTCTGTTTGTGGGAGCTTACTATATGCAAATTGACTGTTAGGTCTTCATTGATTGCACTCCAAAACTACTTCATTGGGATTGCCCAAAATGTAAAGATAAGCCCTTTCTTAAAGTTTATTTATTAGTACTACAGGTAGGCTCACATTAACACTGCAATGAAGTGCAACAGTAATCTCTTCATCAATGTCAACCAAACAAAAGAAATTGTCATCAACTTTAGGAAGCATAGTGGAGAACATTCCCCTGTCTACATCAACGGGGTCAAAATGGAAATAGTCAAAAGCTTGAAGTTTTTAGATATCCAGGTCATCAACAACTTGCCCTGGTTCCCCCATGCCGACACTATAGTTAATGCATCAATGCCTCTAATTTCTCAGAAGATTAAAGACATCTGGCATGTCAGCTATGAATCTCAACAAATTTTACAGATGTACTACAGAAAGCATTCCTTCTGATTGTGTCACAGTTTGGTATGGCTCTTGCTCTACCCAAGACCACAAGAAACTACTAAAGGTTGTGAATGTAACCCAATCCATCACGCAAACCAGTCTGCCATCCATTGACTCGGTCTACACTTCCCACTGCCTTGGCAAAGCAGCCAGAATAACTAAGGACCCCATGCACCCATGACATTCTCTCTTCCATCAGGAAAAAGATACAGAAGTCTGAGGTCATGTACCAATTGACTCAAGAACAGCTTCTTCCCTGCTGGCATCAGACTTTTGAATGGACCTACCTTGCATTAAGTTGATATACCGTAGCTGTGACTGTAACACTACATTCTGCACTCTCTTGTTTCCTTCTTCATGAACGGTGTGCTTTATCTGTATGGTGCGCAAGAAACAACACTGTATGCTAATACATATGACAATAGTAAATCAAATCAAAGTAAAGTTATTGTGAAAATCCCCTAGTTACTACACTCCAGCACCTGTTTAGGTACAACTGAGGGAGGATATGGCATGGCCGGTCCATCTAACTAGCATATCTTTCGGATTGTGGGAGGAAACTGGAGCATCCAGAGGAGACCACGCAGAGACAGGGAGAATGTGCGAACTCTGCACAGACAGTGTCCCAAGCCAGAAATTGAACCCAGGTCCTTAGCGTTGTAAGGCAGCAGTGCTAACCACTGCACCATCATGCCTAGATAGTGAGCAGCAGGGGGTCTCTGCAGGTATTTATTAATCTAGAGGATGCAGATGTTCACTTGGATTAACTTGCTGAATATTTGGGGCAGGAACAAGCAACTGTTCAGAAATGAAACCAAATAAGGTGAAGGGAAAAAGTAATTTATCATCTTGTCCTCCCATTATCCTTCAGCATCACAGTTAGAAAGAGAGAACAAGTGACTTGAGTTTACATAATGCCCTGTCTTAGCCACCATGAAAACTCTTTATAGCCAATGGAATACCTTTTTTTGTTTTGTAGTCACTTTTTAATATGGGAAATGCAACAACCAATTTGCACACAGCAAGATCCCACAAACAGCTATGAGATAATGACCAGGTATGGTTTCTGTGATGTTGGCTGAAGGATAAATTGGCCAGGACACCAGTGTTAACTCTGCTGCTTCAAAATCAGTGGCCTGGGACCTTTGACATCCACCTGATAGGGCCTTGTTTCACTTACTCATCTGAAATGTGGTACCTCTGGCAACACAGCACTCTCTTAGTGCTGCACTGAAGTTAGAAAGTATCCAAATTTGGCTGAGTAGAAATTATTGTTATGGAGATTATGCACTTGTATTTTGATGGATCTTTTGTGTCAATATTTCTAATATATCAAAATAAAGCCATTGTAATCAAGATGTGTAGATAATTTGTTCCAACCAAAATGATGGGTGACCCAGGGATCACTACTTGAAATTATGTAAGGCCAGGACTAGGTGAGATATCAGAAAATGTTTCTTTTTTCAAAGAAGAGACAACCTCTGGAACAGGCTGTGGATTTGTGTGATAGCCTTGAATTCATTAAAATCTTTCAAGCATATTCCCACCTGAGGCAGCGACCCCCTTGTATCAGAGGTAGGTATTGCAGGGAATTCAGAGCCAGAAGTGATCGCAAGACATGTTTTGATCTCCTAATTAAGAGAGTCAGGAACAAATATTCCAGATTTTCTCCTTTAATTGGTCAGGGTCTTTAATTTTCAGCTGTTCCAGATGTGTTCTATGCCTTTGGGTGGGATGGAAGGGTATATCCTGACGCACAAGGCATTGTGTGGGACAAGTCAGGTGGACAGTTTTCAGCTTACATGCATTCCTACGTAACCTAGGCCATTTTGTTCCTGCCTTTTGGCATCCATGTTTTTTGCCCAGTTTTCCCTGTCACACTAGTGTTCTTTTCATACATTTTGCTTTGTATTTTTTAGAATTCCTCCAGTGCAGAGGGAGGCCATTCAGCCCATCGAGCCTGCACTGACCACAATTCCACCCAGGCCCTATTCCTGTAACACCACTTATTTACCCTGCTAATTCCTGTGACACTTGGGTCAATTTAGTGTGGCCAATCAACCTAACCAGCACATTCTTTGGATTGTGGGAGGAAACTGGAGCACCCAGAAGAAACAGGGAGACACAGGGAGAAGGTGCAAACAGACAGTGACCCAAGGCCAGAATTGAACCTGGGTTCCTGGCGCCATGAAGCAGCAGTGCTAACCATTGTGCCACCATGCCGCCCAAATCCCAGAGGTTCTCTTCCCTCCTTGTCTAAGTGCTGCATCATGAGAGAGAACATTAATTCCTAAAAACTACCCTTATTCTCTCTGCCAGACATTTACATTCCTCTTGACCCCATTTCTCTTCAGCCCCCTTTGACTACTCCTCCTGTCCAAGATTTGTTCTGATGATCTCCTTTCAGTTGTTTCTTCCACCGTGTCCACCTTGACAATTCATGACCTCACACTCCCTTCCTGCTGTTTCCTTCTAGTCAACATTCATTCCCAAACTGTCACTGTCACTGTCACTCTGTGAGACTTGCTCTTTGACTGCATCAGTATCCATATTCTCCTAAACAGTCCAAAGGACAGGAATTTGTTGCATTTCTTTTTACCATGGGGACAAGTATATAAATCATAGAACAGAGGCAGCTGAAGCAACAGACATCAGTAGCATTAGTGCCACAGTATTAACGAGCGTTGAAGAATCAGATCTAAATCCCTTCATTAACAGTGGGACAGGATTTCCAAAAACCACCAACGCAGATCCCGGCAGAATCTCAGCAGAAACAGATGCCAGAAGAATGCAGAAATATTGTCCCTGGCGTCACTCCATCAATTCTCAAGGAATTTTGAAAGACAAAAGTGTTCATTTTCTTCTGTTAAAGCACAAGGTTCTGAATGGCTTCATTTTACTTATTTTTAGTGCCAACAAAGTGGTGGAAAAATCATCCTTGGCTCAAACGGTTGTATGCAGCTATTCCTCGGTGAGCTGTTATCACTTCAAACTAAAATCCACTTCCTTTTCCACACTTCCCACGCTGTGTACTGAGGGAGATTCATAACCCAGACCACGTAAACAGTCAGTCTGCTATACAGAACCCAACCTGGGCTATTATGTCACATTCTGGGTTCCACATCTTTGCAAGGTTAGGAAGGGAACTCTTCAAGGTATTCAGGGGAACAGAAAGGGTAAATGGCGTGAAACTAATTCAGCTGGTTGGCGAGACAGAAATGAATCATAGGAATCATTGAAACCCTACCGTGCAGAAGGAGCCATTCAGCCCATTGAGGCTGCATTGATAACAATCCCACCTAGGCCTCATCCCCGTAACCCCACGTATTTACCCTGTTAATCCCTCTAAGCTATGCATCCCGGGACACTAAGGGCGAAAGCACCTGACCCGCACATCTTCGGACTGTGGGAGAAAACCAGAGCACCCAGAGGAAACCCACGCAGACACAGGGAGTACGTGCAAACTCCATGCAGACAGTGACCGAAGCTGGGAATCAGACTCAGGTCCGTGGAGCTGTGAGGTAGCAATGTTAACCACTGTGCCACCATGCCACCCTAGTTTAGGACTAGAAAATATAATCTAAATAATAGTCAGAACTTTCAGGAGTGGAGTTTTTTTTAAGGGATGTGGGTGTCACTAGCTAAGCCAGCATTTATTGCTTTTCCTTCATTGCCCTGGGAAGATAGTGTTGAGTCATCTACTGGAACCATTGCCGTCTTTGTGGTGTAGGTACACCCACGGTGCTATTAGGGAAGGAGTTCCAGAAGTTTGACTCAGAGACAGTGGAAGGACAACGATATATTTCCAAATCAGGATGACGAGTGGCTTGGAGGAAAACTTTTAGGAGACACTCTTACATTCAAAGGATGGACAAAGATAGGAATTCTCCTCTGCAAACAGCAACTAAATTTGTAAATCATAAATTTTAAAGCTGAGATTAATGGACTTCTGTAAACCAAAGATGTTAAGGAACACGGGACAAAGGTGGGTATGTGGGAGGTGGGCACATGATCTCACTGAATGGTGGGACAGGCTCAAGGGGCTGAATGGCCAACTTGTTCTTTTATTCATTCACAGGATGTGTTTTTTTTTTCATTAGACAAGGTCCATTACCCATCCTTAATTGTCCTTGAGAAGGTGGTGGGCTGCTTTCTTGAATACTGAGTGCCTTGCTAGACCATTTTAAAGGGCAGTTTGGTCTCATCCAATTGCTGTGCATCTGAAATTATGTAAAGGTCAGATCAAGTAAGGATGGCAATTTTTTTTCCCAAAAGGACATTCATGAACAAAAGGGATTTTGATGACAATCTGGTAGTTTCAAGGCCATCATTACTGTTACTGTTATTTTGTTAATTAACCAACTGAACTTAAATTCCCTGCTGCCCTGGTGGGAGTTGAATTCAGGTCATTATATTACTAGCCCATATTTCTGGGTTACCAGCCCAGTAACACATCCGCCTTGCTATCATATCCCAACTCTTATTATTTCTGACATCGCCAATAAAAAGCACCCTATTTCCTTATTGAGCCAAACAGTCGAGGAGCAAAATGTTGCATTGGAAAGTTCAGCAAATGGTCTTTGGTAACCCTTTCTGAATCCAGAGATCCATGGGGATTATTTAAGGAAGAGACCATCTAATGGTTAATTAATTGAACCAGAAACCCAGGGATAAAGAGTTCAAATCTCACCATTAATATGAATCCAATAAACCTGACAACTTGTGGGCTCAGCCCAGGAAAAATGTGTCATGGAAATCCCAGCATTGTCCTTCTGGGCAAGGATCCTGTCACTCCTACTCGTTCTGGCTTACACATGACTCCAGACCCACACAATAGCAAAAAAAACTATGTTCACTTCAAACAGTAATTGGATAAATATTTGAAGGCAAAAGAAATTGCTGAGATATGAGTGGGAGTAATGAGCTTAAAAACTAACTAGATTTCTCTTTGAAAGAGCTGGTGCAGATTTAACAGGCAGAATGGTCTCCTTCTAGGCTGAATAATTCTGTGATATGATTCTATATAGGTTTGACTTTTAAAATAATCGGGGCAACTGTGAATCAATCAGGGCACTGGCCACATCTCAAGGTCAAATATATTACATTTTAAAAAATCACAAAGATCCTTCCAGCTATTTCAACCAAGGCATATGAGTCAAGAATAAGGATAGCCAGCAATGGACATTGTATTGTGGCACCAATTCAGGCTGGTCCCAATATTAACAAAGAGTGAAACCCTATCATATATCGATTAAGTTACGTAGAATATACAGTCATTCAGATCAACTGATCCAAGCCAGTGTTTACATTCCACATGAGCCTCTTCCTCCAACACTAGGAACAGAAGCTTCCAATCCTTTCTCCCTCGTCAGTTGTGTAGCTTTCTCTTTATCCAATTAAAACAAATCTGTGGGTGCAACTCCTTCATAATTGACTTTACTCCAGCACACTTAGTTAAAGATTACATTCACCACTTAAAAATTTTTGGTAAGATTGCCCCCATAGTATTTATCAATGCTAATATTGGACCAGGGTGCTTCTTGGGTCCTCAGTCTATGATTAAATGTTTCTATTTCATAAGGCACTCTTACAGCAATTGTAGACTGAACACTCAGATATGTCTTCCATGTACTTCACTGAAACCAAATTCAAGAACTGGATGGTATGGTGGGTTAGGGTATTGGCCTTTCAGTTCTGGGTTCAAATCCAATACCAGTGTAGGAGTGAAAGGCTCACAATATGTTGGCCATAATAGAACTATGTTTTGCTTTCCAAATCCAATTGCTCATAGCTATTGGACCTCTACACAAAATCAACCCTACTTCAATGATAACTCGCAATCACCCAGAAAGAAAGAATGAATGGTGAAAGATGAATAAAATGTTCCACTATTCCTATTGGGTTTGTCTTCAGAATTTGACCATTCCACAAGCAAACACTGGGAGCCAACAGTAGCCCATTCCAAACTGGTTATCACTACATCTCTAATAAGGGGGCAGCATCGTGGTGCAGTGGCTAACACTGTTGCCTCACAGCGCCAGGGACCTGGGTTTGATTCCAGGCTTGGGTCACTATCTGTGTGGAATTTGTACATTCTCCCCATGTCTGTGTGGGTTTCCTCCGGGTGCTCTGGTTTCATCCCACAGTCCGAAGATGTGAGGGTTAGGTGGATTGGCCATAGTAAATTGTCCCTTAGTGGCAGGGAGACTAGGTAGGGCAAATGCATGGGGTTATGAGGACAGGGCCGGGGTGGGATTGTGGTCGGTGCAGACTCGATGGGTCGAATGGCCTCCTTCTGCTCCATAAGATTCTATGCATACATCTGCCAGAACATGTCACTGGATAGCGATCAAGAGTAACAAGTCAGATTGGTTCTTTCTTTGTTTGGGCTTGGGGCAATTCAACTTTTGATGTGGCACAAATTTCGAGTAGGTTGTGTAACAGCCGGGTGTAAAATGGTTTGGGGTACAATGGGATGAAATTTCTAAGGGACAGTCAATCAGCTTATCCCCTGTCTTGCGTCCAGGCTGGAGGGACATTTCATTTCAATTGTGGCACCAATCTCAGCTCAAACATCTCAAACCATTGAAAAAACCTGAGGTTGATGGTCACTGCCATCCGAACAGTGAATTTATTCGTCGAACCCAACACTCTTATCCATTGAGCATAAAGCAGATGAAGCAAATGACAATTTTTGAATATGCAGGTAATGATACTGTCACTTTTAAATTCACTCAATGCTAAAATAAAAAACAACAAGTTATGAAATTAGGGATGGACCTCAATCGTTGTTATTTACTAAATGGGTTCCACCAGTTTGTGAACTGAAACAAATACCATGGTTAAAAAAACATTTTTTGTGGATGGGGTAAATCTCTATTTTTTCAACAGCATTCTTCAAACGAAATGTATATTTTAAATTCAAAAAGAAATAAAGACTTACGCTTGCATTTATATAGCACCTTGCGCAACCTATTAGCTTGACTTCTGACTTTGGGAAAATGTTAGAGTCCATTACGAAAGATGAAATAGCAGGGCATTTAGAAATACTTAATATAATCAAGCAGAGTCAGCATGGCTTTATGAAGGGGATATTATGCCTAATAAATTTATTAGAACTCTTTGAGGTGGTAATGAGCAGGATAGATAAATGGGAACCAGAAAGATAAGAGTACATGGTGTTGAGGGTAGAATATTAACATGGATAGAGGATTGGTAATCGAAAGAAGACAGAGAGTTGAAATAAGGGGTCAATTTCAGGAAGGCAACCTGTAACTAGTGGAGTGCCATAGTAGGTAACTAGTGGGATCAGTGCTGAAGTCACAATCATTTACAATATATGTTAATGACTTGGATGGGGGAAGTGAATGTACTTTTGCCAAGTTTATAGATCACATAAAAGTAGATGGGAAGGCATGTGGTGAGGATGACACATAGTGTCTCCAGAGAGATTTGGGGGCCTTCATGCATAAATCACAAATAACTAGCAGCAAGTTCAACAGGTAATATGGAAGGCTAATTAAACGTTAGCTTATAAGTCAAAGGGCATAGAATATAAAAATAGGGAAGTCTTGCAAAAAGGAACTAGTTGACTATACCTGGAATACCGTGAACAGTTTTGGCCCCCCTATCTAAGGAAAGATATACTGGCATTGGAGGCTGCCCAGAGAAGATTCAATAGGTTGTTCCCAAGTTAGAAGGGATTTTCTTATGAGGAGAGGTTGAGCAGTTTGGGCCTGTATTCATTTGCATTTAGAAGGATTGAAAGGCAACCTTTTTGAGACACATAGGAGTCTCAAGGGGCTTAACAAGGCGGATGCTTAGAGATTGCTTCTCCTTGTGGGAGAGTCCAGGACCAAAATGTCATCCATTTAAGACTGAGATGATGAAAAATTTCTTCTCCCAGAGAGAAGCGAATCTGTGGAATTCTTTACCACAGAGGGCTGTATAGGCCTGGTGATTATTTCTGTTCAAGGCTGAGGTAGTCATTTTTTTTAATCAGTAAGGGAATCAAGGGCTATGGGATAAGGCAGGAGAGTGGAGTTGTGGATTATCACATCAGATCAGTCATGATCTCATTGAATGGTAGAGCAGACTTGATGGGCTGAGTGGCCTATTTCTGCTGTTGTCCCAAAGCGCACTGCAGCCAATGAAATGCTTTAAAAGTGTAGACACTGTCGTAATGTAGGAAACATAGCAACCAATTTGTTCACAGCTAGTTCCTACAAACAACAAAAGCAATAATGATCAGATATTCTATATTTTTGTGCATACTTATTGGTCAGGACACTGGGGAGAAGTCCCCCCTTTTCTTCGAAATAGTGATTATGGGGCCTGGCTTTAATGTCTTGTTGAAAAGATGATACATCTGACAATGCAGCACTATCTCAGTTCTGACCCTCCGAACACTGCAGGACTACCTCAGTACTAACCCTCTGATGATACAGCACTCCAGTACTGACCCTCTGACAATGCAGTACTCCCTCACTACTTGACCCTTTGACAGTGCAGCACTCCCTCAGTACTGACCCTCCAACAGTGCAGCATTCCTTCAATACTGACCCTCTGACAGTGCAGCACTCCCTCAGTACTGACCCTCTGACAGTGCAGCATTCTCTCAGTACTGACCCTCTGACAGTGCGGCATTCCCTCAGTGCTGACCCTTTGACAGTGCAGCATTCCCTCAGTATTGACTCTCTGATAGAGCAACAATCCCTCAGTAGTGACCCTCTCTGACAGTACTCCCTCAGTTCTGATACTCTGACAGACCAGCACTCTGTCAATACAGACCCTCCAACAGTGCAACAATCCCTCAGTACTGACCTTCCAAAGTGCAACAAGACCCCAATACTGACCCTCTGATAGAGCAGCACTCCCTCGGAACAGACTCTCCGTCAGTGCAGCATTCTCTCAGTACTGATACTCTGACAATGCAGCACTCCCTCAGTACTGACCCTCTGACAGTGCAGCACTCCCTCAGCACTGACCCTGTGACAGAGCGGCACTCCCTCAGCACTGACCCTCTGACAGTGCAGTACTCCCTCAGTACTGACCCTCTGACAATGCAGCACTCCCTCAGTACTGACCCTCTGACAGTGCAGCACTCCCTCAGTACTGACCCTCTGACAGTGCAGCACTCCCTCAATTATGACCCTCTGACAATGCAGCTCTATCTCAGTACTGCACCAGGTGGGTCAGCCTGGATTATGTGCTTGAGCTTTTTAAAGTAAAGATTTTGTTGCATTGCCTATCTTTCCTTTTTTTTAGCAATTTAACAGAGATTTTCTTTGCTTTCAGTACCACAAGTTGTACATAGTGAACTCAATACAAAGTCGGATTAGTCTAATTCTTCACAGCTGTGATTCCAAAATAACAATCTCAGGAATGTTTCAAAAAAATCGGGTCTGTAAGAATAAGGGACTATTGTAATTAAAAAAGAAAGAAAATTAGCATTATTGTCACAGGAAGGATCAGAATGTCTAGACTGAAGGCTGTAATGAGTTTATTTAAATTGTGTTATGCCTTTGAGACAAGTAATTTATAACACTTTGTCGCTTAAACAAATAATCTTTTCCCTCAATTGGAAACCTAACTGATTGCTTAATGAATGACCCCATGAGTTTTTCCAGGGAATAGCTTGCTGAGTAGTACAAACTGGCAGGGTCCCATGTTCAATCCCCAAGTTCAAACTCCCATCTAATTCACTTCAGTTGGGACAGCGATTTGTTTGGGGCAGTTTGCCTCAGTACCACAGGGTTCTGGATGACTTAAACAAAACAGGATTCCCAATCCAAAATCAGCCTCATGTGTGCTGCCCTACAGAGTCAACTAGCTTGTTGACTCTCATGGCTGAGGCAGCTTATACGTGAAATATAGCCATTCGAGATAAAAGAGTCAAACTAGGGCGGCATGGTGGCGCAGTGGTTAGCACTGCTGCCTCACAGTGCCGGGGACCCGGGTTCAAGTCCCGGCTTAGATAACTGTCTGTGCCAAGTCTGCACGTTCTCCCTGCGTCTGCATGGGTTTCCTCCAGGTGCTCCGGTTTCCTCCCATAGTCCAAAGATGTGCAGGCTGGGTGGATTGGCAATGCTAAATTGACCCTTAGTGTCAGGGGCTCTAGCAGGGTAAATGTATAGGGTTATGAGGATAAGTCTGGGTAGGATTGTAGTTGGTGCAGACTCAATGGGCCGAAAGGCCTCTGTAGGTTCTATAGTATGAGAGCTGGAAGGAGGAGGAGAAGAATTGGTGAGTGAGAGCAAAACACTAAAGAAAACGTAATCATCATAATGAGTAGCTTAAAGATGGAAATGCAATGAATGTCTGCAAGACTTGAACTAAAAAATTGATCCTCTAAATGTGTTTAACATTGTAGCAAGTGGATATTTGTGAATTATATAAGGGTAATATTCTAACAACAACAAATAGCACTAAAATATCCCCAGCCCACTACATAGAAATATGATCAAACAAACCACAAAAGAAACCAAAAGCTTGGTCAAAGAGAGAGGTTTTAAGGAATGCCTTAAAACAGGAGAGAGAGAGGTAGGAAAGCAGAGATGTTTAGAGAGGGAATTCCAAAGCTTAGGCCCTAGGCATTTGAGGGCACATCTACCAATTTCAGATCGATAAAGATCAGAGATAAGCAAGAGGCCGGAATTGGAGAAGCGCAGTGATCATAAAAATTAGAATAATACCTAATTAGTTTCAACCATCATTTGAAACCTAAGATTAGATTACAGCCATGAACCCACTGCATGCTATGCACTACTGCCAGCGCATATGGTTTCAGTTTATGTAGAGATTATTTGTTTTTTTTGGGGGGGTCAGTTTTCCTGCGTTTTGGTTTCTGAAATCCATTCCTTTCCTCAAACATTTCAAAGTCTTCTATTTATAGGAAGTGCCTGTTTTCCCTGCAAGAACAGTAAAGGTCAAGAAAACAGGAGAGATTTCAAGGTACATTAGGTCACTTACAGAGGGCATAAATGAACAGATACCAGGGGGGTTAATCAGTCAGTGCAGTGATTGTGAACGGATGTGTATAATGGAAGCCAATTAATTATCAGTTCAATGTCTGTATGAATATATCCCACAGCTATATGTGTGTGTGACATTAGCACAGAGTGGCAGGATTCGCTTTAAATATGCAGTTACAATACAGGCCATTCTACCCAATTGATCTATACTGGTGTTTACGCTCCACATGAGTTTCCTCCCATCCCTCTTATCTTATCCTAACAACCCCATCAGATTTGCTTCAATCATCATTTTTTTCTAAAGCGCATGGATTTTTCCAGTTACCAGATCTAAGGAACAGAGGGTGACTATTTAAATACAACAACAACAGCTACTTATATTTATATAGCACCTTTTAATATTATAAAACATCTCAACCAAACATCAAACATAAGAATTAATGAGTGGCTTAACAAGCTCACTTGAAAACCATGCTGAGAGCAAGGAACATCTCAAGAGAAAGCAGCAAATGAAACATTAGGGGCTCCTCTGCAAGTACTATTCAAGGGAAAAGAGGATTTTAAAGTAATGCTGCTTAAGTAACTTCACATCACTGTTTTAAAGGACCTTGCATTCTTTGGATTATTTTGTGGGTGAATGCACCCTGAGGTGTGTTACTGATCCAATGGTTCAGGATTGATCCTGCAGTGTTTGTACTTAGTTTCTAACCTTAGTTTGGGTAGTAATAGCATCTCATAGAATCTCTACAGTGCAGAAGGAGGTCATTTGGCCCCTTGAGTCTGCACCAAAAACAATCCCACCCAGGTCCCATTCCTGTAACCCCACATATTTACCCTACTAATCCCCCTGACGTGAGGGTCAATTTAGCATGGCCAATCAACCTAACCCGCACATCTTTAGAGCGTGGGAGGAAACTGGAGCACCTGGAGGAAATCCACGCAGACCCAGGGAGAACATGCAAACACCACATAAACAGTGACCCGAGGCCAGAATTGAACACGGAGATGTGAGGCAGCAGTGCTAACCACCGTGCCACCTCAGTTAAATCAGAGAAAACACCTGCATTTATACAGTGCTTTTCACTGGATAATGTTTATCCTCAGTCAATGTCCCTATAACAGATTATCTGTTCATTTATCTCATTGCTGTTTGTGGGACCTGACAGTGGGCAAGTTGGTCGCTGCACTTCCTTACATTACAACAGTGATTACACATCAAAGAGTATTTTATTTTGGGATATTCTGAGGACTTGATCAGTGCTACAGAAATGCAAATCTTTCTTTTAACATTTGTCAAGTTTAAAAAAGCTGCATAGCCTGGCCCACTGTGGCATGAGTCATACAAACTGCTGGCAAGTTGACCAGATCAACCTTTGCACCAAGTTCATTGGTGTGTGTTAGGTACAGGAGGAGGCCATTCAGCCCATTGAGGCTGCACCACAATTCAATTAGATCATACAAAATAGGAGCAGGAGTAGGCTATTTGACCCTTAAAGGCTGCTCTGTCAATCAACATGATCATGGCTGATCTGTATCTTAACTCTATCTACCCGCCTTGCTTTTGTACTCTACCTATCAAAAAAGTTGCTATACTACATTTTTGAGATTTTCAATTAATCCCCAGGCCTGGCAGCTTTTTAGGTTGTGAGACTTTCACACTTGCATTCCCTCAGTGTGAGAAGTGCTTCCTGACCTCACCCATGAATGGTCTAGCTCTTAATTTTAGGCCAAATTGGAACACCATCACTTGCGAGTTCCCCTCCAAGCCGCACATTATCCTGACATGGAAATACATTGCCGTCTCTTCATCGTGGTTGGGCAAAAATCCTGGAATTTTGTCCTTAACAGCACTGTGGGTGTATCTACACCACTGGGACTGAAGCTTTTCAAGGAGGCAGCTCACCACCACCTTCTCAAGAGCAAGGGATGGGATGGGCAATAAATGTCAGCAAAATCCACAAGCCTTGAACGAATTAAAACAAAAAATTCCCTCCCATTCTGGCCTCCTGCCACTGGAAGAAATAGCTTCTCTATTTCGATTCCTTTAATCATCTCAAACAATCTGTTTAGATCACCCCTTAATCTTCTATACTGCATTGAATAGAGGCCTAGTCTATGAAACTTGTCCTCAGAAGTTGACCCCTTTAGGTCTGCTTTCACTCAAGTGAATCTGGGCTGTGATCCTGATGAAAAACCAGGAATGACAGCTGAAACGTAAATGGAAGTCTGGAACTGTGCCACACTTCCCAAATGTAATGCCAAGATATAATAGTGCCTTGGCAATGGAATACAAATTAATCCAAATTAGATCAAAGTTAATCAAATGGCAGAAAATTAAAAAGCTTCCCTTGTGACAGGAGAGCCTTTGTTTAGTCTTTGAAAGCTCTTGAAATAGTGCACATCAACACTTTTATATGGGCATTATTTATGGTATCAGAGCAACAAAAGACATCTACCACATCTACAATCAATGGAGGATTGCACAGCCAAGCTTCTTTTAACCACTAATGTTCCAATCCCATTAACGTAACTAGCTCAAAGTGTTGACAAAAGCAGAAAATCTATTACTTTGCACAGTCTTCAGCAAAATATCTATTTTAGAAATTACTGGTTGGCCCAAACCTATTCCAGACTGAAAGTGATTTCTATTTATTGTCTACCCGAAAGTGGTGAGTTTGGGCAGATTTTGTTCCAGTAACCATGTTTCTATCTCTGCATTATTTCCTGTTTCTGCTCCTATCTCATCTTTGCTCTCACTGTCAGTGGGGATAATGCCACAGAACGGAAATGCCCATGATTTAGCATTGATTGTCACTCTCAATCAGAGATGGCTACTCTGATGGAGGGAAAGTTGTTAATCTGGTGTACGAGGAGGAGCTTCACTTAGAGGATGGAGCCTTGGTTAATTTTTGATGAAGAATTGAGGAAAATTGGGCGTCTGTATAACCACCCAATTTCTGATCTGGGAGCTCTCAAATTCCCCATTCCAGAATTCTAATAATCTTCATTTTGTAGGTGCATTAACTCCTCCCAAAATATCATTCCACGTGCCAATTGCAGATTTAAACTGTTTTAGGCTTCTGGTACTCAGCAAGCCAGACAGAAATGAGATTTCAATCAAGATCATAGAATCTCTACAGTGCAGAAGAGGCCATTCTGCCCAACGATTCTGCACCGACTCACTGACAGAGTATCTTACCCAGGCCCTCTTCCCCTCCCTATTCCATAACCCCAAAAATGTCCCATGGTTGATCCAACTTACCTACGCATCTTGGGACACTAAGGGGCAATTTAGCATGGTCAATCAGTCTAACCTGCACATCTTTGGAGATGCTGGAGTTTACTTTGCATTTTTTACCAGTAACATTCAGTGTAATATTATATTACTGGTCACTGACAAAAGAAATTGTCTGGTACCCCTCAAAGGAAGATGTAGCAAATTGGAAGAATTAATGATGTGCCTTGGAAAAAACTGGGCCTATGATGGTTGAAGGGTCCATCGCCAGTTGTATAGGAAGTTGGAAGATATGCAATAACCGTCATAGGAAGAGCAAAGGGAGTCAGCCATGGCTACGTTGGTAGCACTATCCAGAGATTTCAGCATAGAATCAGGGTAAAATGCTCCCCAATGCAGTACTAAGGAAGTGCTGCACCGTAGTAAGCACTGTCCTTTGGATCAGGTGTTACATCAAAACCCCATCTACTCACCCAGGAGGAAGTCGCTACAAAGTTCTCTTTCTTTCTTTATGCAGGACTTGAGGATGTTGTAGAGGTGGAGTGCCAGGGAGGAATTTGTGAACCAGGGTGAGAATTTCAAAAATCAATGGGTGGAAGATGGGGAGTTGGTGAGCAAGACAGGAAGAGTTCAGAGTAAAAGGTTGAAGTGAGGAGGCCAAAGACCTGCCAAACTTGGAGGTAATGAAGGCTGGATGTGGATTTCAGAGACAGCATGGGGTGCAGGAGGAATACAAGGAGGCAGAAGTAGTCCGACTGATGGTCAGGATATAGAGTTTGAAGCTCTGATAGCAGGGTTAAAATGAATCAGGGTTGGAGGCCAGTGTGCTGAACTTTGTGGGTGGCAAAGTGGTTAGCACTGCTGCCTCACAGTACCAGGGACCCAGGTTCCATTCCCTGCTTGGGTCACAGACTGTGTGGAATCTGCACATTCTCCCTGTGTCTGCACAAGTTTCTTCTGGGTGCTTCGGTTTCCTCCTACGCTCTGAAAGGTTAGTTGCATTGGCTATGCTAAATTCTCCCTCAGTGTACCTGAACCAGCACCAGATTGTGGTGACTAGGGGATTTTCATAGGATTTTCATGTTAATATAAACCTACTTGTGACATTAAAAAATAAACTTTAACCTTGTCAATATTAAGCTGAGGAAGGGGAGGAGATCTGCAGGATATTTTTCCCATTCTCCCTCTCTCTCTTTTTAATGATAGGATATGCAAGGGCCCATAACCAGTTGTGTAGCAAGTTAGAAGATATGAGATAGGCCATCTTAGGCAGAGCAAAGAGTGTCAGCCATGGCTAAGTTGGTAGCACAATCCAGAGATTTCAGCACAGAATCTGGGTAAAACACTTCCAATGAGGTACTGAGGGAGTGTTGCACTGTAGTAAGCACTGTCTTTTGGATCAGGCATTACTCCAAAATCCCATCTGCTCACCCAGGAAGTTCCCAGTGCTGGGAGCACATTCTAGGAACTATGGTCAAGATTTGCTGCGGGGATCAGAAAACCTTAAGTAACAAAATATTTAAGACTAATTGTTATGATCGTCTTTCTGGAAAACAATGTACAGTTATTAAAAACATGCTTAAAAATATTAATGACTCAATCCTCACTGGTAAGTTAATCTGACAAGTCACGCGACACCTTGAACCACAATACCTCACAATGAAATCGGTGACTGCATTATGAAAGGTTTTGCTGACAATGTTAACTATTTGGATGTACAGTCATTAAGCTGAGTGTTAATTGTGAGGAGAGCTAAGCAGAGAGAAGTGGCACGGTGGCACAATAATTAGCACTGCTGCCTCATAGCACCAGGTTCAATTCCAGCCTGAGGTCACTGTCAGTGTGGAGTTAGCATGTTCTCCCAGTGTCTGTGTGGGTTTCCTCTGGGTGTTCCAGTTTCTTCCCACAGTCCAAAGTTGTGCAGGGTTAGGTTGATTAACTGTGCTAGATTGTCCATTAGCATTAGGGGGATTAGCAGGGTAAAATGCATGGTGTTGCGGGAATAGGGGCTGGATGGGATTGTGGTCAGTGCAGACTCAATGGGCTGAATAGCCTCCTCCTGTACTGCAGGGATTCTATGAAATAGCCCAGTATTAGGACGAAGGGACAAAAGCAAAACATCAGCATCAAAACCAGATTAACACTTGTGATCCATTATAGACAGCACATTTATCACAAGGGAGCAATATGAAAAGGCAATCTGTCTGCAGCAGATTTTATTTAGACCGAGCTCCATATATAAAAGGAAAATCAGACTAGATAGGTCTACGTATTTTTGAATAGACTACCATTTGTTGAGATTATTACAGTTTTGGTGAAAAGAAATTGGTGAAGAAAAAGCAAAACTCCCGTATTTTCTTTTGCATGAAAAACTGAATTGTGAAACGTGGACAGTAATTAAATCCACAAAAAAAGTAAAATTCAACCGACTTGTGACCTCTTGAGAAGACAGTTATGCCGACGGTAAACAAACGTGTTTTGGACCATAAGAGATTATAGAATTTCTTGAAAGGAAGTAAAGCCAAATCCATAGGGTATTCACAGCAGGAAGTAATTTGCTGTTTCAGATAAATAGACACGCAGACACACAGAAGAACTGAAGTCAGAATTATAGGGGGTTTCCCCTTTACTGGCCCCTCAAAACAAGACCAATTACTTTTGGAGAAAGTACAGAGAAAAGAACATATTTAGTGAGAATGGGGTTAAAAGTTAAGGGTTTTACATTTTTAAATTTAAATCCTTCCATCGTGCAAAGATGAGTAGACAACATACACATCCAAGGTCAACAAGAGTGGCTCAACATTGTGCTTCAATTACCAAATGTTTCCAGATACCCAGTCAGATTATCAGAGGGAAAAAGGAATATTAGATTACTTTGATTGGGTGAAGTGCTATAAAGGCTGAGACCACAGAAAACTGACCAAGAACCCATCAGGCTGAATGGCCTCTTTCTGTGTCATCACATTCTGTGCAAAATAAATAAGGCATGGAGAAAAATAAATAAATCTAAGGTGTTTGGAAAGGGCTGTACAGGGTTGGCAACAGCATTGAAATTACAATTTTAAAAAGAGCTTGGCTGTGTTTTCCCTCCAAAATACCTTCCCACATTTGGTGAAATAATAAACAAGGAGTGGCTTTGCAAGGAAGTGAAAATAAAACCGGAGAGCTGGCAAGCTTACCCAGTTCAGATTGCGTGCTTTGAATTCCTGAGTGTCAGAATTGCAGGAAAATGGCAACTTACAAACCAGAGCACTTGCGAAATTCAATCAAGAACATCTTTCAATGGCAGCATCTGTTCAACTTGAATACTGTCAAGTAAGACAAGCCAAAGTTGACATTTATTACCCATTGCTTGGCCTTTTGGCTAAGATCAAGTGTAGTATCAACATGCTGTGCTTGGTTAAAGTCATTAGGTTACATTTTAGCTTCATTTGAAACAATTTTTAAAAGCGGCATCTAGGCCTTTTGGCTAAGATGCAAATGAGATTAAGCCTTGGAGGAGGAGCTATGCCTGCTCCAATCAGCTTAGAACATATAGTTCAAACCCAAGACAGGAGGTGAGAGCCCTGTCTTGTCAGCTTGGATCAGGAATATCTCAACTTGTTGAGACTCTGAATAGGACTTGATTTGATTGAATTGGAATAAAAACAAAATAAAAATTAAAGGTAGCAATGGGCCACCGCTGCTGTTTACATGGCAAAGGTGCTCCAACATGTTGCTATCAAGTCGGGAGTTCCAGGATTTTGATCCATAAAGGAATAACGATATATGTCCAAGTCAGGATTGTGTGTGTGGGTCTTGGTGGTGTGCCTGTGCATCTGCTGCTCTGGTTCTTCTAGATGGGAAGTGGTAAATGGGTTTGGGAAATACTGTACAAAACTTGGTATGCAGTGGTTCAGAAATTATTGCACCAATGTTATCTTGCAGATTTCTTACCCAAACCTGAGAAGTTGTGAGTGGTGCAACTGCTCTCTTCACTGAAAGTGACAATGACAGTGATAGACCACAATGCACACTTAAGCTGACCAGTTTTAAACAAATTGCTGGCTTCAAATGGAAGCAAACACATTGAAGCATGTGACTGCTGAATATCTGGAAATTACAAGTTACTCTGGGGTCTAGGTTAACCATTGAGATGTGGTGGATGCTGCAACCAGCAATCCAACCACAATTTTATGTGGTCCTGATCCGTGAAATATCTATGCTCCCAACTCGCTTTGCACATTCCTATCTTGAAAACTATGCTTACGCAGAGTAAAACATAATAAACCTAAGTGTGTATATACTATTGTACTATCTCCTTTTAGTAAGGGCAGTCTTGCATATCCTTCCAACCCAAAGGTAGTTCAACAGCATACACTGACAAAGCACATACATTCTCCCATGAGTTTACAGATTTGCAATTTATGGGGTGGCATGGTGGCACAGTGGTTAGCACTGCTGCCCCATGGCTCCAGGGACGTGGGTTCGATAACTGTGTGGAGTTGTACGTTCTCCCTGTGTCTGCATGGGTTTCCTCCAGGTGTTCCAGTTTCCTCCCATTGTCCAAAGATGTGCGGGTTAGGTGCACTGGCCATGCGAAATTGCAAGTGGGATAAATATATGGAGGTTATGTGGATAGGGCGTAGGTGGGACTGTTGTCGGTGCAGACTCAATGGGCCAAATGGCCTCCTTTGGCACTGTAGTGATGCTATGATTTATGACTACCTCCTCTCTTCTCCCCCACCCTTCTTCTGTGTCTCTTTATTTTTCCTTTCTTCCCCTTCCTCCCCTCCCCTTTGTTCTTCACACCTCTCTCTCCATGCTGTCTTCCTCCTTTCCCTCCCTTCTCTCACCTTATGCCCTTACCCTCTTTTGATGCTTTTAAGGTTATTTTACAATGGACACCTTTTTGTTAGAATGAAATTGAGTACAAGAACAAAAAAAACATGGAAAATACTTAACTAGTGTGAGGAAGATGAAAATTCACAGATGCCTCAAGTCATAAATAATTTTATTATATAGATTATTGAGCAGAGGGAAATTGCTCTCTACGTAACAGTCAATGTATGCTTAAAAAAATGCATATACCCATTCAATATGAATAAAATGATACATAAATCAACAAGATTTCTATACAACAGCCTTTTAATTTGCCACTCAACAAACCCATTAAAGAATGACAATAAAATCATACAATACTTGGCAATTACAAAATGTAGCAAGATATTTGGGGAAAATGATACTTGCACCCAGAGCAGTATTGAGTCAGACTGAGGACTTTGGCCTGTGTTGGTGGGTGTGGATCTCACTGAGGTACGAAATCTCCTCAGTATTCCTGGACTACAATGGGAATGGGAAAGAGAAAATAAGCCAGAGCAACCCATCTTTATTCCTGCACATCGATCCTTGCCTCAAAGCATTTGTCTGAACCCTCAACTTTTAAGTTAACACTCCATTACAGTTGTAAAGCCTCACTTTCTGGGCACCAACAGTAAAGAGTGGAGTCCATGCGCACTGCTGATGCTCCAGGAACTGTACCTCCCATGAAAAGGGAGAAGAAAAATATCAAGAAAAAATATTTTGGTGAATTCTCTGTAATGTTAAAAATCTTACATTTGCATCCACCTCCTGTCAACCTTTTCCAATTCCTGAGGCCACATTCTCATGAAAATAATTAACGGCAACTTGATTATCTTGTAACTATGCCTTCTCACCATTGCAGGCACACAGCCATCACTGGCAGAACATTTTATAATAATGTGGCATGTTTATATCCACAATCCCCATCATAAGTACAGACACAGGAATGTATGATTTCACAATATTGGAATTATGTCCTTTGCACTCTCTTCTGATCAACTTCTGCTCTTCCAAGCTAATTCACTCGAGGATTCAGTTATGATCTAAAATTATTTCACTGTTTTGCCTCACTTTTCAATATTAGTAAGTATCCTTCATCTGAAGAAAGCCAAATGTCACAATTAATTTCTGTTCCCATAGAAATACCAATACTTTACTTGTCAATCTCAATAATATGCACTGAGTGTACCCCCAGTGGTGTGGTCTCACTCAAACAGGAAGGAGCCAGATTCAGTCCTTGTGTGTGGGCTGCTGGATTTACAAGGCTGAGTGAGTCAGCTGCACGATTGGCATCCATGTCAAGAATTAATGGCGACAAAGATCCCTGTACTGAATTGCTAACTGGGAACAGAAACAAGGGTCCCCTCCGTATACTGTCCAATGACCCAAGCTGGAAGTGGATTAAGGATATTCCGTGGGGCTTTGCTGAGCACTACACACTGTTTCAGTCTAATTACCAAAAGGACGAAATATTTGTCTTGGAGGTGGTACATCAAAGGCTGACCAGATTGATTTATGGAATGCACTTTGAAGAGAGATTGAGTACAATGAGTCTGTATCCCCAGGGGTTAAGAAGAATGAGAGGTGATCTAGGCAAAGAAAAATTCTTAGAGGGCTTGTCAGGGTAGATGTTGAGAGGCCTTCCCCCGGCTGAAAAGTCTAGAGCTGGGGGGGTGGGGAGTTGAGTGTCTTTGGAATTCTCTACCCCAGAGAGCTACTGATAATCATTGAGTGTATCCAAAACCAAGCTTGATAGATCTTTGAACACTAAAGGAAATAGGGTATAAGGAGGGAAAGTGGAGATCTGCCATGATCTTATTGACTAGCAGAGCGGAGTCAAGGGACTGTACGAGTCCTGCTTTTGTTGCTCATGTTCTTATAGCCAGCTTGCACGGTCAAATGGGCTGTTGCTCTTAGCAATGGAAACAGCTGTCTTGGTCAGGGTGTCAAAGGATTTCCTGCAGTTATGGAACTGTCACCACTTCAGAGGAAGAGATGCAAACGGAGAAACTAAAGACCAAAATGTGCTCTCATAAGTGAAAATAAATTGAGTAACGTATCATCCAATAAATACTCTCTGAAAAGTATGGAGGGGTCAGTGCTTAGTCTTCCCAATTTAATTACCATGAAGTAGGAAGAAACATTTAGTGAGGTTGGCGAAATAGCAACTGAAATGTTTGGCACGACAGGGTGACGACAAGCTTCAGTCAACTGAGACAACTTATCAAAATGAAAGCGTATACAAAGGCCAGATGGAAACTGAAATCTTGAATATTTTAAAGCACCTCTTGCTCTCTCTCTGCTCAGCATCCTGAAGCATCTCTCTACAATCAGGGAACTGTATGAAGAAGACAAAAATGACCCCCTCCCACACACCTCGACTCCTTCCTTCCAGCAGCTCCACTGAGAACCAAAGAAAGATTATTGAACAATGATAATAGCAGCAGCCTTGGAACTCAAAGCAGCAAGCTTCAGATTGTGTGTGTGTGTGTCTGTGCATATGTGGGCAGGAGGGGCGGTGGTGAAGATGGAGAGGGACATTATTCTGACAAGATTCAACCCGGAGATGTTTTATCTGCTTTTATTGATGCCAATGGGCATTTTTTCTTAAATCAGTTTGTTTTTTATTTCAAATGCCTAGTATTACTGCATCCCTCACTTATCAGATTTAAAAGGAAAAACACCCAAATGTCACGATCAAGCAGCTTTAAACCAAACCCTTTAAACGCATTTAAGTGTTATTTGTCATGTTTGCCACACACAATTTATTTTTGCAGCAAGGCAATGTACAAGCCGCTGATGCAATCTCAAAACGCATCGAGCAAGTAAAACCCAATTAAGCGTACTGGATTGCAATTCAAAAATCCAACTTAAATTGCAAAATTATATGCTAACTCAATAAGAAAATGTGTGGAAACGTGTGAATTTATCTTGAACCATGATGTGAATTCAGCAAACTGCTGCAAGGGAGCAGGAAACATCTCTTTATTCTGCTGTCAGGACTGAGGCAATGAAGTGTGCTCACAGATGCATCCATTGGCATGATTTTTATACAACTGTTGGAAGCAATCATGATTGTAAATTGGTCAGGCATCATCCATGGAGTGAGAAGATGAAAACAAAAAGACACAGGGGATTGGATTTTTGCAATAAGCAGGAAGGTTGGCTGCTGACCTTGAAGGCGGCTGCCCAGACCATCTAGAAATCTCCATGTTGCGAATTCCTCTTTCCCTGATGCTAACACAAATCTGGCACTGAGTCAAGGGGATGTCCAGGCAACATGCGATGTCATCAAACAGGGCAAGGAGCCAATCATATCGAATAATTCCCAGACAGGAAACCAGAAAGTTAAAAATGTGGATTATCCATCACTTTTTAAATACCATTTTACAAAGAATGAAATAAAGATTAGGGCATATTCATGAGATTAAGCTAGAAATTGAATCATCCTAGAAACAAATTTGAAAACATGTGGATTTTGTTTTAATCAGAATGAAGAAATTTGACATTCCACAAATATAAAAATTAAGTTTTTGGGGCCAGAGAGATTATTTAGCAGTAATTGTAATTTAGTATATCATTAAAAAACCCAGCTGCACCTCATTTAACAAGACTAAAAGGCGCGCAATGGTAAATTCTCATCCGTTCAGTGATATCTAATAGATTTCTGGCTGTGGAGACATCAACAGCATTTCCAATATAGAAGCTTAGAATTACTGACAGCAACATTCGGATTTGTGTTTGACTGCAAATGTGCACACTCCAGAAATTGCTTTCAGTTTCAGAGAAGAAATAATGGTGAATGCTGCTGCTTTCAGTGTCATTACCACCACAAAATCCAGGTTGTTAGTGTTTCAATTCAATGACCTATCAGAACGACTCACAAAAAAACTAACATTTTCCAGAAATTTCCAATTTAATTTCAGATTGCTAACGTTTTGCATGACTGCAAATTAATCGAAGAGATTGAATTCAACACTTGGCCACGTGTGTTTAGCAGCACGTATTTTGATTGAACACAAAAAAAAGGCATTCCATTCAGAATGGGGAATAATTAAAACATTCACATGCAAGGCTGTGAATTAATCATACAAACCTCAGTTCCTTTACCCGGGCGCTGTGGCTATTCCTTCGCAAGCTTGATTCCCACAACAAAACCATCAAACCTGCAATGAATTCCAGCAAATTATTTGTAGGTTGCCACAAGGTGAGGGTAGAACTGAAGCAAAATTCATGAATGATTTCTCAGTGAATGCCAAGAGCAGCAATGGGACTTGTTTTTACATTGCATGCTCTCTCCTTGGGTGAAGTAGCAGGACAATTGGAAAGTTGATTAATAGTCTGGCAGGACATGATGTAAATGCTCCCTTCCGTGACTGTATAGGGGAGTCAGTTCCAGACAGTGGGAAAGCTAATGGGCTCCCTCATCCTATACAATTCAGAGGATAAGCTCCGGGGATTGCCCTGGCTGCTGGCTGGCCCCCCCTCCCCCCGGGGGCCGCTTGACATGGGCTAAAAACTCAGCATCTTGTGACTCCAGGGTGAGAATTTAACCTGACAATTATTCAGAGATTACCCCCAGCAATGGACGATACAGTCATGCCTGTCAGACAGTCCTGCTAAAAGCTGAACACTCTTTTTTAAAAAATATTTCACATTGAGGGACTTAAATTTAATATTGCACAAATCTAAAAACTATAACCATCACACTACACCAAAGTTTATGATATCAAACTTTAAAAATAACCACTTAAAACAACTTTGCACCAAAATTATTTATAAAAACTGCACACAAACTGAACAATTTATTTGAAAAGCTGGCTATGATAATTGCAGTATTTTTACTGCATAACTTTAATTTACCTTGAAGTACAGCATACCACACAACAGCAATCACAAAAGCCCTTATTACGAATGTCCATTTGCAAAGTGAACGTTTTGGATCGGACGACAGTTTTCTATTCAAGAATGTGCTCCAAGAAACAGAAAAGGTCAGCTAGTTTGCAGAAGGTGTGTCGGATAGTTGCAAAATGTGAAACAAAGGATGCCAGTGAGATCCCAAGGCCGCATTGTCTTTGCATCCAATCCACACGCAAACGAAAAACTCAATTTGTCTTTCAGAGTCTCTGATTGCAACCATTTTGTTTTGCAGTTACAGGGCCTCTCAAACAACCAGAATTGTGTAAAGTGCACAAACATTTCCTCCGTGTAACACCGCATTCTGAAAATCATTTGTAGACGGTCAGTCACGATTGCTGTACCGATGGTGGTAGACATTTCTCCCAGACCTTCCTTTCCAGCCTCGGAACGTAAAGGGTGATGGGCCATTTGAAGAACTCCTGGCTCAAAGTGGCTGTGGAACATGTGCTGTGGCTCATTTCCGTCAACTCTGGGCAGCTTAATTTGCTCAATTATAAAATCGAGCCCAGCTTCGAGCTGTGAGATGAAACCTTGTGGCTGTGTGCAAACTATGTGGCCATCATTAACTGTGCCACGATTGCAAGTATTCTTCTCATCATAACCTCTGACTTTGTCATCATCTGCTGAAAAACATTTGACATCGTCTTCAACTACAAAACATGAAGCACGGCTGATATCCATCAACCCTTTCACACTCTGCATGTTCTGAAGTGATGTTGGTTGGTAATGTTTACTAATTATGCATGAAATTTCCAGTCCGGGAATAGATAATCTTCAACAAAAATACCTCACAAGTGACCTAGTGAATCTCAATATGGACCTAGAAGAGAAAGAACACACTTTAAAACGATTCCAGTCATCATTTTCAACCTCCCTGATATTCCAATCAAGCCCCCAGGATGCCCCAGTACATTCCCATTACTCCATCATCTCAGGGACTCCCTCCTTCCCAGTCTCTCACTACTCCCCTTCCCTCCCCCCCAATCTCTGGGTCCTCACTACCCCCTTCCCTCCCCCCCAATCTCTGGGTCCTCACTACCCCCTTCCCTCCCCCCAGTCTCTCGCTCCTCACCTCCCCTCGTCCCCCCACGTCTCCCCTCCCTCCCTCCTCCCTCCTCCTCCCCAGTCTCCCCTCTACCTGCAGGCGGACATTCAGCATCAGGGAGGCGATCAGGTAGAGGTAGGGGAACCGGAGGCGGAGCTTCCAGGCCAGGTTGAAGAAGGTGATGAGGGTCCGGCTCAGGCCTTTGGAGAAGACGGCATAGGAACGGGCGAGCGGCCCGATGAAGCTGAGCGGCAGCTGGGGCAGTCCCGCCATAGACACCTGGGGCCGGAAACCGGAACCCGCCGCATCACTTCCGGCCCCAGCACTTCCGGGCCGAAGATCAAGGGCAAGAAGCCGATCCAGAGCAGCCCGTGGTTTCAGTGCAGGTTCCCCATGGGAAAGCAGAGAGAGTGAGTGAGTGTCTGCTCCCTGCTCCAAGCCCAGCTCCTGCAAACAAGGCAATGGCAAATTAAACCCCTCTGCGTAAAACATCGTCACAATCCGACACAAAAATCAATTTAAAAATAACATTTTATTCATATCTCAGAGCAAACCTTTTAACTCCTGGTGCAAGTGTATTAATAATATTCTTGGATGCATAAACGAATTATAAACCAAGGACAGCAATGTCCTGAAAGATTTAATTAAATCCTGTGTTTTGCTAATGTATTTCTGGGAAAACTTTCTTCCCACTTTAATTTTAAACTGCTGAAGTCATTCGTTTGCCCCCAAAACGCTTTACAGGCTTTATCAGTTTTTTAAGTTTTTCAAATGTTAACCTGATCTTTCTCCTCACCCTATCTGTCACTGTAACACCGTACGTCCTGCACCCTCTCCTCCCCTATGGACTCCATGAACTGTATGGAGATTTGAACTCAAGTCTCTGGGTCATTAGTCCAGGAACATAACTACTACTGTACTCTTAAAGTATCACAGTTTTAAAGAAATAAAGATTTGCATGCATATTGTTTATTTATGCAAAGGGTCTCTTTGCACTCATGCAAATTACATTAGAAAATCATTGATCTGTAACTTAATTTTCCACCTCCATTTTCTCTCCTCCTGCACTGAACAGTCTGACCATCATTAAAGGCAGGGATTTTAAATGCTTTCTGGTAGCATTTCCAGCTACCAAATCATCATGAATAAGTCCAGATATTGTGCCAGTTCTGTGTTCCATCTGGGAGGGGAGTATAACCCTGTCTAAATCTATCCACCTTTTTTTCCACATGTAGATTTTCTAGCTGGGGTTAATGGATGAGACTGCAGTCACTGTGGGGCTACGAATGAGAGGACAACTACTCCTGTGAACAGAAGAAATAGGATCAGGAATCAACCACTCGGATCTTCGACCCTGCTCCACCATTCAAATGATCACAGCTAGAATCAGAGAATCCCTACATTTCAGAAGAAGACCTATTGAATGTTAAAACAATCCCATCCAGACTGTATCCTCCTAACCTCCTATTTACCCTGCTAAGGAGCATTTTAGCATAGCCTATCAACCTAACCCATACATCTTTGGAGTGTAAGAGGAAATTGGAGCACCTGGAGGAAACCCAAGCAGACATGGAGAGAACGTACAGATTCCACACAGACAGTGACCTGAGGCCAGAATTGAATGTGGGTTCTTGGAGCTGTGAGGCAGCAGTGCTAACCACTGTGTCACCATATCGCTCCTAGTTATGTATCTCAGCACTGCTTTCCCACACTATCCCTACACCCCTTAACTCTGTTCATTCCCCAAAAAATTGATCTCCATTTTGATTATAACAGTATCCAAGGTTCTCTCAGGTGAAAAATTCCAAAGACTCACAACCCTTTTGAATGAAGTTACTTCACAGTCCTATTTTAACCACAGATTCTACATTCTCTACACAGAGAAAATATCCTCCCAGAAACTATCCTGTCAATCCTCTGAAGAACTTTACGTGTTTCAATTAGACCACATTTCAGCCTTTTAAGTTCCAGAAAATATTGACCTAGTCTAATCAACCCCTCCTCATAGGACAATATCTCCATCGAGGAATCAGTCTAGATAACCTACTCATGGATTCTCCCACACTGGCTGTTGTGCTCCTCCAGGTGATTCTATGCTATGACTTTGGGCACAGTGGAGTGGAGTTGCACTATCTCCGGTTGGTACAGCAGTTACTGCCTATTGCTGGTTGCATGGAATCAACCAGAACAATTACAGCAAAGAAGGAGGTCGCCTTTGAGTCCATGTTGGCTTTCTATAACAGCAATTTAGCTAATCCCACTCCTTGTGTACTACCAGGGAAAGGCATCTTTTGTCTCTCAGTGAATCAAAGGGTATGGGGAACTGGTGAGGTGGGTTTGATGCCTGAGATCAGCCATGATTGTATTCAATGCAGCAGGCTTGAAAGGCCATAACATCTACTTCTAGCTCCTATTACTTGAGTTCTCTTTATGTGTTTATACAATTCACTTTTGAAAGCCATCATCAAATCTATCTCCATCACGCTCTCAGGCAATGCATTCCAGTTCTTAACCACTTGATGCATTAAAAAGTTTTTCTCATATTGGCTCATTTCTTCTGTCAATCACCATTAATTGTTGTCCTCTGGTTCTTAATCCTTCTGCCAACAGGAACAGTTTCTTCCCTAGGCACTCTGTCCAGGTCTCTCATGTTTTGGAAGTCTCCTCAATCTTATATTCTTTAAGGAGAACAGTCTTAGTATCTTGGGCGGTTTAGAACAGAGTTGAGGAGGAACTTCTTCACTCAAAGGGTGGTGAATCTCTGGAATTCTCTGCCTGTTGAAGTGGTGGAGGCTGCCTCGCTAAATATTTTTAAGACGCGGGTTGATGGGTTTTTGATAGGAGAGGGGATTAAGGGTTATGGGGAGAGGGCGGGAATGTGGAACTGAGCAGCGACAGATCAGCCATGATCTTATTGAATGGCGGGGCAGGCTCGAAGGGCTAGATGGCCTACTCCTGCTCCTATTTCTTATGTTCTTATCTCCATTCTCCCACTCTAGGCGACAGAAATGATAGTTCAATAACTCTCTTTACTACACGGTCATATTCCTGTGGCTTTGAATGCCATGGATACTGGTGTGGCTTTGCAGTCCTTTAGGCAGCTTACTACAGTAACTCCACACGCCACAGGGCGGCGGTGTTGTGATCCTCAGTGGGTGCCATTGACCCTGGCAGCCACCAGATGGCGCTGCGACTTGCTCGGCGGGGGGGACAGTGACTCTGGGAGCCGCGGGAGGGCACTGACTCTGGGATCCGCAGGGAGGCAGTGACTCTGGGAGCCGCGGGGGGACAGTGACTGTGGGATCCGCGGGAGGGCAGCGACTTTCGGAGCCGCGGAGGGCAGTGACTGGGACCCGCGCAGGGTTGGGGGGGGGTGCAGTGACTCACGGAGCCGCGGAGGGGCAGTGACGCTGGGAGCCGCTGGAGTTGGTTGGGGGCGGGGCAGTGAGCCTGGGAGCCGCGGGGAGGGGGGCGGGGTAGTGACTCTGGGAGCTGCGTTGGGGGGGGGGGGGGGGGGGCAGTGGCTCTGGGGTCCGCGGGTGGGCGCAGTGTCTCAGGGATCCGCGGGGGGGCAGTGACTCTCGGAGCCGCGTGGGGGGCAGTGACTCTGGGATCCGCGGGCGGGCGCAGTGTCTCTGGGGTCCGCGGGTGGGCGCAGTGTCTCAGGGATCCGCGGGGGGGCAGTGACTCTCGGAGCCGCGTGGGGGCCAGTGACTCTGGGATCCGCGGGCGGGCGCAGTGTCTCTGGGATCCGCGGGGGGGCAGTGACTCTGGGATCCGCGGGCGGGCGCAGTGTCTCTGGGATCCGCGGGGGGGCAGTGACTCTCGGAGCCGCGTGCGGCGCAGTGACTCTGGGGGCCGCGGGGGCGGGGGCAGCGACTCTGGAAGAGGGCGGGACAGAGGGAGGGTCTCTGGGAGCCGTGACCGGATCCGGAAGTGGGGTGGGTCCAAGGGGGTTTCCGGTCAGTCGGTGAGGCTGAGGGAGGCAGAAGGCGGACCTGATGCAGGCGATAAAGTGTGTGGTGGTCGGCGATGGGTGAGTGTTGGTGATTTGATTTTTTTTCCCGGATCCCAGATTAGGCCTCCCGCTCCCTCCGGCGCCCCGGCCTCCCGTTCCCTCCGGCGCCCCGGCCTCCCGCTCCCTCCGGCGCCCCGGCCTCCCGCTCCTTCCGGGCCCTGAGCCGCGGTCTCCCGTTGCCCTGGAGCCGGGGTTTGGCTGCTGTTCTGAACACAGCGAGTCAGTAATCCGGAGGCTGTAAAGATTCGGGGCAGTGTTATAAATCTGGTGACAAAACGTAGCTGGAGTTTAATGCGGGGAAACGATCCGGTTCTTCGTTTTGGAAAAAGGGGAAAATAGACGCTAATTTCCTGCCGCCGCCTCACTCTAACCCCGGGGTATGGGTTTTGTCCTTTGAGGAACGAAGTCAATATTCCCCGGGGAATTCCTCATCCTGGGTGGAAACTCAGCCTCTCAGCAGCTGCCCTGTTCACCTTCAGAATTTACCCCCTTTCAATAAAAGATCGTTTCCCTTACTGGGGAATCAGTCAGTCTGAGCATGAGGGGTTGACTGTTTTGAATTGAGATGAGGAATGTCTTCGTTTTGAGGGTTGTGAATCTTTGGAATGGTCTACCCAGAGAGCTGGGGATGCCCAGTTAAGTACATTCTGAACAGAGACCGATGGTATATGGGGACAATTGCTGGAAAGTTGAATTCATGGTAGCCCATGATCTTACAGAAGGGCCAATAAACCTAATCCTCCTCCTCCTCATGCGGTTTCCCTTGTTCAAAGATACCTTATCAACTCGCCCCTGCTCATATATCAGCTTGTGTTGCTCCTGGCTCCTTCAAGAATTGCTTTCTTGCTACTTTCAGATGCACTGATCATGATTGGAAAATTTGTTGTCTTTCTAACCATTGCTCTCCATCCTCTGCTACCACTGACTTGTAAATTGATGCAGGAATTGGGTGAAAGTGGTTCACGTAGATCTTGATCAGTTGCTTCAGTTGGACAAGGCAATCATTAAATTCGCAACATCAGGTTAAAGTCCAACAGGTTTATTTGGTATCACAAGCTTTCAGAGTGCTGTTTCATCTCACTCACCTGATGAAGGAGCAGTGCTCAAAGCTCCTGATACAAAACTGTAAGTTTTGGTCTTCCCCGAGAAAGGATATCCTGGTACTGGAGGAGGTTCAGAGAAGATTCACTTGGTTGATTCTGGAGTTGAGAGGGTTGGGTTATGAGGAGAGACTGAGTAGAGTGGGGAATTCATTGAACTCATTGGAATTCAGAAGAATGAGGGGAGATCACATAGAACTATAAGATAGAAGAGGCAAGTTGTTTCCACTGGCAGGTGGAGCTAGAACTAGGGGGCATGACCTCAAAAAAAAAAAGGGGAGCAGATTTAGGACTGAATTGAGGAGGAACTTCACCTGAAGGGTTATGAACCTGTGGAATTCCCTGCCCAGTGAAGCAGTTGAGGCTACCTCATTGAATGTTTTTAAGGCAAGGATAGATAAATTTTTGATCAGTAAAGGAATTAAGGGCCTTGGTGAGCAGGCGGGTAAGTGGAGCTGAGTCCACGAAAAGATCATTGAATGGTGGAGCAGGCTTAAGGGGCTAGATGGCTTACCCCTGCTTTTAGTTATGTTCTTATGATATCAAATAAACCTGTTGGACTTTAATTTGGTGTTGAGAGATTTCTTACTGTACACAGCCCAGTCCAACGCTGGCATCTCCACACCATATTAAGTTGTTTTCAAGGAGAAACAATCTCAAACCGTGTTGCTGCTTATTGCTGGGCACTGATTTTGATGTTAGCTTCTGAGAAATTAACCGCTTCAACAACTTCCCAAAATAAATCGACAGGATCTTTTTCTGAATGATTTTGATTTTTCTTACTCTAATGCACTGAGCATTACTTTGTCACTGGTCAGACTGTTCTTGAATCAAGTGCTTTTAGGGTTTAGCCAGATTGTCTAAATTGTTTAACCACTGTTTGTTTTATCTGCTCTTCTGATATATAATTGTGTATTTGGTATATATTTAACTGAAAAATCCACCAAGTTGTGACTTTTAAATACTTCTTACCAACATGGTACTTAAAATAATTTTCTATGTATAACTAGATTCTATGGTTAGATGCCATTGGGTCACTGCCCCAGTTTTAGGTAAACAGTAAAAAAAATTAGGCATTGCCCATTCTTGAAGAGGATGCAAGGTTTTGGTGCTATTGCTGATTATGTACCTGTATAAATAGCTAGTTTCTTATCGTGTGGACAGCTAGTAAGAATCCACCATTTGCTTTGCTTTACTATTCATCCTAAGCTCTGGAATCCCCCATCACCACAAACTCTTTCCATATCTTATCTACTCTCGGTAAGATAAAAGGCCTTTCACTTGTTCTGACCCACCACACCCAAGTCTTGTCAACTGCTGTTACTGGATCTCTTCAGTTCTTAAAAGGAGTCCTTCTTTGTTACAGCATCAGTTTGTAGACTGAGGTTAACTCTTAAGGCTTTGCGCTTGCTGTTGCAACATAACCTCACCTTTGTGACATGTCTATTTTTAAAGTCCTCTCAGTTAAAGTGCAGTCTCTGCTGTTAAATTGAGCAGCATATAGTTTACAATTGAAGTCGTGATTAGATATCTCACTCTGTTTAAACACTCAGAGTAGATAAATGCACAGTGTGGATTTCGGAAATGGGAACAGTGTAGTCTAATACCAATTTTCTCTTTCCTTACAGCGCGGTGGGTAAGACCTGCTTGCTCATCAGCTATACGACCAATGCCTTCCCAGGAGAATACATCCCTACTGTGTGAGTCATTGTGAATTTTATTCACCAGGTTCTGGGAATGGCAGGAGCTTTTGTACAGCAATATAAACCTTGCCCATTGCAACGGAATATACTTTGCTGGATGGATGCCAGTTGGAGGGGAGAACATACTGACATGAGGGGTATACATGCAGCAGTGCAGTGGTGTTGAGGGATAATGTTGTGGAGGAAAATGGAGGAGGTGCATTTGGGTTTTTGAATGAGAAGCAAGAGGTCGGCAGTGCAAAGGGATGAGGACAAAGATGAGATGGGGTAAGGAGGGCTGGGTCAGATTAGATTGGGGCAACCCTTCATGAAAATAATTCCCTGGGAGATGTCTTCACTTTCAAAATAAATGAATTTTGATTGTTTATTCCTTATCGGCAATTACAAAAACTAAATGTATTAGAGCAAGGAGCAGTATGGGGGAGCGAGGGGCATGGTGGGTGAGTCACTAGGGTGAAGAACCAGGGGTGGGGGCAGTGTGAGAGGATGAGGACAGCATGAGGTGGGGTGAGGAGAGGTAGGGTGTTAAGTACCATTAGAGTAGATGAATGGGGCTTGATGAAGATGCTGCTTGGGGCAGTTTGTTTTACAGGTTTAAAATTTATGTCCTTTCTGTAGCTTTGACAACTATTCTGCTAATGTGATGGTTGATGGGAAACCCGTGAACCTGGGGCTTTGGGACACGGCTGGACAAGAAGATTATGATCGCCTGCGCCCACTTTCTTACCCTCAAACTGTGAGTACTGTGTTAGATAATCACAAGTGATAGTTACTGGAACATGCCTCGAAAGTTAAGGGCCATGAATAATGGGGGTCAGAGGTGTGGGGTGATGTAGCAGTGAGGGACAGGGAATGCTGGGGTGGAGTGGGCATGTATCAGGGTTTGTGGATGCTCTGAGACAGAGCAGAGCGAGTGCCAGGGTATTGGGAAGTAAATCAGAGGACAACTATTGGCTTGATTATCTATGAAACAGTTTACCTTCTGCACAGTCACTAATGATGAAGGTAGTTACAAGAGGCGTTAACTCACTCCTTAAAGACTAGAAGCAAACATGTTCAGTATTGTGGAATTTCCCCTGTGAACTTTATTTCCTTGCTGTGGTGTAATGATCTGAGTTTGCAAATACTGTTTATTTACTTTCCTCCTGACTTAGAGAGGCCTAAAACTTTGCTGCCTTTGTCTTGCACCAAGTCCCATTCACCCTGTTGTTCACTGATCTACATTAGCCCCTGGTCCAGCAGTATCTCATTCTTGTTTTCAAATCCCTCCATGGCTTTGCACCTTACAGTCTTTGTAACCTCCTCCAGCCCTTCTATCCTCTGATAGCTCCAATTCTTGCAGACCCCAATTCTATTTGCTCCATCATTTGTGGCTATGCCTAAATCTGCCTATGCACTTTTGAATTCCACCCAATTCCCTCTGCCTTCAACCCCTCTTCTTTTAAGATGTTCCTTAAAACCTGCCTCTTTGATCTGGTATTCCTAATCTAATAACCTGGAATGTGGCTCAGTGTCATCTTTTATCTGATAGTGCTGCAGTGTAATACCTTTTATGTTAAAGTCATATGAGTGCTGATTATGTATGGGTTTTGGATGGGTGTGGTGTGAATATAGGTCAGGTTTTCCTTCAATCCTCTGTGGTTGTCGCACTGCCTCAAGGGTTTTCTTTGGTTTAGCTGGACAGCTGCGTTGCATGCTGGGAAGTTAGTGCTGTGTTGCAACTTGTAATCCCTACTCCAATCCTTCATAAACAGACATAATTGTAGTGACTGGCAGTATTGTTTGTTTTTGGGGCAAGTACAATCTTGCTCAGTGCTTTTATCATTCATTAAGTTTAGCAGCATTTAAAATGGCAAAGCCAATTCCACCACACTTTTCAGGAGAATGAATGGCTGAATGGGCAAACGTACTGCCTGAATTATATCCTGAGTCTCAGTCAGTGAGTAACACTTGTTGCCTCTTGAGCCAGAAAGTCATAGATTCAAGTCTCATTCCAGAGACTTGTGCACATGACCCAGATTGACAGTGTCCAGTACTGAGGGAGTGTTGCAGTGTGGAGGGGAATATACTGAAGGAGCATTGCCCTGTTAGTGGGGTAGTATGAGGGAGTGTTGCCCTCTGAGGGGCAGTGCCAAGAAAGTGGCACAATGCCACTTTTTGGATGGTTTGTTAAACCAAAGTCCCAGCTGCCTTCTATGTAAAACTTGGTCTCAAATGGATTATAAACATCAATTGCCTTGGCCATATGACCTGTTTCTTTGTTGCATGTTCTATGTATAAGATCCAACAATACCATTTGAAAAAGAGCTTGGGAAATAACCCAGTGTTCTGGAGGCCAATATTCATCCCTTGCCAAAATCAGATTACCTGGTCATTTCTCAGTGCCATTTGTGGGATTTTGATGTGTGCAGCTTAGCTGTCACATTTCTACATTACAAAAGTGACTACATTTCAGAAATACTTCACATGTTGCTTGCTGTGACGTCTTGAGGCTATGACAGGCACTATATGAATGCAAGTCTTTCTTTCTGGAATGATTGTGGCAGCCACTCAAAGGAGTGTGGGATTTTTTTAGGTACTTGGATTGGAGAGGATGTTTCTTCTGTCTTGTACACACCCCAAACCCACCTGTGGACGATTAACCTAAAGCCTCTCTTGTTTGTTACATGAATGGCCACTTGTATGAGATATAGAGGGCTCTGTCTATAGAGTGGGAGTGGGCTGGTCACTTGTGGTAATGTTGTATGAGGCCCTATGTGCTTTTGGAGGAAAAAGCCTAAAATCTGTGTTGGATGTCTCCTGAAGAAGTAGATTTCTGTAGCAGATGATTTCTAGTAAAATTTGACTAACAACTTATCATATGACCAGCTTGCCTGGGGGATTGATAGAAGAAAAAGAAGTTAGGATAATTTAATTGAAGGAGTGTGATTCTGTGTTCAAGGTTTTAGGTCGGAGAAAAGGCAGGTTATAGAAACGAAAACATCTCTCAAACAGAGTCCACTTGAAATTCTCTGTTGGCTGAAAAAGTTTTAAGCTCATGCTAACTGAAGGATTGATGGCAGTGAGTTGGACCTCTGGTATAGCCAAGCTGAGAGAGAGCGCACGAGCGAGAAAGATTTAGATACAAGAACTTCAGAGTTAGAACGTGTTAGGACCAGGAGAGTTCTGACCCAAGGTTGGAGGGTTTGCAACTTAGAACAGTTGGAGGAGATTCAAGGGGAAAATCTTGCCAGAAGTAAGCTGAAGGTCCAAGAAATCTCAACCCTTAAGTTAACCTTCAAAGAGGTATTCAGACCAAGCAATTAAGCCTCTGATTTTTGATAAATATCTGAGTGAGTTTATTGGAGATGTAAATCTATTGGGAGTAGAAAGAACTTTGATTTAGAGTTCGTTTAAATTATAAGTAACTGAGTTTATTCTACTTTATTATCTTTAACATAACTGCCCATTTAAGTCGTTGTACGTTTATTTTTGTGTAGTAAAATTCTTTCAATTTAAACTGTGGACTTGTGGCTTTCTTTCTTTTAGTGGTTTTCGGATTCTAAAAGAAAGCTACTGATTGCCACCAAAATCATAAGTTGTTTCTTGTTCTTCTGCAGGACGTTTTTCTAATCTGCTTCTCACTAGTGAGCCCAGCGTCTTTTGAAAATGTCCGTGCCAAGGTAAGCAATGGCTTGATATAGAATAATAGTGGTTTCATTGCAGTCTTGTGACGTGCTGTTCATGACACCTCTAATGACATGAGTTCAGTTAATGACACCTCTAATAACATCATGACATCTCTGCCAGGAATTCTATTCAATTACCCTGACACACACTCAGTTGCTATGTGAAGAAACTATGCTGATTTTATTTCAATCTTCACATGAGAATTACCTTCCTGCACTGGTCATCTTATTTTAGAAAGCCGTCCATTCACAGAATGCATAAAAGTTTCACATGAAGTGCTCATGGATCTCAGTACATTGGTAGAGGCAGACTTTTCAATTCTAAACATCTGACTTCATTCCAACCCTGACTGATGACAAAGTCCTTCATCGACTGTAAAGATCTAAATGAGTTTGGACAACTTAGCAATAGTTCATACCCTGTCTGACGCCATTGCTTCGATGCAGTAGGATTGGGCTATGAATAGTGAGCTGTCTGATGTGTATTACAAACTTCTTTTCACTGATTTGTTTCATAATATCTTGTGTCTCATTTTCTTGTGAATGCCTGAGGGAACAGGACAGTGTTAAAACTGTTTAAAAAGGGCTATGACAGTGTCAAATTTTACATTAAATATTCACTGAGGATTGTGAATCTTTGGACTTTTTAGCCTATTGTATGCTCAGTTATAGAATATATTTATGGGATATGGAGATAAGGTGGCAAAGCGGAATGGGTTGAAAGATCAGCCTTGATGCTACCGAATGGCCGAGAAGGTTTGAGGGGCTGTATGACTTATTTGCGCTTCCATTCTTAATAAATGCTGTATGTTTATTCCCCTAGTGGTATCCTGAAGTGAGGCATCATTGTCCGAATACACCCATCATCCTGGTGGGCACCAAACTTGATCTGCGAGATGACAAGGACACAATTGAGAAGCTGAGGGAAAAGAAACTGACTCCTATCACCTACCCGCAGGGCCTTGCTATGGCGAAAGAGATTGGTATGAGTTTCCTCCCTTGACCCTTTTAACTTTGTTGCATTTCTCATTTGTGCTGCCAGCAGGTGTCTCAAACTGCTCTTAACAACACTAGGTTGTCGCAATATGTGAGTGATGACCCCATCAGAGGCAAGGGTGGCTTGTTGAGCCCCTCTTCTGTCTCCCTGAATCTGGGTGTTGCTTTAACAACTGCAAAGTTGTTTAGACATTTTACTGACTAATCACGTACCATGATCGTAACAACAGCAGTTTGCATTTTTATAGCATTTTTAATAAAATAACAAGTCCCATGGTACTTCACAGAAGCATAATCACACACAATTTGACATTGAGCCATGTAAGATATTGAGCCAGTTCACCAATAGCTTGATTGAAGAGATGGATGGCATCAAGGACAAGGAAAAAAAATTGGGGGAGGAAATTCCAAAACTTAAACTCTAGCTGAGACTGCTGCTAAGGGCAGGTTGTTGGAAATTGAGGATGCACGAGATACCAGAATTGAGTGTGCAGAGATCTAGGGCTGAAGGTGATTTCCGATATCAAGAGGGACCTTGTAATTTAGTTTTCTTTCCTAGAGATAACACTTTTTTTTTCATTCAACACAAGTGTTAAATCTAACCAAAGCCATCTTATTTCTTTGGATCAACAACTGTTAAATTTTGTCCAATTAAATAAACCACCCCACTGGCCCCCGCTTCCTCACCATCAGCTAAGTTTGAGTTATGTCCTGAAGATCTAGTTAACTAGAACTGTGGTTGTGGCTTATTGCTTTCAGATTATTAATGAATTTGGATCCCGGCTCCTTTCCTTCCCAGTGTATGTTTGCAGGCAACTTCCTGTCAGGCTTTGGATCCCCCTTGAATTGAATGTGTTGGAATTTTATCAATGAAAAGTGATTTGAGGGTGGTGGAGTGGTAACTAGAAGGCATGTTCAGTTGAAATCTATTGTAAGCCAAAGTAATCACAGGAGTTTGAATCTCCTTGCTTAGAAACATTTCATTGATGTGCGCTCGTTCACACCACTTTCACTAGATTTGAAACTAGCTAATTGTTATCTTTAAGCTTCCATTTCAACTGAAGAGTGTGTTTGCCCCATGATCTTTCTATGGACTGTGCCATTTATTTTCAAATAATTTTGTTTATTTAGCTTTTAAATGTAACAAGAATTTGTGTAATTAACATAAACACTGGATATTAACCAGCTGTAGAAGTCCACATTGCAAAGATATTGTCGTCTATAAGCTGTGCACAACACGGCTGTAAACTGGGTGGCGGTCTTGACTGCAGTTGGCACACTGAGTAGGGAAAACAAAATGCATGTATACTTAGAATCACAGCAGCGACCATTTGGCCCATCATCCCCTTGTCAGTTTATTTGAAAGAATTGTCCAATTAGTCTGTCTCCTGCCCTTTCCCTGTAGCCCTGCAAATTTCTCAATTTAAGATACATGTCCAATTCTCTGTGGAATCTGCATTACTTCTGGCCTCTACCAATCAATTGGGGAAGGTGAGAGATTGCATCATAGTTAAAACGATCGCCATCCAGTGATTGCAAGGTTTGTGCAGATACAGATACAAATGCCATTGACCCGCTTAGATAAGCCTTTTGTTTTAATGCTGTGATCGTTTTCTACCGTTTGCTCCACAGGTTCAGTGAAGTATTTGGAATGTTCAGCACTAACTCAGCGAGGTCTTAAGACCGTGTTTGATGAAGCAATCCGGGCGGTTCTCTGTCCTATTCCTGTAAAGAAGAAGAAGAGAAAATGTTTCATTTTGTAAATCAATCTTTTGTCAGTTTTACCAGGTCCACAGAGCATCGATTCAAATATGCCAATATCTTCCCCGTTGTGATTACTTTAATTTCTCCCTTAGAATTCCTCTGTGCAGTGCTATGGAATGCATCTACTGTCTAATTTTTCAGATACTGTATTTAATATGTAACAGAAGAGCATCAATTATAGGTTCTATCGATTTTCTGTCCTCTTCCGACCTCTATTCCCCACCCCCATTACCTGTTTACACTCCTTAATTGTATTTAAATTGCCAAATTATCCATTGTAACTAAAAATATGCATCTGTTGCACTACAAACACTAAACGCGTAGAAGGAGCTGTATCTTTCTATCATCTGGCACCGTTTACAACCCTTCCAGAACTTTTAACCGTCCAATTTGTGCCCACCTACTTGTACCCCTCCCAGAGTAGCTACAAATAACTCCAATTTAAACTGCTGGGGGGACAAGAGCTACATTTAACCTGTGGTGTTGGAATGGTTTTTGATACGACTTGGAAGGGCTCTGAAGATGTGAAAGGATTGTACAGTTCAAAGGCTAAAGGTGCTTTAGTTGGCCTTGTTTTTTAACTATATTAATCTATGTGCTTATCACACTACCTTGCTAGCTGAAAGATAGCAGAGATGCTTTATTGATGTAAACGTTAAGTACAACAAATTAATCATGTCTGCTGCTACATAGTTAAACTTAAAACAAGACGCATTGGCAGTCTAGGCAAATTACTAGTAAAACTGGGATGTGCTGCAGTTTGGAGGTGCAGTTAATAATTGGCATTGAACTGGGAGTTTCAGTATTCTCTAACTGGTGTAGAGAGAGTGGGGAAACAGATGCTTGAACTTTGAAGGACCTTTTTGCCGAACTTGCATGTTTTTTAAGTGCAGGTACAACAGTGGATGGAAGTGAATGTTGATGTGGTGAGAGCAGATACAGGAACTTGAAGTAAAGAGGGGCTGATTGATTGAAGGCATTAACTGGGTCCTATGAACAGTACTGATCTATACCTTTAAGGGATTTATATGTAACATACTTTTGTATGTTTCTGAAATGGTTATACTCAACTGTACGTGACTCAACAGCTTTTCATTTTTGAATCGTAAATTTTAACATGGTAATATTAGAATTGTCAACAAAAGTGTTATTTCTTAATCTGGAACATACTTAGTGAAATTGATGTTGCTAACTTTAATTATAAACACTTGATTATGTGGAAAATGCTTGACTAACTCCCTTCAGTAAAAGAGCAGTTTTATTACCTCAATTCTCATCCCTCTATGCTTCCTGTTTTAAACAGCATGATTATAGACCCTATAAACCCTCTCTGTTAATTTCAATTTTGGGAAGCCTTAAAACCAAACAGACCAAATCCTGCACGGAGCCATTAACTCCTCACCTACCCTCGTGCTCTGTTTAATTCTACCATAGACGCCTTATCTAAAATGTACATAATCCCAATGTATTTTCTACTTAATTTTTCTAAAGGTTATGTTCTATGCATGTCGCTCATCTACTTTGGAACAGTGAAATCCAACAGGGGGAGGACTGTTAAAGGAGAAAAAGATGAATCTGCTTTTTTTAAAAAAAAAACAAGTGTTAAAATGTTGGAGAAAGAGGAACTGCTTGCTTGCATTCATAATTATTGTTCTATGTTTACTGTGTGATTTAAATAAACAGTTAATATGGTTAGAGATCTGCATGTTATTGTACAGTCCATTGGTGCATTTGTTTAATGATCCAACATGGAATGTTTTAAAATCTAGGGGTGTGTATTTTTTTCCTCATGGTTTGCTCTTACACTAGTATTTTTGGACAAGAGTATATACTCGTATTAGTGGGCCAGTGCACTGTAGAACTGGGGGATGTCCTTTGAATTTCTGGTCAGAGCACAAGTTGGGGGAAATCAAAGATAATCCACATGTGCCATACTAGATAAGTTTTTTGTTTTTGAAAAATGTTCCAGAACTTTAATTGAGGACTTTGATCTGCAAATATACAGTTGCTGCAGTTGTCTGTCTTGTGTAAACCAGGTGACTCTCTCCCTTTGAAGAACTAATTGATGGGTTAAACAATCCTGACCATTCCAAAGCACTGGCTGCTGAGGTAGCTTTCAGAGGGTGTGGTAGTAGTGGTTATTCTTTATGGCTGTACCATCCTAGCATGATATGGCTTTTGATGTTTTCTTTTAAGTTCTCAATCTGTCCTGGCTCAAAGCCATTGTTTAGAAGTGATAAAGATACTGACTGGCTGCCCTGAGTTTAGTTGTTTCTAAATGTTCTCAGGCTATCTAATTGCCTTGTAAGCTTTTGCAAGTAGTCCAGGCAGCAGTATAGATAATTTCTTTTCGAAGCATTGACCAGCATATAATTAAGCATCTTTATCAAAACATCTGAACACATTGTGCAGTGCCTCAGGAAATGTAAAGGGTTGCTTGCATATCATCCAGCAGGTGTTGAAAAGTGCTTTAGATTGCTGAACTGTGATTTCTTACAGCATTTTCTCCTTTTGTGGGCAATCAGTCCCATTAGAGGTCAGGGTTGGCTGGATGAAACTATTGCTACTCTCTCCAATGCTCATTTAAGTAAAGAATCAGACAATTAGAAATATCCTAAAAGTCAATGCTTGTAGGAAAGGGAGAAATCTGGCAAATGTCTTTGAACCAAATAATTATCATAATGTGAAAGTATTTTAGTTTGTGTGGAGAACAAATTTGTTTTATTCTGTACATAGAATCTTGCAGAACAGATCTTACATTTTAAATATTTAAAGAAATTGACAAATGAATTGTTTGTGTGTAACCATTCCCTAAATGCCACACATCCTGATACTTGCTCATGAAAACAGAACTTATCATGACTCCTTTGTAATTCTAACACTCAAAACAGTGATGTTAATGTTTAAAATAACTTTAAATATGAGAGAATACAAAATGCATAAGTTAGAGACAATGCCATAGGAAGGTAGCCAACCTTTCATCATGGATATTTTGACTAGCTCATTAGTTTCACAAATAAGACATAAAAACACACTGCTCCTAAAGCTTGTGCAGGTGTGTTTAGCTTCACTCATTATAAACTGCAGGGCTTGTCCAAATATATTTGCTTTGATATTGGAATGAGAGTCCAGTGTGGGAGAAGTGGTCATGGAGCTTCTGCTCAGTTCTCAGCATGAATGTGGTTTCTAATTTTGTGATCATACCAGTCAAATAGTAAATTGGTTTAACTGTGAAGAGTTCTTAACTATCATCTGGAATCTGAGCAGATATTTATTTGCTGTGGCTTAAAGGCCCAAGTCAAGCATGTGGCAAGCAACAAATAGCTAGGTAGCTAATTAGTTAGAATGTGTTCTATTGCTTTATTCTTCGAAGTAATTCAGGAATTGAAATAACTATTCACCTAATTATTCTGTGGTGACTTTATTGGTATTTCAATTAGGCTCCATATGACAGCATTTGGAAAAGAAATTGTGGACACTAAGGGGAAATTTAGCATAGCTAATCCAGCTAACCTGCACATCTTTGTGGATGATGGGAAGAAACTGACACAGACCTGGGAGAACATGCAATCTCCACCCAGACAGTATCTACACTAAAAGCCTTTAGCTGCACTGCAAGGGCCATACTTGTTCTAGGGTCCACCTCTCATTTATTACATAACCCCACACTATCATCCCCTGCAACATAGTTTGTCATATTGACTAATAAGATCAATTTAAAACTATAAGTAGGATCCTTGGTCTCCACCCTTTCTCTAAAAATACTTCTGTTGAAGGGTAATTATAGCAGTGTTGCTGTGATACTGACTGAAATAAAGCAAAATAGACAACAATGGACTTGATTGGAATCCCTGAATATTGCATTACTGCTTGTTCTCATTTTCAATAAGGGATTATAAAGGGGCTTTGATCTACTTCTACTACTGCCTAATGGACTTGGCTACTTGTTACTCAAAGATCAAGAGACCTAATTTCTGCTTGGTGATCAGTGAAGGGAATCACTGTCCTTTGTAATAAACAAGTCAATGATAAACTTAGGGGAAGGGGGAAGGTTGTTGGGGGTGTGTATATATAGAGGTAATATATATATGTCAATGCCAATGGTTCCCTCCACACAAGCCTCCTCCCACTTTTATATCTCTTAATTCCTTTCTTCCAGATGTAGGTATCAAGGCATTAAACAAAATATTGTGGCAGGTTTTTATGCCTTAATCAGCTCAACCAGTAAAACTGTGAAGTCTCATGATTGAAGAAACCCATTACAACCAGGACACAGCTCTGCCAGTGTAAAATAAAGCATGATTGGGGTCAAACACATTCAATTTTTGATGGTGGTGGCACTAGCCAAAGAATGACTGTAATTTTTCAGTCTGTCAGCAGGTAGACATCAGTTTATGTTCCATGGCTTTGGCTTTGTTCTATAGATTGTTTAACCATGGCTCAAATACATTGAGTGAGTTCTTGGGTGACATGATTAAAACCTCAATGTACAACTCTCAAGACCAAAAACACTGTCCTGCTGCTTTCTCTGTTAGCAAAAACATTTATTCAGTAGATTTTTGGGTAATTAGGAAATTAAGTAGTCTGGGGACAGTGGAGTTCAGTCATGAATGGCTAAGCAGACTCATGTGGCCAACTGCTGTACCCATTAGATTCTCATGGATACAGCAGATGGGATAAATATGCAAGTTACCTGAGTGGTAATGTCTCTGCACAAAATAACAAAAATACTATTAAGCTATCCAAAGTTTGGATATTTATTGGCAGAGTCATACATTCTTTGTGCAGATGGTTACTTCGTAAACTGAGCATTAAATTCAGCCTGGTCTTTACTCCCTTTGTTGTTCTTCAAGCAAGGATAAAAGCCCACCTACTGCATACAAAAACTTGCATTCACAGAGGCATTATCAAAAAAGACTTAAAATTGAGCTATCCTACCTAGCTCTTGAAATAAAAATAAAAGGCAGCCATCTGACAGGGTTGTTTGTGATGCAAGCCCAGTGCAAACAGAAATACACACAAAGCCAAGTGCATTGGTAAGATGAAATTAACAAATGCGCAAAGACTGAAAGATGATCTAATCTGAGTTACAAACTGTGGTTTGACTGACTCATCAGGAAATGGAAGGCTGGACCATAGAGTTTGATCTTTGGCCCCAGCTCCTGTCCAGTAGCCTGTGTATATTTACTTTAGTTGCAGAGTGCTCTTATGTCACTGCCCAATCAATTGCCCAAGCTACATATCCACTAAAATTGCATGGCCGATCAATCTTGAATTAAAATCAAAACTGCAGGACGAGGATAAAACACGCATTGAGCTGCTCAGCTAATAATGAGTTTACTCATGCAGAATTAGCTCAAATAATTCAACAGAAAATCTAATAAAGTTCATGACGCAGCACAAAGGAAAGTGCATTAAATATTTTACACTGGGAAACCCATGGCATCCTTATTGGGAGAGATCTTGAACCTCATGTCCCCACATTGACATTAATCTTCAGGTGAGAATGAGGTAAATGCAATGACATGACCAAAATTCTCATCAAATAAATGGAGTAGTCACATTGTCTTGTGAACCTTGTTCTTTCTTCTGGTTTATATCTTCATAATTTAAAAAAAAGGAAACTGAAGATCAAGGAGACTAAAAAGAAGTTTAAATGGAAGCAGCATAGCCCCACACAGCAGGGTACAAGTCAGAAACTCAAAACAGTTGTTCTTTAACCAGCTGCATCATGTCCATTACAAACATGGCCTGTTACAGCCCTCAGATTATGGCCCTTTTCAGAAAGCCTGAAATACAGTGCCAAACAGACGATGAGTGAAGACGCACAAAGAGGTCCCATATGATACACTGGCTTCTGGTTTTGCACTGGGTGGCAATGGCAAGATTCAATGTGTCCCATTTGCTGCAGCTTGTGACGTGGGACACAGGATGAAAGGTGCCTCTTGAGTCAGGTCTTTGAGGACATTGAATAAAAGATCGGGCATGTGGTCAGTTATCATCCTGGGGCTGATAAGAATGTTGCTGAAGGACAATGCATCAGACCATAATGTGTGGTACTTCGCTTGAGAAAAGCAGAAACTAGATGGGAGGAGAGAAAGAGCAAAAGATTAGATAGAATTAACTGTACAATCGTTAAATGCAACATAGGGTCACTGACCACTCAAGCAGAAATAGAACATAGAAAATAGAAGCAGGAGGCGGCCATTCAGCCCTTTGAGCCTGCTCTGCCATTTATTTTGATCATGGCTCATCAAGTTTAATATCCTGATCTTGCCTTCCCCCCACATCTTCCATAAACAGCAATGTGTCAAAATGACCAGGTTAACCGTTTTAAAAATGTTGGCAGAGGATAAATGTTGGAAAGAACTGTTTTTTTAAATACTGCCTTGTGGCATCTTTTGCATTCACCTGCAAGATTAGACATCTGAAAGATGGCACTTCCAAAAGTGCAGCAGCCCTACAGTACTGCACTGAAGCATGAACTTTCACTGGCAGGACCATGAAGAAAGAGCAGGGAGTGAGTCAAGTAGGATAACTCTTTCAAATGGCTGGTACATCAACAATGGGCAAATGTGCCTTCTTTGGAATACAAGTGGTTGCAGATATTTTAATGTGGAACGTACCAGGGAGTGGGACTAATTGAATTACTCTTCTAAAAACAGTAATGCAGACTCAATGGGTCCATTCTGTACATTCTATGCTTTAGGCTAGCACAGGCTTTCCAACCTTGTTACAAGCAACATGGTGGCACAGTGGTTAGCACTGCTGCCTCAGTGCCACAGACTTGGGTTCAATTTTGGTCACGTGCGCATGTGTGGAGATTGCACATTCTCCCCATGTGCTCCAGTTTCCTTCCACAATCCAGGGGTGTCAGGTTATGTGGATTGGCCATGTTAAATTGCCCCTTGGTGTCCCAAGATGTGTAGGTTAGGGATAAGCTATGGGAAATGTGTGGGGTTATGGGGATAGGGTAGAGGAGGGGACCTGGGTAGATACTCTGTCAGAAACTGATGGGCTGAATTGCCACTTCTGCATTGTTGGGATTCTATGAACAAAACTTGCAGTGAATACAACCACATTGCCAACATGTTCAATTTAGACATTATATTGTTGCATATTTTCTCTGAACAATGTATATTCTTCCAGTACTTTAAGATTCACAGCAACTTTGCAGTAAAAATCATCCAAACGTACTGTTAAAAATAAAGTGACAGTGGAATATTTTGAAGTAGTATAATCACCTCCCCGTGCTGTGTTCTTTCATAATGTAAATGATCTTCCCTGGAAGGAAGAGCTGAGGGCCATAAAAAGGTGAACTGGAAGGTGACTCGTCAGGGATGCTGGTGTAGGAAGCGGACCTGTTCCCCATGAGAGTCTGTTCCGCGAGAAGTGGCCAAGTCAGTTGCTCCTGTTGCCTGTCATCCAGCTCACTGGGGAAATTGTCTGGATCCCCTCCAAATATCTCATACCAACATCCTCGCAGCAGAATCTGATACTGGACAGAAAGAAAAACAGACGTGCAGATTTACCAACTCTGTAATCAAAGATTTAATGCTGCAAGATGAGATAGAAGGGATAAATGCTGAAGAAAGATTGCATGGACTAGACTTTTTACTCCCATAAGTATAGAAGATTAAGCAGTGATCTAATGGAGGCATTTAAGATGATTAAATTATTTTGATTCTTTTGTGGGGAATACAGATAGAGAAACATAAAATTAAAGAGCCAAATTAAAATGCCCAATTAAAAAAATAACTATACCCAAAGGCACTACAGCAACAAAATATATTTATAAATTAAACTATCAAATGAGCAATGTTAGGTACAGGTGACAGCCATTCAGCTCCTCAGGGCTGTAACACTATTCAATTACATCATGACTGATCTATTTCCTAAGTCTATCTATGTTTCTGCTCCATGTCTGGGGTGATGTAAGCATTTTGCAAAAAGGGGTAACAGAAATCTGGAACTCTAAACATAAATCTCAAAAGCTGTTGATTTTGGGGATCAATTGAACCGAGATGGATCAATTTTTGTTCGGTGTGTTAAAGGGATACTGAACAAAGGCAGTTATATGGAGTTAAGATGCAGCTCAATCTTGGTATAACTGGATGGTGAAATAGGCTCATGGGGCTTAATGACCTCCTTCTGTGCCTTGTGTTCCACGTTTGGAGGCCCAAAGAATCCAACTTAATGCTTTTTTTCAAACAAGTTCTTACACTGCCTGTCATTTTTTTAAAATTGATTACCTTGAGGTTATAATTTTAATAGGTGGTTTGATTGCAGTTAATGTGGGTATTCTTCCAAATAAGCCTGCATTTCCCCTTGAATTTGGCAGTAAGATGGAGGGGTGGGGGGGGGGGGGAGGAATGAGAAAATATATGGATGCTTCAATGGCTGAAGGCACTGCACATGATAGTACTAAGCTGTACAGACTAGGACTGCTGAAGTTCAAACCCCTGTTGTACCGAGCTTCCTGATTCTAGCCTGTACATGCTACTTAGATAGCTCAAGAGCCAGTAGAGGCATAATGAGCCGAATTATCTCTTTCTGTGCTGCACATTCTATGGTCAATGATTAACCTCATCAACTCCATTTATAAATAACATGTTGCTGACAAATGATGGCGCAGAGCACACAGAATGTCTGGGACAGGTTGTACATTTCAATGATGTTTTCCTCTGTAGCATGACACGAGCTTCATCAGTCTCTGACAGCCAGTTGCAGACTGGGCCATGCCGGAGTTGGCATTTTAATTATGGAGTCACCTCCATGTCCTTGTTAAGTGAAATGATCAATATTAAAAGAAGATTGGAGGATCAGAAATTGTAAGTAACTGCCACACTGAATGCAAATGTGTAGACCCAAACCACACAAGTGTTGAAATTATTCAACTTGCCTCCACTGATCTGTTTAGTTAATATTGTTATTACACAGCATTTGCAGCATACAAATGGGCTATGCAGCCCAGCTGGCCCATTCTGATCCTCCTCTCACTATCTTTCATCCCAACCTATCAGCAGATCCTTCTATTCCTTTCACCCTCATCTTGCTTCTCCTTAAATGAATCAATGTTATTTGCCTAAACCACTCCTGTGTAGTGAATTCCACATTCTCACCATTCTTTGGGAAGAGGTTTTTCCTTCATGTTCTAATTTATGTTATCTCATATTGGGAGTCTCCTGGATTTGGTTCCCCACCCCCAACACATACACACAAATGGAAACATGTTCTTAATGTCAACCCTATTAAATTCCTTCATAGTCTTAAAAGGGCTCAATCAGATCACCCTCAGCATTCTTTTTTCTAGAGGAATTAGTTACAGCTTGTTCAATATTTCCTGCTAGATACATACTCTCAATTCTGGTTTCACCTGTATAAGCCCTTACTTTCACATTTGTGAGTAACTATCCCCTTCTTTCAACATGGGGACCAGAACTGCGCACAGTACCTCAAGTCTGGTCTAACCATCCTTCAATACAACTTTAACATAACTTCTTTGCTTTTCAATTGTAGCCCACCAGAAATGAATCCTTGTGTTTTGTTTATTCCAACCACTGAGTAAAAATGATTGTACTGAATGCTTTCTTGGATTTATTACTGATTATCTTATATACTCAAGGTCCCAGGTCAAAGCAAAGGATTGTGTTTCTAAACAGGGCAAAATGTATGTCAATTTCCATCAGCATTTCCATCCAAATAACAAGGCAAAACATTTTAATACCTTAGGCCGGTTGCTATGGGCAATTATTCTTAATATTCTTCTTTTCAGGTCTTCTACGTTGCCAAGGCTCAGCCTGGGAACATGGAGGTTAAAATGAACATTAAGAATATAGTACTGGCAATCAGAATAAGACTGTACTTGAAGTTCACAGGTGACGCACACTGACCTTGGAATGAGATCCTTGCCCAGCACAATAGATATGATAAATCCTTTGCTAAAATCTGCCAGAGATTTACTTGGAAAAAGAAGAATTTTCAGGATTAGAATGGAGACATTATGATTTACAGTTAGACTGGAGACAATGGAATCTGGGGAGGATGCCCTTGTTCACAATGGTTCTTGTTTTCAGGAAGGAGCAATTTTGGACTAAAGTAAAGGTGCAGTCACTAAACTAGCACAATGAAGTAAAAGGTTACCAGTAACAAAAACTGTACAGTCAGCTTTTCCATGCTCTGGATGCTAAAGGTGGTATCGTTATGGGAAGGCAAGATAAAGTGTCTGGCGCGTTGCAAGTCACAAACACAGTTATAGCTCTGGATAAGTCAGCAGTGCCCAAGAGACAAAAGTATAAATAATGCAAAAGAAAAAATAGCTTCTTCCCAACCAAAAAACAGAGTTTGAGTCAGAGTTAACCTCTTCTGTTCTCAGTCAAACTGCCACATCCTGTTAGTGATATGCAGGGAGGACGATAATCTCTCTTATCCAATTGTCCCTCATTACTCAAATAAAAAAAAAATCACTTCAGTCATTCCAATTAGCAGCCAACTTCCTTTATCCAGGTACCAGCTGGAACTTGACTGTACCCAAACTGGGGGGACATTAAGCAGCATGGTAAGTCATCAAATGGGGTAAATCATCAAGCACTTAAGCACCTTTACAGCTTAAATATTGTTGCCTTCCTTTATGCCATCTCCCTGCCTGAATTGGATTCAATTTGATTTTTGGAGTTTGCCTGGTCCGCTCTGAGCACTGGCTTTGTAACTTTAAGAATGGAGTTAAAATTTTAGACATTGCCAGGAATTGAAAGTTAGTCTCTGAGACAATGCTGCGAGCAAAACCTCAGAGAAAAATCACAAGGGCATTAAAAAAGTCTGTTTTCTCTTCATATTTTTTGAAACACTTATTGAAATATTGGAGATTGTGTATAAAAAGGCCACTTGGTGGTAATCAAAAATTATCCAATAAGATAAAGGAATCTGCGATTTTCCGATTGGTTGGGAATGGACATGCCAGGTGATCAACTGCAGGAGTGCTGATAAGAGGCTCCATGAGAACAGACATCCTGGACAACCAGTGGTAGACATGTGGGGCAGAATTCCACAAAGATGGCCATTCTGGACAACCAGTGATGAACATGTGCAACTGTGGCAAATGGACAAGAGATAAAAATCTCTGATAAGGAAAACATCCAGAGTTGGAAACTGACCAGTGGTATTACATGTTGCTGTTTTATACTGGGTCAGCCAGAATCTCTCAGATTCAGATCTCATTTCATTGCTCTGGGTCAGCCGTCTCCAACCATCCGAAATCTCTCAGTGTAGCATGGTTACACTGTCACTTCCACCTGAAACAGGCCAATTCTAGGGGCATTAATTTTAGATCATGCTGTAAGAGTGAAAACACTGGGAGACTAACTGAAAATGCACTCAAATGCCAAGTGGGCCAAGCACACCCTTCAAATAAGAATTTAAGTGCATAAAATTTGAATTGTTAAAAATATTGAAGAAAAATCCACCTCAAGTATAAATGATTTAATTTGATTGTCCTAAAACCTTATCATTAACAAAAAGGCTGTGCAGTCATTTTACACCTCTCACCTTAGCAGACCTCCTGGAGGAGAAAATGCATAGCATCGGAGCTCTGGGAAGGAGTTGCGAAGCAATATAGCGAGGATTGAGGCTGCACCCGCTCCCAGACTGTGGCCAGTTATGATCAATTTATATTTCTACAAAGGAAAACATGCTTACTTCAACAAGACATGATAACTTCAAGCAACTAAAATCAGTTCTGTAGCAGGTAACTGGCATAACACATTAAGTTTTCTTGCTTAGCTTGCCAACTGCATGGAGAAAACGGAGATGTAAAGAGTTCCAAACCTCTTCTCATAACAGTTCCCAATATTCCAATTGCCCCCAAACTCCTTGCTAAAGTGGATCATTTCCATTTGTGGAGATTATCAGAGCTCAATTCTGATGTAACCATCGTGCATCCAGCAGGGTCACAACAGGAGCAGCGACTTGGTTAATTCCAGTGCCACCATGGTTCAGATCCAGTAACTCAACACAGGGCAGGAGCTGGTGCTGGGATCTTTCTGGTCTGTATCTCAGCTTTCCACGGAGTGGTAGTGACACTAAATGAATTTTTATCTCCCTGGAATAGACGTGCATCCATGGCAGCCTAGGATACACTGCACAGGGAATGGAGCTACATCTTTAGTCATTTTGGACTGTTTCCATGACCAGAATGAAACCGGCTGAAAAGCATGAAGATAATTTTTTATCCTTTAGACTTCAAAACTGACATTTAGAATCAGCGTCAAAAACAAACCCTTCAGTACAACAAAATATAGAATGCAAGAATAGTCATTTGAGAGAGCACAAGTCTCCAGAAAGCTCTCTGGAATAGGACCTGATTGAAAGATTTGTGTAAAAGCAATTACAAAAACAAATCTCAAACAAAAATGTAATTATATATTATCAGTAAGAAGTCTCACAACACCAGGTTAAAGTCCAATGGGTCTATTAGGAATCATGAGCTTTTGAAGTGCTGCTCCTTCATCGAGTGTGTGGTCTTGCTGATCTGTATGTCTCAGTTTTTAATGGAGTCATTAGCCATGAAGTGGTAGTGACACTAAATTAATTTACCCAGTGAAGGAGCAGTGCTCCGAAAGCTCATGATTCCAAATAAACCTGTTGGACTTTAACTGTTGAGAGAATTCTTTCTGTGCCCACCCCAGCCCACTAAAGGTGTTCAAATCCAGAGGTGATCTTGACAGATCCTCCTTATTTACTCTGCTTCTACTGGCAGGAGGGCTGGTAATCAGAGCTCAGATTCAAGAGAAACGGCAACAGAACTGGTGGGAATTAGGTTATTTTTCTCAGTGGGTCATAGTCTGGAATGTGCCTCTGCAAAAGGGGATGGAAGCAGATTTAACAATAACTTCCAAAAGGAACTAAAATAAATAACTAAAAATATAATTTGCAGAGTTTTGGGGAAAGGACATGGGAAGTGGGACTAATTGGACAGTTGTTGTGCAAAACAATTAAAATATCAAAGTAACCTGGTAACCAAAGCAAAGTCTGTAATCGCTTGCTGCTTAACTATTATAATAAGATCATTGAGTATTGCTGAATGATCATGTTACCGTATAATGTGGTTTTCTCATATTGTATTAGTTGATTAGTTATTCTACCCCCCAATTTTTCTTTGCATTATTTGTGGCGGGGGAGGGGGTCCCAATTCTCTGGGAGAAAACCCGGAAATGCAGCCTGACTGTGTATCCTGGAAAGCATTCCCCCTCCATCACCTCAGCTGACAATCCAGAACAGGGGGTCTGGACAGTGTAGGTCCAAGGTGGCCTCCCCTCCTCAGGCTGAACATCTGTAAGGTGTAACCTCCAGACACAAGTACCTCTGAAGGATTGCACCCCGCAGCAGGGGAAAAACCCAGGAGGCAGTGCCTAGGAGGGCAACGGATATGCTTCAATGTTTATTTTTGTTGTGTATAGTTTGCTGTGTTGTATTAATGTTTGTAGATTTGTGAATTATGATTTGAGGTGTGTTTAGAGGGCAAAGCCCTGGAAAACTATAACCGACTATGAACCCTTTCTAAATAGAAAGTAATAGTCGTAGGTTATTGATAAATGGGTGGTGTTAGCCATCATATTCATTCTTTGAATATCTGTAATTGATTTGTAATAAATACAAGAAAACCCCATACTACCAAGTTTGCTTAGACTGTTGCTTCAGTATGCTACTCAGTTATTGTATAAAATCCGTCATTATATTTACACACACACACGGTTTCAGATAGAACAGTTCAGCGCTTATTGAATCAGGACAAATATTTATTAGAAGAGAGTTTTGTCGTAACACAGGAGTACTGGATTTCCCTAATTATCATAGACTCATTGAAGCCCCACAGTGCAGATGGAGGCCATTCGGCCCATCAAGTCGGCTCTGACAACAATCCCACGTAGGCCCTATCCCCATAACACCACATATTTGCCCCACTAATCCCTCTAATCCATGCATCCCAGGACACTTGACGGCAACTTAGCATGGCCAATGCACTCAACCCACACATCTTATAACATTAAATAAAATTAATTATATTTTAACAGTCTTTGCTTTGATTTCCTCAGGTCACTCACCATTAACAAAATGCAACAAGTAAACCGCAGCTTCTCCCTTCAAACATTTTCAGCTTTTCAAAACATGCATCAACTAAGCCCACATGTTCAAAAATACAAATATTCAAACTCACAGGGACAATTGTGAAAGCTTGATTCAAAATCCCTTCGTTGATTAGTTTCTTGTGAATGTAACTTGCTGCCTGGAGAATCCCCTGGAAGGGAATGTTTTTAAATGAGTCAGTTAATGGTCATGCATACTTAATTTACCACCTAGCTGGACCAACCACTTGATGTCTGCACAGGCTCACAGTTAGACGTTTGGCAACGTGCAGTCTTTCACTTCCAATCCATTCAGACACTGCACTTATTTTGAATAAAAGGGCTCTCCATTAAGTTCAAGCTCATTTGAAAACAGCAATCACTCTCCTCTTATATACACACATTACAATGGAAAAGACTAGATTCAGTCACTATCGGTCTCATTAGCCACCTGCTGGGTCACGTAGTGACCAAAAAGTATTTCCAGAAGATCAATCTGGAGGGTTCCCTTTTTAAAAGATGATAAATAAATCACTTCTTTCTGCAGCCTAACAGCCAGAGCTGGAGCTATCCTAAGTTGAGCCAGACAGCCCAGAGTAATGATAGTTTTAAAATGATTCCTATCTAAAGGTTGTCTAATTGGTTCAAAGAAAAGAAGCAAAAGCACATGGGGAAAGAGAGTAGGAAAATTAGGCTAATTGATAGCTCATCCAGAGAATCAGTTCAGGCACACTAGCCAAAATGGCCTCCTCCAGTGCTACATAGTCACAAAATTGTTGTGGTGCAGGAGGCCGCCACTTGGCTCATTGTGCCTGCACCAGCTCATCAAACAAGTATTATGACTTTGTGCAATTCCTTTGCCTTTTCCCTGTCCCCTTGCACATTTTTTCTGTTCAAATAATCATCCAATGCCCTCTTGAATGCCTCGATTAAACCTGCCGCCACCACACTTCCAGGCAATACATTCCAAACCTGAACGACATGTTGTACGAAAAAGTTTTTTTCTCACATCACATTTGCTTCTTTTGCAAATCACTTGAAGTCTGTGCCCTCTTGTTCTTGATTCTTTAAGGGCAGGAACAGTTTCTCCTCATCTACTCTGTCCACCTCCCTCATTATCTCTATTAAATCTCCTCTTAGCTTTCATCTCAATGTCTCCAATCTATCCTCAGAACAGAAGTTTCTCAACCTTGGGACCATACTAGTAAACCTTTCCTGCACTCTTTTTAATACATTCACATCCTTCCTACAGTGTGGCACCCAGACTGTACACAATATTCTAGCTATGTCTTGTATAAGTTCAGCAAAATCTCCATGCTTCGTACCCTAAAGCAGAATGCTATATGTTTCATTAACTGCTCAATCTACCTGTCCTGCCACCTTCGATTACCTATGCACACTCTTAAGAATTTTACCCCATTTGTTACATTGTAGCTCCATGTTCTTTCTACCAAACTATCTCACCTCACATCTCTCCACATTGAACTTCATCTGTCACCTGTCTGCCCACTCCAGCTTGTCTGTCCTTTTCAAGTTCTACACTGTCTCTTCATAATTTACAATACTTCCAAGTTTTGTAACATCTGAAAACTTTGAAATTGTTCCCTATACATTGAAATCTACTTCATTAATATATAATTAGGAAAAGCAGGAGTCCCTATACCGATTTCTGGGGAACACCACTGCAAACTTTCCTTCAGCCCAAGAAATATCCATTAACCATTGCTACTGTTTTTTATTCCACGAGCGATAATCTTCTCAAGTCTGTTGTGTGGCACTGTATCAAATACCTTCTGAAAATCCATGTACACCACATCAACAGCATTACTCTAATGAACCCTCTCCGTTAGTTCCTCAAAAAACTTCAAGTTAAATTAGGCATGATTTCCCCATTAGAAATCAATGCTGGCTCTTTCTAATCAACCCACATTTATCCATGTGATTACTAATTCTATTTAAATAATTGATTCTAGAAGCTTGCCTACTACTGTTATTAAACTGACTGGCCTGTAATTGCTGGGGTTTTCCTCACAACCTTTTTTGAACAGGGGAATAACTTTTGCAATTCTCTAGTCCGCTGGCACCACCCCCAAGTCTCAAGAAGATTATGGCCAGCACCCCAGCAACTTCTATTCCCACTTCTTTCAGCAGCACTGGTTGCATTCTCATCCAGTCCTGGTGCCTTGTCAACTTTTAAGTACAGTCTATTCAACACCTCCTTCTTATCAATTTTGATCTCTTCTAGGTACAGAGTTTCCTTGTCTGTCACTGTGGCAAGGATAACATCTACTTCCTGGTACAAAGTATTCATTTATGATCTCAATCACGCTCTCCGCCTCCATGCATAAATCCCCTTTTATGTCCCTAATTGGCCCTACTCCTCTTGTTACCACACTTCTTATTTATATGCCTATAGAAGACTTTATGTTGGTTGCCAGTTTTCTCTCATAATCCCTCTTTGCTTTTCGAATGCAGTTTTTCACCACCCTTACGAGCTTGTTATATTCCTCTCGGTTCTTAACTTATTTTCTACCGACACCTGTCACAAGTACACATTTTCTTCCTCATCTTAATTTCTATCTCCTCTTTCACCCAGGGAGCTCTGGATTTGTTTTCCCTTTCAAGGGAATATACTTTGACTATGTCTGGGCCATTTCTTTTTTGAAGGTAGCCCATTGTTCAGCCAGTTTTTCCCATCAGCCTTTGCTCCAATCTAACTGGCCCAGTTTCATTCTTGCTTCACTGAAATTGGCTTTACACCAGTTAATTATTCTTATTTTGATTTGCCTATTATCCTTTTCTATCAACATTGTAAACCTTACGATACAGGATTATTGTTTCCTAAATGCTCTCCCACTAACATTTTATCTATTTGGCCCATCTCATTTCCAAGAACTCGGTCCAAAAGTGCATCCTTCCTTGCTGGTCTAGAAAATTTTCCTGAACACAGTCTAGGAACTTTTGCCCTTCTCACTCTTCACACTACCACTGCCTCAGTCTACATTTGGATAATTAAACCCAATTATATCTACTCTATAATGTTTGCGTTCCTCTAACTTCCCTGCAGATTTGTTCTTCTACATTTTCATCACTAGTTGGCGCTCTCTAGACAACACTGAGCAAGGAATTGCATCCTTTTTGTTCCTCAGCTTCAGCCAAATTGGTTCTGTCCTTGAAACCCCTGGGACATCCTCTTTCTCCAGCATCCACAATGCTGTCCCTAACCAATACCACCATCCCTCCTCCTTTCTTATCTTTCCTAAACACCTTGTACCCAAAATGTTTAATATCCAGTCCTGCCCTTCCTTGAACCAGGTCTATGATACTGCCACAACATCATATTTCCACAACCCAATCTGTACTGTAACTCTTCAGTCTACTCATTATACTCTGTGTATTCACATATGTGTACAATAACTTTGAATTAGACATCATTAATTTTCTCCAATTTCAACTATTAACTTACTAGTCTCTTTGCTGGTGCTTTCTGCCCTCCCAGAATTCTGTGCATCCTGGGGTATTCCTCTCAGTTCCCACACCTTTGTCGAGTTAGTTTAAAGCTGTCCTGACAGTACTAGAACAACTAGCAGCATAGCAAGGAACTCAGTCCCAATTCTGGTCAGGTGCAACCTGCCCAGCTTGTACAGGCACCAACAACCCCAGTCCCAGTAATCTAAATCGCCCCCTCTTGCACCATCATTCCAACACGCATTCATCTGCCTTATCTTCCTATTTCGGTACTTACTGTCACATGGCACTGGGGATAATCCGGAGATTACTACACTTGATGTCCTTCTTGCTCATTTTCCACCGGGCTCCCTAAATTCTGATTCCAAAACCCTATTCTCCTTCTTACCTGTCATTGGTATCAGTGTGGACCAAGACTTGTGGCTATTCACCCTCCCCTAGAACAATGTCTTTCAGCCACTCTGTGACATTTTTGATTACCCTGACACCAGGGGGGCAATATATCATCCTGGAGTTATGTCTACAGCCACAGAAATGCCTTCTGTTCCCTTAACTAATGAATTTTCTATTACTATTTCTCTTCCCCCCTATATAACTGAGTTGCTCATGACACCACAAACCTACTATCCTATACTCTGATGTAGAACTTCAGACTGCTATTTAACCAGATTACTGCACATTTGCAGTTTAATTTCAGCTTTGGTGCTGATCTAAAGTCCAAGCTGAAAAGCACAAGATTCTGACTTTAATGGGAACTGCTTCACAGCCACATTATGGTTGCAGAATAAATGCTGAAACAAAAGTGTATCTTGCACAATTTTCATGTGTTTGCACACTCTGGTTTTCTGATTAGTTTCCAAACCTCAGAGGAACTGAATACTTACCTTATGTGCCAAAGATTCTCCTGTCACGCCATCTACGAGTAACGTCTCACGCTCTGCGCTCAAATCCGTCAAAGCATCCTGTAGGTTACAAAACACAGGTAAACACGGATAGGGCACAGGGACTACCGGATGGAAAAAGGCTAAGGTTTATTCTGTTTGTCTTCTACCATTCTGGCAGACATACCATGTAATGATAATGGAGAACATTTCAATCTGCTTATGCCCCATCCAACTGGTTCAGGTGGTAAATACATTGTCCAATTTAAATACATGCTAATTAGATCCAAAAAGTGAAATGATCCCAAGTGCATGCCAGGGTTAACTGATTTTTGCCTCAAGCACCTATTAAGGACTAAACTCTTTCCCCAAGTGATCAATATTCTTTAGTGGCATTATTTCAGCCACTTTGTTTCAATCTATTTTAAGAATTTTGTCCTTGATTTCAAATCTCTCCATGGCCTGGTCCCCTCCCTCCCTCCCTCTAATGGTCACCAGTCCCTTAACCCTCTCGCGATCTTGGTGCTCCTATAACTCTGGCCTCATGCACTTCACCAATTTCCACTGCTCCACCATTGATGGCCGTGTCTTCAGCAGCCTCGCCCCTAAGCTCTGGAATTTCCTTTTTAAAATTTCTCCCTCAAAACTTTTTGATCAAGCTTTTGGTTAACCGGGCCTAATGTCCCCTTTTTTGGGCTCGATGGGTATTTCTGTCATAAAAAAATGACAACGCGCCTCAGATTACATCACTAATCAAACAAAATAGTAGAATTGTTCCTAACCTGAAGCCGCCCCACCTTGTTCAAACTCTCAGGTAAATTAGCCGAGGCCTTGATGAAAATCCAACCCATATAAGGTCATCTTTAATTGGAGATTCTGCATAGATTGAAACATGTTGTCTCCCACACCCTTTCAACTAGGAACTGCCAAAATTAACAATTAGAAAGAGGAAGCATGGGTGATTAATTTTCAAATTCCCAGCATTATTCAGCTGTGGTGCTACAGAGCAGCAGCATCTAACCTGGTTTATTGTTGCACAGAGACATCCAGTGACACTAGTCAGTTACTACAAGAGTATTGCCAGAATCATTTTTAAAAGTCAGAGCTTCAAATGTTTAAACTGCCAGGTTAGCAAACTTATCATATACAGGCTCTGGAAGTGGCGTTGATGCTTCCCATGCCACTCAAGTTTGTGGATGGGTGGACATCACTAGTGATGGGAGCAGGGGCTGAGGGGGCCGGGCCAGGCCAGGCCAACCAGTATGTGGCTCTAGGTTGCTGTTATAAAACCTTGCTATAGATTAGAAATTACTATTTATTTGGCTGAAACCTCCAAGTTTCAAAAGAAGAAACAATAATATTTCAGTGAGTTAACACAGCAGCTCAAAGTTGGCTAAATGTTTACCTATAAATACCCTACAAATTCCAATTTTCGTTCAAGTGACATGGGCTGTGCTGACTAGGCCAGCAATCACTGACCATTCCTAATTGTCCTCGAGAAGGTAGTGAAGAGCTGCCTTCTTGAACTGCTGCAATCTCTGCGGTGTAGGTACACACACAGTGCTGCTAGGTAGGGGGCTCCAGGATTGAAAATGGAGTCAGGCTGTTCAGAAAACCCCAAAGACAATCACCTTAAAGAAATATGAATGATTACATCTCCTGCCCTCCTGGGAAGCAGAAGCCCCCAAGCCTATTCCATTGTTGTGCCTCATAGAATTATAGAATGGTCACAGCACCCAAGGTGGCCATTTCGCCCAACATGCAAGTGCTGTCTTACTGAAGGAGCAATTTACCTAGAACCACCCATGTGCGATTGTTTGCTGGAGCAGACAAGTGAAGGAGCAGAGAGAGAGATAAGAAACTACCTGTTAAAAACCTGTTTAAATAAGTTTAAAGTACTTTGTACCTTGTAGAACTGTTTAAAGCATTTAAAAGCATTTTTGCGGGCTTTTTGTATTTACTGCTTTAAGAATTCTGAGGGAGTGGTTAGAAGGGAGTTGTGGGCCAGCAAGCTTTAAATCGGTGCCAGGTTTAAAAGGAAGCCTGGTGTAGACAGCGGGCAGCGGAGTGAGGGGGAGCAGAGTGAGCTATTAGGGCTTAAGATCAAAAGGGCCAGGTAAGTTTGTGTTGAAATTTTCAATACCACTACAGTGAATAATGGAGGGGCATGTGATGTGTTGTTTCTGTATGATGTAGGAACTGGTGGACCCCAGGGCCCTTCCCGGTGACCATGTCTGCAGTAAGTGCAGGTTGCTGGAGGAGCTCCAGCTCAAGGTAGATGAGCTGGCCTCTGAGCTACAGACACTGAGGCTCATCAGGGGGAGAGAGGGTGCCATTGTCAATGGGGTGCAAGAGACATCCACCCCCCCTAGACTGGCTAACTCTAAGGGTCAGGAACCAGAGGGGACTGCTGAGAGGAGGGAGGGTGGGGAGCGGAGGCCTCAGCCTCTCAATCTGCATAACAGGTTTGAGGTTCTTGCTTCCAGTGTGGACGAGGACGAGGGAGGTGAGGTCAGTGAGCAAACTGCACACGGTACAGTGATGCAGCAGGACATAGGCAAAGAGAAGGTGAAAAGGAACGTAGTAGTGATTGGGGATAGTGGGGTGAAGGGTATTGACACTGTCCTTTGTCACAATGACAAAGTGCACAGAAGGGTGTGTTGTCTGCCTGGTGCTCGGGTCCAGGATGTCGCATCTGGGCTGCAGAGGAACCTGGAGTGGGAGGGTGAGAATCCGGTCGTTGTGGTACATGTGGGTGCCAACGACATAGGCAAAATGCGAAGTGAGGATCTGGGGAGGGAGTATGAAAAGCTGGGAATGGAATTAAAAAGTAGAACCGACAAGGTGGTTATCTCTGGGCTACTGCCTGAACCGAGTACAGACGGGCGTAGGGTTGATAGGATTAAGGAAGTGAATGGGTGGCTCAGGGATTGGTGTGGGAGGAATGGGTTTGAATTTATGGGGCATTGGCATCAGTATTGGGGTAGGTGGGACCTGTTCAGGCGGGATGGGGTTGGTCTGAACTGTGCTGGGACCAGAGTGCTGGTGAATTGAGTAAAGAGGGCTGTAGACAGGGCTTTAAACTAATTGGGGGGGGTGGTGGTGGTGCGAGGGTAGGTGACATTACAGGGTCTAAAGTGAAGGAGACAGTACAGGTAAGGGTAGAGGCCAAGGATGTCCCAATAATAAAGGGAGTAGGGGGCGTGAGTATGGTTGGTGGCGTTACATCAGACAGGGTCCAGGTGAAGGCTGGGATGAAGGCACTTTATCTGAATGCACAAAGCATTCGGAATAAAGTGGATGAGCTGGTGGCGCAGATCGGCACAAATGGATATGATCTGGTGGCCATTACAGAGACGTGGCTGCAAAGTGACAGGGACTGGGAGCTGAATGTCCAGGGGTATCAAGTGTTTAGGAAGGATAGGCGGGAGGAAAGAGGGGGGTGCGTAGCTCTGTTGATTAAGGATAGCATCAGGGTGGTAGCAAGGGATGATATTGGAGCCAAGGAGCAGAAAGTGGAATCGTTGCAGGTAGAGATTAGGAACAGCAAAGGGAGGAAGACGCCGGTGGGTGTCGTCTATAGACCCCCAAATAATGATCTGGAGGTGGGGCGGGCTGTTAACACGCAAATAAGTGCGGCGTGCAAGAATGGGACGGCCGTAGTTATGGGGGATTTCAATCTGCATATTGATTGGTCGACCCACGTTGGACGAGGTGGGCTCGAGGAGGAGTTCTTGGAACGCTGCCGGGATAGTTTCCTTGAACAGTGTGTGTTGGAGCCGACGAGGGAGCGAGCTATCTTGGATCTGGTGTTATGTAATGAGGCGGGTAGAATTAGGGACCTTGTGGTGAAGGATCCTCTTGGGGAGAGTGATCATTGTATGGAGGAGTTTCTGGTGCAGATGGAAGAGGAGAAAGTGGGTTGCCGGACACGCGTCCTTTGTTTGAACAAAGGGGAGTGCGGAAGGATGAGAGAAGAATTGGCGAATGTTGACTGGGGGAGCGCGTTGGAAGGTAGGTCTGCTGAGGAACACTGGAGGATCTTTAAGGAGATCTTTCTTGGTGCTCAGCAGAAATTTATTCCGATGGTTAAAAAGGACAGTAGGAGGAGAGGTAATAAGCCGTGGATAATGAAGGAGGTGAAGGAAAGTGTTAAATTAAAAGCGGAGGCATTTAGAGTAGCTAAGAGTAGCGGGCAAGAAGAGGATTGGGAGAGGTTTAAATGTCAACAAAGATTGACAAAGAAGTTGATAAAGAAGGGTAGGAGAAACTATGAAGCTGGGCTAGTGCTTAATATAAAAAAGGATAGCAAGAGTTTTTATAAATATATAAAAAGGAAGAGGCTGGCTAGGGTGAACTTTGGTCCCTTAGAAGATGAGAAGGGGGACTTAGTGGTAGGGGATGGGGATATGGCTGAGGTCTTGAATAACTTTTTTGTTTCTGTCTTCACGGAGGAGGACGTGAATAATTTGCCGGGTGTTAGAGATGGAAAGGTGGTAGGACTGGAGGGTCTTAATGACATTACTGTTACTAGAGAGGCGGTGCTCGACAGACTGGAGGGGCTGATTGTGGACAAGTCCCCAGGACCGGATGGAATGCATCCGAGGGTTCTGAAAGAAATGGCAGAGGTGATAGTGGATGCCTTGGTGGTTATTTTCCAGACGTCGCTGGATTCTGGGGAAGTGCCAGAAGATTGGAAAATGGCTAATGTTACGCTGTTGTTTAAGAAGGGTGCCAGGCAAAAGGCAGGGAATTATAGGCCGGTTAGTTTAACGTCTGTTGTAGGTAAAATGTTAGAATCCGTCATCAAGGAGGAAATAGCGAGGCACCTTGAGGGGAATGGCTTGATAGAGCAGACGCAGCACGGTTTCGTTAAGGGGAAGTCGTGTCTGACAAATTTACTGGAGTTCTATGAGGATGTGTCTAGGGCGGTGGATAGAGGAGAGCCGGTGGATGTGGTCTTTCTGGATTTTCAGAAGCGTTTGACAAGGTACGTCACAAGAGGTTATTGCAGAAGGTCAGGGGTAGGGTGTTAGCGTGGATAGAGGATTGGTTGTCAAATAGGAGGCAGGGAGTGGGGGTCAATGGGTGCTATTCGGATTGGCGGATGGTGACTAGTGGAGTGCCCCAGGGGTCGGTGCTGGGGCCTCAGCTATTTACCATTTATATAGATGATCTGGAGGAGGGAACCAAGTGTATGGTGTCGAAATTTGCTGATGACACCAAGATTGGTGGAACGGCAAATTGTGCGGAGGGTGTGGAGAGTCTACAGAAGGATCTAGATAGGCTGGGCGAATGGGCCAGGAACCGGCAAATGGAATTTAATGTTGGCAAGTGCGAGGTGGTCCACTTTGGTAGGAATAATGGTAGGAAGGATTATTACTTACGTGGAGAAAAACTGCAGCAGGTGACGGTGCAGAGGGACCTCGGGGTCCTTGTACACGAGTCGCAAAAACCCAGCTTGCAGGTGGTCAGGAAGGCAAATGGGATGCTGGCCTTCATAGCGAGGGGGATTGAATATAAAAGTAGGGAGGTCTTGCTGCGGCTGTATAGGGCATTGGTGAGGCCGCAGCTGGAGTACTGTGTGCAGTTTTGGGCGCCGTACTTACGCAAGGATATTTTGGCCTTGGAGGGAGTGCAGAGGAGGTTTACTAGGCTGATGCCGGAGTTGAGGGGGTTGAGCTATGAGGAGAGGCTGAATAAACTAGGCTTGTACTCGTTGGAGTTTAGAAGAATGAGGGGAGATCTCATTGAGACGTATAAGATGATGAATGGGATGGATAGGATAGAGGTGGAGAGACTCTTCCCACTGAAAAAAGACAGTAGGACTAGGGGGCACAGCCTCAAGATAAAGGGCGGGCGGTTTAGAACGGAGTTGAGGAGGAACTTCTTCACTCAAAGGGTGGTGAATCTCTGGAATTCTCTGCCCGTTGAAGTGGTGGAGGCTGCCTCGCTAAATATTTTTAAGACGCGGGTTGATGGGTTTTTGATAAGAGAGGGGATTAAGGGTTATGGGGAGAGGGCGGGAAAGTGGAACTGAGCCACGACAGATCAGCCACGATCTTATTGAATGGCGGGGCAGGCTCGAAGGGCTAGATGGCCTACTCCTGCTCCTATTTCTTATGTTCTTATGCTCCCTGTACATTCTTTGTTTTCAGATAATCTAAATCCCTCGAAAGCTTCAACTGGCCCTGCCTCTACCACATTCTTAGGTAGTGCATTCCAGATCCTAACCACCCGCTGTTTGAAAAAGCTTTTCCTAATGTTGCCATTTTTTAATTTTGCTAATTAACTTGAATCTGTCCCCTCTGGTTCACAATCTTCCCACCAATGGGAACTGTTTCTCCCTGTCTACTCTTTCAGATCCTCAGCATTTTGAATACCTTTATCAAATCTCTCAATTTTCTCCAATCTTTCTATGTAACTGAAGTCAAAAGAGAAAATGCTGGAAAATCCCAGCAGGTCTGGCAGCACCTGTAAGGAAAGAGCTGACATTTCAAGTCCAGACGATCCTTTGTCAAAGCTAAAAGGCACAGAAGCTGGGAGATATTTATGCTGCAGGGTAAGGGAATGAAGCAAAGGGGGAGAAAAGGTAAGGGAAGGGGGTTAAAGTAGGGAGAAAGAGTGGGAGGGGGATGAAGAAAGACAATAAAGAAATAAAAAAAATAGAGAACAATTAAAAATTAAACAAAATAGAATGAAAACAAAAGGGTCGAGGTGGGGTAGAGCAAATTATTTGAAGTTGTTGAATTAAAGGAAATGTTGAGAGACAGAACAAGTTCAGCCAGGTGGAGGAGTGGTGGATGGGAATTGTTCAGGTCTGGCTGAACTTGTTCTCTCTTTCAACAACTTTTCCTTTAACTCATCCCACTTTCTCCAAATTAAAGGAGTAGCAATGGGTATCTGCACGATTCCTAGCTATGCTTGTCTTAAGGGATATGTGAAACTTTCCTTATTCCAAGCCTACCCAGGTCCCCTCTCACAACTCCTTTATCGGCATATCTTTAAGGAGATCTTTCTTGGTGCTCAGCAGAAATTTATTCCGATGGTTAAAAAGGACAGTAGGAAGAGAGGTAATAAGCCGTGGATAACGAAGGAGGTGAAGGAAAGTGTTAAATTAAAAGCGGAGGAATTTAGAGTAGCTAAGAGCAGTGGGCGAGAAGAGGATTGGGAGAGGTTTAAATGTCAACAAAGATTGACAAAAAAGTTGATAAAGGAGGGTAGAAGAAGCTATGAAGCTGGGCTAGCGCTTAATATAAAAAAGGATAGCAAGAGTTTTTATAAATATATAAAAAGGAAGAGGCTGGCTAGGGTGAACGTTGGTCCCTTAGCGGATGAGAAAGGGGACCTAGTGGTAGGGGATGGGGATATGGCTAAGGTCTTGAATAACTTTTTTGTTTCTGTCTTCACGGAGGAGGACGTGAATAATTTGCCGGGTGTTAGCGATGGAAAGGTGGTAGGACTGGAGGGTCTCAATGACATTACTGTTACTAGAGAGGTGGTGCGCAACAGACTGGAGGGGCTGATTGTGGACAAGTCCCCAGGACCGGATGGAATGCATCCGAGGGTTCTGAAAGAAATGGCGGAGGTGATAGTGGATGCCTTGGTGGTTATTTTCCAGACGTCGCTGGATTCCGGGGAAGTGCCGGAGGATTGGAAAACGGCTAATGTTACGCCGTTGTTTAAGAAGGGTGCCAGGCAAAAGGCGGGGAATTACAGGCCGGTTAGTTTAACGTCTGTGGTAGGTAAAATGTTAGAATCCGTCATTAAGGAGGAAATTGCGAGGCATCTTGAAGGGAATTGCTTGATAGGGCAGACGCAACACGGTTTCATTAAAGGGAAGTCGTGTCTGACAAATTTACTGGAGTTCTATGAGGATGTGTCTAGGGCGGTGGATAGAGGAGAGCCGGTGGATGTGGTCTTTCTGGATTTTCAGAAGGCGTTTGATAAGGTACCTCACAAGAGGTTACTGCAGAAGGTCAGAGGACATGGAGTTGGGGGTAGGGTGTTAGCGTGGATAGAGGATTGGTTGTCAAATAGGAGGCAGAGAGTGGGGGTCAATGGGTGCTATTCGGATTGGCGGTTGGTGACTAGTGGGGTGCCCCAGGGGTCGGTGCTGGGGCCTCAGCTATTTACCATTTATATAGATGATCTGGAGGAGGGAACCGAGTGTAGGGTGTCGAAATTTGCTGATGACACCAAGATTGGGGGAAAGGCAAATTGTGCGGAGGGTGTGGAGAGTCTGCAGAAGGATCTAGATAGGCTGGGCGAATGGGCCAGGAAATGGCAAATGGAATTTAATGTTGGCAAGTGTGAGGTGGTCCACTTTGGTAGGAAGAATGGTAGGAAGGACTATTACTTACGTGGCGAAAAACTGCAGCAGGCGACGGTGCAGAGGGACCTCGGGGTCCTTGTGCATGAGTCGCAAAAACCCAGCTTGCAGGTGCAGCAGGTGGTCAGGAAGGCGAATGGGATGCTGGCCTTCATAGCAAGGGGGATTGAATATAAAAGTAGGGAGGTCTTGCTGCAGCTGTATAGGGCATTGGTGAGGCCGCAGCTGGAGTACTGTGTGCAGTTTTGGGCGCCGCACCTGCGCAAGGATATTTTGGCCTTGGAGGGAGTGCAGAGGAGGTTTACTAGGCTGATACCGGAGTTGAGGGGGTTGAGCTATGAGGAGAGGCTGAATAAACTAGGCTTGTACTCGTTAGAGTTTAGAAGAATGAGGGGAGATCTCATTGAGACGTATAAGATGATGAATGGGATGGATAGGATAGAGGTGGAGAGACTCTTCCCGCTCAAAAAAGACAGTAGGACTAGGGGGCACAGCCTCAAGATAAAGGGGGGGCGGTTCAGAACGGAGTTGAGGAGGAACTTCTTCACTCAAAGGGTGGTGAATCTCTGGAATTCTCTGCCCGTTGAAGTGGTGGAGGCTGCCTCGCTAAATATTTTTAAGAAGCGGGTTGATGGGTTTTTAATAAGAGAAGGGATTAAGGGTTATGGGGAGAGGGCGGGAAAGTGGAACTGAGCCACGACAGATCAGCCATGATCTTATTGAATGGCGGGGCAGGCTCGAAGGGCCAGATGGCCTACTTCTGCTCCTATTTCTTATGTTCTTATGTTCTTATATCGATAACTATTTCGGTGCCGCTTCATGCATTTGTCCAGACCTCGAAAAATTCATCAACTTCACTTCCAGTTTCCACCCACCATCACCTTCACCTGGTCCATCTCAGATACTTCCCTTACCTTGCTTTTCTGTCTCTATTCCCAGCAATAGACTATCTACCAATGTTCATTACAAGCCCACTGAATCCCACAGCTATCTGGACTACAGATCTTCACACTCTACATCCTGTAAGGACTCCAGCCTCTTGCCGGATTCCAGACTAGCTCCTTCACCTCCATTGCATTTGTTCCAATGATGCCACCTTCCAAAGTGGTGCTTCTAATATATTAGAAGCATTCCTTTTTTCTCAACTGTAGATTACTATCTACAGTTGTCAACAGGGTCCTCAACAGCGTGCAGTCTATCTCCCTCGCCCACTCCCCTCCTCCAGAACAAGGACCCCAACCTTCCGGTTGCTTGCCATTTTAACATACGATCTTGCTCCCATGCCCATCCTTGGCATGCTGCAATGTTCCAACGAAGCTTAACGCAATCTGGAGGAACAGCATCTCATCTTCCGGCTAGACAATTTACAACCTTCCGATTTCAACATCAAATTCAACAACTTCAAATGATTTGCTCTATCTCACCTTGACCTCTGTTTTCATTTTATTTAATTTTTACTGTTGTCTTTTTTTTATTGTCTTTCTTCATTTTTCTCCCCACTTTATCCCCCTTCCTTTACCTTTTTTACCTCTTTGCTTCTCCTTTTCTAAATCTTACCTCTGTCCCATCCATTCCACCCCCCTCCCCCCAACATCTTCATTTTAGCTTCTCTGCCGTTTGGCCATTCAGACCCTCTACTTTCTCTGGACAGCCATCAGCAGGCTTTTCCCCTGGTTTCTGTGGTTATGATTCATCTTTCATTTATTGACCCTGCAGTATAAATATCTCCCACTCTCTATGGCTTTTAGCTTTGACAAAGGGTCGCCTGGATTTGAAATGTCAGCTCTTTTCTCTCCTTACGGATGTTGCCAGACCTGCTGAGATTTTCCAGCATTTTCTCTTTCAGTTTCAGATTTCAGTATCTGCAGTAATTTGCTTTTATCCAATATATAACTGAAGTTCTTCATTCATCAAGTTACTCGTGACCCATGTGAATCTTTACTGCACTTTCTTCAAAGCCTTCACATTTATTTTAAAGAGTGGTTCCCAGAATGGGGTGCAATACTTCAGTTGAGGCTGAATGAGTGTCTTATCATGTTTAACATATCTTACTTGCTTTGTTAATGGAAAGATGCATTATAAAAGTGCAGAATGCCATATGCTTCAGTAACTGTTCTCAAACTGTTCTGCCATCTCTAAACCCATGTCCCTATGCTCAAATATCCCTTTTAGAACTGTACCCTTTATTTTATATTGTTGCTCCACCTTCATACCAAAATTGATCACTCTTCGTATTAAACTTATCTGCCATTTGTCTGCCCATTCCACTAACTATGTCCTTTTGGAGTTCTACTCTATCCTCACAGTTCACAACTGTCAGCCCAGAAGTCATGAAGGATAACATATATGCCTACATATACTGTACTTTATATACTTTTTTAAAAAAAAGACAAATAATTGCACTGTTAAAATGGCTGAATTTGACCACACGATGGTAGTTCTGGAAGTTTCTCAGCAGTTTAAAAAAGGACAAAGGCTAACTCCTCAAACTCCTGGAATATGATGCTCCTTGCATTGTATAAACATTCCAGCCAAGCCAACATGAAGAATAGTAAATGAGACATTCGAACCAGCCAGCTCTGGACAAAGGCTGGTGCCTCATTTCCAATGTGCCAACAGATCTACAATTACCTGCCTAAAACACAATGGGTTTTAACAAGAGGCATTGTTAACCAAATGGCTCGACCTGAATCCATCATCACATGACGACTGAGACTTACGCTGTTTGAATTGCTTTAATTATCCAGGTTTTGGTATTTGTCTTCCATCGCTGTTTAGACTCAGAAGAGATGCCGGATTCCAGACTAGCAGTTCACCTCCAACTGTTACTTTCCATCAAACCGGTAGCAGCAAAATCAGAACTCTGTCCAGGTTTAAAATTGCCTAGCCCTCACCTATCCCAATTTCTACTGGAATGTTTGAACTTCAACACCGGTGCTTATTACAAGATTAAGTCAGCTCTAAGTGCTTCATCCATTGTGGAAGTCAGTGTTACTGAAAAAGTGGATCCTTCAGTATCAGTTTCAGCTGACTAATTGTTCTGAAGGAACACATCATTGGACTTTTGATTCTGGACTCAAGTGAAACAATTAGTCTTATTTTGTCGAGGTCTTTGCCCTGTACCTCTTTCTTTCCCTTATCCTTTTTATTATTGTATGAATGAAAAAGTGTTGGGGAGAATGTTGTGAATCCTGTTCTTGTATTTTGTGCTGTGTAAATTAAACTAGTACTGATTTAATCTCAGTCAAGTTTGCTGTAGGGTGACTAGTAGAGGTTTGGATCATCCAAAACTGAGGTGTTCTACTTATAAAAGGGGGGAAAATCAAAAATCTACAAACAGGTGGTGAGAGGAGAATTCTGGGCTGGTTATATTAATCCCCCTCCTGTCTGTTACAGTGCTTCCAAGTTTTGTATCCTATGGAACTTTTGAAATCACACACTGGACACCAAGATCATGGGGAGATGGTGATATAGTTGTAACGTCACTGAACTAGCAATCCAAAGACTCAGACTATTGCTCTAGGAGTCTGGGTTGAAATCTCACCATGGCAGCTGGTGGAATTTAACTTCAATTAATTAATTAATTTGGAACTGAAAGCTGGCCTCACTAATGGCGATCATGGAATTATCAACTGTCGTAAAAATCTGGTTCACAAACGTCCTTTAGAGAAGAAAATGTGCCACTCTTATCTGGTCTGGTGATCCACACAACGTGGTTGACTCTTAACAGCCTCTGAAAACAGCCTAGCAAGTCACTCAATTCATAGGCAATTAGGGATGGGCAACAAATGCTGACCTTGCCAGTGAAGCTCATATCCACAAAATAATAAAGAAAGGTCTTTAATATATATCAGGAAGAACAGGAGCCCTAACACTGACACTTTGATTTATTGTCACATATATTGTATACAGTGAAAAGTACTGTTTCTTACAAACAAAGAATATTGCTTATGAGAAGGAGAGAATGCAGCATGTAGTGTTACTGTCTTAGCTAGGGTGTAACTTTAAACCACTCTAATCCTTCATCCAGTCCAGAAGACAATGATTTTTTTAAAAATTCATTTACAGGATGTGTTGTTGCATTTATTGCTCATCCCTAATTCACCATTGCTCTTTGTTTCCTGTCACTTTCATATTGATTTTGCTGTTGTCCCTTTTATTCCATGAGCTCGAATTTTGCTCCAAAGTCTGTTTTCAAATGCCTATTGGAAGTCCATGGACATCAAATCAGCAGCATTGTGCTCATCAATCCTCTGTTACTTCATCAAAAGACTAAAGTAAATTAAATACTATTTGTCCTTCACAAATCCATGTTGGCTTTCCTTAATTAACATTTGCCCAAGTGACTATTAATTCTGTCCCAAATTTTCATTTTTAGAAGCTTCCCCACCACCAAGGTTAAACTGATTGGTTGTGTTAAAAAGTTGAAGGAAGACTAACCTCAAGAGAAAGTGTTCCTCTTACTGCCACCACCACAGCCTCTTTTTTGTGATCCAGTGCCACATAAAATGGAATTTCATAAATCTGCACCATGGGGTGAAAATAAAACATGTTAAAGATTTAATGCAGCCCACAATTATTCCAAATTATTTTCTGAAAACAATTATTGAGCCATGTCTATTACGCTGAATAGTTAAAGAACAAGCGAGGTTTAAATAACCCTACAAAATGGGGAACAGACAAACCTAGCATTGTGCACATCAACCCACCTCTTTCACAAGTAGATGGACAGCACTGTGGAGAGGACCCCTCACTCTATTGCAAATACAACAAAGCGGATACATTTTTCTGCATTTACTAATTTGAAATAAGGACATATGGTTAGTTGGGCAATCAAATGTTAAACATTTCCTCAGTATTGCACTGATAATCTCTCCAATCACAAACTGCTGCCTTTGATAAAAGAGGAACTGTTACATTCAAGGTTTATCACTAACAGCATTTTTTTTTAAAACAATAGATTGGTCAGACAGAGATTAAAGATATTTCTAAGCCAGGGTGGGGAAATTTGCATTTTTACAGTGTCCACCTTGTTGTCCTCAAAGTCCCATTGCATTTCACATTAAACAGGTTACTCTGCTTGTGCAGTCTACCAATGTAACATGGGAAACTTGACCAATTTGTAAACAGCAAGCTCCCATAAACAGCAAATAAATGAATTCCCAGATAAATCAGCTCTTCAATAGAAGACAATGGAGAAATCTTTGCCCTTCTTTCAAAATTCATAGAATCATGAAAACCCAAGTCTAGAAAGAGGCCATTGCACCCATCGAGACTGCACCGGCCACAATCCCACCCAGGCCCTACCCCCACACCCACTAATTCCTCTAACCTATGCATCTCAGGACACTGAGGGACAATTTTAGCATGGCCAATCAACCTAACCTGCACATCTATAGACTGTGGAAGGAAAGCCATGAAGACATGAGGAGAACGTGCAAACTCCACACAGTGACCCAAGCCAGGAATCGAACCCAAGTTCCTGGAGCTGTGAAGAAGCAGTGCTAACCATTGTGCTCACCACTCAAATTGACATGGGACTTTTACTGTTGACTGAAATAAATAGACATGACCCTCATTCATCTGGAAGACAGCACTTGCAAGGGACAGCGTTCCCTTGGCACTTTTGGATCAAGCTGAAGTATGCATCAAGGTGAGATTTTTAACCTGCCAATGATTACCTTATTATGGAAACTGACGTGAATGAAGTCATGATACTGCAGCCCTGTAGTTTGCAGCATGGAGTTGAAATGGCAGCCCATGTGATCCCCACCAACTATGTCCTGCTCAGCAAATTGGCTTCCGCAACTAGACAGAGAAATACATTGACATTAAGCCAACGAGTTTCCTAGGCCTTGTAATTACCAGATAATGGACAGTCAGAATAGACACAGCTCTTCACATAAAAAGAGGGAGGAAATCTGGAAATCTCAATTCCCGCTCTGTCCTTACCCTGTCAAAATGTCTTGTGGTTAAGCAGAGTTAGGAAGAAGGATGCTAATTGAAAATGTCAGAACTGATCTCAGTATATTTTGAGTATTAGGAAAGTAGGACCAGGATGGGCAAATACAGATCAGTTGCCATCTAATTGACGTATTGAGGACTAATTGGACTCCTCCTGTTGCTAATGTTCATTGATAGTGGCAGTGTCTGACTGATGCATTCTGTACAGTGGCCATTGCTCAGTAGAAGGAGCAACTTGTTCTAAGTTGAAATTACTACTTAATTCAGCGTGAAGCTGCATACTTTGTGAAATCTCTTTTGTCCTGCGAAAGGGGCAAGGCTGTAATTTAGCTTACATCACTTCCCCTTAATTCCCCATCAGAAACCAGGATGCCACCAATATTGCAGATTGCAGTCAGGCTTCCTGGCATTGAGTACTTCTCAACTGTTCCAGTCTTCTCAAGTCTAACTCTGCAGGGCTTAATGCAACATTCACACTCTAGTGACGGATGTTTCACAGTACATATGGTACAAGGACAGATTTTAAAAAAGATTTGCATTTACGTAGCTTTAGGCAACATCCTCTTGCGTGGTGAAGGCAGATGCAATATTCTCATTTACTTCCTCAACCACAAGACCATAAGATACATGCGCAGAATTAGGCCATTCAGCCCATCAAGTCTGCTCCGCCATTCAATCATGGCTAAGTTTCTCAGCATGTGGAGATGCCAGTGTTGGACTGGGATAAACACAGTAAGAAGTCTCATAACACCAGGTTAAAGTCCCACAGGTTTATTTGGTAGCAAACACCACTAATTTTCAGAGAGCTGCTCCTTTGTCAGGTGAGTCAGCTACCAAATAAACCTGTCGGACTTTAATCTGATGTTGTCAGACTTCTCACTAAGTTTCTCAGCGCCATTCTCCCACCTTTTCTCTGTAACCTTTGATTCCTTTACCAATCATGACCTCTGTCTACACAAGATCATCTTACTTTTGATCTGTAATTGGCCCCTGCACTACCTCATGGAAGACTAAAAATGAATGGGTATAATTCTCAAAGGAGTGCAGGGCATATTTGTACAAATTGGTGGTGGTGGCAGGGCAGACTGAGAAAGCATATAAGGCATACAATGGGGTCCTGGCTTTTATAAGTAGAGGTGCACTGTACAAAAGCTTAAAAAAGTGATATCAGTCTTTATGAAAACTGGATTCTGCCTCAACTGGAGTAGTGTGTCAAATTCTGGGCATTACGCTTTAGGAAGGCATTGGAGAGGTTGCAAAAAAGATGTCCGGGAATGGTTCCAGGGATGAGATTGCAAGTTCATAGAGAGAGTGGTGAACTGGGTTGCTCTCCTTAGAGAAAAGCATGTTGAGAGGAGACTTGATAGAGTATGCAAAATCACAAGGGACCTAGACAAAGTAGATAAGGAGAAAACTGTTCTCATTGGTGGAAGGGTTGAGAGCTAGAGGACACAGAAGGAAATATTTTTATTTACACAGCAAATGATTAGAATCCGGAATGCACTGCCTGAAGTGCGGTGGAGACAGAATCAACCATGGCTTTCAAAAGGGAACTGGACAATTATCTTACGTTTGAAAACCTATGATACGATATCCACGTTGGACGTAGTACCATTGTCAGTCATACTTAATACAACGTATGTGCTAAACAGGTTAGAGACACTGTTAATGATCAGGACTTACCACATACAGTTACGGCTCAGCTTGCACAGGCCACTTAGTGGGTGACTGAAGATGTACAGTGGCCATCCATAAGCTGCGACAGCAAACTGCATATAGTGGGCAGAATTTTCTAATTCTATATCTAGCTCCTCAGCCTGGAAAAATAACAGATAATACCAAAACACACAAACAACTTAAAGAGAACAGAACAGGAATTAGCCTCTCTGGTCAATTTCATAAGACTGCATCAGAGTTGGGGACAAGGTAAAATCAGCTGCTTCTGTCCTGGGTAATGCTGATCAGCAAGCTCATAAGGAATGACCGGTCAGCCTATCTAATGATATGAAGTTTATGTGCAGCCTAGTTCCTGCACAGTGGTCTTTGCAGATACTTCAACACTGGTGCTTTCAGCTTGGCAAAGACCGGAAGTATTACCTGTTGTGTGGGGGCACTGCTAAGGGCTGTGTCCAAAGTGGCAGAATGGTGAGTAAGCAAGTGTTTCTGCAATTAATGCACGAATGGTTACATATACATCACGTGGCTGGCAATTGAAGCCACGCAGGCAGCATTGGCAATACACGTTCACACTTACTGATTGTCAACACAATCCAAGTGTAGATGCCACACAGAACTGTCAACATTATGGTAGCATTAAAGACAAAATATTTCCTATAGTGATTCAAGGAGTTTCTTTCCCTCCCAGGAAACGTTGTGGGAGAACACTTCATCAAAATGATCTTAAAAGGGATATTACTTTCACATTGACAACAAATAGAAAGCAGAGTATATATAGTAATTGAGGCAGATGGATGCATTTAAGGGGAAACTAGATAAGCAGCAGGGAGAATCAGCAGAAGGATATGTTGATAAAATGAGATCAAGAGTGGGAGCATAAACAGCAACTTGGACTGGTTGGTTGAATGGTCTGTTGTGGTGCTGTACGTATTGTTTTACTCTACCACTGATGATCAGGGTCAACGATTTGTGAGATCCAAAGTTCTCCTTGTACTTTGATCCTGCAGAAGTCAGTCATCTCACTGTAGTAACCATAAGGAAAAGTCACTTTTTGTGTGTTTGGGAATTTAATTTCAGCATTTGTAAAAGAGAGAAATAGGTTTGTGTTTCCTTATTGAGAAATGAAAAAAATCACTGTCAGTGTAATGAGATTTAAAATTCTTGAAACTGAACCTACAATAGACTGTGGTTGGGAGACAGTACAAGTAATCTCCTCCAGATCCTTGCTCTGTTCTCTCTTATCCTGTTCCTGGTGCAGAAGAGTCAGTCCTGCAGCAATATCACCAGGCACCAGGTCTGTGTCCTGCCCATAGAGAGGAAAAAACCAAAAGAAAGGTATGAATAGAAATATTTTACCTAAAAATCTACAACATCAAGTGAGTACTTGTCAGAATACATTCCTGACATTCCCCAATAGAAAAGGAACATTGGGTGCCAAAATACAACAAGGCTACAAAGATTACAGTGCCAATATAAAGCTCCATCAGCTGACAGAAAACGTTTCAGCAAAATTTTAAAGACTGACAAAAACATTTAGCTGGTCCAAAGGAAAACAAGGGGGAATACCTGTGCATAGTTTAATTAAGAATAAAAATCGTAAGCTGTTGTTAAAATACAGTGCTCAGCAAACCTAAGTATTTAGCCAATTAATTACTCCAATTTGCCAAAACATCAGTGACTTCTAAACTTTTTTCTTCCTCCCAATGTGCAGGGATACAGGGAAAAGGCAGGGGAATGGCAGTAAGTCATGATGCTCATTTGGAGAGCCACTGCAGACACAGTGGGCCAAATTGGCGTCCTTCTGCATCATAAAAATTCTGTGATATCAAGCTTAAGGCAAATGGCCTGTGACATTAAACTATGTACAGATTTGACAAGCTTTTAACAAAATGTTACACAAAAATATGATTTAAAAGAAAAACTTACCATAAAAAAGGCACTAAAGAGTTCCCCGATGTTTGTAAAGGCAGCCTGGTTATCTGCATCCTTTGTAACACAACAACATAACAGCTTCAACCTGCACTCCCATACCCGTGCTGCCACAGACTTGGCCTGGACCGAGTCACTGCTCACCAGGTTATGCACCCTGCTTGTTACAAAGTTCAATCTCTTGCGTCTGCCCAGAGGGTCGAAAAAAACGAGGACAGCAATGATCGTGAAGAATAAGAAAATCCAGCTGTGGAAAGGATATTTTTCCAGGATTAGTGTGAAACACTCATACTTGATTTTTGTAACAAAAATAAAATTCTGCTAGATTCCAAACTCATTCCTTATTTGCACATTTGTGGCACTCAGCCACAGCTCACTGGGTGGCACTCCTGCCAGTCATGGGTTCAAGCACAATATGGAGACTTGAGCACAAAATCTAAGATGACACTACCAGTGCAGTACTAAGGAAGGAATGTTGCACTGCCAGAGTTGTCTTCTTTCAGATGAATTGTTAAATCAAAGCTGAAGCATTTGCTCAATGTTACAATGGGTTACAAATATTCTCTTACCTAGCAATGACAGCTATAGTAATTGTGTTAACAATGGAAGGAGCACAGCCCTGGCTTTCATCATTGACCCAAACAGCACCTAAGATGGCCCAGGCGAGTTCAGGTAAGTAAAGAAAGGTACGGATATAGATCAGAATTGGGATATATCGTCTTGGACCTGGATTGATAATAGTTCCTGCAAACAGAGAAAAATCAAGAGTGAAATGAGTACAGTAATTTTCTGCATTTCTTTCATGCTGGGGATCATTTACCTATGGGAGGACAAGGTTGGCAGTGGTATCATGATCAGCTGGGTCTAGGACTCTGGAGCTTGAATTTCAACTCCAAAGTGTGTGGAAATGTCATTTATATATTTGACATCCCCCCCAAGAGGGAAGGCAGGGCCTTAGTGTCATGCCTCAACCAAAAGATAACATTTCTGAGATACTCCCAGTACAGTATTGCGGGAAAACTGCACTATCACCTTAGATTGAACAACAGACTTCCTGACTCAGAGGGAGAGCTGACAAGAAGTTGAAACCCATTAAAAAATACTAATGGAAAAACACCGCACCCACATAATTACCCACAAGGTCATCCAGGGAAAAGTTACTACTACATACCAAACAGGAGCAGGAAATTTGACTGGATTTTCTCTCCTTTAATCCAATAATAGCCATTTTTCATTTATATAATGCATTTAACATTAAAGATATCCTAAAATGTGATATTAAAAAAGGGTGTCAAGACCAAAGAGGAGATTAAAGTAGGAGAAAGAAAGGCTTACACTTAAAAAGAACTTTCCACGACTTCTATACACTCCAAAGCACTTCACAGCTAATGAAGTACTTTTGAAGTATAGTAACTATATAACGTGGGACACACAACAGCAGCCAGAAAGGGTGATCAGAAGTGGGTAGGTATTAAGGAGGTCTCAAAGAAGAACTGGAGGAGTTCAGAGAGAAAATTCCTGAGCGTATGGCCAAAGCAGTGAAGGTACAGGGACCAGGGTGGGGGTGGGAGGAAAGAAGAGAGAGAGAAGAAAAGCAACCCACACAAAAGAAGGATGCTTCAAATCCTCTGCTGTGCCAAGATTAAGATCTGCTAACTCAACACACAGACAATTGGTCTATGTTTCTTAATATCAAACGGAGGACGGCCTTTGCTCACCATTTCACCAACATGGGATAACAGAAAGTACGCTGCCCTGCTGACCAGCCAATGCATTAACAGAGGAGATAATCTGCTTCCTAATTTTCTGATTTCCAAAAATGTTTGCAGGAAAAAAATCATTTAGTTTCGATTAAACCTCCTGTGCTTCTTGGCTGGTGCTTAAACTTCTGTGCCGAACCTCACCTCATTTGTACGTTCATTTAAGTGCCCTTCCAAGCTAACTTATTCCACAAATTCATCACCCAAAAGTTAATGCATGCAAAATAATTTATATCTTACAGTTTTAGCCTCATACAGCAAACAGTAAGTGCACAATTATTTTGTGAAAAGGAATAACAGTTACCTTGCATACTGACACAAACAATCACGGAAAGGGCCAAGATAATTGCAGCCAAAAGAACAAGCAAGACAGTGAGATAACTCGGGAGGAATCCCCCTCCTTTACAATCAAACTGGTTTCTATTAGTTAAGTACAAAAACAGGATTCCAATCCACCTGTAAAACAAAGGGATATTGGGGTTAGTCAGCTTCCCAATGCATCTGTATGGTAGACACATTCTTAGTAAATGACATTAGACCTTCTTTAAACCTGCCCGCTGCAACAAGGTGGGAACAAAGTGATGATTTCACGGTAACATGGACAAAATTGAGTACTTGTTCAATTACATGCACATTTTATCATAGAACTTATTTATTGGGTGACTGAATAGACTAAATCACCAGAGATTACCACATTTTTTTTAAATAGTCAAATAGTTCACTACCTATGGTAATTGTAAGAAGTCTCACAACAGCAGGTTAAAGTCCAACAGGCTTATGTTGTATTAAGTCAAATCAATTTAATCTTGAAATCTGAATTACTTCCTCTTGTTTTGCACCATTTCGAAGTTAAATTTCTTTTCCGTCTATATCTTACAAATTGCTCGTCTTAGATTTCCTTTTTTTTGCTGCTGACATTTTGTTTTTTGCTGTGTTACATCCTTAACATGTTTCTTTAGTCTCAACCTTTACTTTCGCCCTCTTTGGATTGTTGCTTATTGACCTCTCTCCACACTTGGTGAACATCTTAATGCTTTGCACTTTATTACCATTTTTATATGATGACAGTGCTGCTGTTGAAAGTTCAACACCCACAGACACTTCTTCCATTCTCTGGGTGCCAACACTGATATATCTCCTCTATGAAAGCAGGATCTATGTATCACGTAATGAGACAGGAATTTCAGTTACCATCTTTAAAATAAAAGAAAGATTTGATGTTGCAAATTTCACACCCTAAGGTGATCCCAAAGCACTGTACGTCCAATGAAGCACTCGTTTGAGCATGTCTTCAATGTTACAATGTGGGAAAATTGGTGGCAAATTTGCACATTACAAGACCCCACAACAGTACTGCAATAGTCGATTTATAATAACATTGATTAAGGGACCGATATCGACCAGGACACTGGGGCGAACACTGCTGCTTTTTTTAAAAACGGCAACACAGGAGCTCTTAGCATATCATCCAAAAGAGACATTCTCTGACAAAGCAGAATGTGTTTTGAATACAAGTTCAGACACAGAAAACATCAAACACTCAGGAACCAACCATTTTATTATTTTCAATCACATTATCACATTCAACTTACTCGCAACATGGTCAATCTGTAACAAGACATCGAGGGCTAGAGGGTCTATATAAATTGGGGTGGGCGGGGGGAGGGGTGTCTTTCAGGTCAAACCAAGTAAACAAACTCAAATTACGTTAGGACATCAGATAATCCAATCTTTCCATTTATACTGTCAATACATAAACTCTTTAGGTAATTTCAGGTCTGGCTTGTTTTGCAAGATCCAGATCACAAGTTACTTCTGTTAAGTTTTTATTTATTAGTCACAAGTAGGCTTATATTAACAATGAAATGAAGTTACTATGAAAATCCTCTAGTTGCCACACTCCAGCATCTGTTCAGGTACACAGAGAGAATTTAGCATTGCTAATGTATCTAATCAGCACATCTTTCAGACTGTGGGAGGAAACCCACATAGAGGAAGAACTCAATGATGACAGAGTACAGGAATGAGATAGAGAATCTAGTGTGGCAACAATAATCTCTCCCTCAATGTCAACAAAATGAAGGAGATTGTCATTGACTTCAGGAAGCGTAGGGGAGAACATGCCCCTGTTTACACCAACAGGGATGAAGTAGAAAGGGCCAAGAGCTTCAAGTTTTAAAGTGTCCAGATCACCAACAACCTGGCCTGGTCCCCCCATGCCGACACTAGTTAAAAAAGCTCAACGCCTCCACTTTCTCAGAAGACTAAGGAAATTTGGCATGTTAGCTACAACTCTCACCAACTTTTACAGATGCACCATAGAAAGCATTCTTTCTGGTTGTATCACAGCTCAGTATGGCTCCTGCTCTGCCTAAGACTGCAAGAAGCTACAAAAGGTCACGAGTGTAGCCCATTCTATCACACAAACCAGCCTCCCAACCATCGACTGTCTACACTTTTCGCTGCCTTGGCAAAGCAGCCAGCATAATTAAGGACCCCATGCACCCTGGCCATTCCCTCTTCCACCTTCTTCCATCAGGAAAAAGATACAAAAGTCTGAGGTCACATGCCAACCAATTCAAGAACAACTTCTTCCCTGCTGCCGTCAGACTTTTGAATGGACCCACCTTGCATTAACTTGATCTTTCTCTACACCCTATCTAGAACTGTAACACTGAATTCTGCACTCGTTTCCTTCTCTATGAAGAGTATGCTCTGTCTTTATAGCACGCAAGAAACGATGCTCTTCACTGTACGCTAATACATGTGACAATAATAAATCAAATCAAACTCTGCACAGTGACCCAACCTAGGGATCAAACCCTGGTCTTTGGTGCTGAGGCAGCAGCACTAACCACTGTGCTGCCCCACCCCCAGTTCTGCTAAACAGGATGTGGAAGTTATGGGCTAATCATGCCTGAAACTCATGAAAAAGTGAAGGAGTTGCAGAAAGCTATCTATCCTTCTGAAGAAAGGGCCGGATCATTAAAAAAATACATTCGTCACAATGTTCTTTTTTTCCAGTTTTTAGAAGAGATGTTGGCATAATCATTAATAAATATTCAAATTTTGCCGATGATTCAGGCTTCAACTTTTACTTTTGACACGAAGGACTGCATTTTTGAGACAGAAATAGCAAATTGTAGTTTAGGATGCTCACTTCTTGCGCACTCACCACTTCCACTGACACATCACTGGCAGCTTTAAGTTCGGGAATTCCCTCCCTAAACCTTTACACAGCCTTACCTCTTCCTCGTCATTTAAAATCACCCACTTAAAACCAACTCTTTGGCCTTGCTTTTGGTCATCTGTCCTAATATCTCGTACGGCTCAGTAATATTATTTTTCTTCATAACCTTGCTGTGAAACACCTTGGGACATTTTACCATAACGGTATTATACAAAACCAAGTTGCCGTTGTTATTAGTTACGATTGGTTAACTATGAAGCAGGACCATCAGGTCACTTGATGACCCTCATTCAGCGCTCCCAGAATAGGAAACAGATGTTGTCCACAGCGCCACAACACAAATTGAAAGGGTCATTCAGTCAGCAAAATCCACTGAGATATATTCCTCAAGACTGAGACTAGGTCACATTTTAAGCTGAATAAAGAGGCCTTCAGCCTCTTAGAGGGACACTGGCTTCCCCCACCTGAAGGGGCCGGGGTTTGGTGGATCCGGAGGCTGAACTCTTACTCACCACAAAACCCGCAGCAGCAGCTCGAAGGCCCCGGGAAACACCAAGTCATCGCTGCCCAGAGACCAGCGCCTGCCAAAGGCCACCAGCCCCGGCATCTCTCCAGCTATCCCCCCCCGCCCTCTACTTCTTCAGAGTCCTGTTGGATGCACGGCGTCCCGGCCACTGATAGCCACAGCCCCAGGAGGCGGAGCCGGAGACCGAGTCCACCAAACGATGACAGGCACCGCCATTATCGAACCACCCACAACAAACCCCCTCCCACAACTCACACACCGCACAAAGGTTCCGCCCTCCAACACCAAAAGAATGGTGTCAACCTCTACCTCACGTTAGAAAGAATCATGTTACCTGCGAAACACAATCATTTGGAGGGTTCTATTTTAAATGACTAGATGCCTGGTTCCATTTATCTGATCATAGTCAGAGAATCTTGCCTTCTCTTCCTGCTCCCTCACCATTACCTCTGGCTATGTCTCACCTACATTGCTCTCTTTGCCACATCATCCAAAACATATGACCTGTTTTCACATGTAGATTATCGTTGATATTTGCTTACAAAGTCAGTTACAGACAACATCCAGTTCTATATCTCACCACTACAAGTTCTATATCTCACCACTACATCGCTCAATTCCTCTATATCCTCAAATGATCAAACTGCTTGTCTGATGTTCGGTACTGGATGAACAAAAATTGCTGCCAACTGGATATCGTGAAGACATTGTTTTCAATCTCCTCTCCAAACACTGGTCCCTGGCTGTCAACTCCATCCCCCTCACTGGCAACTGCCTGAGCCTAAACCACAAACTTGGTTACATGTTTGATCTGACATCAGCTTTCAATGACATAGTCATGTCATCACTAAGACTGCCTATTCCACTTCCATTACATGGTTAATTTCGTCCCATTTCAGCTCATTTGCTGCTGAAACCCTTGTCCATCCTTTTAGTTGCTTCTAGATTTAAACACTTCAATGCTGGTCTCCCATTCTACCCACCGCAAACCTGAGGTCAACCAAAAGGCTGTGCTGCTTGTGACCTAACTCGCATCATGTTCTTTCCAATGATCACCCCTGTATGCTCACTTACCTACATTGGTTCCTCGTTGTGATGATACTGTGCCTTTAAGAAATATAAGTATATCATGTTTCTTGTAAGGGGTATGCTTAGAATTCAGATTGGATTTGCAGGGTGCCAATTTGTCTAGCAAAACATTTAAATTGGTAGATGAAAGCACAGGATAAGTACTCATTTTAGACCTGGAGTATTTGTTTTAAATTGAGCTAACAAATTTGTATTTACTTGGGTCTCCTCTGGCAGGGGTTTCAGTGTAGAGTTTTGATTAGGTTGATTGACAGGGACAGGATACTGTGCTTAATCAGAGGAGTTAAGCTTGCAGGGAAGAGATGCTGTTTCAGTTTTATTTATAAAAATACAAGCAGTTGCTGTTTGGACTACCAGAAGAAACAGATGTCTCTCTCTCTCTCTCCAGACTGTTCTGGAGTTCTAGGACTATTTACCTGACATAAATATGTATGTCTGTGTTTTGCCTACTAATTTTAAAGAGGTTTAACTCTATATGAGGAATATTGCTTGAATTGGAACTGACAGTGATGTTAGCAGTTAAGAATCGTATATTGTCATGTTAAAGTTTTGTTCAGTTGTTAGATGTTAAGCTAATTTATTTTGTTATAGTTAAACTGTGTTGTTAAATAACAGTTGATTTGATAAAAGCTCCCTGGAGCATCAATAAAATTGTGCTTGGAGTGAAACATCTTATCTTCACATCAATGCTAATATAGCAAATTGTTGGGATCTAATCTGACTTCATAATATACCTTAAGGTTTCTGATCTTGTATTCTAACATAATCAAGCAACATCTTGATTTAAGATTCTCATCCTTTTTGAATCCTTCCATGATATTGTTCCTCACTAGCTCAGTAACCTCCTCCATCTCCAAAACTTGTGTTCTTTTTCTGGCTCTTGAATAATCCCAACTTTAATCTCGTTCTGTAATTATCTATGGCAACTTTTCCATCTGTTTACCTGGCTTTCCACCTTTAAGACAATTCTTAAAGTCTATCTTCTCACTCAAGATTTTGGTCATCTGATCTAATATTCCCTTATGTGGCTCAGTGATATCAATGTTTGACTGCATTTTCTGCCAATATGGTGCATGCGCAGTTGTGCTGTTTACACCATGACACCATTGGCAGCAACTGAGTAGCCAGCAACCAGGAGAGAAATAAAGGAAAATTAACTGTAATTATATCTTTGATGACAAATCTTTGATTTAGCTTTCACTTCTAGATAAGGTTCAGCGCTCTGACCTGTTAACCCAAGCTTCTACATAAATTTTGCAGGACCTGCTCAATCTATCCAGCATTTTCCACTTGTAGGTTGTTCTTTCCATATTTTACCCTTTTCTGTTGTTGAAAAGATTACATCAGACAACTGGAGAGCTGGCACAGCCTAATAAAAAATCTGCAGTATGAGGTTTGCAATGTTGTGGGATGTTTTACAGGCTGCACCAGCATTGGTGCAGCCAGCTAGTCTCTGTGGAACCTACTAATATTCTGATTTCTTAATTATATGACTGCAGTTCTCCATTCATTTCATAGATCATGCCACATCAATATAGAATGCTCATAGAGTTTCATGGCTCAGAACAAGGTCCTTTGGTCCATCTGCGCCAACGATCAAGCACCTATTGATTCTAACCCCATTTTCCACCACTTGGTCCAAAGTCTTGTGTGCTATGGCATTTCAAGTGCTATCTAAATGCTTCTTAATCATAGAATCCCTACAGTGCAGAAGGAGGCCATCTGGCCAATCGATTCTGTACTGACTGTCCAACAGAGCATCTTACCACAGCACTATCCCCATAAACCTACATATTTACTCTGCTAATTTCCCTAACCTATACACCTTGAGACACTAAGGGACAATTCAACATAGCCAATCAACCTAACCTGCACATCTTTGGACTGGAGGAGGAAACCCACTCAAACAAGGGGTCTGGTCTAGTTCAGTTTCTGGTAAATAATAACCCCCACACCCCCAGCATCTTGATAGAGGGGGTTCAGCAAAGGTAATATCATTGAATGTTAATAGGAGATGGTTAGATCCTGTTTTATTGGAGATGGTCAGTGCCTGGCACTATGTGGTGTGAATGTACGCCATTTAACTCAAGCCTGAATGGTGTGCAGGTCTTGCTGCATACAGACATTTCTTCAGTACCTGAGTCGCCACAAATGGTGCTGAACATTGTGTAAACATCTGCACTTCTGACCTTATTGATGAAGCAGCTGAAAATGGTTGGGCCTAGAACATGACCCTGAAGAATTCCTGCAATGATTCCTGGGTCTGATTATTGACCTCCAAATATCACAAGCATTTGTGCTCAGTATGACTCCAATCAGCAAAGAGTTTTTCCTTTGATTCCCATTGACTCCAGTTTCATTCGGGCTCCTTGATGCCACAAAGGCATCAAGGAATCCGATGTCAAGCTGACTTGATGTCAAGGACAGTCACTCTTACCTTTCCTCCTTTGTCTATATTTAGACCAAGGCAGTAATGACTCCTCCAGTTAGTTTTGGCTCTGCCAGGGCTACTGACTATCAGTGAGCAGGTTATTGCTGAGAGGATGCTGCTTAATAGCATTCCATCACTACTAATGATTGAGAGTAAACGACCAGTTGGATTTGAACAGTTTTGTGATCAGGACATACGTGAACAATTTTCCACATTTCCAGGTCAATGCTAACTTTGACAGGGACAAGACTAGTTCTGGTACACGAGTATTGAGAATTGTTTCCTGTTGGGATCCATAGCCTTTGCAGTATCCAATGCCTTCAGCCATTTCTTGATCTCACACAGCTGAAAATCGGTAATGCTGGGGACCTCAGGAGATGGTTAAGGTGGATCATAAGAACTAGGAGCAGGAGTAGGACTTCTGTCCCCTCAAGTCTGCTTTACCTGCCTGCTCACCATAATCCTTAATTCCTTTACTGTTCAAAAATCTATCTATCCTTGCCTTAAAAATATTCAATGAGGTAGCCTCAACTGCTTCACTGGGCAGGGAATTCCACAGATTCACAACCCTTTGTGTGAAGACATTTCTCCTCAACTCAGTCCTAAATCTGCTCCCCTTTATTTTGAGATAATGCCCCTAGTTCTAGTTTTACCCATTAGTGGAAACAACTTCCCTGCTTCTATCTTATCTATTCCCTTTATAATCTTATATGTTCCTACAAGATCTTCCCTCATTCTTCTGAATTCCAAAGAGTTTAGCCCCAGTCTACTCAATCTCTCCTCATAAGCCAAACTTCTCAACTCTAGAATCAACCTAGTGAATCTCCTCTGCACCTCTCCATTGCCAGCATATCCTTTCTCAAGAAAGGAGACCAAACCTGTACACAGTACTCCAGGTGTGGCCTCACCAGCACCTTGTACAGCTGCAACATAACCTCACTGTTTTTAAACTTCATCCCTCTAGCGATGGACAAAATTCCATTTGCTTCCTTAGTTACCTGTTGCACCTGCAAACCAACTCCTTGTGATTCTTGCACAAGGACTCTAAGGTCCCTCTGCACAGCAGCAGACTGTAATTTTTTACCATTTAAAGAATAGTCCATTTTGCTGTTACTCCTACCAAAATGGATGACCTCACATTTACTAACATTATACTCCATCTGTCAGACCCTTGCCCACTCATGTAGACTTTCTATATTCCTCTGAAGACTTTCAGCGTCCTCTGCACGTTTCGCTCTGCCACCCATCTTAGTGTCATCTGTGAATTTTGACACACTGCACTTGGTCCCCAACTCCAAATCATCTGTATAAATCGTAAACAATTGTGGTCCCAACACTGATCCCTGAGGCACACCACTAGTCTCTGATTGTCAACCAGAAAAACACCCATTTACCCCGACTCTTTGCTTTCTATTAGTTAACCAATCCTCTAGCCATGCTCATATATTACCTGTAATACTGTGCACTTTTATCTTATGTAGCAGTCTTTGATGCGGAACCTTGTCAAATGCCTTCTGGAAATCCAGATACACCATATCCCCCATTGTCTACTGCACATGCAATGTTCTCAAAGAATTCCACCAAATTCGTCAAACATGACCTGCCCTTCATGAACCCATGCTGCATCTTACCAATGGGACAATTTATATCCAGATGTCTAGCTATTTCTTCCTTGATGATAGATTCAAGCATTTTCCCTACTACAGAAGTTAAGCTAACCAGCCTAGAGGTACCTGCCTTTTGTCTATCTCCTTTTTTTAAACAGTGGCGTCACATCTGCTGTTTTCCAATCTGCAGAAACCACCCCAAAGTTCAGCGAATTTTGGCAAATTACCACTACTGTATTTGCTATTTCCCCGTCATCACTTTTAGTACCCTGGGATGCATTCCAACAGCACCAGGAGACTTATCTACCTTTAGCCCCATTAGCTTGCCCAACACTACCTCTTTCGTGTTAATGATAAATGCTGAGGGTTCCCATCTCCATCATCATTGCAGAGAGTTCCAGATTCCCACCACCCTCTAGGAGAAAAAAGTTTACCTCAAATGCCCTATAAATCTCCTGTCCATTTCCTTAAATCTATGCCCTTTGGTTATTGACTCCTCAGCTAAAGGTAAAAGTTTCTTCTCATCTACGTCCTTCATAATTTTGTGCACCTCAAACAGGTTGCCCTTCAGCTTTGTTTGCTCCAAGGAAAACAACCCCAGCCTAACCAGCCTCTCTTCATAATTGAAACGCTCCAGCCTAGGCAACATCCTAGTGAATCTTCTCTTCACCCTTTCTTGTGTAGTCACACTCCTCCATCGTGTGGCAACCAGAAATGCCCATAGTATTCTAGCTGTGGCCTAACAAATGTTTTTTACAACTCCAACATTACCTCCCTGCACTTATATTCAATGTAGTAAGAAGTCTGACTTTATTTGATAGTAAACTATCAAATAAATCGGTTGGACTTAAACCTGGTGTTGTCAGACTTCTTACTGTGTTTACCCCAGTCCAACACTGGCATCTCCACATCATGACTTATATTCAATGCCTTTGTTAATAAAGGCAAGTATCCCATATATCTTTGTAACCACTTTAAATATCCTGCTGCCTTCAGGAACCTATGGACATGCAGCCCGAGGTCTCTCTAGTCCTCTACACTTTATATATGGTATTTTATAATTTGAAAATGGCCCTTGACACAACCCAAATTTGTCAAAACCTGTCAATGGTTTTCTGCACATGTAGGCAAGTGTGCATGATTTGATGGGTATTGGTGGCCATCTTGCATCGGCAGGAGACACAATGATTTTGTTTTATATTGTTCCAGCAAAGTGCTATGGGACATTTTATTACATAAAATGCAGTCCTTTCTTTGTAACCCTGGGGGTACAAAGGCTCAAAATGTGATGTATGTATGGATTCTATACAATGGATCATGACATATAACTTTCTTAAATAAAGAACTTGCATTTATGTTGTCTCTATCAAGACCTCAAAACTTCCCAAATTAACTTGCAACTAATGAAGGCCAGTGGTTGTTGTTATGTAGGGAACACAATAGTTAATATGTCCAAAAATAACACTGAAATGGTTAAAAGATTGTTTGCATTTTGTGTTGGTTGAGGGATGAATGTTGACATTAGAAGCTGCCAGTTCTTTTTTAACTAGTGCATGGAACCTTTTAACATCCACCTGAGGGGGCAGACAGGGCCTTGGCTTAATGTCTCAACTGAAGGATGATTCCTTTCACAGGTAGCACTTTTTCACCACTGCAAGGGAATGTTGGCATAGATACTGTGCCAAATGTGATAGCTATTGTTCAGTTGGTAACACTGAGTTATACGGTTTAGCATTCAAATCCCACTCCAGGGCTTAAGCACATAAATCAAAGCTGACATTCCAGTTCACCACTGAGGGAATTCTGCATGGTTGGAGATGCCATCTTTTGAATGAGGTATTTAAAACTGACACCCCATCTATTTAAAATTTATTGTCACAAGTAGGCTTATATTAACAGTGCAACAAAGTTACTGTGAAAATTCCCTAGTCGCCGCACTCCAGCACCTGTTCAGGTACATTGCGAGAGAATTTAACATAGACATTGCATGTCTTTTGGACTGTGGGAGAAACTGGAACAGCCAGAGGAAACACACACAGACATGGGGTGATTATACAGACATCCTACAGACAATGACCCAAGCGGAGAATCAAACACAGGACCCCCACACTGTGAGGCAGCAGTGCTAACCACTATGCCACCATGCTTGTTTGATTGGATGTAAAAGATGCTATGACATTTATGAAGAGCAGGAAGTTATCCTTGATGTTTGGGCATTTATTTATCCCGCAATCAACATCACAGGAACAGATTATCTGGTCCCACTCATATTGATTTTGTCAGACCTTGCTGCACACAAATTAGCTGCTGAATTTCATGCATTACGCCAGTGGCTACTTAAAGTATTTCATTGGCTGCAAAGTACTTCGAGATGTCCAGTGCTCAAGAAAAAACACAATATAAATGCAAGTCATTTATTTCAAGTCTCTGGAGTGAGGGGAGCATACTACCACTGAACTAAGGCTAATACCTTATTTGCTGACTTGGGTGTGTGATTACTGTTAATACCTAAATGCTCCTGTTGTCATGATTGCTGCACTGTTGAATTCTGGGCTCCAGCAACCAAATGAGTTTCATCAAGTAGAATATTTGTCCCTCTAATTACTCTTATTTCTCTACTAAAGATGCTCATTTATGAATACCATAACAGAGCTCCCTTCCAATGCCAGGTCTATCTGGCTATTCCTCACTCAAGGACACAGGGAATAGAAGCAGCAGGGCATTGGTCAGCACCTAGGAATGCGCACAGAGGAGAAAATGTTTCTATTGGTGGAAGGATCGAGAAGCAAAGGCCATCCTTTCAAGGTGATTGGCAAAAGAAGCAATAGAAACACAAGGAAAAACATATTAGGGACTGGAGTGGTTAAGGTCTGAAATGCTCTGTCCAAGAGTGTGGTGTAAATTCAATTGCAACCTTCAACAGATAATTATCTGAAGAGAAAGAGCTATGAAGAAACGTTGGAGGAACTAGGCAAGTTGCTTTTGTTGAGAGCCAGCAAGGGCTTGTTTGGCCAAATGGCCTTTCACAATATTTGAAGCCTGCTGACACGAGGTGCTGCAAAATTAGACCAACATCCGCTGAGCATGAAGCAGAATCTGCAAATTACTTTCATTTGCAAGGGTGCATAAAAATGTACAGGAATAATCATAACTCATTCTACAATTAGCCAAAAGGATGTAATACATTGTGATTAGCCCAATAGAACCTAAAAAAGAACTGCAAAGGCATCCTTGCAGAGGGTTAGATACCACACGACATCTTGCTTTAAAGCTGTCCCAAGCAGCTAAGGAAGAGGAAAAGCTACACAGAATGTACTAGTTCAGTGCAGGCACATGGACTTGCCCATCTGCTATTGAACAGGTATGGTAAATTGCTAAAGAATTGCAGGTAGAGGCAAGCACAGGAGCAGCATTATCTTGGGGACACCTGAAAGTGGAAAACAAATGAGTTTGAAACACACAGGTTCGATTTGATGTCTGCATCAAAAACAAATGGGTATCTGTCCTGAACACTACCAAATAATCTTTGTTCAGAGAGAGCAGTGGCATCCAAGGCATTTACAGGTTGTCAGGAAACAGATTACAAGCCGGGGGGGGGGGGGGGGGGGGGGGGGGGGCAAGTATTAATACTTGAATAAAATGAACTCAACCTGAGTCTACAATTTACACTAGCAAACTACTACAAAGCTGAATTGCACAGTCACCACACCAATCCAGAAAAAATTGTAAAAATTCATTACTACTTAAGAAACCATATTGGTAAAACTATTGCAGAAACTATTTGAACCCAAGCTTAGGGTATGTTACACATGTGAACTTTTGTTCAATAGAGGCTTTGCCTGTACTCTGCTGCCCACTGGATAATCAAAAGCATTGAGGTAGAACATTGCTCCAAAAACTGGAGCATCCATCTTTAGACCAGAGGGCTGCAAACATTTGTGGTTTGTGAAAACTATATTGAATTGTGATGGATACAAAAATACTTGAAAATCGCAAGACTTCAGCATTGATAACTATCCTATTGACAAAAAATGGCCATTAAAATGCATTTTCAGGAGAAAATTGGACATCAACCAGAAATGTTAAGTTTGTCAGATCTGCTGAGTATTCCCAATACTTTGTTTTTATTTCAGAGTTCCAACATCTGAACTTTTACAAGAATAAAACACTGAATTTACTTGTTAATTTGTTGTTTTGAAGCTCTTTAGGTAAATCTATTAAAGTTTTTCCATGTGATGTTGCAGCTTGTTGATAAGAATGTTTTTATTTTACAAATAAATCAAGTGCCAGATGGGAAAACAAAAAGATGTGGTTCCAGGCATTGATGTTTTCTGTAGAAGGCTGGTCATTGTAGGTTTTATTCCTTTGGGACTTTTCTAAATTCAAAATTCCTTAATTTCAGGTTTGGTTCACCAAAATACAATTGAAAAGTTGATCTAGTTGCATTAAGAATTTTCTGAACAAAAGTGCTGCTGCTGGTACTTCTAACTTCACAACCATGGTATCATAAGTAGTCTCACAACGTCAGGTTAAAATCCAACAGGTTTATTTGGTAGCATGAGCTTTTGGAGCGCTGCCCCTTCAACAGGTGAGGCACCCAAGACACACACTGAAGGAACAGCACTCCAAAAGCTCTGCTACCAAACAAGCCTTCTGGACTTTAACCTGGTGTTGAGACTACTTACTGTGCCTACCCCAGTCCAGTGTCAGTAAATCCAATTCATGGCAACCATGGTATCATATTATGAGCCATCAACCACAGAACCTACCGTCACCAAGACTGCCAACTGTCACCCCTGTCTCAGCTCACGTGCAAAATCTCCAAATGTGACTATTCTTGATGTTTGCTGGCTTCTCACATTTTCACATTGATTTATAAAACAAGTAGCAGAATTTTGAATGACAAAGTCCCACACTTGCTGACCTATATAGACCCAAACAATATTGAAAACAAAACAAAATGTCCAGGCTCTTCATCTCTAATCTCACCAACCTCTTAAGATCTGTGCTTCTCCAATCCTGGCCTATTGAGCATCCTGGGTTTGAGTTGTTCCATCATTGGTGGTTGTTCCTTCAGCTGTCTGGGCTCCCCATAATTCCCATCCAAAACTTCAGCTCACATTTCATTGTTTAGATATTCCTAACAATCTACATCCAACTGCATTTGTAGTCAACTGCCTCCAATTATTCATTGCTCTGTCAGTCTGTTCCAAATGCCTCTCTGAACCATGATATTTTACTTTAAAGGCAGTATATTTATTCAAGCTTACTTTTCATTTGACACTTGACACAACAATCTCTTCAAATCTGAGACAGAAAACTAGCAATGCATTTGTGCACAAGAACACCAATGTACGTGGCCTCGTTCTGTCATCTCAAGTTGTACTAGGAAAGTAACTGCCCTAAAATTAGTTAACTCCCAAAATGAACACCCCAAAGCAAATCCTAAAATGTACACCAAAAAAGACAAGAAAATTATTTGGCTTTTCCAGGAGCAAGAGTATAGTCAAATGATGCAAAGATCTAGTTTCAAAGTGGGATCCCTGAAATTAGTGGACCAGGGTCTTTAAGTGTTTTATTAGTTTAATAATATACTCAATCTATTCTTTGGGTAGATTTCAATGAGGGTAGGAATGGGCACAAAGTGAGGATAACTTGCCCATAATATTTGAAGGGATCTCCAATACTTTCAGCCTCCCCACATATATACAAAGGTGGGTTGAAAGCTACTGCTGATTCAAAGCAAATATTTTCCAGTACCACCTATCAAAGCTACATTAAAATGCAAGGTGGACAGCAACATGCTAGAACACAATAGACATGAATATTTTCCATAAAATGTTTATTTGGGGCAGTATCACAAGATATCATGCAACAGCTTAGTGTAAAAAAAACCACAATACCCCCCCCCCCCCCCCCCACTAATGTTCCCAAAGAGATAAGAGTGGTAGTCCAGGCCAACGATTCTAAAAGTGATTTGTTCAATTAAAAAAAAATCAAGATTAAACTCAAGTCATATGGTCCCTTGAATATCTAATGTTACACAGTCCAAATCACTTTTCAGTCAGTAATATGCACATCTAGTAAGGTTTCTGTAATCTTTATTCTTCATGTATTATGTTCACAAGAACATATGCCAAAGGACAGAATACATGCATTCCATGTGAAGGTGGTTTAACCACTGATTGAATAAAGGAAACCTTGTCACCCAGACAACAAGGCATAGTTAAATCACATCAGCCTCGAGACAATTCTAGTGTTTTAATTGGGGCAGTGGAGGAAAGAATGAATCATGTTCAGAAAAATTTGGCAAATTCAAATAAATAGAGCAAGTGGTTGAAAAACTACAGGACCAGCTTTGCACATTAGATACTGTGTTCTAATTAAACCAGTCAGTAATTTACAGATTTTATTGAAACAATTTGCACTTGATCCTTGTAAACAGCTAAAGGGAAACACACTCAGCATTTCCAATCTAAGCTTCCAAGTTTTTTTTAAAACCACTGCAAGTAATTCATCCTTTCAGTATATATTCCTTTGTAGAAAATATATTTTTACACTGTAATAAAAAAGGCAAGATGCATAAAACAGAAAACTGATATTTGTGGTCCATCAGACTACAGAACAGTTGTTGACATCAAGTTTAAATGCAATTCTTAAAATGTGTCCCCTTGCTCTCTGTCTCAGGCATCTTACACTCTTGATAAGTTTTCTGTTGTGTTGTAATTCTTCCTCTGTTCAGATGTGACCAACAGAAGTTTAGATGATCTTTGGCACTTAAGCTGGTAAACTCAGTTTCTTTCCTTTGAGAACTATAAAGACCAAAATGTGGAGAGAGAAAAAAAGTCAGAAGGTGCAATGTAACATTTACAAGAACTTAATGGGCACATTTGTAAAAAACCCTTGCACTTGTATAACACCTCAAATATGCAAAATCACCACCTGAATTACTTCAATGTGCAATAACTTATTTTATTCGTGCGCAGGATAAGGGAGTCACTAGCATTTATTAATATTCATTGCACAGATGGTAGTGAGCCATTTTGAGAATACAACCAAGTAGCTTGCTGGGCCATTTCAGAGGGCAGTTAAGGGTCAACCACATTGGACTACATCACTCAATGTGAAGCAAACTAGGCAAGGCACATTTCCTTAAAAAGGCACCAGCAAGAGGTTTTTAAAACATCTAGTAGTTATTGCTGATACTGTGCTGCCCCCCCACCCTGACTTAACTGAATTTTAATTCTCCAACTAACATAAGAAACAAACTAGTCTGAGTTACTAGTTCAGAAATGTGTTCATTATGTGACCACTGTACCCCTTAAGCAAATTCAACAATTAATTATTCACACAATGGCACAGCTAGCTGATGATATTTTGATGGTGGTGACTGAGCGAGGAATAGTGACCAGTGGCATGAGAACTCCCCCTTTTGAATACTTCTATGGATATCTGCCTGAACCATCAAATTAGCCTGGCAGTTTGGACAGCTTAAGGACACAGTAGATCAAAAGCTACAAAATATTTACCAAAAAAACTTTTGCTACATCTTTGCCATCATTCTTTTACACAGGTTCATCACTGGGGTTCCCAAACAATTTTTAAAAGATTTAGAGAAGTTTCTTCAGTATAAAATGTAAAAGCGAAGTGGAAATCTTTGGTTTCTCACCTTTTGTGACGTACAAATAGAAAAAGTCACAATAGAGAATAGTCTGAACCAAGCCAGCCACGATAGCAATGAGGTCAAAGAAACCCTCAAAGTAATAGCGCCAGATCCAGTTGATAAGGTACAGACCACGGTACAAGCCAAGGAAGAAGAGATAATGAGTCGTGATGGTCTCCGCTTCACCTGTCTTGCTGATCATGAAAAGCTGGGGAAGAATTGCAACCGACTCCAAGTAAATTGAGAATGTCCACAGGATCTGGAAGAGAGTTAAGTTTTTTTTAACAACTTTATTCAGGCTACAATTCTCCCACCATACATTTCAGACCTTCATCAACTGCTTTGACTTATTACAACCTCAAGGCTGTAGCTTGCGCTGCCCTCCGGGGCGGTGGCGACTCTGGACATGCGCCGGGCCCTTCTTGTGGATCGCCTCAGCTGCGGTGCCTTCAGCCCTCCTGGGCAGTTGAGTGGCCTCGGCCAGCGCCCAGCAGCTGACTTAGAACTGGTGCGGACCAGGGGAATCCGACTGTTTAATTAAAACAAAGCATCGCGAGGGCCACTGGCTGGTGTTGACGCGATGTGATTTCTGCCCAGTGCTCTGAATGTCAAAGTGAAGAAATTCAATGAAGCGCGGGTAAACAGCACTTAAACAACTAGTAAACAACTAGAAATTCCACACGGAATGTATCGTGGTTTCCATCATAGGTGGGCTTAAACTTAAAATAGATCAAGTACACTGTGGTAATGGCGCAAGTAATGTAGATAATCTGTTGAAATAAAGATAAAAAGCAGCAACTCATTAATTCTAGTCAACAAGCAAATTTAAATTCCACAGAATCTTCTAAACCAGCAAATTCCATCACCAGGACAAGGGCAGCAATTGCCTGGGAACACGAATACCTGAAGGATATCACTGCTTTAAAATACAATTGCTAGGTCTACATGCTGGAAAACCTTCACGAACAGCACTATGGGTGCACCAACCCACATGGACTACAACAGTTAAAAGCAGTGGCCCACTGCCACTTTAAGGGCAATTGGGACAGGCAATAAATTCTGGTTTTGCCAGTGAAACCTGCATTTCGTGACAGAATAAAATTCCAGCATTTAAAGAGGAAAGAATGCAACACCAGTTTTTTTTAAAATGGTAAATTCCACAATGGCAATAAATTCTGTAACAAGTCATTACCCAACTCCAAAAATGTCACGTGTCCTATCTCTAGTCCATCATTGGAGAGGAGTTGAACAGCAGGTAAACATTGCAATTTTAAACACCAAATAAAGACAGATGGCAATGAGAGGAAATAGTCCAAAAACATCAAGTCTTCTACAGGCTACTTTGTAACACTTTTGAAAATGGGACCCAAGGTGACAGAGCACACAAAATGCATTAAAGTATTACAATCGATTAGGTGATGGATACAATTTCAATATTAGTCTTCATTGCAGTATACAGGAAGCACAATATGCATGGTATTGGTCCAGTAGGCAGAGATCAGTTAAAATCACACTAGCTGTGAGATCATTCATTTGTGAGCTGGCAACAAAAAGTCGACTTAAGACCCCATTGGGACCCATCCGGCTGATTTCACTACAAGGCTAGCATTGACCCTGCTTTTGGCAACTGAGTTGCTAGGCTAATTCCAAGGGCAGTTCGTGGTCAATCAAATTAGTACAAGACTGAAGTCAAATACAGGACTAGATTACAGATGGATTCGTTCCCAAAATATTATTTACTGTCTCATCCATAGTTTGCACCACACAATGCTTGATTAAGCACAAGGACAGTTCACAGATTTAAAATTAGCAGAGGGTTATCCATCAAGAAAGGGGGAATTTTAGACAAAAAAGAGCAATGCTAGATCCTCTACCCCGCACTATGGGGAGATGTTATAAGGAGATGCAGAACAGTAGCTTGGAAGTTTACTAACTAGGATTGAAAACAAAGAAAAAACTTTCAAGCTGCTGTTACACATGTTGAGGCCACTGCTATAGAATACGCTAACAGATTGTTCCAACCCATGTCCTCAGTTGGGATAGATACATAATGACAGCTGAAACAGAAAATGAAACAAAATTCCAAACACTATTTTAATTGAAATCACCTGAATTTAAGTGAAAAGAGATTTACCTCCATTGGAGAGAAGTCATGATTGACAAGGAAAGACAAGCCGCCTACAGGAACAACTAGAAATTCCACACGGAATGTATCGTGGTTTCCATCATAGGTGGCCTTAAACTTAAAATAGATCAAGTACACTGTGGTAATGGCGCAAGTAATGTAGATAATCTGTTGAAATAAAGATAAAAAGCAGCAACTCATTAATCCTGGTCAACAAGCAAATTTAAACAATTATAAACATTTGTGTTTGGCATACAGAAGCGCAAGGCCAAATGCCTTTTTTCTCCCTCCAAAGTCACAATGGCAAACTCAAATGGAAGACACTGGTCTTTGCAGCAATGTACTCAGGTCATTCAAAAGTGCAAATCAATGCACTTTTGTTAAAAATTTACAATCAACCAGGACATTGAGAACCACAAGGTAAATACTGTGGAATCTTTGAGTATAGAAGGCATATGAAGATTAATCCATGATCTTATCCAAGCCAATACAATGAGTCTGATTCAAGATTTAGCCAAGGACAGAAAACTGGAAGTTCAAAACTTCAGGTTTGAACAGCAAATGGCAGCATACAAGCATAAATAGGATTGAGATTGCATGTGGCAAGTTTGAATACCCAAATTAGAATGTAAACAGGATACACAACCTAATTTCTGGGATTGTGTAGAGGGTGATAAGGAATGGGAGAAGTAGTATGGATGTCAATCTTTGTAAAGAGCTTCAATGTATAACATTGCAGAAAGGTAATTCCAAGTATTGTGGTGTTGGAAATAATTGAAACTGCCTTAAAGTTTACCTTCATGGCACTGTTGTAAAGAGAGATGAAAATCGTGAACAGATCCAAGTATCGAGTAACAAAGACCAATGCAAACAGAATCTGACTCTTCCCAGAAATACCTAAGGAAGCAAAAAAAAATTACTCAAAATGCAAGTGACAATTTCCTCAGTAAGACATATTTGTATGCATAGATCCTCAAATACTCTAGGCATTGCTGCATAAATCTAGATTCCTACTGAATTAGCCTGACAGTTCACCTTGAAACACACTGTCCAAAATATTCAATATTACACTAAATATTGCTACAATACAGACCTACACCCATTGAGGTTACTTTTTAACATGGTATCCCAATACAATGATGCGTTGTTGACTAATCATAGCCATCAATTTGTTTATAACACACAACTTGAACCAATGAAACCCACAGTGATGGAGCACTTTGGCTCAAGATCCAACGTTACCTGTTCTTCCCAGGCATGTTACATATTACCATATTATTTTTGGAATACAATATTAATTTGAAACAATAAGTTCTGGAATAAATCCATTTGATTAAATGAAATACTATCTGCTCCCACTGTTTCTGTAAGGAGAAACATTATTTCTGCAGATTAGCTTTGAATTGACGTCTATTCAAGAGCAAGCCCTGTTTCTTTTTTTTGAAAGTTTAAAGTTAAAGTTTATTTATTAGTCACAAGTAAGGCTTACATTAACACTGCAATGAACTAACTGTGAAATTCCCCTGGGAATTACTGTGAAATTTTAATTCCATTAAAAATGTACAAGAAGAGAATCTGTGGTTAGAATGTTCAGTTCAAGGGGGTATAACCTTAAAATGGGAACAAGGCTGCTCAAAGGGTAGTGGAAATTTTCAAAATGCAAGAAAATTTCAAAACATCAATAAGATTGGTTAGCCCAAAAATGTTAAGGTGGGTCACTGGATCTTGTGGACTGTATTTGGACACCATACTTTGGAAACTGCACTGGGTAAAATTAAAAAGCTTACAACCTACAATATCTAGCCACTTTAGAGTTCTTAAAAAGAAATCACTTCACAGTCTGCTCTTTTCATTAAAAAGCCTAATTTATATAAACCACCCTCAGAATACAATTTTTCCTCCATCTTCTCAATCATTATTTGCTCCAGAATAGCCCTTCACTACTGCAAGACTGTATTCTGGCAATCAGAACTGTATTAGAGGATTCCAAGTGCATTTAGTCAGTGGCAAAATTAACTCATTATTTTAGCTCAATATTGACATTTTAATACATCCTAATATCCAATTTGCTTTGCTCACTGCTGACCACTATTGTGATTGTTTCACTGTCAATTGGATTAAGATCCCATTCACAGCTTATTTATGTTACAGCCCACGTGAATCACATTTCTCAACATCTGTTTGATTTATGGAAACTTCCTGGGCTCTTCAGGAGAGCAGAGGAAAAAAAGGACAAAGATGCAAATGAATCTAAACACAGTGGTCATCTTTGCACCAAAAGGGACTGTGTCTGGGAAGACTGTTTTTAGATTAGTCATGGGATTATTCAAAACATTAAAATGACAAAGGTGGATTGTCACATAACGCTGACGCTCAATGTGATAGCTTCCTGAGCTATGCAGTCAGAGATTGAGGTCTCTTCACAGCCAGCTATAGGAGGACTGCTGGCAGTCTGGGAACAACCCATATGTGCAATTGATTTGACTTGTTTGCATTAAGTCAGGAACAGAGATTACAGACTTTGATTTGCATGCACGCATCCAGGGTTTGCCACTTTGTAACTGAGTGTAGTTCAGAGTACAAGAGATAGGAGAACAATGAAAAAAACTGAAGTTACTACTGCCAGGTTAATTAAATTCAAAACTTTAGAGTCAGAAGCATTTGCTCACTGCTATCTTCAAAAGCATTTATATATTCTTCTATTTACACTATGAACATTTTTGCATTGATCCAATTTATATTGATGCTTTAGGAAACTTCCGAACTAGAATGTTCCCAATGGTTGTCCTTCAAACTAAACCAACATGAAATGATCATCACTTGGCTGTGCAAATCCAGCAAGCTGCAAAACCATGGTGCTAACTGGCATCACCAGCATCACCTCAGTGATGACTGCGTTGCTCAGCAAGCCAATTGGGCTGATAAATGTAGTTACTGTAAACTGAAGTTACTTGCTGGGAACAGAAAGTATTGCAAACTGAAGCGAATGTAGAAGCAAGCTGAAATATTTCTCTCTCCTCAACTCAGGGGATCAACATGCTCAAATTTCATGACCGAAGACTTCAAACCAGCAGGAGCACAATGTAGTGACATCTATTCAGCACTTCAAATCACAAATTATCAGGCCAAGGGCCCAATGGAGGTGCTTTTATAGCAGTCATACAGCAGGAATGTGCTTTAGACCTGTAATAACAATGCTATTGGAGTGATCTGCTTTACCCCTTCAAATCATAACTGGTCATAGAGTTTTACAGTACAAAGAGGCCTCGTCAGGATCAATTCTACACATTAAATTGAGGTTAGTTTTATACTTCCGACTAGCACCTGAAAAGGCTGAAAAAAAAAACTGCATTATAAGAACATAAGAAATAGGAGGAGTAGGCCATCTAGCCCTTCGAGCCTGCCCCGCCATTCAATAAGATCATGGCTGATCTGTCGTGGCTCAGTTCCACTTTCCTGCCCTCTTCCCATAACCCTTAATCCCCTCTCCTATCAAAAACCCATCAACCCGCGTCTTAAAAATATGTGGCGAGGCAGCCTCCACCACTTCAACGGGCAGAGAATTCCAGAGATTCACCACCCTTTGAGTGAAGAAGTTCCTCCTCAACTCCGTTCTAAACCGCCCCCCCTTTATCTTGAGGCTGTGCCCCCTAGTCCTACTGTCTTTTTTGAGCGGGAAGAGTCTCTCCACCTCTATCCTATCCATCCCATTCATCATCTTATACGTCTCAATGAGATCTCCCCTCATTCTTCTAAACTCTAACGAGTATGAACTTCCAAAAAGAATAGCCTCAGCACCCCTTCATAATCAAATTCAAACTGATTTGAAAATTAATACAGGAATATTCAACTAGCCTTTTCGCCTTCTCCACATCCCAACCAAAGACACTGCCTCCTGCTGAGAGAAGCAATTAATGTTGGTCCTGCCCACAATGGTCATCCTCTAAATGGCAAAAACCAAAAAATGGGAACTCTGGCTAGCTTTTCCTCATCTTTTGTCCACAAGAAATGATGCCATAGGGCAATTTCCATCTCTCTCATCAAATGTACACTCCATCCTTCAGCTGATCTGGCTGAGTCTTTATGTATTTAGCTCTGCTTACTAACTTCATCTGGCAAATGCTGATTAAAACAAGAGACCATGGGAAAAGTAAAATTTAAACACGAGGTGGTGAAAACTGTAGATCAGTAAACTGAGCCAAATTTCACGAAAGGAATCACCTCTGTAGAGGCAGCCTTAGTTTTTAAGGACCAAATTTTCAATCAGACAATACAAAAGATTCACACATACATTAATAAAAACACAAGCTCAAGTGATAGAATAATTTGGGTGATGCATGCTTAAATACAATTCAAAATTATTGTAAATTTAAACAGAAGTAAACATACAGCCTAAAAAAAAGTTACAGTACCAGTTGAGAAAATAGTGTCAAAACAAAATCTGCAGTGAGCGCATTCACTAGTTCCCAAATGGATTTTAACATCAAGAGAACTACTTTTGTAAATAAAGATTGGCTTATTTCAGGGGTAATAGGTAGAGCATGTTCTAACTTTCCTCAGCTGAAATGCAATATTTAATACCTGCATCTTACAATCACAGCATGCAAACTGTATGATTGAAAGCAACAGCACTGAATCACAGAAGATGACAACATAACTTCATGAATGCAGATACAACTTTCATCAAATCGGTGTCACAAGCCTTTCTGCAATGTATATTTATTCACATACATCAATGATTGCATTCAATCTGATGTTGTGCAGCAGCTGCTATGGACATTTTGAAACAAGCAACTGAAACATTTGAGAATCAGACCTGGTATCTCATGGATCTGCATTACAATCTTGTAAATGTTGGATCAGGTGTACTCTCTGGCTATATTTCAGTAGTTAAATCTTCAAGTTATGTAGGAACAAAAGATGTTCATTTGTCTACTTCCAGAGCTGGAGTAGACGGTTCAATTACTTTAATATAAAAAGGCATTAAAATAACCAAACCCAGAATGGAAAGTGAAGCCAGTCATAACAAAGTTACATTTTACAATATGTAGCTTTAGCACAGGATTTACAATATGGCTGTTTTCACTTCAACAGTTGCAAGCTAACTCAAAAATATTTTACTTGATAAATTATCTTTTAAAACGAAGCACGTGGGGATGCTAACTACTTAGGATAAGTGGAGAAAACAGAAGCTGCAATCCTTTGGTTTCACATTCTGCAATGCATGCAGAAGATTTAAATTTCATTAAGAATACTCTTGATGTTTAATCCCCAATTGCAGATATTTATTGATTCTTGCTCTTTCCCCCACCCCTATTTTTTAATGGTTCCTCTCAAGCCAATTTCAACACCCTCTCACATGTAGCAAGGGCATGTGTTGCACAGATCTGATGATAAAACCACAAAACACTGAACAGGGATACCATATAAATTACAAAATTGTATTTTGATATTGGATACAATATTTGATATTATATGGAATACAAAATTGGCTTCCTGCCAGAAGCTAGAGGGTAGTTGTAGGGGGTTGTTTTTCAAACTGGAAGCCTATGACCAGTGGTGTGCCTCAGGGATCAGTGCTGGGTCCACTTATTTTTGGATTAGAATATAGGAGGCATGTTTACTAAGTTTGCAGATGACACCAAGATTGGTGGCATAGTGGACAGTGAAGAAAGCTATCTTTGATTGCAACAGGGTCTTGATCAATTGGGCCAGTAGGCTGATGAATGACAGATGTTTAATTTAGGTAATTGTGAGGTAATGCATTTTGGTAGATTAACTAAGTCCTGCCCTGGTTCAATAGTAGGGCATTGGGGAGAGTTACAGAACAAAGAGACCTTGGGGTACGTGTTCATAGCTGCTTGAAAGTGGAGTCACAGGTGGACAGAGTGGTGAAGGCAGCATTTGGCATGATTGGTCAGAACACTGACTATAGGAGTTGGGACATATTGTTGAAGTTGTACAAGACATTGACAAGGTCACACTTGGAATACTGTTCTGATCACCCTGTTATAGAAAGGATATTATTAAATTAGAAAGAGTGCAGAAAAGATTTACCAGGATGCTACCCAGACTTGATGGTTTGAGTTATTATAAGAGGCTAGATAGACTGGGACTATTTTTTCTGAAGCATAGAAGGCTGAGGCATGATTTTAAAGGTCTGTAAAATAATGGGGGCACAGATCAGCTTGATAGTCAATATACTTACCAAATATAGGGGAGTCTACAACTAGAGGGCAGAAATTCAAGGCAAGAGGGGAGATACAAAAGTGTCCAAAGGGCAATTCCCCCCCCCACCCACACACACACACACACACACACACACGATGATGAACGTCTAGAACAAGCTGCCATAAGTACTAGTAGAGGTGGGTACAGTTTTGTCTTTTAAAAAGCATATAGACAGTTAGATGGGTATAGAGGGATATGGGCCAAATGCAGGCAATTGGGATTAGCTTAGGGACTTAAGTTGGGCTGAAGGGCCTGTTTCCATGCTGTAAACCTCTATAACTCTATATACTGATCTTCCAGAGTCCAGCGGAAGCCCCAGAAGCAGATTGTTTTGTGCAATCATTTTGCCATCTATCTCACACACACTGAGCAGGAAGTCAGCTTCCACCTAGTTTTTCTCCCCTTCATTAATATATTCTAGCACCATTTCGCCTCCACAGGTTTCTTCTCAGGAAAATGATAACAGAAAAATTGCATGTGCGTAAATATTTGACAGAATCACTGATCAGCATTTAACTTCCCTGTTTTTGTCAGCTGCTATATCTAACTCTAGATTTAGAAATCATAGGAACTAATATCTACCAATCCAAAGGAAAAATGAGGGAGAAAAGGTATGTCAAGCTATTTTACTTTCTGGACACCCCAAAGCATCTTCACTCCGACATGATAATTTATGAGATGCAGTTGTATTGATGATGGTTGACGATTAGCCAGTGTGGAAAGCTCCCCAGCTCCTTTTCAAAGGAGTACGATGGGACCTTTTACACCTACCGAGGGCAGATTGTGTGCTCAAATACTTGAAATGGGACCTGAACCCACAACTTTCCAACTCATAAGAATGCAGTCACTGAGATGGATAGTTTAATCACTGTCTGCACTTATAGCAAGGACTATAAATGCTGCTCAAAGGTGCTTCACAAGCAGCAAGGGAACTGTGAACTCATTAACATTCTGCAAAACCGAGATTAGACAACACATACAGCCGTCCAAGGTAACAAGGTGCACCCGGAAGTTTCGCTAATCCCAATGATGTGAAAAATGTAGTTAAAGCCACTTAGTCACTTCACAAAATAAAATGAACAGATTCCTATCAGGTTGTTGGGACAACTCATAACTGATGTGACACTTTAACAATACATGTACACAAGACAACTTGGATAACTTGTACAATTAGATTTAACAAATAAGAGGCAAATATCAATTATATTTAGGGGACGATATTTCTTTCTTTCCTGCCCATTGAACTTTGCCTTTTGTAATTCACACTGAAAAAAAGATGCTAAGCTTACCATCCTAGATCTGCAATTTGTGCCTGAAACCAGTTGTAAGAGTGTTGGTTGCATTGTTGGATCAAAGTGTGTCCTGCAGCAACACCAAAGATGACAAACATATTCCTCAAATCTCAACACCAGACTCAAACAGGGAGTTTAATGTTCAATATTCATTAGATGATAGTTGCATAAACCTGTTTAAATTTGCATAGCAGGAAGCTACACCACCCTGTCAAACTCCACGTAGGCTCTGAGAAATGAACCTTCCAGTTGCACATGTAACACGTATTACCAGATAGAAGGGAAAACAACAATGAAATAAGGATATACAAAGAAGCTGGGAGACAGCTTGATACTGGATAAAATCAAATGCCATAATTACTAAAGTTATACAACAACAGGTCATGCAAATCACATGGTGCAACTGTGACGCCATTTTATATAGACCCAAACAGGTTAACCTGACTTCCTGAATCATTTTATATAGATCTAAAAGGACTAACCCAACTTCCTAAATAATTAATGGTAGCAAATTCATATCATTTATAATTGCCAGTGAATTCATGTGATCAATAATTACTGGTTGCAAGGGAAGAACACAAATATTGGCATTTTTAAAGTGACACAAGGCATAGGACTGTTTACCAGGCTGATTCCGGGGATGGAGAGATTGATGCATGAGGAGAGATTAACTAGGTTAGGATTGTTTTCGCTGGCGTTCAGATGAATGAGGGGGACCTCAGACTTATAAAATTCTAACTGGACTAGAGAGGAAGGATATTCCTGATGGTGGGGGGAGTCCAAAACCAGGGGTCACAGTCTGACACAGACCATTTAGGACAGAGGTGAGGAGACATTTTTTTCACCCAAAAAGTGGTGAGCCTGTGGAATTCATTACCACAGGAAGTAGTTGATTCCAAACAAACCAAATGTATTGGAGGCAGCTGGATATAGCACTTGGGGTGATTGGGATCAAAGGTTGTGGGGAAAAAGCAGGATTAGGTTAATGAGTTGGACGATCAGCCATGATCATAATGAATGGTGGAACTGGCTCGAAGAACCAAACAGCCCCCTCCTATCTTCTGTTTCTATAATGACAACTGAGGAATAAGAAAAGTCCAACAGCTCAGAGTCACAGAACAAGTCTGCAATTCAAATTGGCTATTCAACATTATCAATGAGACAGTAGTCTTTGGAATTGGGACACTTACCTACAAAGCAGCTAAGTTCCCTATCAGCAAAAAAAAAAATTAGTGCTTTAAGCCAGCTGATAAATGTATACACACTGCAAGGAGAGGCAAAACTTTCTTATTCAATTAAACAAGACATTTCACAAGCAACCACTCTACTTGCAGAAATTAAAGTACTTTAATTGAGAACTAGTCAAAACAAAGCTTTGTTCCATAAAAGAACAAGAGAGCCAACAAAGTTTGTGGTCAGGGGTCAAGTGGCATCTTTCCAGTGGACACTAATATTCCAGAACTGCAAATATTTTGTATACTTAATGTTTCTACATATGTAAGGGGGAAATCCCAATATGGTAAAGTAAAAAGCACTTCACCGAATTTGAAGCATCAGTGGCTGCCAGATTAGAGTTGCAACCCCGACCTTAATTTACACAAATATTTCTGCTTCTCAGAACAGTATTGCAAGATGATGGCAACGTGCAATAAGACAATAGTACAAAGTTATATTGGCATAGATCTACAATATAATCAGAAATGACTTTTATTCACGTACATGTTTCCTTGAACTGTAGTTCATCATAATATCAAGAGTAATTCAGTCAGAATCTTGGATTTTAACTAGGACAGGTACTCCAGTTTCAAGACCCACATAAGGATAAATGAGACACCAATTGAATCTTTCGTCTCAAAATGATAGGTGTCAGACAGCCTGGCTCATTGGTGGAACCTGGAGGGATAATCCGTCACCGAGAACTTGAGATTTTATCCACTTAACTGCAGATAATCCTGCAAACCATTACAGGGCTCGAATTGGCCAGTTGCCCCAGTCGAACGAACAGCGAGAAGATTGTTGGTAGTCGCAGTTTTACTAATTACACTCATGGTCAGAATGGCAGAACCAAGCTCTTCGGTTAACCAATTCAGCGGTGCAGCAGAAAACTCAATTAAAATAGTCTCCACACACTCTTGCAAACTAATCATTTCGAATATTAGTGAATCGGATGCAATTTATACGCATGCGTTATGTCGATCAAAGATGGGGAAGCAACAAAGACCAGGATTTACAAAATGCCGCGCAGCTTTTTCTCATCGTGGAATGCTCACATCAACCAGAAGGTTTGCCGTGCTAACCGCGTATCGACATGCACAAAGTTAAAATCTCTTTCACAGGATGTGCACAAATCTTTTCCTTTGCAGCGTGAGACCCTGAGAAGGCAGCTCCCTCCCGCACCACACCTACAAAGCGGTTGCCACGTCAGAACAGGATAGGCAAACTAAAGATCATAAAATGGGGAGAGAGCAGAAATAAAACTCCGAGGCTTAAACAGTACGAACGCCTTTCAAGCAATCGTTGTACGGTGACAGTTAGTCCCTATTTAAGCACAAATCGGAGCTAGTTCCACACACGCCACGAAAGCAGGACGGGAATGCAAACTTGTAGAGAAACTAATTTCAAAACTAAAGCAAAAACATTAAGTAAAAGACGGAAAATGCAAGAAAAATTCAATTGGTCTGAGCAGTATGAGGAGAGAGAAACAAAGCTAACGTTTCGAGTCAGTATCGCTCTGAACAATCGTTAACTGTTTCTCGCTCCACAAATGCCCGAATTCTTCCAATATTCTCTGTTCTCTCTACACAGATGCCCCCGAGTTCAGCCAAAAGAGTGATCTAACTTTCAAATGAACTATATATAAAGCAATCGCATCTTGCCAAATAAAAAAACAGCTGCGAATAATTCACTCAACATTTTATAGAAAATTGATGGCGCCTGCTGCAAAAATGGAGTGGCAGTAAGGTAGCAGAGAGTGAATGAGTGACTGGGGGCGGGACACTGACAGGTAACCAGACCTCATTAGCTCCTACTCCGGGCTCACTGCACACCCCAGAGGTGAGCAGGCACCCGGGCATCAGCATCACCGGGGGGGGGGGGGGGGGGATCGGGTATCGCACTACAGATCGACCACCCATCTATGGGCCACATCACGCTCACTTTCTACACGTCACCGGTGATATAATTGATCGTTGTGAACCTATTGATATCACAGAATGATGGCTTAGAATTAATATAAACTCACTTACTCAGAATAACGTGTTAACACAAAAGTAGCAGAGGTAAATACTAAATAATATTCTATTTGATTTTGTTAAATTAAAAGATCTCCCTCATCCTCTACTCCTGGGGCCTTCCGACCCTCCTCCCCCACTTCCCATAGCAACAGAAAGTCCCAGTCCGGAACTCACCAGCGCAGGACCGGGTCTTCCATATTTTCAGCAGCAGGATGATGATAGCCACTAAATGCGAAAAATCGCCGGCCAACCGAAAGATATTCATGGTGGGTGAGTCGAAAGAGTAAGTCTGAGAGACAGAGAAAGAGTCCGAACCGAAGCTCGTCCGACAGCTGAGCTAGAATAGCTCCTCCTTCTGAGGCCGGCCCCCTCAAAATGGCGGCGGCAGCGACGTGGCCCGGGGACGTGGCCAGCAGCGCGCCGCATCATGGGATACGTGTGAACGTCATCGCCTACCGCCCCCACCCCGCCCTCTCTGAGAAAGCCACGCCCCTTCATCCCCGCCCTTGCTGAGGAAGCGGAGCCACCTCATCAGCTCTTCACCTTTCCCGCCTAGAGAAAACCACGCCCCTTCAGCCCGCCCGCCCTGAGAAAACCCAGCTGTTATCGGAAGGTGGCTGATGTTAGCGCCCCTTGACGCCTTCCAAATGCCGTTTAACGTTTTCGTCTCATTGCTGGGGAATTTAATTACAGTTTGATTAGAATAAGGAATTAGTTTTCTTCACTCAAAAAGTTATGAATCTTTGGAATTATATAGCTCAGAAAACTATTTTAAAGCTCAATAATGGCCTATTTGGCCCAAAAGGTGTGTGTGTGTGTAAACATGAGCCTCTTCCCGTCTTAATTCATTTTGCCTCCATTAACCATGTTGAATTTGGAGATAGTTTCTTACCACACTTGCAGTTTGAGATATCATTTAAGCACCAGTTCTGTAATCTAGACTCATTTCCTCAAAAGATGAATACTTTTTTTTACAGATTTTAGATGTAGTCTGAAAACTAGCATGTTATCACAATGTGATCTGAAATGCACACCAACTCCATTAAGCATTTACTTACAAAATTTTGTTTCTACCCATTCCAAAACCAGATTGGCCCATCTTACCTCAAGGTTGGCTCTCAACAGGAAACATGGTGATGGTAATACGTGAAAGTGTTGAAACCTTTGCCAAGCAAAGGATATGGATATGGTCGGTCTATCATTTGAATTTTTGGGGTCCCTTTCCCTGCCATTTACAGACAGCAATAAACTAAGTGGAGCATCGAGTGTTTTCTTTTGGACTGGGATGGTAGTAAAAGAATATCATTCTTACCTTTTTGCCTTTAGAGCAAGACTGCTTTGAACTATATTTTTGAGTCATGCTGATGTCTAGGGGCCAAGGTTTTGCTGCCTAATATTGAATGAAAATGGTTTTCTATGATTTTTATCACTATCTGGAGATCTATTTAAATGGAATCCTAATATTGGCTTGGCTATGATCCTTTCTGATCCTACACATGATAATCTGAACAAACAGCTTAAAATCAAAGTCTTTGAAAACTTAAGTTGACTGATATTTATTTTAAAAATAAACTTTTAAAACTTCAAAAAAAGGGAACTATGGATATGGTCCTTCAGTACGTTTATTTGGCATAGATTTTTGGACACCAAGGGAATCAATAGAAATGGGGATTATATAGGAAGGTGGAGTTGAGGTTAGATGATCAGCCACACTCTTATTCACTGGTGAAGCAGCTAGAGGGACTTAGCCTACTTCAGCTCCTTCTTCTACTATGTGACATACATACAACCATAGAACCCATACAGTGCAGTCTGCGGGCGCAGTTGATGCCTTCCGTGCCCGTTGGACACCGTAGGAACTGGGGTGCATTATTAACCCTAGAAATCACCTTTTAATTTGACGTTTTTAAGTTTCCTTTGCACTCTGATTTTGTTCGGGACGTTCCCCTTCCTTTTGGGGAGCTGCCCCTTTTACTTTGTCCTAATTTAGTTTGAGTTTGTTTATTTGGTTCGACCTTAAAAGAGGCCCATGCAGTGCAGAAGGAGGCCATTTGGCCAATTTGGTCTGCACCAAAAGATGCCTTACCCAGACACATCCCTGCTCTATTCCCATAATCCCACTAATTTACCATGGCTAATCCACCTAATTTACAAATCTTTGGACACTAAGGACATTTTAGCATGGCCGATCCATCTAACCTACAAATCTTAGGACACTAAGGAACATTTTAGCAATCCACCTAACCTGCACATCTTTGGACATGCTTGGCAATGCCTCTCCATGTGTATACTTCAACATTTATCGGCACTGAATAACAACTGCCAAATATGACCTACTGCCCCCATCACATCACCACTTGCTTATAACTTGTTTTTAATTTAAATAACCTGGGAAAGTAGTTCATGTAACAGATCTAGTATTAAAAAGAGCCCTAATAAACCATCAAAAGGAAGTACAGAAGGTATTAAGAACATTGCTGGAAGATAAATGTTATGATTGGTTATTTGGGTCTTTTAGGTATCACAGAAATAAGGCTCAAGATTGGGAGTAATTTGCAGGCAAGGAAGTAGTTAATGTCCATACAACATATGTAAGTGGAAGCTAGACAAACAAGAAGGGATAAAGGGTTAGGCAGATAGTTACTTGAAGAAGGACAGGAGGAAGTTCAAATGGAACATAAACATAAGCATGGACTAGTTAAGTTATTTCTCTGTTGCATCTTCTATAAAATATTAGAATAGAATTGTAAATATGAGGTTTAAAATGTGTTAGAGAGATAGATTATACAATAAATGGTGAAGTGTTTATGTTCTTTTGAAAAAGGTGATTTGAGAGCAAGGAATTGACTCATCAAGAGGGATCAGTGGAAACAGTTTTGATACAAAGGAAACCAAGGTTAAGCGCCAGACTGATACCTAGTATCTGTTTTAAATGTGCAGGACGACAGGAAGAATGGTAGGAAGGACTATTACTTACGGGGCGAAAAACTGCAGCAGGCGACGGTGCAGAGGGACCTCGGGGTCCTTGTGCATGAGTCGCAAAAACCCCGCCTGCAGGTGCAGCAGGTGGTCAGGAAGGCGAATGGGATGCTGGCCTTCATAGCGAGGGGGATTGAATATAAAAGTAGGGAGGTCTTGCTGCAGCTGTATAGGGCATTGGTGAGGTCGCAGCTGGAATACTGTGTGCAGTTTTGGGCGCCGCACCTGCGCAAAGATATTTTGGCCTTGGAGGGAGTGCAGAGGAGGTTTACTAGGCTGATATCGGAGTTGAGGGGGTTGAGCTATGAGGAGAGGCTGAATAAACTGGGCTTGTACTCGTTAGAGTTTAGAAGAATGAGGGGAGATCTCATTGAGACGTATAAGATGATGAATGGGATGGACAGGATGGAGGTGGAGAGACTCTTCCCGCTCAAAAAAGACAGTAGGACTAGGGGGCACAGCCTCAAGATAAAAGGGGGTGGTTTAGAACGGAGTTGAGGAGGAACTTCTTCACTCAAAGGGTGGTGAATCTCTGGAATTCTCTGCCCGTTAAAGTGGTGGAGGCTGCCTCGCTAAATATTTTTAAGACGCGGGTTGATGGGTTTTTGATAAGCGAGGGGATTAAGGGTTATGGGGAGAGGGCGGGAAAGTGGAACTGAGCAGCGACAGATCAGCCATGATCTTATTGAATGGCGGGGCAGGCTCGAAGGGCTAGATGGCCTACTCCTGCTCCTATTTCTTATATTCTTATGTTCTTATGTTCACACTGAAAAGGACAAGGAGCTTCATAACTTAATTAGGAAAGGAGAGTAGAACCATTATTATTGGGCATATCTTTTGCTTTGGTGGTATGACAGGGGCAGCCAAGTGAAGGAAGTCAAATAAAGTAATTAAACCATTCATTACTATAGTCAAGTAGAGTAATTAAACTATTCATTACTTTTTCTGGTTGCAACTTGTTGGGAATTCCATAAGAGAGCAATTGTATCAGGATAGATTATTATCAAGGATAAAGAAATGACCAATAAGTTAAGGAACTATTTCACAACTGTTTTCATACCTGAAAATAATTATGTTTATAGGATCCCTGATTGGATTAAATTAGAAGTCATACATGACATAATGTGGACCAAGGTTAATGGATTTAAGATTAATAGTTCCACAGAACAGGATTCAATTTATCCTGGGTTACTTAAGGGAATGGGGTCATATATGAATCATTGATTGATGTCTTCAATAACTTACTGCAGTCAGGGACAATTCCTCAGTGATTGGTATATCCAATGTTTTGATCACTTAAAATTGCGATATGGATCAGTGAGGTGGGGAAATCTGATCCTATAAGCAGGGAGTTTCTGTCTTTATTTTATATCATTTTAAATAGCTAGAGTTGCTTTAGCCAAATATAAACTGGAAGATAATAAGACTACAAACAAAAAGCAAATACCTTTTATTCAGAAGGTCCAGTAAGATAAATGTCTGCAGACTGACAGAAATACTTGACAGAGTGGATGCTGAAAATGCTGTGGGAGGGACCAGAATTAGGGGATTCAAGGATCTCCTATTTAAGACAGAGATGAGAAGATTTTCTTTTTTTCTCAGAGACTTATGGGTTTGTGGAACACTCTCACCAGTAGAGTAGTAAAGGCAGGGTCATTGAATATTTTTGATGCAGTGGTAGATTGATTTTTATTGACAAGGGAATCAAAGGGTATGAGGACAGACAGGATAGTGGCATTAAGATCACAGTCAAATTAGCTATGATCTTATTAAATTGTGGAGTAGGCTCCTGCTTCCTGCTCCTAATTCGTATGTTTGTATGTACATATTCAGGACTACAAACAAAACTAAACAATACACGTCCTGTGCATTACTCATTCCATATTTCAGTCACTCCTTTAATTTAATTTAACATTTGCAACTGAATCCTATGAGGCAGCTGTACAATTTATTTTGACTTAGTTTGTGCCTTTATGCTTTTATTTCAGTTTCCATGCATTGGTGGAATTTGATGCAATCACACTTGGAGCAAGCAAATGAAAAATATTCAATGGTCAGAAGAACTTGTGACACCAGGTGGTCTGCTCGTACAGATGTTAAAAGTAACTTTATCAGACATAGCCGCGTCAAATTCGGAAAACAACATGTGAGAGCTGAAGCAAAATCCTTGGTGGAGTAGTTTGAAAATTATAATATTGCTGTTTTTACTGTTTTGTAGAACCAAAGAATTAGTATTGTCAGCAAATCATGCAAAAGGTTGATACAACTTTATTGAGTGCTGCACAATTATTAGCCTCAGTTAAAAATTTTGCCATGGAAATTCGAAATGACTATACCACGATGGAAACAGAGGCACCAACATGAGCAAAAAATGATGATGAGAAGTATATAAGACACAGCAAGTTATTTTTTCAATGAAACTAGAAACACAGGAAGTTATTTTTTAATGAAACTAGAGACAATGAAATCAATTTAAAAGAGAAAGAGAAGATCACTGTCGAGACTATCAGTGTTATTTGTGTCATAATAATGGCGCAGTTGCACAGTAGAAGTGAATCTGAAGAAAACGGTTGATTCATTTTGCATGCTTTTTGACTAAAGTTTGAATGAGAATGACTGCCACTGCCAGAAGAAAGTAAGTAAATTCTACACAAGGACATAGACACAAATATTTTTGAAGATGAGGTGAAACACTTCGTTAATTTGTTTCATTATTAACAAATAATGTTAATAATGAAACATTATTATTATGTTTCACGTTATGTTTTATATTTCACCAGCTCCAGGCAGCAACTGCTCAGTATTTTAAAATGAAAATGAAACCTTTTCTTTGCAAGCTAAGTCCTCCCATTAAATGCATGGCTCTGACCCTGTCAATCAGCCTCATCAAAACTACATGATTCTGCATACCTAGTCTAAAATCCCAGGAGAACACAAGTAAACAAAAACTTATTAAGTGTGCTGCAAAATAAACACTAACATGGCTAAAATGAGTAAATATTCAGCTTTTCAGGCAAACTGATTCTTGTAAAAAACACTGCCTCTTAAAACAGCCCCTCTTAAACATAAAATATATCAAAACAGCACAGTTCATATCACTACAATGGAGTAATTCATTTTGTGATGAAAAGATGCAGAAGAAAAGACATCTACATTGCCATGCCAATAAGGGATGAAGCAAGAAAATCTTTAAAATCTGCCCATCTTCCATATTCTCATGTTCAAATACTGTTTCTCGAAATAGACCATTGCTAGACTGATATAATGGCTGCAGTTGGTCACATGCTGATAGTTCCAACCACCATCACTCTCAAGAGTGGCCTTTAGAAAGTTTCTTCTAGGACAAAGAATGGAATCCTGCAGACAGAGCCATTTAAATTGGACTTAGACTCACTGGCCACTCGCCTCATGTGAATTTACAGCGATAACTTTTGATTTTGAGAGGGAAAGTAAGGGAGTTAACTTTTGAAACGGAACAAGACTCTGAAATATACTGAATGGCAGTATATGCATTTTGTTGATTGGAGTATTTGCTCCAGCAGTGGACTGGCTAATCCTCTTCCTGCACTGGCCTGTGCTGCAGTGATGTCTTCAGCTGATTCATCTCATTGCTGATCAGCTAGTTCCATGTTTGCTTGCCTCAAGACATACATCACAATATTGAACATCTTTACTATCATTCCAACAAGTGGTAAGCTTGGATTTCAATTCATCAGTTATTTATACAAGTATGTTTTTACAAGTTAAAAAACAAAGCAGTTAAGCAGTGGTCAATTTGTAGCTAGCACCTTTGTGTTCTTTTGGGTAAGGGTGGGCGGATTAGGAGGGGCATGATATTACTGGGATGCCCAGAAGTGAAGGTGAGCATAGGGCCCCACAAAGTACAGATCCACCACTGTCCTGTCAAGCTTTCTGAAAAAAAGTGAGTAACAATTCATCGCAAAAGACTTTGGTCTTTATCAAGTGACGATAAAGGTCATCTGCTTTGTCTAAAAGAACTGTGACATTCAAAGAGTGGGTAAAAAGGCAGCTTTCTGGAAACAACATATCCACCACTTCTGAATTGATTTTGATTCTCATAAATAAACATTTGATGGAGTTTTTTTAACTAATAATGATCACATTTCAAATAAGTATCATCAGCTGTAAGATACTTTGGGATCATACATAAATAACAGGGGCAGGAATAGGCCATTTGGCTTTGAGGCTGGTCTACCATTCAGAAAGACCATAACTAAACCTGTACACCAACTCCACCTTTCTGCCATATTCCATAACCTTTAATTTCTTTATTATTTGAAGATCTATCAAACCAATCTCTAAATTGAATATATGTACTCATTGACTGAGAATTCCTAGATCTCGAGGTAGAAAATCCTAATAATCACAGATCTGAGTGAAGAGATTTTTTTATTTCCATCTGAAATGGGTGACCATCTATCCTGAAACTGTGACCCCTTGTTCCACACCCTTCAGCCGAGGAGAAACAGTATTTCAGCATCTCTCCTATCCAAGTTCTCTGAAGAATTTTATAGTGTCAATGAGATTACTTCTTATTCTTCTTCTAGTCAATATAGCTCTACTTATTCCCTCCTCACAGGATAGCCCTATCATCCCAGGAATCAATCTAACAAACCTCTTGCACTCCCTCTTCAACAATATATCCTGCCATAGACTAAAGAGGCCAAAAGTACACAGTACTTCATGTGTGGTTTTATCAAAGCGCTGTTTTATCACAGCAAGTCTTCGTTAATCTTGTCCTCCAAACTTGTTGCAATCTTATCTTCTTAGTTGCATGCTGTATTTGAACGTTAACTCTCTATTTCTTATACAAGGATACCAATTTCTCTTGAATTACCATAATTTTGTGCTTTCTCTGTGCAATCAAAGTGTAAAATTGAAAACAGCAGCCAGTACATCCAATTTCACAATAGGATGTACTTCATGACTGCATTGATGGCCAGAAGGAACAACTTTGATAGAAGCTGGCTGAATCTAGCAATTTACTCTGCCCCTCCCACTGTCATTACACCAATGCTGATCCACATGAATCAAGTGCTGAAAAAGTATAGTCTTCTTAAGTGTCAGTCTTATGATTGCACTCTTCCCACGAGGCAGAAGAACATGGATCCAAATTCTATATTATCCAGGCTTACACTTGCCATATATTTTACATATGGGTGTTCAATCACATTTTTTATACATATTCTAAGAACAGCAAAACAGTCAACACAAGAGAGAAACAAAGACAAAAAGTGAATGTTTATCTTTATTTACATGTTCACATTTTCAGTTGTGGTTATCTAATAATTATTTACAAACATGCAAATTGAAGAGCTTGAGTCTGCAAAGCTAAAATCCATTTGTGTCTTCTACAAACCATTCAGATTTCAAATAGGTTAAAAAAAAAACCTCCCAAAATTAGTCTGGTCCATCATATTCATATAGCTGGATTAATAGATAGAAAGTATATCCACTCTGTCATCAGTTGGTGTTTGTCTCTCAGTTGGGAACTGAAGGCAGTTCTGCAAAAAGTGTGTTCTCGATGAAGAAAACCTGAATATTTAAGCACTTCCTGACTGATGGCCGTCTTTAAATATTTGCAATGTTTATTCAAATATTTAATGAATAAAGTATATTTTTGCAAAAAAGGAAGTGCGTTCTCTATTGGAAGCCAAATATCTTTGTTTTTCCCCAGACCAACTATTCTTTGTTAAGTGAAATTATGGGATGTCTATATGTACCTGGGCAACTGGCCTCAAACCGTCAGAAACTTTCAACATATTCATTTATGTTGCATTCAAACTCTTGTCACTAAGGTGACATCAGGATACCCCTCCTCACTCTTCCCTTTGTGTCCTCTAACATTAAAATATATATACATATTAACCAGCAAAATTCAAAATATCACTTGGGTGTACAGGGAAAGCTACTGGACAATAAGAAACATACAACTGAGCAACTAGAGGTACTTTTATCTATACAGTTACAGGTTTTATTGTTAAAAGCATCCTTTGGCCTACAGCCCTCCTTGATCTCTGCACTTCTCCAATGTCCCTGATTTTAATTATTCTACCATTGGCAGCAATGCCTTCAACTGCCTTGGCCCCAGGCTCTGTGGCAAAAGGTCATGGGTTCACCCTTCCATCCTAAAGACCAACACATAATCTAAGCCAACAGTGCAGCAAAGAAGGAGTGTTGCACTCTGATCTGCCGTCTTGAGGGGGAGACTGAAAACAGAGGCTCCCTCTGCCTTCCCTATCTGCAGAAATTAATTTAATAAAATTTGGTAGTTTCTGGACCAGCATCAGTAAATATCCATAAAATTTGTCCTTGTCCTTTAAGGAAGGAAATTTGCTGTCCTTAACTGGTCTGGCCTACTTGTGACTCCACATCCACAGATTAATTCTTAACGGTCTTCTGAAATGGCCTACTAAGCCACTCAGTTCAAAGGCAATTAGGAATGGGCAACAAATGTTAGCCCAGCTACTGATGTCCACATTCCATGAATTGATAAAAAAACCAAAAGTCCTTCAGAGAGAAAATCTTGGCCTCCACTTGACTGGAATATGTTGTTGACTTTGAATGCCCTCAAAGCAACTAAGGATAAGCGACATGCAGCCATCATGGCTCACATCCAAAAGACAAAGAAAGATCTTCCTAAATCTCTTGCTAGGTGGCAATCTGTTCCTATTGCATGGACACATGAAAATCAAGAAGTGATAGGCATTTCTGAGCTTAAAAATTGACATGGATGCTCATTTAGCTCTTTGAAAATTCATTAACCTATTACGTTACCGTTCAGTAATGTCTACACATTAAATGGATACAATAGACAAATATTGTGCATCATCATCAGTAAGGAGGTCATCAAGCAATAAAATACACCATGGTACAGGCAGCCCAAAGTAAGACAAAGTTTTCACCACAGACAGTTGAACCTGTTAAGAAATATAATTAACACAAAGGTATCAGAAATGAAAGGCATATTAACCACTGAAACACAGAAACATATCCTATAGAATATTCATTTCATAATTCTAGTACTTTGATTCTTTTAATATCCAAAATCAATTCATATTCCATAATCCTAGAATCTTGTAACATAGTCATTAGGTCTGTGCTGAGTCATTCAACTCACCCCACTCCTCTTGTCTTTTCCCAAATTAAGTGTATATCTAAATCTTTTGAAGGTTACTGCTGAATTTGCTTCCACCACCCCTGCAGGCAGTGCATTCCAGATCATGTCTGCTCACTTCATAAACTTTGTTGATGGAGGCTCCAACAGTAAGTTGCATTCATATGATGCATTTAATGTAATAAAATGTCCCAAGTGACATCACATAGACCCCCAAATAGTCAGCGGGAAATTGAGGAACAAAAATGTAAGGAGATTACAGATAGAAAAATAGGGTGGTAATAGTAGAGGATTTTAACATTTCCAACATTACCTGGGACAGCCATAGTATTACAAGCTTGGATGGAGAGAAATTTGTTGAGTGTATTCAGGTGGATTTTCTCATTCAGTATGTGGATGGCTTGACTAGGAGAGGGGACAAAACTTGACTTCTTGGGAAATAAGGAAGGGCTGGTGACAGAAGTGTTAGTGAGGGATCACTAACACCATAGTTCCATTAGTTTTAGATAACTATGGAGAATGATAGGTCTGGCCCAAAAGTTAAAATTCTAAATTGGGGCAAGGCCAATTTTGATGGTATCAGGCAGGAACTTTTGACAGTTAATTGGTGGAGTCTGTGGGATGGCAAAGGGATGTTTCGTAACTGAGAGGCTTTCAAAAGTGTGTTAACCAGGGTAAACACGTTCCTCTTAGAGTGAAGGGCAAGGCTGGTAGAAGTAGGGGCTCCTGGATGACTCGGGATATTGAGACCCTGGTCAAGAAGAAGGAGGCACATGACATGCATAAGCAGCTGGGATCAAGTGTATAGAGGGTATAGGAGTATAAATTTTTGAAGAGTATAGAGGGTGCAGGAGTAGAGTTAAGACAGAGAAGTCAGGAGGCAAAAAGGGGACATGAGATCGTTTTGGCAGATAAGGCAAAGGAGAATCCAAAGAGCATCTACACATACATAAAGGGCAAAAGAGTAGCTAGGGAGAAAGTAGGACCTCTTAAGGATCAACAAGGTCATCTAAGGTGGGGATCCATAAGAGATGGGTAAGATCCTAAATGAATATTTCTCATCATATTCACTGTTGAGAAAAGCACAGATGTGAAGAAACTTAGGGAAATAAATAGTGATGTCTTGACGAGTGTACATATAACAGAGGAGGTGGTGCTGGAATTCTTAAAGCACATCAAGGGAGATAAATTCCCGACATCTGATGAAGTACATCCCAGGACAGTGTGGGAGGCTAGGGAAGAAATTTTGGGCCCCCTAGCAGAGATATTTGAATCATCAATAGTCACAGGTGAGGTGCCTGAAGATTGGAGAGTGGCAAATGTTGTACCTTTGTTTAAAAGGGGCCGCAGGGAAAAGCCTGAGAACTACAGGCCGGTAAGCCTCACATCTGTAGTGGGTAAGTTGTTAGAAGATAATTTGAGAGACAGGATCTACAGGCATTTAGAGACGCAAGCACTGATTAGGGACAGTCAGCATGCTTTGTGAGTGGAAAATCATGTCTCACAAATTTGATTGAGTCTTTTGAAGAGTAGCCAAGAAGATAGATGAGGGCAATGCAGTTGATGTTGTCTACATGGACTTTAGCAAGGCCTTTGACAAGTTATCACATGGTAGGTTGCTGCATGAAGTTAAATCTCACGGGATTCAGGGTGAGGTAGCCAAATGGGTACAAAATTGGCTTGATGACAGAAGACAAGGTGGTTGGACAGGGTTGTTTTTCTAACTGGAGGTCTGTGATCAGTGGTATGCCTTAGGGATCGGTGCTGGGTCCACTGGTATTTGTCATTTATATTAATGATTTGGATGAAAATTTAGTAGGCATGGTTAATAAGTTTGCAGATGACACCAAGATTGGTGGCATAATGGACAGTGAAGAAGGTTATTTAGGATTGCAATGGGATCTTGATCAATTGGGCCAGAGGGCTGACAAATGACAGATGGAGTTTAATTTAGATAAATCCGAGAAGATGCATTTTGGTTGATCGAACTAGGGGTACAATTCATAGCTCCTTGAAAGTAGAGTCACAGGTGGACAGAGTGGTGAGGAAGGCATTCAGCGTGCTTGGTTTCATTGGTCAGAACATTGAATACAGGAGTTGGGATGACTTGTTGAAGTTGTACAAGACATTGGCAAGGCCACACTTGGAATACTGTGTACAGTTCTGGTCACCCTATTATAGAAAGGATACTATTAAATTAGAAAGAGTGCAGAAAAGTCTACTAAGATGCTAACGGGACTTGATGGTTTGAGTTATAAGGAGAGGCTGGGTAGACTGGGACCTTTTTCCTCCGGAACGTAGGAGGCTTCAGGGTGACCTTATAGAGGTCTATAAAATAATGAGGGGCAGAGAACAGCTAGATAGTCAATTTTTTTCCCAAAGATAGGGAGTCTAAACCTAGAGGGCATAGGTTTTAAGTGAGAAGGAAGAGATACAAAAGTGTCCAGAGGGGCAATTGTTTTCACACAGAGGGAGGTGAGTGTCTGGAACAAGCTGCCAGAGGTAGTAGTAGAGGCAGAAACAATTCTGTCTTTTAAAAAGCATTTAGGCAGTTACATGGGTAAGATAGCTATAGAGAGATATAGGCCAAAAGTGGGCAATTGGGACTAGTTGAGGGGTTAACAAAAAAGGGGCAGCATGGACAAGTTGGGCCAAAGGGCCTGTTTTCATGTTATAAACCTCTATGACATAATCAAGCAAATGGTGACACCAAGCCAGAAATATTAGAACTGGTAATGACCACCAGTGACCAAAACTTTGGTCAAAGAGGTGGGTTTTAAGAAGCATTTTATAGAAGGGGAGAGATGTGGAGAGAATTCATAAGGAAATATCAGAGTTTAGGGCTCAGGAAGTTGAAGGGCACCTATTAAGAAGCAATCACAGTCAGGCATGTAAAAAATACATAAATTGGAAGAGCATATAAATCTCAAGAGGATTGTTGGTCTGGAGGAGATTATGGAGATAAGGAGATAAGGAGAGGAAAGGCAATGGAGCATGGTAGATTAGGAAGAGACAGTTAAACTTGAGGCATTGCCTGACTAGGAGCCAATGTAAGTTAGTGAGCACAGAAGAGTGTTGGGTGAATGGATTTGGTGCGAGTTAGAAGGTAGGCTGCAGAGCTTTGGAAATTATGTTCAGTTATGAGCCTGTAGACATGAGCACATATCTGATGGTAAAGTCACAATTATCAGCTGCACACACAACAGAATGTTTACAGTTTAGCACAAAGTCACAAACTCACTATCTTTGACTGGGAAAGCAGTGGGCAGCATCTCAATTAAACCAGCTCCATCCAGCGCTGCCTGTAGACTGGAAATTTGTTTTGGGCTCAGCACCGCTTTTTGAGATTCTGTGACAACGGCTGCATTCTCAGGTCCAAGGCTTGCTAACTGTTTTGGGGAAAATTCCTAAAAAAAAACACACAAATTACCCGTCTGTCAATTGTGAATTAAAATTCAGCCATGGTTCAGTGAATCTCACCTCCAAGTCAGAAGGTTGTGTGAACCACTCCAGAAAAACGAGCATAATGTCCAGGCTGACACTGCCATTGCAGAACTCTAGACTGCTGCACGTTAAGAGATGCCTGTCTTTCAGATGGCCCTGTCTGACCTCTCTGGCAAACAAAGATCACATGATACTATTTCACCACATGCTACTTCTGACCACTTCCTGATTTGATGTACTTCTTTCTTAATTTGGATAAGGGTTAAGTGGCTCACAGGATATATACACCTGCTGTGCAACATAGCACGGTGCTGAGCCCCACAGAAATGATTGTCGATCTGTACTGAGTTTAACTTTCCCACTATGTTCACATTGCTCAACATCAAGACTCTCCCGTGCAAACTGTGCACCTGATACAAGTTACAAGAGGATGCTGCCAGAATAACAGTGTACCTCAGCAACACTCACTTCTTTCTGGAGTGGGCCTTCAAACCACATCCTTCTGATTCAGAGGCGAAAGTGCTACCCAACAAGTCCCTTATGAGGAGTCCGTGGACCATGTCTATGTTCTGTGTTATAGACTGCACACCCTTTTTGGTTTTCTCAAACACCTTTTACTGATGTTTTGTTTGCACTTCAGTCCCACGCTCCTGATCTATGGGCACCTGGTGCAGAGAGGGGCATATCGGGACGCCAACCTCCTCGTGAACCTCCTCCTGGGCCTGGCGAGACACGCCATCAATAGGTCCAGGCAGCAGGCGATTGACAGGGCCGTCCATCCCAACTGCCTGCCCCTCTACCGCAGCTACGTTCATGGCCAGGTGTCCCTGGAGAGGGAGCATGCAGTATCCACGGGTGCAGTTGATGCCTTCCGTGCCTGCTGGGCACCGCAGGGGCTGGTGTGTGTTATAGACCCTGATAATCACATTTTGATTTAATGTTTTAAGTTTCCTTTGGACTTTGGTTTCTGTTCGGGCCATTCCCCCTCCCTTTTTGGGGGGCTGTCCCTCTTAATTTGTTCCTAAGTTTATTTGAGTTCATTTACTTGTTGGGTCGTCGAAAGAACTACCCAACAAGTCCCAGCTGACACTTCGCAGTAACAATATAGTTGCCATTATTGCACAACTCATTTGTGTTAAAAAAATACCATCCTCACAGATTCCCACCCTTCCATGTTGTTCTCTCTTCCTCTTAAAGGAAGTTTTAAGAAATCAGTGTACAGGTGTCACCCATCTCCCCACTCCTCACTCCATGAGGCATTTTATATCCTTTAACTACTGCACATGTCCAAGTGTTATGTCCAGCTTTACAGAGCTAAAACAGTCCTCCATGTTCCCACTACTATGCCACTAAATCACTAAGATGCAAAGAATCATAAACATTAATTGAGTTTGCGTTCGTGTTTCAAAGGTCTCTCTATGTAACTAAAATCAGAACGAAACCTCAGGTTGGAAATAATAACCATCTTGATCAAATTCTCAAATCCCGTTGACAGCAGGGTCAGGATTTAGGAGGAGCTGAGTGCATCTTTCCCTACTCACTTTAAATACTTCACTGGGCAGAGCAGCTATTGCTGCTGGCTGAAAGTAGGGCATCAGGTCTTCATTCAGGATTCTTATTTCTTCTTTGCTCATCCCAGCTGTGAAGAGGAGATGCACAATATAGAGTGAGCAACTTAAACTCTAACCGAGAACCGGCCATGTCCCCTCCTTTAATGGAATCAGTTACTTCTTGAAGATCTAATTAACAAGCCACAGCTCTGACAAAGGATCATCCAGACAAGAAATGTTATTCTGGTCTCTCTCCACAAATGCTGTCAGAGCTACTAAGATTTTCCAGCATTTTCTGTTTTTGTTTCAGATTCCAGCATCCAAATTCAGCAACCACTGTCCCTTCCTCATCAACCACCGCATACCTCTTCCTCCTCACCAACTACCACACCTCTCCCCCCTCAACCAACCACTATCCCCAAAGCCAGGTTAACAATTAACACAGTTAACCAAATGATTCTGTTGTGTATAACTCAGTCAAACACTTAATTATTCACTTCTTCTATTCCTAAACTTTGATCTTCCTTCAGTTAACTGTATTGGTTGACTCATTTTTTAATTTTGCAAACTAGTTTCATATTTTTCAATTATCTCTTTCATTATGCACACTTTAAGTTTTTGCTTTTAAACTTTGCTTAATTCTATCACATCAAAAAAAATGAAACTGCTCTTTATATGGTTTGAAAGAAAGTTTTGTGTTTTACCTCCTGCTGTGTCCATCAGGAGATTAAATGGGAAGGATTGAATCTGTCCCGGAGAAATCTTTATATGAAGGAAAAGAATAAATTTTGATGGGATCAAAATGACTTTTTGCCATTCCTTAATCTCTTAAATCCTTAAGCCCCATTGCTATTTATCTCTACCTCTTGGGCTATCCTTTCACAATGTTTTCCCACTCTCTCACACACGTTCACCAATCTAACCTGCTATTGTTCCAACCTCCTGGAGATTGAAGTTGCGCCAGTCTTCGACATTTCCAAAACCATTTCTTGCTTTCTTCAGCAATCCTTGGAGAATCTCCACCTTGCAGGAAATCTCACCAATTCTTGCAGCTGCAGCACTGCAGGCAACACAACAGATGGGTGTAGTTTACCAGCTGGGGTTGAATTTAATAATCAGGGTGCAGTTACAGGCCACGAGTTCAAACCCTATTGCAGCATGCTATGAAACTGAACTCAGTAATCTGTGTGCAGGCACCAGAGAATGAGAATGAAAAGTCCCATTTTGGTGGAAAAATCCAACTACACTTCCTGCTGTTTCTGGCATGTGAGCAGAGGTAACTCACCCAGACCACCTTTCACTCTTTCAACATTTATGATAGGTTGGAGAACCTAAGACTAGGGGACATAATCTAACCACAACAGACCTTTCAGGACTGAAATTAAGAAAACCTTATACACACAAAGAGTAATAAAAGCATGAAACTCTCTTCCACAGCTGATGCCAAATCAATTGTTAATTTAAAATCTGAGATTGATAGGTTTTTGTTAGCCAAAGATACTACGGCATGTGGGTCAAAGGTCTCCAACCTAACATGAAGTTAAATTGCAGATCAGCCATGATCTCATTGAATGGTGGAACAGACTCCAGGGGTTGAATTGCTCCTCATTTTCTATAAGTGACCACACACATTGACTGTCATTCACAATATTTATCTTTTAGGGATGGGAACCACTCTTACCCACATGGAACTCCAGTTCTGCATTATGTGGTTGAACATGAACAGGCAGAATGTGAAGGCCCCAGGGTCAATTAATAAGGTCAAGAAGAAGTCAAGAAGAAAACAAATACTTTTCCTATAGCTGTGTCTGGAGATAGATATATATTTCACACAGACCATATTACATATACACTATAAATCAGGAGATTCCCACATAGCCTTGTTTTCAAATATTTCACGTCAAAAACAATACTAATCAATAAAAGCCATTAAAATCCCCATTTACTACTTTCAATAAATCATTAGGCGCTCTGTTGAGCACTCTGTAAAATGGACTGTACCTGTAGGTGGCAACACTTAAGGAGTTGATTTCATGGGCATTCATAGCACAAAGCAAGCTCCCTGATCCAACCAGGTCCCATCCCTTCATTGCATCAACAGTCAGACCAGAATCTTGGAGAAAGCCTTCCAAAATAGATCTAGCCTAGTGAGAAAGAAAAGGACCCTTAATTATACAACAGTAAGAGCTTCTGAGTGCATAAACCAGACAAAACCTAACATTAATCTGCATAAGGAAATATTAGGAGCAGAACTAGGTTGTGAGGAACATTTTAAAAGGAGAGGTGAACAGATAGAATAGTTTAAGAACAAATTCCAGAGCATATGGCACTGATAGCCAAAAGAACCACCAATGGTAGAGCAATTAAAATCATGAATGCAAAAGAGGCCAGAATTAGGGGAGTGTAGAGATTTTCAGAAGGTTGTGGTGTTAGAGGAGATTAGTTCATATTAGGGAATGGGAAGCGGGGGCAAGTCCATGGAGGCTAAGGATTTTTATAAATGCAATGAACATGCTTTATTTTTATATAAACTGGCTGGAAATATCCCTGTGGACAAAACTTTCAGGTTATACATTTGCTCATCCATTTTGTTCCAAATTCCATTCAATATCACTAACTTCACAATTCTATTGTGTTGATGCATATTTTATAGTTTATTAAAACAAAATTAGTCGCAAGTAAGGTTTACATTAACACTGCATTGAAGTTACTGTGAAATTCCCTAGTCACCACACTCCAGCACTTGTTCAGGTCAATGCACCTAACCACACACCTTTAAGACTGTGGAAGGAAACCAATGCAGACACAGGGAAAACATGCAAACTCCACACAGACAGTGACCCAAGCCGGGAATCAAACCCAGGTCCCTGGTTGTGTGAGGCAGCAGTGTTAACCAATATGCCACTGTGCCATCCTAACAGGTTAGTCTCAAAGGGTGAAGGCCACTGGGTCTCTGGGGAAGAGGTAGTTTATCTCACTGTCCTTACCCTTTCACAGACCCAGGTTTGAATCAGACCTAGATGGATTGAAAAGCCATTTGTCTCTGCCAGCTTTCTCTATGTGAAAGATGTCTGAGTTACAGGCAGTTCTCAACTTTACGACATTTGAATTATGATGAATGGCAGTATGTGTGATTGGCATGGCAGCACAGTGGCACAGTGGTTAGTACTGCTGCCTCAGAACAGGAATCTGTGTTTGATTCTGGCCTTGGATGACGTGTGTGGCGTTTGCACATTCTCCGTTCTGCGTGGGTTTTCTCTGAGTGCTCCCACAGTCCAAAGATGTGCAGGTTAAGTGAATTAGCCATACCACGTAGGCAAAGTGCGGACTGAGGATCTGGGGAGGGAGTATGAGAAGCTGGGAATGGAATTAAAAAGTAGAACCGACAAGGTGGTCTTCTCTGGGCTACTGCCTGAACCGAGTGCAGACGGGCGTAGGGTTGACAGGATAAAGGAAGTGAATGGGTGGCTCAGAGATTGGTGTGGGAGGAATGGGATCGAATTTATGGGGCATTGGCACCAGTATTGGGGTAGGTGGGACTTGTTCGGGCAGGATGGGGTTGGTCTGAATCGTGCTGGGACCAGAGTGCTGGCGAATCGAGTAAAGAGAACTGTAGACAGGGCTTTAAACTAATTAGGGGGGGGGAGGGTGCGAGGGTAGGTGATGTTAGGAGGTCTACAGTTAAGGATAGGGTACAGGTAAGGGAAGAGGCTGAGGATGTCCCAAGTGGTGGCGTTACGGCAAATAGAGTCCAGAAGAAGGCTGGGATGAAAGCGCTTTATCTGAATGCACGAAGCATTCGGAATAAAGTGGATGAGCTGGTGGCGCAGATCGACACAAATGGATACGATCTGGTGGCCATTACAGAGACGTGGCTGCAAGGTGACAGGGACTGGGAGATGAATGTACAGGGCTATCAAGTGTTTAGGAAGGATAGGCAGGAGGAAAGAGGGGGTGGCGTAGCTCTGCTGATTAAGGACAGCATCAAGGTGGTAGCAAGGGATGATATCGGAGCCAAAGAGCAGAAAGTGGAATCGTTGTGGGTGGAGATTAGGAACAGCAAAGGGAGGAAGACGCTGGTGGGTGTCGTCTATAGGCCCCCGAATAATGATCTGGAGGTGGGGCGGGCTGTTAACGCGCAAATAAGTGCGGCGTGCAGGAATGGGACGGCAGTAGTTATGGGGGATTTCAATCTGCATATTGATTGGTCGACCCATGTTGGACGAGGTGGGCTCGAGGAGGAGTTCTTGGAATGCTGCCGGGATAGTTTCCTGGAACAGTGTGTGTTGGAGCCGACGAGGGAGCGAGCTATCTTGGATCTGGTGCTATGTAATGAGGCGGGTAGAATTAGGGACCTTGAGGTGAAGGATCCTCTTGGAGAGAGTGATCATTGTATGGTGGAGTTTCTGTTGCAGATGGAGGAGGAGAAAGTGGGTTCCCGGACACGTGTCCTTTGTTTGAATAGAGGGGAGTATGGTAGGATGAGAGAAGAATTGGCGAATGTGGACTGGGGGAGCGCGTTGGAAGGTAGGTCTGCTGAGGAGCAGTGGAGGATCTTTAAGGAGATCTTTCTTGGTGCTCAGCAGAAATTTATTCCGATGGTCAAAAAGGACAGTAGGAAGAGAGGTAATAAGCCGTGGATAACGAAGGAGGTGAAGGAAAGTGTTAAATTAAAAGCGGAGGAATTTAGAGTAGCTAAGAGCAGTGGGCGAGAAGAGGATTGGGAAAGGTTTAAATGTCAACAAAGATTGACAAAAAAGTTGATAAAGGAGGGTAGAAGAAGCTATGAAGCTGGGCTAGCACTTAATATAAAAAAGGATAGCAAGAGTTTTTATAAATATATAAAAAGGAAGAGGCTGGCTAGGGTGAACGTTGGTCCCTTAGCGGATGAGAAAGGGGACCTAGTGGTAGGGGATGGGGATATGGCTAAGGTCTTGAATAACTTTTTTGTTTCTGTCTTCACGGAGGAGGACGTGAATAATTTGCCGGGTGTTAGCGATGGAAAGGTGGTAGGACTGGAGGGTCTTAATGACATTACTGTTACTAGAGAGGTGGTGCGCGACAGACTGGAGGGGCTGATTGTGGACAAGTCCCCAGGACCGGATGGAATGCATCCGAGGGTTCTGAAAGAAATGGCGGAGGTGATAGTGGATGCCTTGGTGGTTATTTTCCAGACGTCGCTGGATTCCGGGGAAGTGCCGGAGGATTGGAAAACGGCTAATGTTACGCCGTTGTTTAAGAAGGGTGCCAGGCAAAAGGCGGGGAATTACAGGCCGGTTAGTTTAACGTCTGTGGTAGGTAAAATGTTAGAATCCGTCATTAAGGAGGAAATTGCGAGGCATCTTGAAGGCAATTGCTTGATAGGGCAGACGCAACACGGTTTCATTAAAGGGAAGTCGTGTCTGACAAATTTACTGGAGTTCTATGAGGATGTGTCTAGGGCGGTGGATAGAGGAGAGCCGGTGGATGTGGTCTTTCTGGATTTTCAGAAGGCGTTTGATAAGGTACCTCACAAGAGGTTACTGCAGAAGGTCAGAGGACATGGAGTTGGGGGTAGGGTGTTAGCGTGGATAGAGGATTGGTTGTCAAATAGGAGGCAGAGAGTGGGGGTCAATGGGTGCTATTCGGATTGGCGGTTGGTGACTAGTGGAGTGCCCCAGGGGTCGGTGCTGGGGCCTCAGCTATTTACCATTTATATAGATGATCTGGAGGAGGGAACCGAGTGTAGGGTGTCGAAATTTGCTGATGACACCAAGATTGGGGGAAGGGCAAATTGTGCGGAGGGTGTGGAGAGTCTGCAGAAGGATCTAGATAGGCTGGGCGAATGGGCCAGGAAATGGCAAATGGAATTTAATGTTGGCAAGTGTGAGGTGGTCCACTTTGGTAGGAAGAATGGTAGGAAGGACTATTACTTACGTGGCGAAAAACTGCAGCAGGCGACGGTGCAGAGGGACCTCGGGGTCCTTGTGCATGAGTCGCAAAAACCCAGCCTGCAGGTGCAGCAGGTGGTCAGGAAGGCGAATGGGATGCTGGCCTTCATAGCGAGGGGGATTGAATATAAAAGTAGGGAGGTCTTGCTGCAGCTGTATAGGGCATTGGTGAGGCCGCAGCTGGAGTACTGTGTGCAGTTTTGGGCGCCGCACCTGCGCAAGGATATTTTGGCCTTGGAGGGAGTGCAGAGGAGGTTTACTAGGCTGATACCGGAGTTGAGGGGGTTGAGCTATGAGGAGAGGCTGAATAAACTAGGCTTGTACTCGTTAGAGTTTAGAAGAATGAGGGGAGATCTCATTGAGACGTATAAGATGATGAATGGGATGGATAGGATAGAGGTGGAAAGACTCTTCCCGCTCAAAAAAGACAGTAGGACTAGGGGGCACAGCCTCAAGATAAAGGGGAGGCAGTTCAGAACGGAGTTGAGGAGGAACTTCTTCACTCAAAGGGTGGTGAATCTCTGGAATTCTCTGCCCGTTGAAGTGGTGGAGGCTGCCTCGCTAAATATTTTTAAGAAGCGGGTTGATGGGTTTTTGATAAGAGAGGGGATTAAGGGTTATGGGGAGAGGGCGGGAAAGTGGAACTGAGCCACGACAGATCAGCCATGATCTTATTGAATGGCGGGGCAGGCTCGAAGGGCCAGATGGCCTACTCCTGCTCCTATTTCTTATGTTCTTATGTTCTTTAAATGCATGGGTTTAAGGGGATAGGGTAGAAGGAAGGGCCTGAGTGGAATGCTCTTTTGTAGAGCTGTACATGCTCACTGACATTCTGCACCACCCATCTGTACAACTGGACAATGTTACCCCAGCCACTGTGCTGTCTTTATTAGGGTTAGGTTAGGAAACAAGTGTCTTATTCAGTTAATCCACCTGTTAACTAATGTCAGAGTTTTTTTTGCACAACCACCGCTACAGCACTCAGTGCATCATCTATTATGCGGTCAAACTCTTAAGGTTAAACAGGCAACTGACAGTGATCGATGGCTTCATTATATCCCTCACACAATCGGAGAAACTTATGCTAACGTGTGCAGACATCAACTGTCACCTCAGCAACTTGACAAGGCAAGAGTTGAGAGCATTTAACACTGACAGGTAGTGATTTCAGGTCTTAGTTCAGGAATCAATTTCTCATTTGTAATATCATTCCTATGGGGAAATCGACTCCAACTCACAACATACGAAATGGAACCAACTGGGTCGTATTTCCGAGGAGTGCCTGTGGTCTCAATTCAGCGCCTCATGTCATCCAGATTAACTGGCTGCTTTCTACTATGCATTGACTAAAGCATAATCAACATGTCTGCTTTTCAGTCTCTCTGTGATGAGTCAGTAAAATGGGGCTTCATTCCCCCATTTACTATAAGGCAATTTTTATAATTAATCTTAACTTTCTCATTGAATAATTTCTGCTGCTTTCATTTTGGCAGGAGAAAAATAGTTTTCAATAAAATTGAGAAAATTACTTTTTTTCTAGATTAAGTATTTATAATAGTCCTTTTCATTATAGATTTTTTAAAAAAGGACCAAATATTTGCCTAAAAGATGAACAGATTGCTTGAAAAATAAGTCTTGTGTTGGCAAATCCCACACTTAGCTTTAGGTTTTCATTTTTTTTAAAGCCTTGTGATTATACAAAAGGAATGGTTTATCCATCGTTGGTGTGACAAGGTCCACAGCCCATTGCACTTTCAGTATAACTGCTTTTGTTCACCCTCACTAGAAAATGCGAGAGCACAATCATGCCTGGCTGTGATCCTCTCTTTGTTGAATAGTTTTCCAACAATAATCATACCAGAGTACATTATGAAGATAGGTTGCATACATTAGTCTTGTATACTCCTACTTATTGAAGATTAAGGGGTGATGTTATTGTTGAGGTGTTTAAAATGATTATAATACTTGATCAGGTAGATCGAGTAACTATTTCCTCTGGGGTGGAGGAAGTCTAGAACATGGGACTTAGATTGGACTTAAAATTGGACTTAGATTGTTCAGGGGTAATGGGGTCAGGAAGCATTTCTTCATTCAAAGCATAGTGAAATCTGGAACTCCCAAAAAGCAGTTGAAGCTGAGTTCTGATGAAATATTAGCTTCATTTCTCTGTCCACATGGATAGATTTTTGTTAAGCAAGTGTGTTAAGAGATATGGAACAAAAGCAGGTAGTTGGAGTTGAAATATAAAATGGTCATGATTTAACTGAATGGCAGAACAGACACAAAGGGCCAAATGGCCTTCTTCTATTCCTATGTCCCCTAATCTCTTCAGTGTCTGCAGGTAGCATCCTTGCCTCCGAGTCACAAGGTTCCAGGTTCAAGTCCACTTCAGAACTTGAATGCTGAAATCCACATTGGCATTTCAATACACTGCTGAGGTAATGCTGTATTCAGAGGAGTCATCTTTCAAATGCAACATCAAGTTGAAGCTCCATTTACCCTCCGAGAGAGATGTAAAAGATTCCATGGTGTTAGAAGAACAGGAGAGTTCTCCTTGGTGTCCTGGACAACATTTATCCCTCAATCAGCATCATTAAATCAGATTATCTGGTTATTGTCACACTGCTGTTTGTGGGAGCTTGCTGTATGCCAAATGACTGCTGTGTTCCATGTGTTACTATATGGCCACGCTTCAAAAGTACTTCATTGGCTGAAAATACTTTGAGTGGTTGTGAAAGGAACTACATTATTGCAAAACCTTCTCTTTTGTTTCTTTTGATTATGTGGCTGAGGTTAGTCACTGGGGTGTGAGGTACCAGTACTGGAGGGCAAACGAGGAAGGTAGAGTTCGCTCACAGGCAGAGGGAGGTCTGTCTGGATTTTCAATATAGTTACGACTAGATGTTTTGAATCAGTGCAGGTGCTGCTGTTTCATTCCCTGTTCCTCACTCCGACACAAGAGTTTAAATTAAAACAACAATTTAAAAGCAGCTTCGATTCTATGTAAGTGGAGTTAAGTAGTTCAAGTGTGTTGTGGAACCATTTGCATCGTACGTTATCTAGATCTCATTGACTGTCCATGTGATGATGACAGCAACAGACTTGGTAGCAGTGAGTCACATGGTGATGAATCTGAATTTCAGTCTGTCATTAATAAAATCAACAAGGGACCATCCAGAAATCACATCAGAACAGCCTGTGAGTGTTATAACCATTAAAAATATTTTTGAAGAAGCAAAAATGTCCTTTTTTTAAAAAAAATTATCCATTATTTTGCAGCGTTCTATTGGAAGTGGATAATTAATCAGTACAGCATGTTAGGAGTATAATTACATAACATGGCAAAGTTCCCCACATTCCCAGGCAAGTCTTGAATTTGATTATCAGCCCTTTGCTCAGTGTTCATTAATCTCAGCCAGACCAGCAGCTTCACTGGACTTCAGCGCCAGAACCAAGCAACGGTCTCACCCACACTTACTAGCCTGGGAGCTGTCCAGGAAGGGGTAGGCAAGGTCAAGATGAGACTTGCTCTCCTGGCCTTTCCTTGGCAGAATTGCCCTTCTTGGTTTCCAGATAAATAATCTCCTGGGGCCGAAACTGGAATGCATCAACATTCGAGGAATTCTCTCTCTCTCTCTCTGTGATACAGAAACAAATTTCTTTATCCTGACCTCCCAAAATATAATCTTATGGATGGCTCCAAGTTTCTTGGCTGACCCCAGTGTGACTGAAGCCATTCCCTTACCTGCATCGGAGTCCATTCTGTCTGTTGGCTCAGGGCAGTAATGGTGTCAATGGAAACAAGCTCCAGCTCTTTGATTTCACTCTCGTTTAAAGCCAGTGCAATGCGTCCAAGCGCGACGACCTGGTATTTCTTCCAGCTTCGAACTGGACCCCAAGCCTTGTGAAAGGACAATTGTTATTTGTGCACATGAAGTTCCTTGACCTACTGGCCTCTCACCAAAAAAAATACTGCATGTAGGAGCACCAGTCAATACCTCACCATTACAAAGGGATCCATATTATAGGAGTTGCTCCTGGTCTGGTGGAAGCTGCAACGGACAGTCTCACAACAACAGCCAGCTGAAACAGGCTCAGTCCCTCCACCACTCTCCTGGCCAGCCTCCCAACCTCAGCAAACTTCAATTCATCCTAAATTCTGCAGCCCTGTACCCTAACCCATACCCGGTCCTGTTCATCCATCACCCCGGTGCTCACCGACCCTACATTTACTCCTGATTAAGCAATGTCTTGATTTTATAATTCCCGTGCTGATTTTCAAATCCTTCCACAGTCTTGCACTACCGCACCTAACTCTCAGCCCTACAACTTTCCGGGATCTCTGCGCTCTTCCATTTTTGGCCTCTTTAGCATTCCCAATTTCCATTACTCCACCATTGTTGTGATGTGGAGATGCTGGCGTTGGAATGAAGTACTGTGCCTAAGACGTCTCACAATACCAGGTTAAAGTCCATCAGGTTTATCAGAAGCTTTCAGAGCACTGCTCCTTCATCAGGCGAGTGAAGAGTTGGATTCACAAACAGGGCATATATAGGCACAGACTCAATTTACAAGATAATGGTTGGAGTGCAAGTCTTAACAGGTAATCAAGTCTTTAGGGGTACAGACAATGTGAGTGGAGAGGGTTAAGCACAGGTTAGAGGTGTAAATTGTCTCAAGTCAGAACAGTTAGTGAGATTTTACAAGCCCAGGCAAGTTACAGATAGTGTGACATGAACCCAAGGTCCCGGTTGAGGCCATCCTCATGTGTGCGGAACTTGGCTATCAGTTTTTGCTTGGTGATTCTGCGTTATCATGTGTCATGAAGGCCACCTTGGAGAGCACTTACCCTAAAATCAGAGGCTGAATGCCCTTGACTGCAACCCAATGAGACAGCCAATGAACCTGAACAGCCAACAGAGAGATCCACAGTGCAGCAACCGAAAAGGAAAGAGTCAAATTGGACTCCCCTGAAAGGCTGCTGCCCTAGACTTGACATGCATGCCTAAACTGTCAAGAAGTGCACCAGATTCATGAGCCGTCCTCACAAGACAGCCCCGAACATCTGCACTCTCAAGATCAACTGCAACATTGTCATCAAACCAGCAGACAAAAGAGGGCCACTGTCATACTGAACAGAATGGATTACTGCAAAGAAAGGTACCGACAACTGAACAACAAAGAACACTACAGACAGTTACCTGCAGATCTGACCAAAGAACACACTGTCAACTCAGACTGATCATGACCTTTGATCCGAACCTTCAAAGCATCCTACGTGCTCTCATCTCACGTACTCCCCGCATTGGAGATCTCTACAGCCTCCTGAAGATACACAAGGCCAACACACCTGGCCGTCCCATCGTATTGAGCAATGGGACCCTGTGTGAGAACTTCTCCAGCTACGTCAAGGGCATCCTGAAACCCATCATACAAAGAATCCCCAGCTTCTGTTGCAGCAGTTGACCCAGGAACACTCCTTGTCACAATGGATGTCTTGTCACTCTACACCAGCATCCCCCATGACGATGCCATTGCTGCAACTGCCTCAGTACTCAATGCCGACAACTGCCCATCTACAGAGGCAAATCTGCAACTCATCTGCTTCATCCTGGACCACAATGTCTTCACCTTCAACAACCAGTTCTTCATCCAGACACATGGAACAGCCATGGGGACCAAATTTGCACCGCAATATGCCAACATCTTCATGCACAGGTTCGAACAAGACCTTTTCACTGCAAAGGACCTTCAACCGATGCTATATACTAGATACATCAATGACATTTTCTTCCTTTGGACTCACAGCGAACAATCACTGAAACAACTATATGATGACATCAACAAGTTCCATCCCACCATCAGACTTACCATGGACTATTCTCCAGAATTGGTTGCATTCTTGGATACACGCATCTCCATCAAGGACAGTCACCTCAACCTTCATTCTACTGCAAGCCCATGGATAACCTCACAATGCTCCATTTCCCCAGCTTTCACCCTAAACATGTTAAAGAAGCCATCCCCTGCAGACAAGCCCTCTGTATACACAGGATCTGCTCAGATGCGGAGGATCACAACAGACACCTACGGACGTCCTCACAAGAACAAGATATGACGCTTGACTCATCAGTCAACAGTTCAGATGCACCACAGTGAAAAACTGTACTGATCCCCTCAGAAGTCTAACACGGGACACGGTGAACAAGTACCCTTCATCATCCAGTACTTCCCCAGAGCAGAGGAGCTACCACATCTTCTCTGGAATCTTCAACATATCCTCGATGAAGACGAACATCTTGCCAATGCCATCCCCGCACCCCCATTACTTGACTTCAAGCAACTGCACAACCTCAAACAGACCATTGTCCGCAGCAAACTACCTGAGTCTTCAGGAGAACAGTGACCACACACCATGAACCCTACAAGACATACTGGATTATGGACATGGATGTCATCATCTCATGTAAGAGCATCATCCACCTGGTACATGGTAAATACTCAACCACTACAAGACATACTGGATTATGGACATGGATGTCATCATCTCATGTAAGAACATCATCCACCTGGTACATGGTAAATACTCTTACGACTCATCCAATGTTATCTACCTGCAGGAAAGGATGTCCCGAGGCATGGTACATTGGTGAGATCATGCAGATGCTATGACAACGGATGAATGGACATGTCTCGACAATCACTAGGCAAGAATGTTCCCTTCACTTCAGCAATTCACTTCTGATCTTTGGGTAAGCGTTCTCCAAGGTGGCCTTCACAATACACGAAAATGCAAAGTCGCTGAGCAAAAACTGACAGCCAAGTTCCTCAAACATGAGGACAGCCTCAACCAGGATCTTGGATTCAGGTCACACTATCTGTAACCCCCACAATTTGCCTGGGCTTGCAAAATCTCACTAACTGTTCTGACTTGAGACAATTTACGCCTCTAACCTGTGCTTAACCCTCTCTCCACTCACATTGTCTGTACCTGTAAAGACTTGATTGTCTATTAAGATTAACATTCCAACCACTATCTTATAAATTGAGTTTGTGTCTACATATGCACTGTTTGTGCACCCAGGTCTTCACTCACTTGATGAAGGAGCAGTGCTCCAAAAGCTTGTGCTACCAAATAAACCTATTGGACTTTGACCTGGTGTTGTGAGACTTCTTACTGTGTTCACCATTATTGGCTAATTCCTTTAGCTCCTGGGTTCCAAGCTCAGAAATTTCCTACCTAAACCTCTCTACCTACCTCTTCCTTTGAAACGATTCTTAAAATACGTCCTAATTTCTTCCCATGTTGCTCAGTGCAAAGTGCCTTGGGATTTTACAATGCTAAAAGATGCTATATAAATTCAGGTTGCAGTTGATGTGCTGACATACCATCTTGGCTTTGTCCTTTAGAGCCGTAAGCTGTTCCATATTGAAACTCTTCAGGGCACCAAGAAGTTCGACACCTTTTATGAAAGTCTGAGTTGACATGCAGTTTAGTTCCTGGATTGACCAGTAGGAGTTGGCATCAGCCAGCTTGAGTATATGATCAAAAGAAGGTACTCTAACGCCACTACAATCTGCAGGGAGACAGAACGGGGGTAACTTTCATCTCACAACTCTGAACCATGCTGGATTTAAACTGATGTGATGGTGGAGCATACAGCACACTGCACTGAAAGGGGGAGGAAAAAATAATTTAACACACTTCAGGAGAATATTAAATTCAGCATGCAACATTAAAGATGAATCAAGAGAAAAATAATTAGAAGTGGCCAAAATGGATTTCAGAAAGGAAGATTAAAAACCAATGAAAATGAAAACGGGGTGGGGAGCTGGGGGATTTCTAAAACAGGCTTCTGATTCACTAGCATCTGACTACAGAAGGTCATGATTCACCCCATAGATAGAAGATGAAATGTTCTAGATTTAGGACAAGGAGCAAAAGAAAATTTTCAATGTTTCAGCAACAAAAACTGAGGTTATGAATTAACCTAACGGTTGAAACACAAGAAGTGCAACATTTCAGAATGCTTTACATAATTGCTTATACAGGAAAGGGAGACCCAGGATTTTGGGAACAGGGTTGGGTATATTAGAACATGTGGCAGACTCATCTCTTTGGTCAGAAGGTTGAACATTTGAGTCCCACTCCAGGCCTCGAGTACTAAAATCTAGCCTGACAGTTCACTACAGCATGGAGAGAGTGCTGCAGTGTCAGAAGTGCTTTCTTACGGATGAGTTGTTAACAAGCACCATCTGTCAGCTCAGGTGGATGTAAAAGATCCAGTGGCACTATTTCAAAGACAATCAGGAGAGTGTTCCTTGATGTCATCAAGCCAATATTTTATTCCTCAATCAACATCACGAAAAACAGATGAACTGGACATTATCACATTGCTGTTTGTGGGAGTTTCCTGTGTGCAAATTGGCAGCCATGTTTCCCACCTTGTAACAGTGACTATACTTTAAAACAAAACTTAACTGGCTGAAAAGCACTTTGGGAGCCTGCTGGTCATGCAAGGCACTATATAAATGCAAGTCTCTCTTTTCCTTGAATAAACACCAACATGAATTTCTCAGGCTAAATGGTCTGTTTTGAAAGTTGCAAATTCTGTGTTTTAAAAGAATACCTGATTATTGAACAGAAAATCTGGAGTCGAAATGCTAACTATGTTTCTCTCACCACCGATGCTGCCAGACCTGCTGTGTTTATCTAGCATTTTTTATTTTTATTTCAGATTTCCAGCATCCACAATATTTAATAGTATGTGATAACTGAACACTGGTTGAAAAGAAACAAACAACAAACATAATCATTGTCACATCCCAGATTTCCAACTCCAGAACTGGTAAATGGGACAGATAGAGAGCATTCCCCAAGGCCCAGAAGGCTGCACACATTCAGCTCACTTAAAGGTCAGCAATTTACATGTAAATGCTTTCTGTGAATCACAGAGCAGTGCTGGATTCAGGTGTGTGGGAATGCAGATCCCTTCAGTGACTGAAACTGACACCAGCAACAGACTTGAAACTAACCCACATCAGCTCTGTTATGATCAGCAGCAAATCAGCTAGACACTACATTCAACATTATAACAACTTACCAGGGCTGTGGTTGATGAGGTTTCTTGTTAAGGGTGAATAAAAATGTAAAGGGGAGGGGGGGAATTCAGCCAATTAACTTTCTCCAGGAAATAGCTTAGATGCATCTGAAAGAGACCAGGATCTTGTCAGGCCATGGGGGTACTTGCCCACCGTGGTCGGGAGACCAGCTGGGGGTGGAAGGCTGGGAGACTGATTAAGTGGGTTGGGCCATCATGGTACCCACTGTGACGGGTTCTCTTAAATCCAATCCCTGGAAAACTCAACACTGGATGGCCAAGGGCCCAGCAGAGCTGGAAATTTCTAAATGATGTGGAGATGTCGGCGCTGGACTGGGGTAAACAGAGTAAAAAGTCTCAAGCATCAGGTTAAAGTCCAACCAGTTTATATGATAGTAAATCCACAAGCTTTCAGAAACACTATTCCTTCGTCAGGGGTGTGGAAGGTGTGTTGATTTCTAAATGACACAGGGTCAGATCACATCACCATCTGGTTACTGAAACACACTGAAGGCAGTGTTCAGTGGGGTGGGGGTGTTGCTGCAGGTAAGGGAAACACAGGGTTTCAGGAGCAGATGATGAACTCTCCTGGAGAATATTAAGGGACAGTGTTGGTCAGGTTCCAGAGAAACAGGAGTAGTGGAGGGTGTTCTAGAACCAAGGGGAGTTGGAGAAGAGGAGGGGATGGCCCAGAACTGAGAGAGTGCTGGGAGTGAAATTTCCAGAGATGTAAGAGTGGTGAGGGTAGGGACCAGAGCACTTGGAGCACCCAATCAAGGAGAGCAGGCACTGCACATGCATGAAATTTGAAGATTCGGATTACAGAATAAAACAGCTTCCTGGCAGCTTGCAGCCAAGGACACGGGACTCTGATAAAGGACAATCCTGTAAAATAAGTGATAGTTGGTCACCCTAAAGGACAGCTAAATGGCAGATAAACTGCAACATTGACTTGATTTTTACATTGCAAATTTCCTTTGACAAAGCTATCCAGGTTGGCCTGATCCTTCCACTCTGCTCCACAGTACTACACATAACTCCTCCCTTTTTTCATATCCATCAAGGCTTTGTGGTAAAGCAGGCATGACAAAAGCTAGGGACCTGGAGAGAAGTGAAATAAGCAACCCTAGGACCGCCTCTCACAAGCCCCAGCATTGCTTTCTAAATGTGCTCCAATTTCAGCTTTGCTGCAAATGCTCCTGGGCTCATTCCCTCACACTGGCCCTGGAAATCTGCCCACCCTCCCTCTCCCAGACTCTACCTGCTGTTTCCGGAACTGATAAAATACCATTTTCAATTATGTCCAAACAGAATAAATATACAGAAACTGGCAGGACAGTCAGGGACTGGAACGGAACAGTGGTTAGCACTACTGTCTTATAAGTGGCAGAAACCTGGGTTCAATTCCAACAGTCTTTTGGAATTTGTTCTCCCCCCATCTGCATAAGTTTACCGCAGATGCTCCAGTTTCCTCCCACAGTCCAAAGATGTGCTGGTTAGGTTGATTGGCCAGGCTAAATTGGACCTTAGTGTCAGGGAGATTAGCAGTGTGAATATTTGGGGTTACGGAGATAGGGCCTGGGTGGGATTGTTACCAGTGCAGGTTTGATGGGCTTAATGGCCTCCTTCTGCACTAGGGATTCTATGACACATTTAAAATAATCGTTAGAAAAACCAGGGGGAGATGAGGAGAATTTTCTTTTTGAAAAGATTGAATTGTTTTGAACTGCCTGAAGGGATGATGGACTCAGGTTGAATAATCATTTTCAATAAAAGGGAACTGGATAAATATTTGAAAATGAAATCTGTGTAGGCCTTTGGAGGGTGGGGGTGGGGGGTGGTGGCAGGGCTGGGGGTTGGTGAAGTGGGGCTAACTGTACAGCTCTTTTAAAGAGCTAGCACTGGCATGATTGGCCAAATGGCCTCATCCTGTGTTGCGTGACTCTAAGTGCACAATCTTAACGTTACACAGTTATTCAGGAAACACACAAAACTTCGTTTAATTAGCTCTTGATACAAGCGACCACTGCTTTCAAACTGAGCGTCACTGGATTGGATTAAACTTACATTGATTGGGGAAAAGTAGAAGTGATTTAAAAATCAATGAACTCAAACAGAAAGCTCTTTGAGAAGGAAAGAATTTAATTACAGGTGGCACAGAGAAGTGAGCCATTTTCAAGGTGCACTCAGTTCTGTAAAGGAAAAGAAATTCACCTGGTGTCGAACTTGAAGGTTTATCATTCCCACTTGTTCTTTTGAGAGCATCAAACACCACAGCCAGGAAGTCCTGAAATACGACCATTCCCTCTACATCCAATGCCAACTGCAACAGTATATCTGGAAACTGAGGAAAAAGGAAAAACAGAATTTAATGAAAGTATTTAAACTCACTGAATGAAACTGAACCGTAAAACAAACTTCTTTTGTCAAATAATTATCCAGATATCATGGGCCTGCGATTGTCAGGTATTATCTGTTTTGGGATGTTGCACATGCATAAGGACTGTAAAGGTAGATAACATAGAAAGAAATCATTCGACCCATCTTGCTGACATTGGCCCTTTGCTTGAGCAACCTAAAAGTAACCCCACTGCCCATTCTCTCACCTCAACCCTCGTACCTTCCTCTGCTTCAAATAATTTTTAACTTTTCCGTTAATTTTCCAGTCACAAATCTGAAAATTAGCTTTCTAAGTAGCTGGCAAACATGGGCAAGACTGATTTGATTGATGTGCCAAGACACAACACATGGTCAACTGAACAAAAGGGCGCAGACTTAGGTACCTTTTCAGCAAGAATGATCAGGTCCTCCTTAGACAAAAGTGTAACTAAAGGTCCCAGATCCTGTATCAATTCCGGCTGCCAGACAGTGGGATTCCTTGAATAGAAATATGGATTGTTAGAAATTTGGGCATTTATACACAGACAATGGGAATTCACTGGACTCATTAGATTTTTTCTTCACAAAAGGATATGGAGTTTTGTTATACAGTTATGATTTGATGGAATTATAGAATTATAGAACAGGGGCTTCCACCTGTCACAATGTTCTGCTGTGGATAGGTTGGACTATAGGTTGGACTAAAACCTGGTGTTGTCAGACTTTTTACAATGTTCTGCACCATGGAACTTTCAATTGTAAATTGATTAATGTGATGTCCTGTTGCCCCCTCATTCACTCTCCCCAGAACATTCTCTTCTTTCCTCCTCAGAATGCTGACCCTTGCTGGTGTAATGTGTCACTGATATTATCCACTCTTTGGTATCTTGCCCATGAGCCCAGTAACCACTAATGGTGATGCCACCATGAAGAGGTAACAGAGCTGAGCCAAACCATGTCTTCATCAGCTGCCCTTACACATGAGGTTCTGGAGAAGGCAGGCAACGGATAGTGGTCAAGGATGGGAACTTTGGATGATATTTTCTATCTCTTGGCCTAGAGGGATGGAAACCAGTTGTAACATTCTCCTTATCATAATTCTGACCTCACATCAACTGAAAACTGATCTGAATTCTGACATCAGCTGAGTCAGCTCAGAGCAGGGGACAAACCTGTGTGCATTGGGGAATGATTGCATTGTGTCATTAGTACATTCATTTATTCAATGAATTGGAGAGATACCAAACCCACATTACCATCCTTCACTGAGTCATTGGGAAGCCTCTAATGTTTAATGGTTCATTGCCTTACCCATAATATTTTCTAATCTTATTTCGAACTTCTCTTTTCTGGTCGTTGCTGAGGTTTCTGCAAGACCTAATCTGCATGAACGCTTCCGTCAGTGCTTTGAGGGATATATTTGTCTTGATGATTTGCGGTGACAGATTGCAAATCATTCTGCCCAATATATCCACATCATACTCATCTCGTAGTGTGTAATTCTGAAAATGCAAAGATATCAATAATTAAAATAGTTCTACAAATTAATATGGGTATCAATATCACCATCTCTTAATTTCATCTTAATGTATAATCTCTGAATCAGGATGTTTAATACAGATGCAATAGGGATTGTCAAATCAGGTTGTGTATTGGAGACATTTTCTTTTAAATTCATTCATGAACATGAGTGTCATTGGCCAGGCCTGCATTCATTGCCCATTCTTAATTGTCCTCAAGAAGATGGTGATGAGTTGCCTTCTTGAACTACTGCAGTCTATGTGTTGCAAGTACACCCACAGTGCAATTTAGGAATCAGCTCCAGGATTTTGACCCAACAACAGTGAAAGGATGACCAGTTTTTAAGATTATTTATTAATGTCACTGGTAGGCTTACATTAGCACTTCAATGAAGTTACTGTGAAAATTTCCTAGTCACCACACTCTAGCACCTGTTTGGATACACTGAGGGAGAATTTAGTATGGTCAATACATCCAACCAGCACATCTTTCGGACTGTGGGAGGAAACTAGAGCACCCAGAGGAAACTCACGCAGATACAGGGAGAATGTGCAAACACTGCACAGTGACCCAAGCCAGAAATTGAACTCACGTCACTGTTGCTATGAGGCAGTAGTGCTAACCACAGTGCCACCATGCTAACTATATAGTTCCTTTTCAGGGTGGTATGTAGCTTGGAGGAGAACTTGCTGGTGATATCCCCATGTGTCTAATGTTCTTGATCTTCTAGGTGGTAGAGGTCATTGGTTTTGAAGGTACTGTTGAAAGAGCCTTGGTGATTTGCCGCAGTGCATCTTATAGATGGTACATGCTGCTGTCACTGTACATCAGTGATGGAGGGAGTGAATATTTGAGGTGGTAAAAGGAGTGCCAATCAAGCAGACTGCTTTGTCCTGGATAATGTTAAGCTTCAATTGTTGTTGCAATGCACTCTTACAGACAAGTGAAGAGTGTTCAATCACAATTTATACTTGCGCCTTGTAAATGCTGGACAAGCTTTGGGGAGATAGGAGATGAGTTACTCACTGCAGAGTTCCCAGCCTCTGACTAATTGTCACAGTACAGTTAAGTTTCTAGTTAGGTAGTCAAACTGGTGATTGTTGACTTAAGTATATTGTCCTGAATCAGGAACATTCGTCAGTATTTTCAATGGATCTGATACTTGTGCAGTTTTAGTTTCCTTATTTAAAGGAGGACGTTCTTGCATTGGAGGCAGTTCAGAGGACGTCAACTAGATTGATACCTGGTATGAGCAGGTTGTCTTATGAAGATAGGTTGGAAAGACTGGGCTTGTTTCCACTGGAGTTTAGAAGAGTGAGAGGTGACTTGATTGAAGTGTAGAAGATCCTGAACGGCATTGACAAAGTAGAGATGGAAAGGACGTTTCTTCTTGTGAGCAAGTCCGGAACAAGGGACATTTTTAAAATTAAGGGTGGCCCTTATTGAACAAAAAGGGAAGAATTATTTTTCTCTCAAAGAACTGTGCAACTGTGGAATCTCTGCATCAATAGAAGCAGATTCATTGAATATTTTTAAGGCAGAAGTAGATAAGATTCTCATTGGGCAAGGGAATCAAAGGTTATTGGGATAGATGAGAATGTGGAACTCAATGTAAACAGAACAGCCATGATTTTATTGAATGGCAGAGCAGCCTCTGCTCCTAGTTCTTATGTTCTCATCATATATCTGAGTTGGGTTAGAGTCTTGAAGTACTGGGCTAATCATGTTATTAACCTGAGTCCGTCCTCGGCAGCTTCCTTACCAAACACTGCAGTGCTTTTCTGATCACCTTATTCCTCTTTCTGGAGTCGGGAATTATTAAATGTAGCTTAGCTTTGCCCAGGCTGAGTAACAATGGTCTGCAAATAGATTGAGCAGCATTCTCCAGAAGAGCAAAACTAAACAGAGGAAGAAGAAAACAAATTTTAAGATTTACTCTTGCCATTTTCAAATGGCTAAACTCTAAAGACATAACCCTATATGCCCGAACGCATACTCACGGGAGGGTTGTGAGAAGAAGAGGTGGCATTGACTTGGGCATTTTTTGTTGGTACTTCCATGCCAGGCAGTTCAGCTGAAATGGCAGGAAGAATATTTAAAGGGGCAGCGACCAGCATATAAGGCAATTATATAAATGGCAATGTGTACAATTTCAGCAAGACAAGAACGATGCATACACACACACAACACTATTTTACTCAGAATTATAGAATGGTTACTGCACAGGACACTATTTGGCCCACCATGTCTATGCTGGCCAGCTGCAAGAGTTGCTCAGAGAGTCCCACTTCCTCACAACAACTTTTCTTTTCTTGTTAGGTACTTATCCAATTCCATTTTGAAAGCCCCAATCGAATCTGCTTCCACTACACATGCTTGGCAGTGCATTCCAGATTCTAACCACTTACTGCATAAAGTTAATAACTTACTTGTCATAGCTAAGCCTTTAATCCCACCTTGGGGAAAGGTGAAACAGAGCAGGGTGCTGTCAGGATCCCAAGTTGACAATATTGTCAGGACCTTCCCACTTGCATGCTCCAGAATCCAACTCCCCCAAACTGGGAAACATCTGTTCATTCATTTCCTGTTTTATCCCAGATCTTAAAAGATCACAATGATGAACTTCATTATATATGATGAATTCAGTAATGCTGGTTTCAAAAAAGACTTGCAATCATATAGTGCTTTTCACAACCTAAAATGCTCAACAGCCAATGAAGTATTTTTTAAAGTGGGGTCACTGTTGTAAGAGAGCGCTGTCCGAGGCAGGTCAGTACTGAGGGAACGCTCTTTGGAGAGCCAGCGCTGAGGGAACGCTGTCCGAGGAGGGTCAATACTGAGGGAGCGCTGTCCGAGGCAGGTCAGTACTGAGGGAGCGCTCTCCGTGGAGAGCCACTGCTGAGTGAGCCCTGTCCGAGGAGGGTCAGTACTGAGGGAATGCTGTCTGGGAAGGGTCAGTACTGAGACGGCCCTGTCCGAGGAGGGTCAATACTGAGGGAGCGCTGCCCGAGGAGGGTCAATACTGAGGGAGCGCTGCCCGAGGAGGGTCAATACTGAGGGAGCGCTGCCCGAGGAGGGTCAATACTGAGGGAGTGCTGTCCAAGATGGTCAGTACTGAGGGAGATCTGCTGAGGAGGTTCAATACTGAAGAAGTGCTGCCTGAGGAAAGTCAGTACTGAGGGAGCACTGTCCGAGGAGAGTAAGTACTGAGGAGCTCTGGCCAAGAAGAGTCAGTACTAAGGGAACTCTGACTAAGGAGGGTCAGTACTGAGGGAGCGTGTCCAAGGAGAGTCAGTACTGAGGGAGCTGTATCCGAGGAGAGTCAGTACTGAGGGAGCTGTATCCGAGGAGAGTCAGTACTGAGGGAGCTGTATCCGAGAAGAGTCAGTACTGAGGGAGCTGTATCCGAGAAGAGTCAGTACTGAGGGAGCTGTATCCGAGAAGAGTCAGTACTGAGGGAGCTGTATCCGAGAAGAGTCAGTACTGAGGGAGCTGTATCCGAGAAGAGTCAGTACTGAGGGAGCTGTATCCGAGAAGAGTCAGTACTGAGGGAGCTGTATCCGAGAAGAGTCAGTACTGAGGGAGCTGTATCCGAGAAGAGTCAGTACTGAGGGAGCTGTATCCGAGAAGAGTCAGTACTGAGGGAGCTGTATCCGAGAAGAGTCAGTACTGAGGGAGCTGTATCCGAGAAGAGTCAGTACTGAGGGAGCTGTATCCGAGGAGAGTCAGTACTGAGGGAGCTGTATCCGAGGAGAGTCAGTACTGAGGGAGCTGTATCCGAGAAGAGTCAGTACTGAGGGAGCTGTATCCGAGAAGAGTCAGTACTGAGGGAGCTGTATCCGAGGAGAGTCAGTACTGAGGGAGCTGTATCCGAGAAGAGTCAGTACTGAGGGAGCTGTATCCGACGAGAGTCAGTACTGAGAGAGCGCTGTACTGTCCAAGTGCCACTACGGATAGAATGTTGCAGAGTCAGAGTTACTGCCCTTCACGTGAGATTTGAGGTGCTGTCAGCTTTCTCAGGTGGACATTAGCCAGCTCATGGCCTTATGGCCCCACCTGCAAAGAAGTTTACCCCCAGCTCTCCTTGTCAACATTTTTCCTTCAATCAACATCAATACAACCGATTACTTGCTCATTTCCTCATTAATGTTTGTGGGATCTTCCTGTGTGCAAAGCAGCTGCTGCATTTCCTACATTACAACAGTGACTACATTTCAGTAAGTACCTCATTGGCTGTAAAGCACTTTGAGATGTCCTGAAGGCGCAATATAAAGGCAAATTCTAGTTCTTTATTTCAGTTGTACTGTATTGGTTACCTGATGTGGCGACAGAAGGTCCAGGTTATTTTCCAAGAGTTCAGCAACTGCAAGAAATGTGGCGTTGTCCAAGGATTGGATTTGTTCACAAGTTAAACCTTTCACTAACTCCCCAAAACTGAAAAGAGGAAACAATAGAAATGATTGAAACAGGAGAAAAAGCCAATATTTACATTACATCCTCAACATTTTGCACCAAATTGATGATTATTCTGAGGTAGGGCAGCAAGGGAGCCATCTCCAGGACAGCAAGGTCCTGCAAACAGCAATTGTAATAAATAGCCAGTCAGTGCAGAACTGAGCAGTGCTGCACTGTCAGAGGTGCTGTCTTCAAATATAATATTTAAAATGAGTCTCCCCTCTCAGGTGGACGTGAAAGATCCTGCAGCCATTATTCCAAAGGAAAGCAGGGAAGTGCTATCCAGTGTCCTCCCCAATATTCCTTCCTTCCCCAGTGCGAAAAAATTGGCTTTTGTCTTCTTAAACTCTGACATTTAACACATAAAATTTAAAAGAAATTTGACAGGTTGAAGGAGACAGAGAGGGAAACGAAAAAAAGAAACAAAAAAAACAGGTAGACACAGTACTTACTCATATAAGCCCAACTTTGTGCCCTAGTCAATGCAGAGTTACCTATCGCAGCCAGGGGGACCATGAGGCTTTGGGAAAAGATGATTAGAAACATATTTTTCTTTCTATAACAGATTCATTACCTGATTGTTTCGTTAGCAGGCTTCCCATCAGACACGATATTGTAAAGAAACAAAGCCTACAAACGATAAGGAGAGTCAGAGAGTAAATTAATGCTAATTCAGTAGCAACACACATAAATAAGACAGGCCGGTGAATAAAAGGCAATGATTTCTTTTCTACCTCATTAGTGGTTAAGTTGAGGAATGTGGAAAGGGCTTCCTGCTGTCAATGGATTATTTATCAAGTTGAGGTCAGTACTTCAGGTCAGCAGATTTGCCCAAATCACAGGGTTTTACAGACCCACCTGCCTATCCTTTAGGTTGCCAAATCACCCCCACCCCACCCAAGACAAATCTTCAAAGTGCCTTGCCTTCCTAACTGATCCAATGCAACAACCACTCCAACCCAATCTCCAATTATATTATCCATAGAGAGAGAACAGAGCCAACTTTTTGAGTCTGGATGACTATTTTCCAGAGCTAACAGCAAAGAAAATCAGAAGAGATTTATACACAGTGGAGCTGTGGTTAGCACTGCTGCCTCACAGTGCCAGGGACCCAGGTTCAATTCCTGGCTTAGGCCACTGTCTGTGTGGAATTTGTATGTTCTCCTATGTATGTGTGGGTTTCCTCCAGATGCTCTGGTTTCCTCCCACAATCTGAAAAATGTGCTGGTCTGGTGGATTGGCCATGCTAAATTCTCCCTCAGTGTACCCGAACAGATGCTGGAGTGTGGCGACTAAGGGATTTTCACTGTAACTTCATTGCAGTGTGAATGTAAGCCTACTTGTGACTAATAAATAAACTATTACTTTTACTATGAAGGGGAGGGGGCAGTAATTGGACAAAGGAATGTAAATGAAGATGAAGAAGGCTGAGAAAGGTGTTAAAATTGTCCATCAAGTGACCAGAATGTGTGAATGGCAGAACAGAGTATACAGATGGTTAAGGCCCTGATGTGTGTGTGTGTGTGTGTGTGTGTGTGTGTTGGGGGGGTGAGGGGTTGGCAAGGTTGGCGAAATGCGGAGACTGGTGGGGTGAAAAGTGAAGACAGGGGTGACCCTTTCCTAGTTCTGGAAGGGAGGGAAGGAGGTGAGAACAGCCCAGAGATGTGTCAGACACAGTTGTGAGCCTTGTCAACCACAGTGGGTGGAAAACCACAATTGAGGAGGATTACCTCCTCCCTGCTCACCATCCCAGGTCCTATACACCCCTTCCAGGTAAAACATCACTTCACATGCACCCCCTTCAATCTGGTCTATTGCATTCGCTGCTCCCAATGCAATCTATTCTATATTGGAGAGACCAAATGCAGACTGGGTGACCACTTTGCTGAACAACTTCAGTCCGTCTGCGAGACCTTCCTATTGCTTGCCACTTCAACACCACCCTGCTCTGTCCACATATCTGTCCTTGGCCTTTTACAATGTTCTAGTGAATTCTAATGCAAACTGGAGGAACAGCACCTCATCTTCTGATTAGGCACTTTACAACATTCCAGACTGAACATTGAGTTCAACATCTTCAGAGCACGAACTCCTTTCTTCACTCTCACCCCATTTCTATTTATTTTATTTCATTTAGTTTTCTTCTTTTCATCTCATTTATCCATTTTTATCATCCTTCTTTCTCACTTCCATTTTTCCACTTCCACTCTCCATCTTGCTCCATCCCCCACATCAGGGCAACTGCTTTAACCATCCGTATCTCTGTTCTGCCATTCACATATTCTGATCACTTAATGGATACTTTTTTGCACCTTTCTCAGCCTTCTTCATTCTTATTTACATTCCCTTTGTCCGAGTATTGCTGTCCCCACCCTCACAGAATAAATCTCTTCTGATTTTCTTTGCTCTTAGCTCTGATGAAGGGTCACAGACTCAAAATGTTGACTCTATTCTCTTTCCACAGATGCTGTCAGACCTGCTGAGATTTTCCAGTATTTTCTATTTTTGCTTCAAGGTCCAGCATTCGCAGTATTTTGCTTCTATCCAATTTTATTATGACCAACAAATAAAAGTCTTCAAAGAAAAGATGAAAAAAACAATTTAAAGAAAAATGCCCTCATGATTTCTCTTTCACGGAAAGTGGGCGTCACTGGCAAAGCCCGCAACCATTTCAGAAGGCAGTTTAGAGTCAACCACATTGTAGTGGTTCTGGAGTCACAGAGGCCGGACCAGGTAAGGATGGCAGATTCCCCTCCCTAAAAGACATTAGTGAACTAGATGGGTTTTTATAACAATCAATGATAGCTTCATGGTCACCATCACAGAGACTAGTTTTATATTCCATTAGCGTTATGACACCATCTCCTCCATTACACTCATGGCGTTGCCCTGGGAGATTCATTCATGGAGACTCCAGGCCAATCTGGAGGGCAGGCAACCCTATCAGAAACAAAGTCACAAAATATGTCTCTCAGGCAAATGCAGAGGAGCAATCTTGCACTGGCACAATTGATCATTGCCAACAGGGCTGTGGAATCAAGTTAGCAAAGCAAGGCAGAGGTAGGGGCTGTGGGATATTTCAGGTCCAATTCTACCTGTGTGATATAAATCACACTGAGGTCCAGGGAGAAATTGTGATCCATTTTGGTCTGTTTTTAAATTCATAATTCAGTTACTGCAAGATATCAAGAAACTGTTTAATCCATAGGTTAGGGTGGCAAATTTACCTGACTTCGTCTCAACTCCTTGTGGACTAGCTGGGTAATGTTGTAGTTCTTTGCTCTAAGCAGGCTGGAGAGAGGCAATTCTTTTAAGAAGGACCCATTCAACAGGTCTAGCACAGAGGAGATATCCTTAGTTTCAACAATCTGTAAATCAGAGAGGAAGTGTTCAGGATCGAGAAGAAAAGAAAAATCTAGTAGCAGGTAAGAATAAAGCCGGGTATTTCAGTGATTAAACATTACACGTTACCTTAGTGACCACAGCCAATTGTTGAGCTGCTGAAAGCTTTGCTGCATGATCAGACAGTGTGCCTTTCACAGCCTGGGCCAGATCATCAGCGCTGGTGCTATAGAACACATCTGCACTGACTCCCAGTACCAACTCGCCCAACTGGCTGATGTTAAAGAGTGACAGCTGCTGCAAAGTGGAGGGAATGAAACATAAATGATGAGTGCAATCTCACTGAAAACACGCCCTTCCCTGGATTTCAACTTGCCCCATTGAACGCTATGCTGTGATCATTATAAAATGGTACAGCATAGAAGAAGCTCATTCAGCCCATTGTGCCTCGATTGCTCTTTTGAAAGAGGTATTCAATTCTTCCCACTCTCCTTCTCTTTCCTTGTGCCCCTGCAAATTTTTCATTTTCAAATATTTATCCAATTGAAAGTTACTATTGAATCTGCTTCTGCAACTCTTTCAGATTTGTACATTCAGATCATAATGTGTTAAAACAATTCTTCTTTGACTTCTCTCTGGTTTTTTGCCAGCTATTTTAAATCTATGTCCTCAATTACCCATTTGCACATTAATGGAAAGTTTCTATACAATTATTCTCAGTAATTTCTCAAATCCAAAAGATAAGAGTTCACTCTTTAACATTCAGTATGTACAAAGTTTCCAAATCACACCTCCATTTACCTTACTGTCTCCAATAAATTTGTCGGCGAGGATGATCATCTGGCTCTTTGTCCACCCACTCACTGTCCTTAGGACAGAGATGGCGCCCCGTACGGCTTGTGGGGACAGTGACTCGAGCTGTATAAAGGACAGCCCTGCAATAGCATCAGAAATGGAGTCCAACGTTTCATTCAGAGTTTGGTTTTTCAGGACCAGCTCAAGGAGTTTGGATTTCAGCTGAAAAAGAAAAAAGAATCAAGAAACCAAAGTAGAAAAGCAAGCTTCCACCATAGGCAATGTTAAATTTGGTTTAATGGCGGCACCAAAAGTGTCAAAGGTCACAGGAGGGCTCTACAGTGGGCAGACATTTTGGGCGTTCACTTACCTACACAGACTCTCAATCCACCAACAGCATGGAAACAATTATTGTCATCTTGAAATGATTTCTCTGAATCATCTCCAGAAATATCAACTTTGTTAATCCTTAGTGTTGTGAATACTACTATGGAACACTTAGTTGAATCTGAGTTGCCTGATGATTGTATCTTTGCCACTGTACTACATGAGAATGATGCAGAATTAGTTCCAAGAGAGATGTCTACTGAAGTTCCAAATCACACTTCTAGATATGGGACAGCCAAATTCCAGAATGTTGTATACAACCAAAGCGGAATTGATGTCCTTCTAATCGACTTTCTTATTGACTGTTTACAATGATTAATGGTGCATAGTGGTGTCTAGAGTATTATTGATCCCATATATAACATCAAAGTAATTTGTTGTCATGCCCACAGATGTAAAGGGGGAGGGATATAATATATTTAAGTGGTAAGAATCATAGAATCCCTACAGTGCAGAAAGAGGTCATTTGGCCCATTGAGTCTGCACCAGCAACAATCCCACCCAGACCCTATCCCAGTAATCTCATGTATTTATCCTGCTAGTCCTCCTGACCCTAAGGCACAATTTTGCATGGCCAATAACCTAACCTGCACATTGTTGGACTGTGGGAGGAAATCAGAGCACCTGGAGAAAATCTACACAGACACAGGGAGAATGTGCAACTCCACACAGACAGTTACCCAAGTCTGGAATTGATCCCAGGTTCCTGGTGCTGTGAGGCAGCAGTGCTAACCATTGTACCACCATGTCGCCAAACATGGTTGCATGATTGCTTTAAGAGTTGGTCATTTGATTTGATGCTGATGTCATTGGGGTGTTTCAAGGGCCCCCCATTTGCTTTCATTTTCTACTCTAAACAGGCAACAGCTCCTTCAATAAATCTATTGTTGTTAGTTTGAATCCATGTACAAACCACATCTTTTTTTGTGTAAAACCCACAATACCTAACATAGTTAGGACATTACAAAAGAGCAGCATTGTAACAGGCTGTTCAGCCCAACTGGTTCAAGCTGGCATTTAAGCTCCCCACAATCATAAGAACATAAGAAATAGGAGCAGGAGTAGGCCATCTAGCCCTTCGAGCCTGCCCCACCATTCAATAAGATCATGGCTGATCTGTCGTGGCTCAGTTCCACTTTCCCGCCCTCTCCCCATAACCCTTAATCCCCTCGCTTATCAAAAACCCATCAACCCGCGTCTTAAAAATATTTAGCGAGGCAGCCTCCACCACTTCAACAGGCAGAGAATTCCAGAGATTCACCACCCTTTGAGTGAAGAAGTTCCTCCTCAACTCCGTTCTAAACCGCACCCCCCTTTATCTTGAGGCTGTGCCCCCTAGTCCTACTGTCCTTTCTGAGCGGGAAGAGTCTCTCCACCTCTATCCTATCCATCCCATTCATCATCTTATACATCTCAATGAGATCTCCCCTCATTCTTCTAAACTCTAACGAGTACAAGCCCAGTCTATTCAGCCTCTCCTCATAGCTCAACCCCCTCAACTCCGGTATCAGCCTAGTAGACCTCCTGTGCACTCCCTCCAAGGCCAAAATATCCTTGCGTAAGTGCGGCGACAAAACTGCACACAGTACTCCAGCTGCGGCCTCACCAATGCCCTACACAGCCGCAGCAAGACCTCCCTACTTTTATATTCAATCCCCCTCGCTATGAAGGCCAGCATTCCATTAGCCTTCCTGACCACCTGCTGCACCTGCAAGCTGGGTTTTTGCGACTCATGCACAAGGACCCCGAGGTCCCTCTGCACCGTCGCCTGCTGCAGTTTTTCGCCACGTAAGTAATAGTCCTTCCTACCATTATTCCTACCAAAGTGGACCACCTCGCACTTGCCAACATTAAATTCCATTTGCCAGTTCCTGGCCCATTCGCCCAGCCTATCTAGATCCTTCTGCAGACTCTCCACACCCTCCACGCAATTTGCCGTTCCACCAATCTTGGTGTCATCAGCAAATTTCGACACCATACGCTTGGTTCCCTCCTCCAGACCATCTATATAAATGGTAAATAGCTGAGGCCCCAGCACCGACCCCTGGGGCACTCCACTAGTCACCAACCGCCAATCCGAATAGCACCCATTGACCCCCACTCTCTGCCTCCTATTTGACAACCAATCCTCTATCCACGCTAACACCCTACCCCCAACTCCATGCCCCCTTACCTTCTGCAATAACCTCTTGTGAGGTACCTTGTCAAACGCCTTCTGAAAATCAAGAAAGACCACATCCACTGGCTCTCCTCTATCCACCGCCCCAGACACATCCTCATAGAACTCCAATAAATTTGTCAGACACGACTTCCCCTTAACGAAACCGTGCTGCGTCTGCTCTATCAAGCAATTCCCCTCAAGGTGCCTAGCCATTTCCTCCTTGATGACGGATTCTAACATTTTACCTACAACAGACATTAAACTAACCGGCCCTCCTTCCACTCCATTCTTCATCTCCTTCTTTTAGTAGAGTCAACTATTCCTTTATCCCGCATGTGTTAATCTAGTTTGCCCTCAAATGTATCTATACTATTCAGTGCAATCATTCTTTGTGGTAGTGAGTTCCACATTCTCACCATTGTCTGGATAAAGAACTTTCTCCTGAATTTCTTAATAGATTTTTTTAGTTACTCCTTTATATTTAAGGCCCTGAATTTTGGGCTCCTCTACAAGTGTAAACAAACAGGCTTTCTATGTCTAGGAGGGAATATGCATTCCTGAGGGATGTCCTACCTTCCTCACTGCAACTTGGAACCCCTTGAGGCGACTGCACTTAATCATCTGGTGGAGTAAACTGCGAGCTTCTCCAGCATCCAGCTCCTGGACATTGTCGAAGAAACAGACCAGAAGACCAAGCCTGGAAAAGGTTTTAGGAAAGAAAATGAGTGAGATTGTGCAAATGATATTAGGTCAACTTCCTGATTGCTGAGGTGCGCTTTAATAAAAAGGAGAGGGGGGTGCATTTGGTGACCTGGATGTATTTTGAGGGATACTAATTGCACCAGAGTAGCTGGTGTGAGTGCAGGGGAGGGAGCTGCCATTTACCTGTACACTGTGGAGGTGTTGGCCATGTCAAATCCACTGGCATCGATCCTTTCCTGGAAAGCTCTGGCTGTAGCTGGCGTGATGTCGTACACTGAATCCAACTGCTTTGTTGCATTGTCGTAATTAATAAACAGTCGTATCTGCATTTGAAAATAAAATCACAAGCACACCCATCCACTAAATTAGAACTAACTTTTTACTGGTACACCACTAGCCCTTAAGGGGGCCACTCAACGTCCCACCCCATCTCTGTAACTTCCTGCAGCCCTACGACCCTTTAGGATTACTGCATCCTCTCCGATTCAGGCCTCCAGTCCAACTCCCATCTTTGTTCCACAGTGAGAATATTTTTACTTTAAACTGAGGTGTTATTGGTGATAAATGAAGCTCCTTTGCTAATTATTACATGCTGAATCAGTAAGGTACCATCTCCGATGGAGTAGAAACTCATGCACACTGGATTATTGGCACAATGGCATGGGTGCTTGCCACCTTTTTGACTTAAGAGTTGATTAGCGGCTGCAGATTTCACTTTCAGAGACCCATTTAAAGGCCACAAGATATCAAGGGACAAGATAAGGCCTTTCAGCCCCTCAAACCTGCTGGTCAACCTGAATTAGGTCTCAGAGCTTTTCACTCACCTCATTTAAGCTGATCTTCTGGATCTCCTCCAGAGGAAGATGGACAATGTACCTCCCCAAAAACCACAGGTTCTCTGCGGTGATCCACGATTCAATTCCACTCTCCCCTGTTTTGGGAAAAATGAAAAAACATTCTTTGTTGTGATTAGTTCACCCTTCTCAAAAAGGCCCAGTTCTATTGATTTTGAGTCAACCTACCAGGTGGTTTATAAGATTGCTGTAGGCTCTGCCTCATCCATTCGTATATTGCTCTTTGTGTACGCGCAGTCATTTTGTCATAGAGCTCCTTAAATACAGTTGTTCTGGAAGAACCAAAGTAATTGTTCTTTATAAAGTTAGAGAGAACAAAGATAACATCTACATCATGGGATCCAAGATTAATCACTTGGTAATAATTGGAAAGTCGACTGTGGGGGTTTGTGGACATTATAACCATTCATAGCAATACAGACTGCTAAGGTTGAGTTTTGCTGGTCAGTTGAGTCCTTGTTCTTGGCCAGTAAAGAGTTCAGACATTCTGGCCACAAAAGAATCACTATTGATGGTTCAGGACCTGTTATAACAGTAGCAAACGAACAGATACAGTCCCTCGGTACTACACTGAGAGTTTGTACCATCTTGTATTCAGAATTATGGATTATGTGCCCGAGTGTCTGGAATGGGGCTGGAATCTTTCTGACTCAGAGACAAGAGTTCAGTCTATAACAGTGAAAAAAAGAAAGTCTTGCATTTCTATAGCACCTTGCACAACATCAGAATGTCCCAAAGCACTTAACCACTAATTAAATGTGTTATGAAGTGTAGTCGCTGATCTAATGTAGGAAACATAGCAGCCAATTTGCAAACAGCAAGCCCCAACTGACAGCCAAGTGCCGACAACCCGAAAATGGGTTTTATGATATTAGTTGAGGGATGAATATCAATGAAGGAAAGACAGATGTGCTGCTCTGAGGGCTCAATGGATAAATGCATTTCACAACTGATCTATACCAACCCAGGGAGGCACAATGCTTCAGAACAATGTGTTCAGAATAATTGTGGGTGTTTGGGGCAAGGATAGGAACAGAAACGTTAGTCAGCATTTTCAAGCTTCCTCAACCATTCTAGTGAGAGAACTAACAGGAATAGGGAAACAGAGGCAGTCCTCCATCGGCGCTCACTGTCAAGGTGTACATGAAATTGGCAGCCACGCATATATGGTAGTGCACACTATCACAAAGCAATGTCCACCATCCCTCAAGGAATACAGTAACAGGTTAGGAAACAGTACAATGGATAAGTTAAATCTTACATATTTTTAAAAGTCTCTTCCTGAAGATCTTTTGGCATGTTCACAATCATCTCTGGTTGCAGGTAGATGGCTGAAGACAGTCTCAGTGCCATGATCAACAGCTCCAAACACTGAGAGGAGCTGATCAATGGTAAACACTTCTGCCAGCTGGTTTCAAAGAGAGAACGGTTCCCTCCGGGTATCTGCATTATCTGGTTTTTAATATGCCCAAAGTCAATGGTGATGAATGCAATCTGGGCAAACAAAATGGAGAGAGAGAGCAAGTGAGAGTTCTGGATACAATCATCATGTCACAGAGCTAGCACAAATCCATAGTCTCAGAATAGAATTCCAACAGTTATTCTACAAGGTGAGACTGAACACACTACAGTTGTATTTACTGGTATTTAGGAAGATGTGGGATGATTTTATTGATATTTTCAAGGTGTTGAGGAGTATATTACACAGGTTGGGAACTCTAAGATGAGGGGCAAGGTCTACGAATTAGAAGCAGACCTTTCAGAAGTGAAATCAGGAAACATTTCTACACACTAAGAACGGAATTTAATGTTCCCCTGAGGAAGTTTGGAAGGTCTGTAGGCAACCTTCCTATCTTGATGCCTGGTGAAGCCCATAAGTGGACAATGAAGGGATTTCTGCCCTAGGGGTCCTTGATTTCAAGGGAAGTCCACAACTGGCCACTTAGTTGCCTGATTGGGGTTTAATGAGGTGACCTTTCCCCAAAGGAGTTGACCAGGGAAAGATAAATGTGCTGCAATGATGATTCAGTGGATAAATTCATTGTGTCACTTTGATTAAATTCCACCCTGAGGATAGTAGAAATTTGGAATTGTCTTGTGCAAATGGTGAGTCTCTTTGAATGATGGGATAGGCTTGAGAGTCAGAGTGGTCTCCTCCTGTTTCTGGTCCCATTTGTTCTGGTCCTCCTGTTTCATTCCGTTTGTTCTTATCCTTCTAGAAGATCAACTCTCCCCTCCCTGAGAGGAGGTCGTTCAGTCCCTCAAATCTATTCCAGCATTCAGTTGGGTCATGGCTGATCAACATTTTAACTCATTCATCTGCCTTTGCTCCATATGTCAAACAGGAACATATCGATCAGAATCTTGAATGAACTCCAGCATTCAAAACCTTTTAGGGGAGAGAATTCCTGATTACCACTACTCAAGTTGCTTCCTGCTCTCACTTCATAGAATCCCTTGTGTGCAGAAGGAAGCTATTCAGCCCATTGAACCTGCACTGACAACAATCCAGACCCTATCCCCATAACCCACGTATTTACCCTGCTAGGGGGTATTTACGTACATACCCCCGATAGTAAGTGTCAGTTTAGCACGGCCAATCAACTTAACCTGCACATCTTTGGACTGCGGGTGGAAACCGGAGCACCCAGGAGGAAACCCACACAGACACAGGGAGAACACGTAAACTCCACACAGACAGTGACCCAAGGCCGGAATTGAACCTGGGTCCCTGGCGTTGTGAGGCAGCAGTGCTAACCACTTGTAAATGGCCCAGTAATAATTTCAAAATTATGCCCTTTTGCTCTGGCTTCCCCATCAAAGTTTCTACTTTAGTGAATTTCTTTCACACTTTAAACATCTTGAAGAGATTACTCTTCTAAACTCGTGCCAATACAAACTTAGTTTAAGTAACCTCCTTTTATTTGAACACTTTAAACTGCATGTTCACTACTGGTATTTAAATGAGAGCAGCGAGATTTATGTTTACTACAAAATATCACAGATATCAGTTAACTGAAAAATATCAGTAACAATTAAAGTAAAATGATGTTTTACAGTGACAGGCCAATGAAAACAATTGTCAATAAAACAGTCGGTATAGGGGTCTTGGAAGTGTCTTAATGGCTCATTGTGCATTGGCAAGCTGGTTTAAAAAGTCATCAAAATCAGCAAGGATTGATCCTGAACCTGTGCAGCGTTAACTGATCTCAGCCAAGAAAATAACAGAAGTAATGCAAATGGTCATTACTGAGCCAGGGAAATACATTAGGCAGAGTTCCTGCTCTTAACTGCCCACTGTATACTGGGGGCTAGGACAATAGCGGGGGGAGGAGTCATAGACGTTTACAGCATAGAAACAGGCCCTACGCCTCAACTTGTCCATTCCACCCTTTTCTTAACCACTACGCTAGTCCCAATTGTTCATGTTTGGCCCAAATCTCTCTGTACCCATCTTACTCATGTAACTATCTAAATGCTTTTTAAGAGACAAAATTGTACCCGCATCTACTATTACCTCTGGCAATTGTTCCAGACATTCCACTCTCTGAAAAAATTGCCCCTCTGGACTCTGTTGTATCTTTTCCCTCTCACCTTAAATCTATGCCCTCTAGTTTTTGATTCCCCTACCTTTGGGGGAAAGATGTTGACTATGCTCCTATGAGGGGCATAGATCAACATATTTTGATTTATGCCCCTCATTATGTTATAGACCTCTATAAGATCACCCCTAAGTCTCCTATGTTCCAGAGGAAAAAGTCCTAGTCTATCCACTCTTTCCTTATAACTCAAACTATCAAGTCCTGGTAGCATCCTAATAAATCATTTTTGCACTCTTTCTGTTTAATAATGTCCTTTCTATGATAGGGTGACCAGAACTGTACACAGTACTCCAAGTGTGGCCTTACCAATGTCTTATACAATTTGAACAAGACGTCCCAACTCCTGTATTCAATGTTCTGACCAATGAAACCAAGCACGTCAAATGCCTTCTTCACTACTCTGTCCATCAGTGACTCCACTTTCAAGGAGCTATGAACCTGTACTCCTAGGTCTCTTTGTTCTATAACTCTCCCTACCATTAACTGAGTAAACCCTGCCCTGGTTCAATCCATCAAAATGCATTACCTTGCATTTATCTAAATTAAACTCTATCTGCCATTCATCAGCCCACTGGCCCAACTGATCAAGATCCTGTTGCAATCCTAGATTACCTTCTTCACAGTCCACTATGCCACCAATCTTGGTGTCATCTGCAAACTTACTAACCATGCCTCCTAAATTCTCATCCAAATCATTAATATAAATGACAAATAACAGTGGATCCCGCACCAATCCCTGAGGCACACCGCTGGTTACAAACCTCCAGTTTGAAAAACAATCCTCTGCAACACCCTCTGCCTTCAGTCATCAAGCCAATTTTGTATTCACTTGCCTACCTCATCCTGGATCCTGTGAGATTTAACTTACGCAACAATCTACCATGTGCTACCTTGTCTAAGGCCTTCTAAAGTCCATGTAGACAACATCAACTGCACTGCCCTCATCTAACTTCTTGGTTACCCCTTCAAAAAACTCAATCAAATTTGAGAGACATGATTTTCCATTCACAAAGCCATGCTAACTGTCCCTAATCAGTCCTTGCCTCTCTAAATGCCTACAGAGTGGTTGATGAGCAAGAGGTAGAGGTGTTTACGGAGCTTACCAATTTCTGATGCTTAAGGCCTATGGCAGCTGATGGTACGGTCACCAATGGTGGAGCAATCAAAACTAGGGATGCTCAAAAAGCTGAAATTGGAGGACTGCAGGGACCTCAGAAGGTTGTGGAACTCGGGATATTACAGAGATATACAGTGTTAAATTAGAAGGAGAGGTTCATAACTCAAGAATACAGCATGATCTGATCAAGATGCTTAAAGCATTGAAGGAATTTGATGAGTTAGGGGAGACTATGGAGGGATTTGAACATGAGAACAAACAGCTACAGATAATACAAAGATATTGCTCCAACCTCTATGATTTTGCCACCATAGAAATATTTTGTACTGAGTAAGAAGGTTGAGATTTTCATTTGCTGTAAGTCAGCAGCCAGTCGCCTTGGCTGGAGGACAATTTCTCTGAAATAATTGGAGAATGCATTCTGAAAGAAAAAAAAGGTCAGAAAAGAACATCTCAGAGAGCTCAACACAAAATTTAACAAGCCACTACATTATAGCTTCAAAATCGTTGGCATACAATTATATTAACATGATCAATTGGGCCAGTGGGCTGATGTGACAGCATGGATAAAAGTTGGTTGAGTGACAGGAAATAGAGTCAGAGTGAATGATGTTTTTCACTTGGAAGAAAGTTATATAATGGGGATTCCCAGAAGTGAATGCTAGGATCAGTACTTGCCTTTGTCCATGTTAATGACCTAGATTTGGTGCATGTACAGGGCACAATTTCATAATCTGAAGATAACACAAAATTTGAAAGTACTGTGAACTGAGAGAAGGATAGTGATGAACTTCATGGGGACATAGACAGATTGGTGAAATGGGCAAATACGTGGCAAACAAAATTTAATGAAGGGAATTGTGAAGTGAATACATTTTAGTACCTAGAAGAAGAGGCAATTTAGAATAAATGGTACACTTTTAAACAGGATGCAGGAACAAGGGGACCCAAGTGTATATGTGCACAAATTGTTGAAGGTGGCAGTACAGGTTAAGGAAGTGGTTAATAAAGCATACTGGATCCTGATTTTACAAATTGAGGCATAGAGTACAAAATCCAGGATATTATGACAAGCCTTTATAAAACACCAGTTTGACCTCAACTGGAGAATTGTGTTCAATTCTGGGAACCACACTTCAGCAAAGATGTGAAGGCATTGGAGAGAGAAAGAGAGAATGCAGAAATGATTTACAAGAATGATCCCAGGAATGAGAGAATTCATATACATCGATAAATTGGAGAAGATGGGACAGTTCTCTTAGGACAGAGAAGGAGATTTGATAGAAATGTTTAAAATCTCAAGAGCTCTGAGCAGAGTAGAAAGAGAGGAATTGTTCCTTTTGGCAAAGAGGTTGAGAATCAGAGGACACTAATTTAAGCTGAATGGCAAAAGAAGAAAAAATGAAGTGAAGAAACCTTTTTTTTAAAAAAACAGACTGATTAGGGTTTGCACTGCCTGGGAGCTTATTGGAGGCAGTGTCAGTTCTGATTTACAAAAGGAAGTAAGCACCCAAAGAGAAAAAATTGCAGATCTATGAGGAAAAACAAAGGGTTGGAAGTTGCCAAATTGTTGTGGCAGGGAGCCAATGTGGTCTTGACAGGCCTATTTCTGTGCTGTAACTATCAATGATACCATTTCCAAGTCCCATTATCCATCTTCCAATAATCCTCATTCACCACATCCCTGGCCTTCTAGGCAGGGAAGCCCCACCACCCCACCATGACTAGGTCCCATCCACAGCCTTGGGCCCACCCAGTCAGAACCCATCTCCATAGCACCAGCCCCCATTCAATTGCCTTTGCACCACTTCCCAAAGGCAGGTCTGACTCCAATGGTGCTGACCCTTGATCAGCCCCTTTCAGCTCAAGGCTAGGCCCCATTCTCAAGATCCAACTCTCCCATGCGCATTTGAGAGCAAGTCCCATCACCACCAGCAAAAGGAAATTCCCAGCTCACACTCCTGTCACTGCCACTGCCATGTTCCAATTGCTATCCTTGAAACACATGCAAATCACAGCAATCGTTTTGTAATGGAATACTCTCCGCTTGGCTGGATGAGTGCAGATCCAGATAATTCTAAACACTCAACACCATCTAGGACAAAACAGCTTGTTTGATTGGCACCCCACCCACTACCTTAAATATTCACACACTTCATCACTGATACACAGTGCCAGCAGTGTGTACCATCTATAAGATACGATGCAGTAAATCACCAAGGCTCCATCAACAGCAGCTTCCAAATCTATAGCATCTACCGCCTAGAGAGACAAGGGCAGCAGATACATGGGAACATCATTACCTTCAAGTTATTCCCCCCCCCCCTCCACCGGTCACCCTAACTTGGAAATATAGGGCAGAATTTTCCTGCCCCATCTGCACGAGAATCATTGCGGATGGGACAGAACCAGGCAAAGGTCCGTTGACCTTGGGAGGGATTTTCCGGTCTTGGGGCGAGCGCAGAAAATCCTGCCCATAGTGTCCTTCCTTCACTGTCGCTTAGTCAAAATTTTATGACTCCCTCCCTGACAGCATAGTGGGTGTACCTTCATGGCGTGGACTGCAGCAGTGCACAAAGACAACTCATTACCACCTTCTCAAGGATAATTTAGGATGGGCAATAAATACTGACTTAGCCAGTGACGTCCACATCCTTTGAAGGAATAAATAAAACAGATATGCCAATGCCAGGTGGTGCTCCAGGTTTGGTCTTTGGGCAAAGTTGAGTTAGCTGATCCTAACTGGATAGCAATATTGGGATGGGGTTCTTGATTGCTGTGATTTGCATGGGGACATTGAACTATTTTTAAAACACATTATAAATACAAATTGTTGTTGTCTGCAAAGTTATAAATGTACTGGCACAGACATACATTTGAATTGCAAACATACAAAAAAAAGTATAGATCAAACCTGAAGCGAATGCAAACTAGATCCCTTTGAATGAAGATATCGCAGCATGTCTGCATAATATTTACTTGCGGAGTTATTCCTGGAATCCAGAAAACACATCATTAAGCTCACCGTTTAAAAAAAAATTTCACATTATTATTTCTTTTGAGTTGAATTACAAGAGTCCTTCCCCTCCTATCTGAGTGGATTGGAAACTTCCAATCTACTGTCTGTTTTTTTCAATTATGTCATATAGCATATCACCGTGTAGGACCATAAATTCTAGGGAAAGGATCCCAATTGTAGATAACCCAGTATTGATCCTCCAGTCAATCATATTGTTTCCAGATGCAGGGTAAACCTCTTCCGCTCTGCCTCAGCAATGCACTTTATTCCAATCTCATGAGTCCACTCCCCCATTCTGCACCCACTTTATGTCAACCCATTTCCCATGCTACCCAGGCTTGTGACTGACAGCCAAATTCAGTGTGGAGTGCTCTCCCCTCCATGTCAAAAGGCTAGCGATTCAACTCTCACTCCAGTGACTTCAATATGAAATCCAGGCTGACCCAGTGCAGCACTGTCAAGTGGGTGCAATAAAAACAATATATCACTATATTAAAGAGGAGCAAGGGAGTTCTCCCTATGTCACTATTTTAAAAAGGAAGGGAATTCATAGAATCCCTATAGTGCAGAAGGCAGCCATTCAGCCCATCAAGTCTCCATTGTCTCTCTGGCAGAGCATCTTGCCAGGCCCACCCCTGCGCTATTCCCATAATCATACATGCTTACCCCACTAATCTCGCTAATCTACACATTTAGGATACTAAAGAACAATTTAGCATGGCCAATCCATCTAATCTGCATGTATTTGGGAGGAAACGGGGCATCTGGAAGAAACCTATACATACATAACAAGAATGTGCAAACTCCACACAGACAGTGACCTGAGGCTGAAAATGAACTCAGAACACTGGCGCTATGAGACTGTGGTGACCTGGATATATCTATTGCTAAACCAACATCACAAAAACAGATGATGATCTGGTTAATATCTAATTGTTGTTTGAGAGAGTTTGCTATGCACAAATTGACTACTGTATTTCCTATATCAAACAGTGGTGGAACTTTCAAAAAGTACTTTCATTGATTACAAAACAACACTTTGAGACATTCTGAAGTTGGAAAAAGTACTATATAAATGAAAGTTTGTTCATTATTTCAGTTTTCTTTAAGATGAAGCCACAAATCTCACCTAAAGTATTCAAGTCCCTCGACAGTTCCTGAAAAAAAATGAAAAGGAGAGGATTTAAATGCATAAAACAAAATAAGATCTGGGAGAATATGTTTCAAGCAGTTTGATTCCGATTAATTTGAGTGAATCTCACCTTCTATGTACTTCCCATCCAACAACTTATCCTATAAGTAAGAAACACGTTTAAACAGTTAAACCCATGAATGTCAGCAAGAGGAAACAAATGAAATTAAATTTAAATAAAATCCTGTCACTAACCAGTATCTCTCTCAATTCAGCTGGTAAGTCTGTAAGAGGAACAATGAGTTAAAACTGATGCATGGCAGAGAGAAAGAAAATCCCAAATGTGTAAATGATACTCAATGTGGAGGTGCCAACTGGGATGGACACAGTAAGAAGTCTCACAACACCAGGTTAAGGTCCAACAGGTTTATTTGGAATCTCAAGCTTTCAGAGCACTGCTCCTTCATCACCTGATGAAGGAGCAGCGCTCCAAAAGTTCATGATTCCAAATAAACCTGTTGGACTTTAAACCGGTGATGTGAGACTTCTTAATAATCCTCTGCATGAAGTGTGCAATAGTTTGTGCAAGTTAAGGTGTCAGTCTTGGCTCAGTGGGTGACACTCTCACCTGGAATTCAAAAAATTGAGAGTTCAAATCCCACTGCAGTAACTTGAACACAAAATTTTAGACTGACATTCCAATGCAGCACTGCACAAATATTGCTGGGTCATAGGTGCTGTCTTCCAGGTGCAATGTTAAACCAAAGTCCTTTCAGAGTAAAAGATTCTTTTGAAAATAAGGCAATTCTTTTGAAGACAAGCAGGGGAGATATCCCTGGCACCCACGGCAATTTTCATCCCTCACACAAGCAGATTATCTGGTTGTTATCACATTGCTGTTTGTGGGAGCCTATTGTGACAAATTGTCTGCTACCTTTCCTTCATAGCAACAGTGATTGCAATTCCTAAACTACTTAATTGGCTTTAAAATTAGCATTGGTTTTGAGATCATGAGACGCACTATGGAAATGTTAGTCTTTTATTTGAAAACAGAGGAAACATATTTTCTATCAATTTTGTTCTCTCATTCAAGGGTCACTGCTCACAAGTTCCAGTCATCCAAGGAAGTATTCTTCAGACAGGGAAGGTAGAGTAAAGGGGCAGCATGGAGGGGAGGGGGGAACCAAAAATCAACTACTGATCACAATCCAGGGACCAGTACCTGGCCTCTTTTTAAGGTCTCTTTTAAAGTAAATACCTGAAAAATTTATTCAATAAACCTCAGTCCCCCTTTTAATAATGAGTTAAAAACTATTTAAATTAACTTGGCAATAAGTCTGCTTCTGAGATGTTATCTCCATTCAGTGTAGTCCAAGTTAAACCCACATGCCAACCCTTTGAAAAGTCAACCCCATGACCTTTGACCTAAAAAACATTGACTTTTACATGAGTAAATTTGGTAAGTCTTGGAGAAGGAAGTAAAGGCCAACAGAAGATGTGGAGAGTCCCCAGAGGAGGAGCTTGTAAAAGAGGAAATGCTTTTTAAATTCTTTATGCCTTCTCTCTTTCCCTCCCTCCTTCACAACAATGCTGCTGTTAATATGAAAATTAATTGAAAGACACAGATGCTTATAAAAATAATTCAAAAGATATATTTCTTACTTTCGCCAGGATCTTCATCAACAGTGAACCCAACTCTCCAAAAGTTCAGGATGACCAGCCAGATCCAGAAGTTTGGTTGCATCTTTACTTTGTTCCAGTGTGGTGTTGTTCCTGTGAACAAGTATGATGGACGATATTAATGAGAAACATCTCTTGCAGGATCAGGTAATGGGAAGGTTCACCACAAAAAGATCAGAGACATGATTTCCTTTCAGCTGCTTCAAACTTGAGGAATGTAACCTAAACCACCAGCAGTTTTATTTCCACAATAGTAATTTAGCAGATGTCCCAACCAGAGTCAAATGGTATAAGGCCTTCTACCATTGTGCTTGGTGCTGACTCCTTTAAAGAGCCAACCAATCAGTCCCATTCTCTGTTCTTTCCCCACATTTCATTGCAAATAATTGATAAATTCCCATTTTGAAAGTTTCTACAGTCTGCTTCCACCAGCCTTTCAAGCAGCACATTCTAGATCACAACTTCATGGAGTTAAAATAAATCCCATTTTCCCACCAATGGTTTTTATTAATTACTTTAAATCTGTGTTCTCTGCTCACTGGGGCCAGATGGGGTACCTGGACGAGCACTCAGATCCTGCGTAGACCATCTGGTGAGGGTATTCGTAGACATTTAACCTTTCTTTACACCAATCTGATGTCCCTATCTGCTTTAAGAAGACGACCATCATCCTTGTACCAAAGAAAAGCCAGGCAGCATACCTCAACAACTATCGCACCGTGGCTCTGACATTCATCATTATGAAGTGCTTCGAAAGGTCAGTCATAGCATGAATCAATTCCGGCCTCCCAGACTGCCTGGATCCATTACAGTTCACCTATTGCCACAACAGGTCCACAGCAGATGCCATTTCCCTGGCCCTACACTCAACCATGGAACATCTAGATAACAAAGTCACTTATGTCAGATTCCTATTGTCTACAGATCAGCCTTCACCATTATTCCTACAAAATTCATCTTCAAACTCCATGGCCTGGGGCTCGGCTCCTTCCCTGCGACTGGATCCTAGACTTCCTAACCCACTTACTGCAATCAGTGAGGATAGGCAACACCACCTCCTCCATGATCATCCTCAACACTGATTCCCTACAAGGCCTTGTCCTCGGCCCCTTACTGTACTCCATATACACCTATGATTGTGTAGCCAAATTCCTCTCCAACTCGATTTTCAAGTTTGCTGATGACACCGCTGTAGTGGGTTGTACCTCAGACAATAATGAGACAGAGTACAGGAATGAGATAGAGAATCTGGTGAACTGGTGCAACGACAACAATCTTCCTCTCAATACCAGCAAAACGCAAGAGATAGTCATCAACTTCAGGAAGCATAGAGGAGGACATGTTCCTGTCTGCATCAATGGGGATAAAGTGGAAATGGTTGAGATCTTCAGGTTTCTAGGTGTCCAGATCACCTACAACTTGTCTCATTCCCTCCACACTGATGCTATAGTTAAGAAAGCCCAGCAACGCCTCTACTTCCTCAGGAGGCTAAGGAAATTTGGCATATCTGCTACAACTCTCACCAACTTTCACAGATGCAACATAGAAAGCATTCTTTCTGGTTGTATCACAGCTTGGTATGGCTCCTGCTCCATCCAAAACCGCAAGAAACTACAAAGGGTTGTGAACGAAGCTAATTTATGTGATAAAACAAATCAAATCACTGATTCTTTGGCCACATTAGTAACAACTTGTATTTACAAAGTAACATTTATGTAAGAAAACATCACAAGGAGCTTCACAGGCGTGTTGTACGACACCAAGCCACAGAAGGAAATTAGGTCAAGCTTGATCAAAGGGAGGTTTTAAAAGAGTTTCTTAAAATAGGAAAGCAAGTTGGAGAAGTGCAAAAAGGGATTTTCAGAATTTCAGGGCCTTGACAACTGAAGGCACAGTCACCAAAGATGGAGCAATTATAACTGGGAATGAACAAGAGGTTAGAATTAGAGGGGCACAGATATCTTGGAGGGCTGTGGGGGCTGGAGAAGATTAAAGAGATCAGGAGAGATAAGGCCATGGAGGTATTTGAAAACAAGGATGAGAATTTTAAAGTGAAGATGTTGCTGGAACCAGTGTAAGTCAATGAGCACAGGGATAATAGGTGAACAAGACTTGCTGCATGTTAAGACGCAGACAAATGGGTAACTTCAGATGACCACTGATGGAATGTGTTCCTTACTTACATTATCAAAATCCCATCATAATTTTGATCACCTCTGTTAAATCTCCCTTCACACTTCTTTGGTGCACACTTTGTTGAATGACTTCCTTCTGCACTGTAGAGATTCTAGGATTCTCTGTTTCAAAGGAGAACTATTCTAGCTTATCCAGTCTTTCCACATAACCAAAGCCCCTCATCCTTGGTACCATTCTACTAATACAGTGATGGGCAACCTAGGCTAGTGAGTGGGCCACATGAATGCCCTCCTTCCTCTCAGTAGGCTCCAGATTGAAATTAAGCTTGATCCCTCACCGTGACCCCATGAGTAAGATTAAATATATTTAATACCTGTCGAGTATTTCATAATGAGCTATAGAAAATGCTTTATTATTTATATATTAATAAAACTATCAACTTCAAATGGTAAAACCAAAATAAATATTTACACTTTGGATGGCAAATCCTCTTCCCTAAAAGGGCATCATTGAAGTAATTGGGTTTTTATGCCAATCCAATAGTTTCAGATTCTTTTTGAGTCAAGTTTGCTGTGTGTAACTATTTTTACCATTTGGTTTACCAGACAGTCACACAGACAAAAATAATTTGCATTATTACAAAGAAGAAGGTAATGTGGCTATTTAAGGAAAAATGTAGTTGCATTAAAAGCAGCTTAGAGAAGATTTACTGGACTAATACTAGGAATGGGCAGGTTGTCTCATAAGGAAAGATTGGAGAGGTTAGGTTTGTATCCGTTAGAGTTTAAAAGAGTAAGAAGTGACTTGATCAAAACCTTGAAGGCCTTGAGAGGTAATGGCAGAGTGGATGTAGAGAAGATGTTGCTTCTTCTGGAACCTGGAATGAGTGGTCACTATTTAAAAATTAGGGGTCACTCATTTAAGATAGAGGGTAGAAGAAATCTTCTCTCCCAGAGGGTTGTGAGTCTCTGGAAGTTTTTTTCTTAAAAGGCAGCAGAAGCAGAGTCTTTGGAGATTTTTAAAGGCAGAGATAGATAGATTCTTGATTAACAAATGGGTGAAAGACTAAGGGGAGGTAGGCGGGAATATAGGGTTGAGGTTACAATCAGAACAGCTACAATCATATTGAATAGCAGAGCTGGGTGAAGGGGCCAAGTGGTCTACTCCTAATTCATACGGAAATCTGAGTGAAGATCCTATCACAGACCTTCCCTTTAGTTCTTTTTGCCATCCTCACTCCTTTCACTTGCTGAACTCTGATTTACATTTCTAACCTTTTCCCAGTTTTGATGAAGGGCCGTGGACTTGAAATGTTACCAGACCTGCTGGGCATTTCCAGCATTTCCTATTTTCATACCAAAAGCAAAGCACATTGCTTCACCCTTCACTTCACCTCTGACCTAAACCTTGCCAACTTCTTCACTCAAAGGGTGGTGAATCTCTGGAATTCTCTGCCCGTTGAAGTGGTGGAGGCTGCCTCGCTAAATATTTTTAAGACACGGGTTGATGGGTTTTTGATAAGAGAGGGGATTAAGGGTTATGGGGAGAAAGCGGGAAAGTGGAACTGAGCAGCGACAGATCAGCCATGATCTTATTGAATGGCGGGGCAGGCTCGAAGGGCTGGATGGCCTACTCCTGCTCCTATTTCTTATGTTCTTATGTTCTTATGAATGTGTGCCATCTACAAGATGCACTGCTAATTCGACAATATCTTCCAATGCCACAATCTCGACCACCTAGATTCAAAGAACAAGAAGGGCAGGCACATGGGAACACCCCACCTGTAAATCCGCCCCCTCCCCCCAACACCAGCCCCCCCCCCTCCCCCCCCCTCCATCACAAACAATCCAGTGGAACTGTATCACCCCTTCACTATCTCTGGGTCAAAATCCTGGAACTCCCACCTCAATAGCACTGTAGGTGTCTCTCCCCTCATGCACTGCCAGTTCTGAGAAGGCAATTCACCATCACCTTAACAAGGGCAATTAGGGATGGGCAATAAATGTTGGTCTTGCCAGTGACACCTGCCCTCCATGAATAAATTCAGCCTCTGGAGCTATATTTTTAAATCTGTACTTTTGGTAAATTGTCCGAAATACCTTCTACCCTTTGTTTGGAATTATCCAAAGAATTACTCCTTTTCAAGTATTTCCAAATTCTCTTTTGAAAGTTATTATTGAATCTGTTTGAGGCAGTTAATTCCAACTCATGACTATCTTGACAAAATGATTCCCCTCAACACCACCCCCGGCCCGGGTTCTTTCCCTGATTATCTTCATTCAAAACATAAAACCAGCCCCAATATCTGAATAACCACGATAAACGTGCACAATTCAATTTATAAAGGTGGGGTTTCCAGCCACTGCGAATGTTCTTGAATTATGCGGAAAACTTTTTTAAATCAAAATATTCCACTGAAAACAGTGAAATGTCTTAATGGCCGTTTTGAAAATAAGAGGAATACGTGGAATTGTAAATTAAACTGTTAACAGAGGAGAAAACAAATCTGATTTTGTTTTAGGTTTGTAATGGAGTTGCGATAAAATAGGAACCGGTCCTGAAAAGGATACAAGACAATCGATTCACTGTTCAATCTGTTACAGGATCGGGGTTAAAATTAACAGGTGGTTGCTAATATTCTGGGGCGTACTCAATGCATTTACAGATTCAGTAAGTTAACAGTGTGTACTGAAAGAGATGCAAAAAAAACCCTTCAGATTTAACACATCTTTCTTTTAGTTGAAATAAAGGCAATGCTTGAATTAATGCATTATGTAATGAGCCGCCGATGAAATTACACTTGTTTATGAAACTAACAAAACGCCCAATTAATTCTCCACAATATCCTTAAAAACATCCGCTGAAATTTATTCTTAGATCTGTGATCGCCAGGAAAAAAAAGAGAAAAGAGCGTATACCTGTGCAAACAAAGTCGTAAGTCTCTTACAAACTTTTCCCTTTTTTTGCCACTGGACTTTCCCCGTTCCCGATTCAGCAATCAGACACTTGAAGGAACAAGGAACTTTTATTTCAAACCCCTCCTTGCTGACGTTAACTGGGTGAAAGGTTACACCTGTCCTCGTTCTATGACTTGCATTTATATAGTATCTTTAAAGTAGTTATATATCCCAAGGCAATTATCATTCACCCCTTCACCCGCCTTGTCATTTTGGTCAGCTTTCAGAACGTCTTCAAGAATGGGAGAAAGGTGGCAATGGCCAAAAGTTCACTTAGGGTAGTCCTGAGTTGAGGCCCTCAAACAGCTCAAGACAAGGCTGATGAAAGTGGCGCAAAAGAAATTGGAGATGGGCAAGAGGTCAGGGTTTATTTTTCTTCATTAGGGGGACCTGGGAGTTGCTGGCTGGTCCACATTTATTGCCCATCCTTAGCTGCGTTTGAGAAGATGATGAAGAGCCAGTCACCTTCTTGAATTGCTGCAGTCCATGTGCCCTAAGGGAGGGAATTCCAGGATTTTGACCCAGAGTCTGTGAAGGAAGACAATGTATTTCCAAGTCAGGATAGTAGGGTTGGAGCTATTTAGAGGGTTCTAGAGCTGGAGAAGTTTACAGAGGAAGGGAGGGGTGAAGCTGTGGATGGATTTTTAGTAGCAGTTGCTTCACTGCTCTTGGGTCAAATTCTTGGAATTCCTTCCCTAACAGTACAGTGGGTGTACTTACATCTGAGGGACAACAGTGGTTCAAGAAGGTAGCTCATCACCATCTTCTGAAGGGCAACTAGAAATAGGCAATAAATGCTGACTTAGCCAGCAATGCCTATATCCCATCAACATTTTTTAAAAATCTAGGATGAGAATTTTAAAATCAAGAATTGCTGGATTGGGAATCAGCACAGGTCAGTCAGAACAAGAGTGAAAAGGACTTGGTTTTGATTTGATTTATTATTGTCACATGCATTGGTATACAGTGAAAAGTATCGTTTCTGCACACTATGTAACAAAGCATATCATTCATAGAGTTCATTGGGGGGAAGGAAAGGAGAGGGTGCAGAATATAATGTTATACTCATAGCTAGAATGTAGAGAAAGATCAGCTTAATATAAGGTGGAAAGGCAAATTGTGTGGAGGGTGTGGAGAGTCTGCAGAAGGATCTAGATAGGCTGGGCGAATGGGCCAGGAAATGGCAAATGGAATTTAATGTTGGCAAGTGTGAGGTGGTCCACTTTGGTAGGAAGAATGGTAGGAAGGACTATTACTTACGGGGCGAAAAACTGCAGCAGGCGACGGTGCAGAGGGACCTCGGGGTCCTTGTGCATGAGTCGCAAAAACCCAGCCTGCAGGTGCAGCAGGTGGTCAGGAAGGCGAATGGGATGCTGGCCTTCATAGCGAGGGGGATTGAATATAAAAGTAGGGAGGTCTTGCTGCAGCTGTATAGGGCATTGGTGAGGCCGCAGCTGGAGTACTGTGTGCAGTTTTGGGCGCCGCACCTGCGCAAGGATATTTTGGCCTTGGAGGGAGTGCAGAGGAGGTTTACTAGGCTGATACCGGAGTTGAGGGGGTTGAGCTATGAGGAGAGGCTGAATAAACTAGGCTTGTACTCGTTAGAGTTTAGAAGAATGAGGGGAGATCTCATTGAGACGTATAAGATGATGAATGGGATGGATAGGATAGAGGTGGAAAGACTCTTCCCGCTCAAAAAAGACAGTAGGACTCGGGGGCACAGCCTCAAGATAAAGGGGGGGCGGTTCAGAACGGAGTTGAGGAGGAACTTCTTCACTCAAAGGGTGGTGAATCTCTGGAATTCTCTGCCCGTTGAAGTGGTGGAGGCTGCCTCGCTAAATATTTTTAAGAAGCGGGTTGATGGGTTTTTGATAAGAGAGGGGATTGAGGGTTATGGGGAGAGGGCGGGAAAGTGGAACTGAGCCACGACAGATCAGCCATGATCTTATTGAATGGCGGGGCAGGCTCGAAGGGCCAGATGGCCTACTCCTGCTCCTATTTCTTAAGGTTGGTCCATTCAAAAGTCTGATGGCAGCAGGGAAGAAGCTGTTCTTGAGTTGGTTGGTATGTGCTCTCAGACCTCTATCTTTTTTCTGATGGAAGAAGGTGGAAGAGAGTATATCTGGGGGGCGTGCGGTCCTTGATTATGCTGGCTGCTTTTCTGAGACAGCAGGAAGTGTAGACGTAGTCAGTAGATGCAAGGCTGGTTTGCATGATGGACTGGGCTACATTCACAACCCTTTGTAGTTTCTTGCAGTCTTGGTCAGAGCAGGAGCCATACAAATCTGTGATACATCCAGAATGGATGTTTTCTATCCTGCATCTATGGTACTTCTATGGTAAAAATTGGTGAGAGTCGTAGTTGACGCGCTGAAAATCGTAGCCTCCTGAGAAAGTAGAAGTATTGGTAGGCTTTCTTAACTATAGCATTGGCATGGAAGGACTGGGACAGGTTTTTGGTGATCTGGACATCTAGAAACTTGAAGCTCTTGACCATTTCCTCCCCATTAATATAGACAGGGGCATGTCCTCCATTTTGCTTCCTGCAGTCAATGACTATCTCCTCCATTTTACTGACATTGAGGGAGAGATTATGGGTATGAGCTAAGGTAAGAGAAGAACTTTGGATGAGCTAAAGTTCACAGATTGGGGTAATGGGAATAGTTGGGTTTAAAGATAACAAAAGCAGAATAAAGTGTTCGCTTTCCAATCTGCACTTGAAAGTGGGCTAAACAAAACAGGGTGTATGAGAATGGATGTGTTGGGATTGTAAGTTTTAATGAACTTTCCTTTAATGTCTACTTATAACATCGGAGCTCCATATACATTTCCATCCAAACTACAACCAGCCCAACTGAAGGCTTCCATTGTTCCACTCAACATGATGTCCAGCCCAAACAGGTTGAGGTGCAAATCTAACTGAGACTGGCATGAATCAACCTGGTCTGCAGTGTCCTAAGCATTGACATACGAACATCTGTATACAAATTCAGAGCAGGAGGACATTCAGCCCCTTGAACCTGCTCTAAGATCATGACTGATTTGATTGTGGCCTTTATTTCCTGTCTACCCTCCCTTTCTCTTTGACTCCCACAGCAGTCTAACTCCGTCCACTGCTACATGGATCCCACAGACTAACAACCCTCAGCACAAACCATTTCTCCACATCTCTGTTTTATCAACAGATATTGTCTCTTTAATAATTTATTGTCACTTTAATCCACTCATCATTTCAACAATGGGAGTGAATTGCTGGAAGGGCTTGCTGTCTACAAAGCTACAGAAAGATTTGTTTTAATTCATTGCATATGGGCATCACTGGCTGGGCTGGCAATTATTGTCCATCCCTATTGCCCTTGGATGTCCCCCTCATGCCTCTCGCACTCTTTTTCCTTCCTCACATCACTTTATTCCCTGTCACACCCCCTTACAGCTATTTACCATTTATATAGATGGTCTGGAGGAGGGAACCGAGTGTATGGTGTCGAAATTTGCTGATGACACCAAGATTGGCGGAGCGGCAAATTGTGCGGCGGGTGTGGAAAGTCTGCAGAAGGATCTAGATAGGCTGGGCGAATGGGCCAGGAACTGGCAAATGGAATTTAATGTTGGCAAATGTGAAGTTGTCCACTTTGGTAGGAATAATTGTAGGAAGGACTATTACTTACATGGTGAAAAACTGCAGCATGCGATGGTGCAGAGGGACCTCGGGGTCCTTGTGCATGAGTGGCAAAAACCCAGCCTGCAGGTGGTCAGGAAGGCTAATGGGATGCTGGCCTTCATAGCGAGGGGGATTGAATATAAAAGTAGGGAGGTCTTGCTGCAACTGTACAGGGCACTGGTGAGGCCGCAGCTGGAGTACTGTGTGCAGTTTTGGTCACCGCACTTACGCAAGGATATTTTGGCCTTGGAGGGAGTGCAGAGGAGGTTCACTAGGCTGATACCAGAGTTGAGGGGGTTGAACTATGAGGAAAGGCTGAATAAACTAGGCTTGTACTCGTTAGAGTTTAGAAGAATGAGGGGAGATCTCATTGAGACATATAAGATGATGAATGGGATGGATAGGATAGAGGTGGAGAGGCTCTTCCCGCTCAGAAAAGACAGTAGGACTAGGGGGCACAGCCTCAAGATAAAGGGGGGGTCGGTTTAGAACGGAGTTGAGGAGGAACTTCTTCACTCAAAGGGTGGTGAATCTCTGGAATTCTCTGCCCGTTGAAGTGGTGGAGGCTGCCTCGCTAAATATATTTAAGATGCGGGTTGATAGGTTTTTGATAGGCAAGGGGATTAAGGGTTATGGGGAGAGGGCGGGAATGTGGAACTGAGACACGACAGATCAGCCATGATCTTATTGAATGGCGGGGCAGGCTCGAAGGGCTAGATGGCCTACTCCTGCTCCTATTTCTTATGTTCTTATGTTACACCCTTTCACACTCTTCGCACCCTTCCCTTCCTCACATCCCTCTATTCTGTCATGCCCCCTCATGCTCCCTCAACCTCTCACGCCCCCTCCACAGTCTCTCCCTCTCACAATCTCTACCCCACCCAGACTCTTCTTCCCCCCTCGCACTTTCTGTCTGTCTCCAATCACTCAAACTCCAGTGGGCCCCTTTCCTGCTCCAGCTTGCTTGAGGTGCATTCTGGCTGCCTCATGCCCCATTCCAGCCTGCCTGGGCTCATTCCTGTGGCTTCAGCTACCCAGCATCTCAGCCCTCGGCTGCCTAGACCTTGGTTAGGTTCCTGCAAATGTGGGAAAAGAAGCAACCTGTGACTGGAGGATCAACTACATGCAGATTCTTCAATTCAACCATAACTGCTTAACTGGCATTTTGAAAACCAGTTTGGCGGACGGAGGGGGCAGGGGGGGTTGCTGCGGAGGAGCTTTGAGGGCTAATTCCAACCCCTCAGGTTCCATGTTGAAAAGACCATAATTGCCCACAGTAATAAATTTGTCAGGAAGCAATACAAGTGCTTATAACCATTTAAGGTACACCTTTGTTGCAGTGACTATTTGAAGTGAAAATTACCTTTTTACTAGATATCTTTGATATTTAAATTGATTTTAGTTGGTTTATCATTGTAAAAGTTTGAAAAGTTCAATCTCATTCATTGTTTTTCTATTTAGTAGAGATTTCTTTCTTTTAGAAGTTATCAGTCTCCACTGAGCAGCACAGTGGTTAGCGCTGCTGCCTCTCAGTACCAGGAACGATTCTGGCCTTGAGTGACTGTATGGAGTTTGTACATTTTCCCCATATCAATGTGGGTTTGCTCCGGTTTCCTCTCTCAGTCCAAAGATGTGCAGGTTTGGTGGATTGGCCATGGTAAATGCATGGGGTTATGAGGATAGGGTAGTCAGGAGCACCTGGGTGGGATGCTTTTACAAAGAGTTGATGCAGACTTGATGGGCCAGGTGACCTCTTTCTGCACTGTAGGGATTCTATACCAACTGAATTTTTTTTGTATAAAAATACGATTCCTCACAGTTATTCATGGTGAAATTCTTGCTGATTACGTGTCAATTCTGCAGGTTGATTAACATCCTCTTTAATGTGTTGCAATCCTTCTCAGTATTAGTTATCTTGTCCAACTCACTGCTGTTCACAAATTTAGGATGTGTTTTTTTTATTCCAAATCTAAATTGCTCATTACAAACTGTGAACAATGAATCTTTGTGGAATCCTCACTTCCCACCACTCTGAATACATGTCCTTTACCCTTACTCACTGTTTTCTGCCTTGAAATCAGTTCATATTTCATCCTGCTACTTGTCTCTGACACCACATGCTCTGACCTTGATCACTAATCTATTATGACGCTATGCATGATATGTTACGACTTCAAATTTAAGGAAAGTTTATTCAATTGCGGTGATTGTAGGCGACACAAAATAAATATAGAATCAGATCGAGAAAATCTACACCTGACTGTCCCTTACCCCTGTAAGTGACCCCTGACATCCACCTCCCTGTGTGTTTCTAAAGTGAAAACCTTCAAGATTAAAAAATTGAACTTTGGAATGTAAAATATTAAAGATTTACATTTAATAGTCAAGGTGACATCAGATGTCTGCTTGTTAAATTGTAAAATCTGGCACTGTGAAATATCTGAGATGGTTTGAATTATTCCATTTAAACCCAGGCCATTATAATTTACCACCTCCTGTGAAAACCAACAGAGGGTAGTTTACAGACACACCAGATTCTAAGGCTCTTGTAAAGTTAAAGCAGCTCAAGAGAATAACACAATATCAGGCACATTTTCAATAAATCGTTCACATCATTGGGTTGAGATTAAACTCTGTCAATGCTGGCTCAGTCACTGTGATTATACTGAGGTCATGATGTGGAGATGCTGGCATTGGACTGGGATAAACATAGTAAGAAGTCTCACAACACCAGGTTTATTTGGTAGATTTGGGGAACACTTCAGTGGTCATGGCCATCCGATCCTTGGCAAGTGCTCTCCAAGGTAGCCCCCACAAAACACAACAACGCAGAGTCGTGCAACAAAGACTGCACCTTGGAGAGCACTTGCCCGAGGATCAGAGGTCAGATGTCTATGACTGCTGAAGTGTTCCCTAAATCTACCAAATAAACCTGTTGGACTTTAACCTTGAGAATTTCTTACTGTGTTATGCTGAGGTACAGGACTGAATGTCCTTCTGAATGATTGGCTCAACCAATTTCCCCACGATTGGCTAAATTTTCCTGTTCTAACTTTGTTGGCTAGATGTTTCCACATGGGAGCAGAGTTTTGCCTCTTAGAATGGCTGAAAGCACCAAAATCCTCGCCAATACCTAGGGTTACCAATTCTAGGTTGGATATAGTCCTCCCGACTTCTCAATATTAATAAACAAAAGGCATTTAAAGAAATGAGATTTTTTAAAACTTTTTTTGCTTCTATAATTTTGTTCACCTTGTGCTCTCCCCACCTCCAGATTGTTTCCTGGAGACTCCAGGTCAACCCTGAAGAGTTGGCAACCCAATCTACCCCGACCCCCCCGCCCCAACACACACAACACAAAGTATTGAGGAGTGAGAGGTGTGTTGCACTTTGCTCCGAGCAACAGCAGGAAGAGACAAGGGAGGATGAAACGGGGAAAATATTTCACCAAGTACAACCACATGACAGAGGAACACAATTTTGGCCAGAAAGAATAGAATTGGATATATAAAATACTATCAAATGAGTCACAAAATATCTGAGTATACTTGAAGTTAAACAACTTTTGTTTAAAACGTTATCTGACAAGTTAGAAATTCAAGTCTATTTTAGCTGATTGGAATTGTTAAGTCATGTCCTTTGCTGTGAAACATCTGGGCAGTGCAGCATTAAACTGGTTTAAGAACGAACACCACATCATCCAGAACATAGTGGTCATTGTACAGGTCCCCTTCACACAGATATGGGAGGCGGGTGAAGGTTTCGATGGCAAAGCCCACGTGGCTGAACACGTCATCACTAAAACTGGCCACTTGCTCTTCCCATGTCTCTCCCGTTACCTCCAAATATTCTGACGGTTTCTCCCACTTACCACCTAGAAAAAAAGTTAAAAATGTAAAATCAAACAGATGCAGTAACTGGGTCAAAATCCAGGATTAATAGCACTGAGGGTGTTCCTTCAACACGGACTGCAATAGTTCAAGTTCCCCACCACCTTCTCAAGGACAAATAGGGATGGGCAATAAATGTTGTCCTAGTCAGCAACACCCACATCCCGTGACTGAATTAGAAAAATGAACCAGTGTTTCCAATTATCTCCCAACTCAGTTTAAATAGTTCTATAAAGCCAGCAATCCTCACTAGAGTTGCCATTCCTCACCAGTGTTCGCAGGAAGTAAAGGCTGTTGTGGGCTACTCAGTCTTGGGAGACACCATGTCTTGCTGGGAGAGGAGTGTCTGGAGGCTGATTTATGTGTCAGGGTTTAGAGCTATGAAGAAAGACTGGAGAGACCTGGGCTCTCAGCCAGAAAAGGGAGAGGCCAGAAGTAATACACTAGTTAAGGGTACTGGAAAAAGTTAAATTAAACCGAGCGTAGATCCAAAGATGCTTGACAAAGGTCGATTGGCCATTCTAAATTGCTTTAGTGTCTCAAGATGTGTGGGCTAGAGGGATTAGTGGGGTAAGTTGCTCTGTTGGAGAGTCAGTGCTGACTTGATGGGCCAAATGGCCTCTATCTGCACTGTAAGGATTCTACGCTTAGGATATGGGCCATGGAGTCAAACTAGTGCAAAGGAAAATTTAGGACTGAGAAGACATAAAGAGTGGTTAGTGTGTAGAATGGACTCTAAATGGAGGCAGGAAACTGGGAATCATTTAAAAAACAACTAGATACTGGGTTGCTCTAGACAGATAGTATGAAGATGGGCTGAATAACCTCCCTCATCTGCCATTAACTGGTCATCTTGTGATGACTGGGTCCAGTTGCAATTCTCTCCATAGTGGAATTGCTTCCCAGCACTCTTGTGTTTATATATGAAAATAATAATCAATTGGGTGGGTGGGTGAATAGGGGAAGGGAAGCTAGATCCTGCATTCCAGGGACAGACCTGTTGTCTGGGAAAAGTGGGCTAAGTTCATTGCTCAATTCCTGTTCCAAAATCAGGTTTTAAAAACTTTGGGAACTGCTGTTCAGCAGTTTAAAAAAAAAACTGGGTAAATAATATTTCAAACTGCTTTACTTCCAAACAGAATACTGAAAGAAAATAGTAAATTACTTTGCTCATTTGTAACAGAAATCATATGAAGAGACACTAAACCTGTGAATACAGCATTAAATTAAGCCACATATCACAGGCACTCAATTCATTCAATCTGTTTATGTACACAACACAATCTAGAGAATTTGTACATGCAAAAGTATTGATAATCCATACAATCGGAAAGTGTAGAATCTATATGGATACACAGCAGTGATAATCCATGCACAAACTATTGTGAAAGCTTATATACATACATTAGCACATACAATCCACACACACACATTCAGTGAGCTGATCTATTGACTGCCTCAAGGGTAGAGGACACAAATCAAATCTCAAACACCTCAATGTCCCTCTGGTGCAGTAAGTAGGGTGGGCGGGCAGGCAGGCAGGCAGGGTGATGGCCCAGTGGTATTATTGCTGGACTATTAATCCAGAAACTCAGCTAATGTTCCAAATTCGAATTCCGCCACTGCAGATGGTGGAATTTGAATTCAATAATAAAAAAAAAATCAGGAATTGAGAATCTACCGATGACTATGAAACCATTGTCGGAAAAGCCCATCTGGTTCACCAATGCCCTTTACAGAAGGAAATCTGCTATCCTTACCTGTTCTGAGCTACATATGGCTTTACAGCCCCAGCAATGTGGTTGACTTTCAACTGCCCTTCAAGGGCAACCAGGGATGGGCAATAGAGGGACACTGTAGTATTGTAGGAAGCAACAACATTACTCCAGGTTCTTTTCCCAGTCACTCATCATTTACATCGGGCATAAACTGGGTTGAGACAGTGACGTCCATGTCCCATGAACAAGTGGGAAAAACCACACAAAATAATTTCCATTCAGAGGCATAACTTCCTCTCCCAGTGATATTGCATCTACAGCTTCAGAACGGAAATAATTTCACAATAAGGAACAGGCACACACAGTTCTCAAGTTCAGCTCGAAGTGGTTGAACAATGGCGTTTCCACTGAGACTTGGAAAGATTCTCTTCCTTTACCTCCAAGCTGCAAGCCTTCATATAACAGGTGAGAAATTCTTCAACTCATTTCCAGCCCTGATCTTCCAAATGAAGAGCCTGCCTCATGACAAGGTGGCTATCGAGTGGATTCCCTAGATAGCTCCTTCTTGTTATGTTTGAGCCCAGACTGGAAATATGAAACAACAAAGTAACAATGAGAGGCATCACTGCCAAGCTCAACTCAGTTTGTGCCGAATGATAGCGAACAGTGACTGGGAAAAGAAACCTGGAATGATGTTGTTGCTTCCTCCAGTACTGCAGTGTCCTTCTATTGGGATCAAGTAGCAGAGCGCAGACTGGGATGGGGTGTGGTGGTTGGAGTTGAACCTGCGACCTGTATAGATTAGAAACTGGTACAATCTTCCACACTGATTGGATGTGAAAGTAAAGAGAACAGAAGGATAGAGGAACAGAGTTGGGAAATGTGACGAAGACTAATTGACCACATGAAGGGTAAACTCCACTAAGGACTTGTTGGGGGAAGGGTGTGGTGTTCATGTGGAATGGGTTATTTCTGTATTGTTACATCTAATAGTGGCCCTGGGAGTGTTTGTTGGAAGTGTAAAGGGAGCTTCACTGTTGAACCTACCCTGTAAGTGCTTGGGACAGTGTAGAGGGAGCTTTACTCTGTATTTAACCCAGTGCTAATCCTGTCCTGGAAGTCTTTGATGGAATAATATAGAGGGAGCTTTATTCTGTATCTAACCCTATGCTAAACTTTCCCTCAAAGTGTTTGGGATAGTGTAGAGGGAGCTTTACTCTGTATCTAACCCTGTGCTGCATCTGTCCTGGGAGTGTTTGATGGGGACAGTATAAAGAGTTTTGCTCTGTATCTAACCCCATACTGAAAAGTGCTGGAAGTGCTGCACTGTTGGAGGTGTCTTTTAGGTGAGATATTAAACTCAGTCTCATCTGCCTGTTTAGGTGGATATAAAGGATCCTACGACATATTCAAAGAAAAGTAAGGAGTTCTCCTGGTGCCTTAATCAATGTTTTGCCCACAACCAACATCATTAAAAATAAATGGAATGCTTATTTGTACCAACAAGATCTTACTGTAGACAAAATGGATATCATATTTTCTTGCACAAGAACAGTAACAACACATTGTAATACATGAAGTACGTTGGGAGATTTTTGATAAAGTTTGTAAGCGTCTGTTTAAGACTCCCTTATGTTTACTCTAAGTGCTAATCCACCTTTTTTTTGGTGAGTAGTCAGGCACAGAACAATTACATTTTTTTTTGTTGCGAAGCTGTTGCTGTTGGCAGGAATTAACCACAACCTGAGTCATAATTCTGTTTTTTTTGTTAAACTGAAAAGAGCCAGCTCCTTCAGAGCTGGGTGCCTGCAAATAAGAGCAACAAAAGTTCGATTGTCATTCTATTTTTAGAAATGATTAAAGACTTCTTAAAATAATTTTTAACCAGGTAAATGGAATCATTTCTGGAACAAAAATATTTCACTAGGAGTGTTTTGTGAATTACAGTGTTTAGCGAGGACAAAAATCTCTTACAAAAACGCTCATAAAAAGAAAGACAAGAAGTAGGACAACATTTGCTATAAAGACAGCTAGTAAAATATGAAATAATGAGAAATCTGGGACAGGTGTGTTTCTCCAAGAGCTGCTACTGTAATCCAATTAGGTTATTCACAAAATCCTAGAATAGTTACAGCACAGAAAGAGGCTATCTAGCCTGTCATATTTATCCTGTCTGAAGGAGCTTAGTTAACTGGCATATGACAAAAAAGTGAATATAATTGTCACTAAAGATTATTAGTTCTGCAGATAAAAGCCCCCAATTGCTCCGTTGCCCAATATTGGACTATTTATACAAGCATAATTCAATGCCAGGAACTCAATTCTGCTCTCTATAAGATTGCATAACTTCTGCTTAAATGAAACACTGAGGGGCGAGGGGCTCCTGCCAAAAGGTCAATTTTGACCTCTCTCAAATGGCATCAATCCATGTCACACAGTCTTGCCCAAAGTTTATTCCCCTCACTAAGAACAAAAGAAATAGGAGCAGGAGTAGGCCATCTAGCCCTTCGAACCTGCCCCGCCATTCAATAAGATCATGGCTGATCTGAAGTGGCTCAGTTCCACTTTCCCCCATAACCCTTAATTCCCTTGCCTACCAAAAACCTATCTACCCGTGTCTTAAATATATTTAGCGAGGTAGCCTCTACCACTTCAACGGGCAGAGAATTCCAGAGATTCACCACCCTTTGAGTGAAGAAGTTCCTCCTCAACTCCGTTCTAAACTACACCCCCCTCTTACCTTGAGGCTGTGCCCTCTAGTCCTGCTGTCCTTTCCGAGCAGGAAGAATCTCTTTACCTCTACCCTATCCATCCTCTTCATTATTTTATACATCTCTATAAGATCCCCCTTCATCCTTCTAAACTCCGAGTGCAAACCCAGTCTATTCAGCCTCTCTTCATAGTCCAACCCACTCATCTCCTGTATCAGCCTAGTGAACCTCCTCTGCACTCCTTCCAAAGCCAAAATATCCTTGCGTAAGTGCGGCGACCAAAACTGCACACAGTACTCCAGCTGCGGCCTCACCAGTGCCCTGTACAGTTGCAGCAAGACCTCCCTCCTTTTATATTCTATCCCCCTCGCTATAAAGGCCAGCATCCCATTCGCCTTCTTGATCACCTGCTGCACCTGCAGACTGGGTTTTTGCGACTCATGCACAAGGACCTCCAGGTCCCTTTGCACCGTAGCATGCTGCAGCTTTTCGCCCTTTAAATAGTAATCCCTCCTACTATTATTCCTGCCAAAGTGGATAACCTCACACTTGCTAACATTGTACTCCATCTGCCAGGTCCTCGCCCACTCGCTCAGCCTATCTAGATCCTTCTGCAGACTTTCCACACCCTCCGCACAATTTGCTTTTCCACTCATCTTTGTGTCATCAGCAAATTTCGACACCCTATACTCAGCCCCCTCCTCCAGATCATCTATATAAATGGTAAATAGCTGAGGCCCCAGCACCGATCCCTGCGGCACTCCACTAGTCACCAACCGCCAATCAGAACAGCACCCATTGATACCAACTCTCTGCCTCCTATTACAGGACCAATCCTCTATCCATGCTAACACCTTACCCCCAACTCCATGCCCCCTAACCTTCTGAAGCAACCTTTTGTGCGGCACCTTATCAAACGCCTTCTGAAAATCAAGAAACACCACATCCACCGGTTCCCCTCTGTCTACCGCACTAATCACGTCCTCATAGAATTCCCCTTAATGAAACCATGCTGCGTCTGCTCTCTCAAACAATTATTCTCAAGGTGCCTCGTTATTTCTTCTTTGATGACAGATTCAAGCATTTTTCCCACAACAGACGTTAAACTAACCAACCTATAATTACCTGCCTTTTGCTTGCTACCCTTTTTAAACAGCGGCGTAACATTAGGCAAAAGGCGGGGAATTATAGGCCGGTTAGTTTAACGTCTGTGGTAGGTAAAATGTTAGAATCTGTCATTAAGGAGGAAGTTGCGAGGCATCTTGAAGGGAATTGCTTGATAGAGCAGACGCAGCACGGTTTCATTAAAGGGAAGTCGTGTCTGACAAATTTACTGGAGTTCTATGAGGATGTGTCTAGGGCGGTGGATAGAGGAGAGCCGGTGGATGTGGTCTTTCTAGATTTTCAGAAGGCGTTTGACAAAGTGCCTCACAAGAGGTTATTGCAGAAGGTCGAAGGACATGGAGTTGGGGGTAGGGTGTTAGCGTGGATAGAGGATTGGTTGTCAAATAGGAGGCAGAGAGTGGGGGTCAACGGGTGCTATTCGGATTGGCAGATGGTGACTAGTGGAGTGCCCCAGGGGTCGGTGCTGGGGCCTCAGCTTTTTACCATTTATATAGATGATCTGGAGGAGGGAACCGAGTGTAGAGTGTCGAAATTTGCTGATGACACCAAGATTGGGGGAATGGCAAATTGTGCGGAGGGTGTGGAGAGTCTGCAGAAGAATCTAGATAGGCTGGGCGAATGGGCCAGGAAATGGCAAATGGAATTTAATGTTGGCAAGTGTGAGGTGGTCCACTTTGGTAGGAAGAATGGTAGGAAGGACTATTACTTACGGGGCGAAAAACTGCAGCAGGCGACGGTGCAGAGGGACCTCGGGGTACTTGTGCATGAGTCGCAAAAACCCAGCTTGCAGGTGCAGCAGGTGGTCAGGAAGGCGAATGGGATGCTGGCCTTCATAGCGAAGGGGATTGAATATAAAAGTAGGGAGGTCTTGCTGCAGCTGTATAGGGCATTGGTGAGGCCGCAACTGGAGTACTGTGTGCATTTTTGGGCGCCGCACCTGCGCAAAGATATTTTGGCCTTGGAGGGAGTGCAGAGGAGGTTTACTAGGCTGATACCGGAGTTGAGGGGGTTGAGCTATGAGGAGAGGCTGAATAAACTGGGCTTGTACTCGTTAGAGTTTAGAAGAATGAGAGGAGATCTCATTGAGACGTATAAGATGATGAATGGGATGGATAGGATAGAGGTGGAAAGACTCTTCCCGCTCAAAAAAGACAGTAGGACTAGGGGGCACAGCCTCAAGATAAAGGGGGGGCGGTTTAGAACGGAGTTGAGGAGGAACTTCTTCACTCAAAGGGTGGTGAATCTCTGGAATTCTCTGCCCGTTGAAGTGGTGGAGGCTGCCTCGCTAAATATTTTTAAGACGCGGGTTGATGGGTTTTTGATAGGAGAAGGGATTAAGGGTTATGGGGAGAGGGCGGGAAAGTGGAACTGAGCAACGACAGATCAGCCATGATCTTATTGAATGGCGGGGCAGGCTCGAAGGGCTGGATGGCCTACTCCTGCTCCTATTTCTTATGTTCTTATGTTCTTATATTTAGTGCTAGTTTAGCTTCAAAGTCTGTCCTTCCTTTCTTTATCTTCTGAATCAATCTTTGTTGATTTTTAAACCTCTCCCAATCTTCTATTCGCCCACTACTTTTAGCCACTCTAAACTCATCAGCTTTTAATTTAATACTCTCCTTTATTTCCTTCGATAACCACGGCTGATTATCCCTTCTCCTACGATCCTTCTTTACCATTGGAATAAATTTCTGCTGAGCACCGAAAAAGATCTCCGTAAAGATCCTCCACTGTTCCTCAGCAGTCCTACCAGCCAATCTGCGCCCCCAATCTACATTTGCCAATTCCTCTCTCATCCTATCATACTCCCCTCTATTCAAACAGAGGACACAGGTTCGGGACCCTACTTTCTCATCCTCCATCTGCATCAAAAACTCAACCATACAATGATCGCTCGTCCCAAGAGGATCCCTCACAACAAGGTCCCTAATTCTACCTGCCTCGTTACATAACACCAGATCTAAGATAGCTCGCTCCTTCGTCGGTTCCATCACACACTGTTCAAGGAAACTATCCCGGCAGCATTCCAAGAACTCTTCCTCAAGCCCACCACGTCCGACATGGGTCAATCAATATGTAGATTGAAATCCCCCATAATTATCGTTGTTCCATTTCTGCACACATCACTTATTTGCTTGTTTATAGCCCGCCCCACCTCCAAGTTATTATTTGGGGGCCTATAGACCGCACCCACCAGCATCTTCCTCTCCTTACTATTCCTCATCTCCACCCACAATGATTCCACGTTCTGCTCTTTGGAGCCTATATCTTCCCTTACTACCGCCCTGATATTATCCTTAATCAGCAGAGCTACCCCTCCCCCTCTTTCCTCCCTTCTATCCTTCCTAAACACTTGATACCCCTGGACATTCAGCTCCCAGTCCCTGTCACCCTGCAACCATGTTTCCGTAATGGCCACCAGATCATATCCATTTGTGCTGGTCTGCGCCACCAGCTCATTCACTTTGTTCCGAATGCTTCGTGCATTCAGATAAAGTGTCTTTATCCCAGCCTTTATCTAGACCCTATTTGAAGGAACGCTACCAACCTTTCTCATGCCCCCTACTCCCTTTATTATTGGGACATCCTTATCCTTTTCCCATACCTGTACCCTCTCTTTTACTTTAGACATTGTAATTTCTCCTATCCCTGCACCCTCCCCCCCCCTAATTAGTCTAAAGCCCTATCTACAGTCCTAGTTATACAATTCGCCAGGACTCTGGTCCCAGCACGGTTCTTCCAAGACCATCCCATCTGAACAGGTCCCACCTGCCCCAATACTGGTGCCAATGCCCCATAAATTCAAACCCATTCCTCCCACATCAATCCCTGAGCCACCCATTCATCTCTTTAATCCTATTTACCCTACGCCCATCTGCACGTGGTTCAGGTAGTAATCCAGAGATAATCACCTTGTCGGTTCTGCTTTTTAATTTCATTCCCAGCTTTTCATACTTCCTCTGCAGATCCTTAGTCTCCAATTTGCCTATGTCGTTGGCACCCACATGTACCACAACGACCGGATTCTCACCCTCCCACTCCAGGTTCCTCTGCAGCCCAGATGAGACATCCTGGACCTGAGCACCAGGCAGACAACACACCCTTCTGTATTCTTTATCCCTGTCACAAAGGACAGTTTCAATACCACTAACTACACTATCCCCCATTACCACTACATTCCTCTTTACTTCTTCCTCTTTGTCCTGTGTCTGCACCACTGTACTGTGGGCAGTTTGCTTGTCAACCTTACAGCCTTCATTCTTGTCCACACTGGGAGCAAGAACCTCAAACGTGTTGTGCAGGTTGAGAGGCTGAGGCCTTTGGGTACCCCCCCCTCCTTCCTCCCCACACCCCCCCCCCCCCTCCCCCCAGCAGCACGCTCTTGTCCCTGACCCTTAGTTAACCAGTCTAGGGGGTGTGGATGTCTCTTGCACCCCATTACCTACGGTACACTCCCTCTCCCTGATGAGCCTCAGTGTCTGAAGCTCAGAGGCCAGCTCATCTACTTTGAGCTGGAGCTCCTCCAGCAACCAGCACTTACTGCTGACACGGTCACTGGGAAGGACTTGGGGTCCACCAGCTCCCACATCACATATCCCTCCATCACAGTCTCTCACTGAGAACACAGTTAAGAAGTCAAACTTACCTGGCCCTTTTCTCCCAAGCCCTTTGATCCTAAGCCCTTACAGCTCACTCTGCTTCCCTCACTCCACTGCCCGCTCCCTAGCTTAGACAGGAAGTGTTCGGGGGATGCGAGTAGGTCAAAGAGCCTCCGTCTGAGGCAGCATTATGGTTGGCACTACTGCCTCAGAGCCAGGGACCTGATTTTGATTCTGACTGAGTAGAGTTGGCAAGTTCTCCCCGTGTCTGTGTGGGTTTCCTCGAGGTGCTCTGGTTTCCTTCCACAGGCCAAAGATGTGCGGGTTAGATGGATCGGCCATGATAAGTGAGCAGGGTTATAGGGATAGGGTGGAGGCTGGACAAGATGCTCTTTTGAAGAGTCAGTGCAGGCTTGATGGGCTGAAAGAACCCCTACAGTGCTGAAGGAGGTCAATGTCCCCAACAAGAGAGAATTTAACCAAATTTCCTTGATACTCAATGGCATACCATCACTGAACTCCCCCATTGACTAGAAACTGCCCAAATGTATACTGTGCAAAAAGAGCAAGTTAGAGGCTATGAATTCTGCTAGCTGACTCCCCAAAGCCTGTCCACCAACCACAACGCACAAGTTAGGAGGGGGATGGGACATTTTCCACTTGTTTGTTGTTCCAACACTAAAGAAGCTCAGCACCGTCCAGGTCAAAGTAACCATCCACCATCTTAAAACATTCATTCCTTCCACCGCCGATGCACATTGGCAGCAATGCGCACCATCTACAAGCAGCACTGCAGCTATTCACTAAGGCTCCTTCAACAGCACCTTCAAACTCCGTAATCTCTTACACCTAGAAAAACAAGGGCAGCAGACATCTGGGAACAACGCAACCTGCAAGCTCCTCGCCAAATCATACACCATCCTGATCCTGGAAATATCCTGCCCTTCCTTTACCGTCACTGGATCAAAATCCTGGAACTCCCTCTCAGCACTGTGGCTGGACCATAGTGTTTCAAGGCAGTGGATCACCACCACCAGCAATGAAGGATGGGCAATAAATGTTGATCTTGTCAGCAACACTCATATCGAATGAGTGAACAATAAAACCTTCTTCCCGCCAATAAAATTAAGTTTAGTCATTAGAGTCTTTCTTCATGATCTAACCTGTTAAAGTCTGGAACCATAGAGTCACTCTTACTAATATAGTTCCATCATAGGTTGGCCAAACCAGGCCAGAGATGAGAATTAGCCCCAACATTGATCTTCTACCCTATCAGTATAACTTGTTCTGATTTATAATCCAATATCCTTTTTTAGATGTAGCCCAGTATTGGTTTAATAACTGCTTCACAAATATGATCAATAACCAACTTGAAATCCATTTAATTTCAGCTATCTAATAAATAGTTTAGGGGTCTCAGAAGATTTCCTAGAATGTCCAGGACATTTCCTTGCAAGTATCCTAAGGAGTTTTCCCTGGACACATCCTTTTGGAACAGCACCGGTTACACTGTTCCTGCCAGTGCTCATTCCATTTGTAATTTCTGAAACCACATAAATTCTTCAATCCGCATTAACCTTCCTAACCCAGCCCTGCACAAGGAAATTTCCCAAATACCCTGCAAGTGCCCCCATGGGTATTTGGAATTAGTGAGGAAGGGGTGAGGAAAGGTTGCGAAGGGAAGAGATGCTGTGGAAGTTGTGGGGGGTTGGGGGGGGGGGGGGGGGAAGAGAGAGAGAGAGAGAGAGAGAGAGAGAGAGAGAGAATTCCTACAAATTAATGTGGAGTTTCTAGCTTAAGGCTATGTGCTATTGTAATGAACAATGTTAATAGGATAATTTAATATTGAACAATTTTATTTCATAAGAAAGAGTTGCATTCATATGTTATCACATCTCAAAGTATTTCATACAGCATGACTTGCCTGAGGTGCAGTAACCATGTTAGTATATGCAAAATGATTTTGTCCCTAAGATCCTAAACAATAATGAGGAATTGTAACTTTGTAGTGCTGACTGCAGGACATCCCAAAGTGCTTTAGTCAATGAAATGCTTGGGAAGTATAGTCACTGTTGTAATGAAAGAAATGAATGGGCTAAATGATCAATTAATTTAGGATAGTGTAGGATCAGGTAGCATAATCTAAAGAGTAAAACCAGATCTTTCAGGAATGAAATAAGGAAAGACTTTGACACACAAAGGTTGGTAGAAGTTTGGAACTCGCGACCACAAACACCACCTGATGCTAGATCAATATTAATGCTGCTTCAATTATTAAATTTAAAATTTGAGATTAAGATTTGAGATGCTAAGATTTAACTGCTTGGATAATCTCTGTAAGAAGTTTCACAACACCAGGTTAAAGTCCAACAGGTTTATCTGTGCTGCCAAATAAACCTGTTGGACTTTAGCCTGGTGTTGTGAGGCTTCTTACTGTGCCCTTCCCAGTCCAACACTGGCATCTTCACATCATGGATAAACGCTTCCAGCTGTGTGCTTAAGTGATGAAAATGAATTAGCTAGGATCTGTAGGCTTGTTTAGGATGATGATTTTTTTTTAAAATGTTATTTTGAAAAATAATGGTTGCTAGCTTCTACTTGTTGTTTTTCTGTGCCTTTTTAAATACTGTGGGATCTAAGGAATTAATACTTTGTATGTTGAGGCTTTAAGTTTAACAGAGGGGTGATTGATTATTGAGGGTATTGATGAGTTCTTCTAATTCTGCTTCTGTGCGGGTCCAAATATCCCATATGTCAACACAAATATAGAAGGTAATGTTACTACATGACTGCATTGTCTAATAAAGGATTCAGTGAGAATTAAAAAGCAGCCCCTGAAAATCATTAAACAGCCTTATAAATCAACAAGTAAAGCTGTAAAGAAATCTAGTTTTAAGCACAAACTTGGCATTTGACTTCATACTTCACCATCTAGTGATCAGAAATTTAATATTCTTGACTATCATTGCACTCAATCAAGGAAGTGGAGAAGACACTCCTGACTTGTGCCTTTGTGGATAGTGGAAAAGCTTTGGTGAGTCATGGGGGAGGTAACTCAGCACAGATTATTCAGCCTCTGACACGTTCTCGAAATTTGCAAAATCTCACTAAGTGTCCTGGCTGGAGACAATACACATCTCTTTAATCAGTGCTCAACTCTCTCTCCACTCACATTGTCTGTACCTTCAAGACTTGATTACCTGTAAAGACTCGCATTCCAACCATCATTTTGTAAGTTGAGTTTGTGTCTTTATATGCCCTGTTTGTGAACTGAAATCCCACTCACCAGATGAAGGAGCAGCACTCCGAAAGCTAGTGGCTTTTGCTACCAAATAAACCTGTTGGACTTTAACCTGGCGTTGTGAGACTCCTTACTGTGTTTACCCCAGTCCAATGCTGGTGTCTCCACATCACCAAACTCGAAGCCAGAATAATTATAAGGCTGGTTCAGTCAAGTTTCTGGTCAACAATAACTGCCCGCCGCACCCCCCCCCCCCACCCCACCCACCCACTATGTCGATGGGGGAAGAATTCAACAGAGGTGAATGTGAAGTGGAAATGGTGAGATTCTCTTATTTGGTCATTCTCTAGCACTTGTGTGGTGCAAATGTTGCTTGCCACTTATCAGCACAAGCCAGAATGGGCTGGCTGATCTTTTCTCATGCTGTATTTAACATCAAATATTCAGCAGCAAGGAAAGACAGAATGAAATAACAATGCGTGTTCCCAACAGGCTTTGCTGCTGAAGAATGTACTGTAACCGTCAACCAAGAACCTTTCATTGAAGGACACTTGAACCATAACGTGACAATTAACTGCACTTACACTTCCAGCGGTTGCAAGGGTAACGCCAACGTGCTGTGGTTCATGATCAACAACAACAGAACGATAAACGTGTGTTCGGGAATCTGTACAAACACAGTGTCTAACAGCAGGTTTACTCTTTCTGCCTCAACTTCTTTGAGAATTCAACAGGTGATCCACAATGACAGTGGTGTGTATTACTGTGGTGTAGCCTTCAGGGGATCGTACTCATTCAAGTCCAAACAAACGGGAAACGGTACAATGCTAGTGGTCAAAGGTCAGTACACAAGTCTGAAGTTCCCTAGAAATTGACTCAGCTGCTGTCAATACATCAGGCAGCATTGTTGGTGTACAAACGGTAAGAACAAACACTACACTTGATCTTAGCCAAAAAGCTAAGAAGTGTTGGATCATCCTGTACACATTTGTGGAAACATTTAATTGAATGGGCATAACTGTAGGAAGTGGGTAGTTGGGGGTGGCTGGACTCGAATCAAAGGCCTGGTTAGGAATTTGGTAGAAGGAATGGAGATCAGAAGTAAGATAATGGGCAAGTGTTCTAATCAGCAGGATATGGAACATAGGAATTAGGAGCAGAAGTAAGCAAATTTAGCCCTTCAAGCCTGCTCTGCCATTCAATCAGATCATGGCTGATCTTTCCCTGGTCTTAAATCCAGCTCCCAACCTATTCCCCAAATCTCTAACCCAGTTATCATCAAAAATATATCCATCTCCTTTTTGAAACCATTTGATGATATGGACTCTACCACGCTATGGGCTAGCAAGTTCCACAAATTCACCAGCATCTGCAAGAAGATGTTCCTCAGTTTTAAATCTGCTGCCTGTCAGCCAATATTTGTGAGCTCTTGTTCTAGATTGCCCCATAAGAAGAAATATTTAGTCTAATATTTACTCTATCAATCCCTTTTAGAATTTTATATACCTCAATCAGATCCACCTCATCCTTCTAAACTCCAGCGAGTACAAGTCCAAACTATTAATCTCCCCTCATACGTCAACACTTTCATCCCTAGAAATAAACTGGTGAACCTCCTCTGAACTGCCTCCAATGCCACCACATCCTTCCTGAAATAAGGAGACCAAAACTGGACACAATACACCAGATGTGATCTCACCAACACCCTATACAATTGCAACACTTCTCTACTTTTATACTCCAATTCTTTTGACTGTGACCAATGATGTTTTGCAAGGAGACTCAACTATTCACTTTATCTATTGGAATAGAGTAGAAAGCCAAACCAATGCGAGGGCAAATGGATCTAAAATGAATGGAACAGGGTGCTTTCTAAATGATGAAAAGCCAGAAATAGTAGAGATCCAATAGGGATTTGGTGGGAGTGTCCAGAGATATAGATCATTAAAATATCCATAAACAAGTCATCAAAAGGCTAATGGAAGGCTGATCTTTACCTGATACAAAAGGGCAGGAATCATGCTTCAGCTACGCTAAACCCTGGTTAGATCACAGTGGGGTATGTGAGCAGTGCTGGACATCACACACAGTATTAGCCTTGGACGGAGTGCAATATATGTTTATCAGAATGATATCTGGACTTCAAGAGTTAAGCTATAAAGGAAACATTACACATGCCAGGGTTATATTCCCTGGAATATACAAGGTGGGGGGGGTGTCCTAATCAACATTTTCAAGATATTAAAGGAAACAGGCAGACAAGATTGGGAGCAACTATTTTTACTAGTTGGGGTGTCTGAGACTAAGGGGAATAGTCTAAAATGTTAGAGCTGGATTTTTCAGGTATATGCGTGGAGAAGGGGAGAGGTTAGTGGCAGTTGTAGTGATAGCAATGTTTAAGATTATGAAAAAGGGTGCACAGGGATGCTTCTGCTTGTGGGGGAAACCAAAATCGGGCCAAAATCTAAAAGTCACTAATAAAATAAATAAGGAAGTCAGGAGAAACTTCTTTAGAATGTGAAACTTAGTACCGCAAGTAGTAGTTGAGGTGAATAGTTTAGTTTTAAAGGGGGAACTAAATAAAGATATGAAGGAGGAAGAAATAGAATAATATGCCGATAGAATTAGACAGAGTGTGGAGCATAAAAATACCAGCATGGACTAGCTGAGCCAAATGGCCTGTTTCTGTGCTGTGTGTCTCTTGCAATTCCTCTTTTCCTGCCTCCTGCTTCTCCCCTGCCCTGTCTCTAATCAGAACCTTTCCAAGTTGGCTCTAACCACCACCCTTTGTCAGGACAGGAGACAGTGCATTTGACAGGCTGCCCAATCAGAGCTTCTAACAAACTAAATTGAAATAAAAGATAACGTAACTTGGAAGTTCTGACCAATGACTAAGATGTTCTGGCGAAGATTGAATAAGAGATGTATGTGTTTTTAATTGCAGATGCAATGGGATCAGATCTATGGCTCCAATCAACACTGATAATCATTCTCTCCTTATACAGCATCTGCATCACCATTCTCCTTGTAGTGAGTTGCTGACAGCGCATTTCAACTTCTTCTCTATTGTCATCCCAAGAAAGCACATTTGTCAGAGAACATAAACAAGCAAAAAAATGGAACTTTGGGACAGCTCAGCAATCTTTTTTAATTCATTCTTGGGATGTGGGCATACCAGCCAATCCGGAATTTATTGCCCACCCCTCCTGCCACTGGGAACAGTTTCTTATTTACTCTAGCAAAATCTCTCAATTTTGAGCAGCTCCATTAAATCTGCCCTTGGCCTTCTCTGCTCTAAGGAGAGCAATCCCAGCTTCTCCAGTTCCTCCAAATACTGAAGTCCCCCGTTCCTGCTTGTCATTCCAGTAAATCTTCTTCACATCCAAGGCCTCAGTATCATCCCAATGTTTGGTATCCAGAATTAGCAATAATACTCCAGTTGGAGCTCAACCAGTATTTTTTTTAAAAGATTTACTATTAATCCTTTGCTTTAGTACTTGAATCTTCTGTTTATATTGCTACGGATTAATTTTATTTTTAAAGACTTGTTTATGTGAACCCCAAGATGTTGCTGTTCCTGAACTCTTTTATAATTATACCACTGTTGCAAATTTTTTTTTTTAACATTTTTATTCTGATGCGGGTAATGCCACCATTTACTGCCTATCCTCAGTTGCCCCGAGAAGCTGAGGGTGCAACGAAATGACTTGCCAGACCCCTTTAATCAATCACATTGGTGTGGGACTGGAGTCACACAGTTTTAGACTGGGTAAGGACAACAGGTTTCCTTCCCTAAGGGACAACAGTGAACCAGCTGGGTTTGACAAAAATCGAACCAGTTTAATGATCACTTTAATTGATCCCAGTTATTTTTATTTCCAATTTATTTTTCTTAAACTGCATTCAAAATCTAAAATTCACCTCCTCCAACTCACTAGCCCCAGCCTCTGGCTTACTAATCTAGCAACATAACCAGTGCTGCCAAAAGATTTTGCCATGAATAACGCACTGCAACTCATAATAACAATAAATGAAAATTGGTTAGTGTTATTTGCTTGATTTGGGTGGTTTAAATGCTGAGAACTAAACTTGGGGAATACGTGTAACAAAGATTAATGGTGCGGCCTCCATAATCTCACCTGTCTTTATCTTTCTACAGCAAACCATCAGGTCAATGCAGAAGGATAATTCTATTCATGAGCACAGCAGCAACACTGTAAGTAGATATTGTTAACTTTTTAATTGGAAATGCATTAATCTTTTAAGAGTGGTGTTGAGGCTTTGTCTGTCTAAATAGCTCATTTAACGCTAATTATTGGAATCTTTCAGGGCAGTAATTGGCAGATACCTTTGTTACTGCGCTTCAAGACATTGCTCATTGGTTGGGACATTCTGAGGGGCAATGGTGCAATATAAATGTAGACCCTTTCTTTCAGAGTCAAATAACCATCCACTTATGCTCAATCAGCTATTTCACAATCAAATTGTGTCTATCCTCCTCCTTATGCCAGGGCACCGGTTGATAAACAATGTCAGCCATGGTTCAGTGGGTAGAACTCCCACAGGGGAGGCAATGGCCTAGTGGTATTATCACTATTCTATTAATCCAGGAACTCAGCTCATGTTCTGAGAACTTGGGTTCAAATCGCGCCACGGTAGATGGTGGAATTTGAATTCAATAAAAATATCTGGGATTAAGAATCCACCGATGATCAGAAAAACTCATCTGGTTCAGATGGTTCTCTGTCCTTTAGAGGAGGAAATCTGGCATTCTTACTTGGTCTGGCCTACATATGACTCCAGAGCCATAGCAATGCGGTAGACTCAACTGTCCTTGGACAACTAGGGATGGGCAATAAATGCCAGTGATGTCCATATCCCATGTATGAATAAAAAAAACTGTCCTCCAGGTCAGAAAGCTGTGGGCTCAAATCCCAATCCAAAGACTTGAAGACAAAAATCAAGGCTGACAGTTCCAATGCTGAGAGAGTGTGCTGTACTGCTGGAGGCTGCTAGCTTTCAGCAAAGATATTATACCAAGGGCCTTGTCTGCCTTTGGGTGGGTTTAGACGGCACAAATTTGAAGAATAGCAGGAGGGTTCACTCCAATGTCTTGGGTCAATACTTATTCCTCAAAGATCACTAAACAGATTTATTGTGACTTGCAAATTTGTGGGAGTTGCTCTGCATGAGTCGGCTGCCACAGTGACATTACAAGAAGTATTTCATTGCCTTTAAAGCACTTTAGAATGTCTTGTGATTGTGAAAGGAACAATCAAAATGCAAGTCTTGTCTACTCAATTTGTCCCTCCAACTTCCCTTTTTGTGCCTGACTGTCTTCTGTTCCCTGCCCACACAGCCTGATGAAGAGGAGAAAAGCCGAGTTTGCAAAGACCTTGCACAGGAGTTCAATAGAAAATACAGAAAATCCCAGCAGACAGCATTAGTAAGTGCAGAATGAATGAAAATCCGATGGATCTAGTCTCTACTTGTAAAGAACTCTGTACAGAGTTTGAGAGAAAGCAGGTTCCTGCTGAATTGAGTCATTGACTCCCGCCGGGTGAGATTGTAATTCATTCAGAACTCATTGTATTGTACAGAGTTAAGACCATGCGCCCCATGAGGTTTATAGTTCCATGTGACTGCTGACAAATGCTGTTCATTTTGCTCTGTTACTCACTGTTACATACCATCAAAAACCAAACTAATGGAAAACTAGGATGGGGAAACTCAAGGGGTGTGTTATAGACCCTCCTGCACATATTATCTGGCAATATCCCCCTAAACCAGTGCCATCATTATATCCTGCAGCTGATTGTTTTAGGATCAATTACTGAACAAGGATTAATCTGTTTGAACTCTTTCACAGGATGTGGGTGTCACTGTCTAGGTCAGCATTCATTAATCGTAGTGATGTTGAGCCACCTCCTTGAATGGCAGCAATGTAGGTACACCCAGAGTGCTGTTAGGCAGGGCATCCTAAGATTTTGACCCAGTGAAAGAACAATGATATAGAATATCCTGACACCATCTGGAGGGGAACTTGCAGGTGATGGTGTTCCCATATGCCTGCTGCCCTTGTACTCTGAAGTACTGAGGTCATAGGATTTGGAAGATGCTGTTGGCATAAACTTGGCATATTGCTTCAATGCACCTTGTAACTGGTACACACTGCTGCCATGATATACCAGTGGTGGAGAAAGTGCCAATCAAATTGCCTACTTTGATTTGGGGTGGGGTGTTGAACTACTTCAGTGCACACATCCAGACAAAGAATATTGCATCACATCCCTCACTGCATTAGGCAGGTGTCTGTTGGTCTCAACAGACTGACCCATTGAAACTGGTTCCAATTTAGTCCACTTGGCTAGTGGACCAAGATTTTGCAGTGGCATATCAAGCTGGTGGATCACAGATGCAGCAAGATCATTTATTACCATGCCTCTTTTTAGTGAATCCTCAGTCTCTGTGAGGCTGATTGGAAAGGGGGCCAGCAGTTGAGATGTACACTTAGTGAGTGTGTCACTGTCCTCTCATCTTGCCTCCCCTCACCAACCCTCAATGCCCCCCATCACTCCCAGCTACTTGACTCCAATCTTGATCCAACGCGAAGCAAAGTGTAGCCTGAGCCCTGCGTTGAAACACATTGAGGAACGGTCAGTTTCAAGCACAACCCGTGAATATTTTGACCCCATTATACTTGTGCTACCTGTAGGCTGGATAGTGCTGGCTGCTTCAATGCTATTTTAATGTGATCACGTGGTATAACTGTGTCTGTTCTGCTCTTTGTATTTATAGCAAGACGTGCAACCTGATTGTGTTCAGTATGATGACACCATCTATCAAAACGCCTGAGAATTCAATCACCAAACATGAGGAATAAATGTACAGTTCCAGGGCACCACAGAGAATTTGATCACAGGTGAAATAATAATGATGCCAGATGGGGTTTTCTTCCAATCATATTTTTTCAAGACGGTGATAATGGACTTTAATGTAACTAGAAAAGAAAATAAAAGGAGATCCATGGTCAACAAGCTCAACCATTAGGCAGCAATGCAGGACAAGATTCAGATCTGTGTTTAATCCAGAAAAGTGCAAATTTTTACTCTGACGTGATCAACTTGTCATATCTGAACATTGCTTTTCTATACTTCAACCCACCCCTGCACTGGGTGACTTCAGAGCAGAACCTGAAGCCTTTTCTGAATTGTTAACAGCCAACACGTGTCAGGTGGATCAGAGGTCAACACCAAAATTATTGTTTCCAAGGTTATCTGCTGTTCAATTTGCCTTCTATGGTCAGAGGGCTTTCATTAGTTTTGAACAGAATCCTTGGGTACAGCTACAACAATTTTCAAAGCTCAAAACTATCCAAGATGAAGCAGCCTGCTTGATCGGCACCCCATCCACCATCACACCATCCATAAGACACCCGGTAGTAACTCAGCAACCCCCCCTTCAAAAGCATCTTCCAAACTTGTTGCCTGCTACCACCTGGCAGAACAAGGGAACATGGGAACACCACCAGCTGCAGGTTCATCTCTAAGTCACACATCATCCTGACTAGAAAATAAATCGCCATTCCTTCACTATCACCTGACTAGGAACGTCACTGACCCTTCACTGTCACCTGATTAGGGACTATAATTGCCATTCCTTCACTGTCCCTGAATTGAACTCCTGGAATGGATTCCTAACAGCACTGTGGGTGTACCTACACCACATGGACTGCAGCGGATCGAGGCAGGAACTCTCTGCCACTTTTTCAAGAGTAATTAGGGATGGGCAATAAATGCTGACCTTGCCAATGACACCCACAACCCGAGAAGTAATGTTCAAAAAGCACTCGAGAAGACAAAACCTGTCTGACTGTAGTAGCCATCACCTGTCATCTTATGTCATGATTGCCGAACACAGAAGAATGCAGAGAACCTGGCCTGCACTAGCCGGGAATGTCACTACAATTTCAGTGAAGCCCAGTGTCAAGCAAAACATCAACTGCTTTATTGTGATTGTGCTTTTTTTTTTAAGCAGAATTAGTTAATGCTTGTTGTTAGCAGTGTAGATTTTTATATGCTGTTGTTTAGTACCAATGCAGTAATCTGGTGTTGTCCAATGCAAATTGTTGACCAGCTATGGGTGTCCATTTAGCCACATGCACCAATCTCACTCACTCTCACGCACTGCCACACACACATATCCAATCAGAATTGTTACAGCACTGGAGGAGGCCATTTGGCCCATTGTGTCTGCACCAGCTCTCCAAATGATCAATTCAGTGCCATTCTCCCACCTTCTCCCCATAACCACCCCCCCCCACATTCTTCCTTTATACATAGCAGTCTAATTCCTTTTTGAATGCTTTGATTGAACATCTCACTTGGACAGTGTATTCCAGGCCTGAACCACTAGCTGCGTGAAAAAGTATTTTTTAAAATCTCTTTTACCAATTACTTTCAATCTGTGCACTCCCATTCTTGATTCCTTCACGAGCGGGAACAGTTTCTCCCCATCTACTTTTTCCAGACCCCTAATGATTTTGAACACCTGTCAATTCTCCTCTTAACTTCCTTTTCTCCAAAGAATTTCCCCAATCTTATTTCCAACTAAAGTTCCTCATTTCTGAAACCATTTTCATGAACCTTTTCAGCACTCTCTCAGATCTCTTCACATCCTTCCTAAACAAACTGTATGCAATACTATAGATGACATTGAACTATTATCTTATACAAGACACTGATCAACGAATTCAATATCCTGGTCCTCCCCTTCCTCCCATATCCCTTGATCTCTTTAACCTCTAGAGCTGTATCTAATTTCTTCTTGAAATCAGACAACATTTTGGCCTACATTCGATGGTAGTGAATTCCACATATTCACCACCCTCTGGGGGAAGAAATTTCTCCTCACCCCGGATCTAAAAGGTTTACCCCTTATCCTCAAACTATGACCCATAGTCCTGGACGCCCCCACCATAGGGAACATTCTTTGTGAATCCACCCTTTCTAACTGTTAGAATTTTATAAAGTTTCTGCGAGATTCCCTTTCACTCCTCTAAACTCCAGTGAATATAATCCTAACCAACTTAGTCTCTCCTCACATGACAGACCTGCCATCCCAGGAATCAGCCTGGTAAACCTTCACTGTATTCCCTCTATAGCAAGGACATCCTTCCTCAGATAAGGACACCAAAACTGCACACAATACTGCAGGTGTGACCTCACCAATGCCCTATATAATTGCAGCAAAACACCCCTATTCCTATACTCCAACGCTCTCGCTATGAAGGCCAACCTACCATGTGCCTTCTTCTATCAACCTGTCCTTCCACCTTCAATGAGTTATGCACATGTATATACATACATCACATACATCCAGGTTCCTCTGCTTCTGCAACCCCTTTAGAGTTGTACCCTCTATTTTCTATTGTCCCTTCATGCTCTTTCCATCAAAATGAAACATTTCACATTTCTCTCCATTGAACTTCATCTGCTACCTATCCTCACACTCCAAAAACTAGTCTGTGTCCTTATGATCGTCCTCTCAGTTTGCAATGCTTCCAAGTTTTGTCTCATCTGCAAATGTTTAAATTGTGCCCTATACACCAAAGTCTACGTTTCCTATTCTGTTTTTCCTACACTGGTTTTGCACAGCGGAATATCTCTGACTGCATTATCTTCAAGCCTGCAGTGTCCAGATCCATGCCCCACACTCACATCTCAAACTACTTTTTGTGGAACTTACCATTTTCCACATATGGTTGGAAGGGCAAGACCACTGCCAGTATCAGTCGGCCTTTAGTTGGTTCCAGAGCATTCCTGATGTCTTTCAGCAGGGTCAGAGGCTGGTCACATCGATCCAGCAAGTTCAGGCAGCTAATCACATTGTAGTGAAAGCCAGTATTCTGCCACTCGTCAATCCCCAGGAGTCTACAAAATACAAGGGGAACACATTTCAAATAAGAATATTTCAATCTAGCATCTTCAGTCTGGAAGAACAGGGGCATGGGAATACTGCAAGTTCCCCTCCAAGTCACATCCCGACTTGGAAATATAATCGCTGTTCCTTCATTGTCAGATCAAAAACCTGGAATTCCCTCCCTAACTGCACTATGGATACACCTACACTGGATAGATTGCTGAGCTTCCAGAAAGCTTTGCTAGCAATGCCCACATCTCAAGAATTAAGATACTGTCTTTCAAATATTTCCTGGCTAAACATAAGAACTAAGAGCAGGAGTAGGCCATCTGGCTCCTCGAACCTACCCACCATTCAAGAAAATCATGGCTGATCTTTTTGTGGACTCAGCTCCACTTACCCGCCCGCTCACCATAACCCTTAATTCCTTTACTGTTCAAAAATTTATCAGATAAAACATCTTAGTAGATGTTTCTCAATCATTCTGCAGAACACCAGGTAATTACAGGGAAGAGTTTTTACCTGTACTGCTTCTTTTTAAGTTGCCATTTCATGGTGGGAGACACTTCAGTCACATAGACCTCTTCAAAATGGGGGCTGAGGATTTTAGTAACCTCTCCATCTCCAGCCCCGAGATCAAGTACCCTGGCTGCCCTCCAGTCTGGTGCCACCCTCAAGAGCCGGAGGAATTGCTCCTCAGAGAAGACGAACATCGATCCTCTTCCCAGCAGTCTGAACCGAGAGAGAGAGAGAGAGAGATGGAGACATAGAATGAGCAGCACAGGAACAGGCCATTTAGCCCGGCCGGTTTAAGTTGATGCTTATGCTTTATGTTCTACCCCTCCTCAGTTCAATCTATCAATGTATCCATCTATTCCTTTCATATCCAATCTCCTCATAAATGCATCAATGCTATTCACCTCATTATATCTGTAGGAACACCTTCCACATTCTCACCTCTCAGTATTTCTCCTGAAACCTCAGTTGGATTTATTAGTGAGTACTTCATATTTATGGCCCTTAGATTTAGGCTTCCCAACAAGCTGAAACATCCTGTAGAACCCCTTTACCATTTTAAAAATCCCCATCAGATCAATTCTCAGCCTTCTCTTTTCCAAAGGAGTGAGCTCCAACCTGTTCAGCCTTTCCTAATATTTCACTTCTCAATTCCATGTCAATGTTTTTGCACCTCCTCCAGTCTCTACATATCCCTTTAATAATCTGGAGTTGGTTCAGTTACAGGCACCAGTTTGGTGATTTTATAGAATCCCTATAGTGCAGAAGGAGACCATTCAGCTTATCGAGTCTGCACCGACTCTGTCAGAGCGTCCCACCTAGACCTTATCCCCCAAACCCCTTATTCCCATTTACCTCACCACACCTTCTAACTGACATATTTAGGGACACCAAGGGACAATTTAGAGTGCCAACCCACATAACCTGCACATCTTTGGTGTGGGAGGAAACTGGAGCACCCAGAGGAAACCGGAGCACCCAGAGGAAACCCACGCAGACACAGGGAGAACAGTCATTCCAAGGCTGGAGTCAGGTCCCTGGAGCTGTGGGGCAGTAGTGCTAACCACTGTGCCACCCCCAGGATGAACAAAGGGCCACGAGTTCAAATCCCACCTTGGTAAAGTGTGCAATTGAATCTGATGGGGCTATGAATTGGCAAGCATCCTGCAGGGAATTACTGATAACATGCCATTCTGACCCTCTCTACAAGTGGCCTCTGCCCTCTTGCAACATGGTTAACTCAACGTCCTCAGGGAAGCAAATATGGGCTTACCCAAGGTCATCTACGTTCAAGTAAAAAAGATATTTAAAACTCTCAAATGCACTCTCTTTAGTAAACCCTCTGTCTAGTAAATAAAACACAATGTGAATCATTGGTCAGAGAGTTCCAGCAGCTTGGAGTAATTTCAGTCTCCCAGTCAAAGCAGGGAGTCTGCAGGATTGAGGTGAATCAGCTGATCTCAATGGCCTCAGACAAGGAAATCAACTCTGAAATCATTCAAACAGTGTGGGATTATGGCATTGAAATAGAAAATCAGGCATGCAGACTCGAAGAGCTATTTTCTACGTAACAGGTGGTAAATTTACCCTTTGAAAATTAGTGAAAATTTCAATGAGCATTTCTGCAGTGATTTAACTTTTTAATGAAAAAAAATAATTTCTGGATCTTTCCCTATCGTATAATACACTTTACACTGATATAGTGATTTTTACTCCAATATAAGGGCAGCACGGTAGTTAGCACTGCTGCTTCACAGCACCAGGGACCCGGGTTCGATTCCCAGCTTGGATCATTGTCTGTGTGGAGTTTGCACATTCTCTTCATCTGTGTGGGTTTCCTACAGATGCTCCAGTTTCCTCCCACAGTCCAAAGATGTGTGGGTAAGGTTGATTGGCCATGCTAAATTAACCCTTAAATTGTCCCAAGATGTTATAGGTTAGAGGGATTCACATGGTAACTAAGCAGGTTAGAGCCAGGTTGGGATTGGTGTCGGTGCAGACTTGATGGGCCAAATGGCCTCCTTCTGCACTATAGCGATTCTACGATTCACTTTCACATGCACACAGTTTGAAAACAAAATGACCCTTAAAGAAATGGCCAAATATTGCAGCATTCCACTGCTACCTAGTGGCAAGATGTGAGATTGCCTGCTGATCTCCCATAAAGGGTGTGCATTTCTCACACTTTCAAAGTGCTTTAAACCAATTACATCTGTAGCTTATTCACTGCTGTAAAGGAAATGTGGCAGTCAATTTGCACACAGCAAGCTCCCACAAACAGTAATGTGATAAGTGACCAGATAATCTGTTTTCAGTTAAGTTGGTTGAGGGATAAATATTGATCCGGGCACGAGGAGAGAACTCCCCTGATCTTCTTCAAACTGAGCTGATCATGAGGGCTGGTCAATTTTCAAATGGGTTTTTTAGTATAAAAAGTCACCCTCTTTTAACTTGGTTCTCACACTGTTAATTAACTCTGGCTATCAAACCATATGGAAGTCACTTCACTCAAGATGAAGAGTTGACGCCAATATCAGACAGCCTAGTCACCCCATGGACAATCAGAAATACCAGCTTGAAATAAAGTTATATTTTGACCTTTTACCCATTGATTGACGTCTTGGACATGAACAGACTAAAGACAGAGGTGACGAGGGAGTAATAAATCTGAACAAAGAGCCAGTTGGATTTCTCTGAGCATTGCCTGAGGAATACATGTGTCCCCACATCCAGATAACTCTGAACAAACAGCGGTTGCAGATGTGTTGGCAGCAATTCTGTATCACAGACGTACCACTGCAAAAGAATGACAATAGCATGAGCACCCTCAATAGAAATGACTGTCAATCTTGTATGCTGCTAAACAGCATTAGTGAAACCCTCCTTCATGCCTTTGATGCCTCCAGATTTGACTATTCCAAAACCTGGTTGGCCTCCCATCTTACATCATCCAAATGTGCAGCCAGTATACCTACTTGCAACAAGTCCCTTTCACTTTTCACCCCAGGATATCAGCTCCCCATCTTTAGAGCCCAACCCCCCCAACAACCCCGTGGCCTCATTACGCTCTCCCCATCTCTATGGCCTCCTCCAGGTACCAAGCTCTGCGCTCGCCAAGTCTGGCCTCTTGCTCCATATCCTGGATTTTAACCACTCCATCGCTGCCTTCAGCTGTCTGGATCCTAAGCTCTGGAATCATCTCCCAGAACCCTTCCACCCCTCTCTTTTATAGAATGCCTACAATGTAGGAGGAAGTCATTTGGCCCATCGAACCTGCACTGACAAAAATCCCATCCAGGCCCTATCCCCGTAACCTCACTTATTTATCGTTAATGCCCCTGACTCTAAGGGACAATTTAGCATGATAAATCAACCTAACCTGCACATCTTTGGACTTCCCTTAAGATGCTACCCCTTTGGTCAGGTTTTTGACCCATTATCTCCTCATATGGTTCCATATCTAATCATGGAATGATTTACTACATTAAAATTTGAAGGGAGTGGGGGTGAGAGCCACTTTTCACCCTTCTCTCTCTGGTCTCATCTGTGCCCAGGTTGCTTTGGAGAAGAACCGTGCTATGCCCACCCCTCCCGATATGTTAGAGGGATCCTGTGACAAGTGTGCACCACGGCGCAGAGTGTGAGAGCAATAATATATTAGAAGTTTATTCTTCTTTCATTGGATTTTATGTTGGATTCTATGGTCAGTGTCTCCTCAGCATTTACCAGTCAGTGACACTGGAGAAACTTGTGCACTGCCTCCAATCCTATAGTTTATATAAAAATAGGTAAAGAAAGAAACTGGGGCATTAAAAGGTCAAATCTGGCTATGCTGACAGAATGCAATTTGAAGCTGTGTCCTTACATGGGGAAATTCATTTCTTCCCAGTCATGCACTACATTATCAGAAAATTAAATAATCATGGGCAGTTGTAACACACATTGAAAATATCTACCCCCCCCCCCTTCCCCTCCCCTCCTCCTCTTTCCTTCCCCATTGTATCCCGTCATTTCTTGCAGGGAGTAAAATAAGCATCTCCCCAACCAGTACATCATGTAGGGCTGGTTTCTTTTCCTAAATTGTTTCAGGCATAACATCAGGCTGGGATGAAAGAAATGGGCTGGATTTAAATAGGACACTTTCAGAGAATGGTCACTAATAAGTCGGAAAGAAATTTGTGATCTGCCTCTCAAGAAAGACAGTTGAAGTGCAATGTGAGCAAAATAGCAGCTATCATTTCAACAAGGAAATAAAGTAGCCATAGGTCTACCCAAGAGGGTAGGCAGGGCCACCATCCAACATCTCATCCAAACAACAGTGCCCATGACAATGCAGCACATCCTTGGTCCTGATTGTCAGCACTGACCTTCCGACAGTGCAGTGCTTTTTCAGTATTGTACCCCCAAGGGTGCAGTGCTGCTTCAGTACTGCCCTTCTGACACCGCAGCTGTCCCTCTGACAGTCTAGTGCTCCCTGAGCACTGACCTCCAACATGGTTGGGGGGGGGGGGGGGGAGGGATGTGTGTGTGGAGATGGCAACACAGTGGTAACATTACTGGACGAGCAGTCCAGGCTAAATTGGCACAGTGGTTAGCACTATGGAAGGGAATTTTCTGTGACTTCTGCATGTTCATTGAAAACCCAGGTTCAGTTCCAGCTTGGGTCACTGATTGTGTGGCATCTGCACATTCTTCCAGTGCCTGCATGGGTTTCCTCTCAGTCTGAAAGACATGCTGGTTAGGTGCATTGGGCTATGCTAAATTCTCCCTCAGTGTACCCGAACAGGCACCAGAGTGTGGAAATTAAGGAATTTTCACAGTAACTTCATTGCGAGGTTATTGTGAATCTCCTTGTGACAACAAATAAATAAACAAATTTGCTGGAGACATGGGTTCAAATCCCACCAAGACAACAATTATTGATTAATGAATATGGAATATAAAGCCAGTCCCTTTGTACCATCCCCAAGTTAGTGGAGGGCTCCCTCAGTGTTAACTGAGTGTCAGCATAGATTTTGTGCTCAGGTCTCCAGAGTGAAACTTGAACTCAAGACAGCATCTGATTCAGAGGTCAATCAGAAACCCTCTGAACCAAGGCGGTTATCTCCATGAAAACAAAGTGCGACAATTGGAGAGGGAGGGGAAGAATTAAGGTGAACTGCAACAAGGTTTTTACGTGGAAATTTAGTTCAGTTCAGAATCAATCTTTTACATGTCACTTGTTTCAGGAGGATGAAATGCCAGGCCGGCGTCAAAACATTATTTTGAAATAAAACGCTCCCATCCCCAGAATGTGAGTGCTGTACCTGGAACTTGTCCTGTTCTTCGTCGGCCTGATGCCTCATGTTGCTGAGCAGTGAGCGGGACAGGGGGCTCCGCAGATATTTGCTGCTCCACATCCTCCTCAGCTGCAACAATGCAACAAAGTAGCAGAACAGGATCGTCAGGCGCGTCACAGCCGTGCTGGGAGTCCTGGGGGGCGAGGAAGCCCCCACCCCCTAAACCCGGGAATTCCGAGGGACCCCCCCCCCCGCTTCCCGGGGATCCCGGGCTAACAGGAGTCAAACATTTTGCAAACAAGGGGCAAGTGCAACAGTGCAGGCACCGTCAGCAGACACATTCACTTCCCCCTTTCACCCCAATGGTACAATTCACCCTTTAAACCCCAATCTCAATCTCAATTTGCGTTTATAAATCCAGCCCCGGAGCCTCTCATTCCCAACCAACAGTTTTCAATGAACACACAGACTTCCTGTGTCCCAGAAATTTCCCTTCCCCAGCGACAGAGCCACGTTCAATTTCAATGCAATTTCCTCTTCCTGTTGCTGCTGCTAAGCGACAGGAGGCGTCGGCTCGAAAAAAAATCCCACAATCATTGGGAGACAATAAAACTCAAAGTCTGTGCCTGAATGATGTGTTTTTCCACGTTTGTCTTGGGGGGAGGAAGGGGGCGAGAACGGGAAGGGAGGAAGACAGAGCAAAGCCATGGGCTGGGGGTATTGGCAAAGATGGGAGTGGGGTACATGGACGTGGGAGCCGGGTGGAGACAAGCCCACGGAAGTGCACCCATCAGGAGGAGCGAGGAATACACATGTACAGATACTGCTCCCAATAAGTCTTCAAGATGCTGTTTCAGAAATATAGGGGGGCAGACTCCGGCTCCGCAACACAGATCTGCCACAGATGCTGTCAGACCTGCTGAGATTTTCCGTGTTTGTTTCAGATTCCTGCATCCGCAATATTTTGCTTTAATCTCATTTATGGCTGGTGTCGGTACTCTGCTGATCACCTTCAGCCCATTGTACTGGTTCTCTGAAAGCGCACCAGTTAATTCCCAAAACTCTGCAAACTTTAAGTATGCATCCAACTCTGAATTTAACATTGGTGTTGATTCTGTTTTCAGTCACCTTCCTTGTCATTTATTTTGGATGGTACAGGAGGTGGTCAATTGGTGGTGCATCAAGCCAATGGTAGCTCACTCTCGGGTAATGCAGTCAGTCCCATTCCTCGTTCTAGCCTCACTCTTATTTAAATACTTCACAAATGCAAAAATACATTACACTTTCAAATTACAAACCAGAATACAATCTCAATAAAATTACAAAAGTATCATCCAATATAAAACAATAAACATGCCATCTTCAATACAACAGCACAAACCAGCATAGCACAATAACAAACAGCTAGTACCATTGTAAGTTACCTCATTCTACTTTCCGATCTCTGAACTTTATTTCCCTCAAGTGCCTCATCCAATCTACTTTAGAAATCATTCATTGTTTCTTCTTCCACCATCTCCGTAGGCTAAAACTTCCAGGTCATTACCAGTCACTGTGTAAAAACATTCTTCCCTACAACTCTTCACCGCGCCACCCCGCCTCCCCCCCCCAAAAAAAACACACACACACATTCTCTTGCCCAAAATCATAATCTGTTTTTCTCAGTCTATGTACGAATAGCTAATGGAACATTGTTTTGTCTGCCTGTCTACATCTTGTATATCTCTATCAAATCTCCTCCAAAATTCCTTTGCTTCAAGGACAACTCCTCCAGCTCCTCAAACCTAACCTTGTAGTTAAAATCCTCATCAACAGTTCTAAAAAAAGCTTCAGTTGTTTATGCCACTGCAATGAATGGACATTTAAATGACAGTGAAATAAATGTTGAAATTTGAATAATAATGGTTGTATTGGAAGAGGAAGAGATGGACAACCATCTGTGTGACCCTGGTGAAGCTAATGGGTGAGAGTGTGGCTGTGGTATAAGTTTTAAATTGTTTTGACAAAGACCTAGCACAGATGTTGGGCTGAATGACTTCCCTGCTATAATTGAACGCTATAATTGTACACAACACTCCTTTACTATGCATCTAACTCCGGTAGCACAGTGGTTAGCAGTGCTATTTCATTGCTCCAGGGACTTGGGTTCGATTCCCTGCTTGGGTCACTGTCTGTGTGGAGTTTGCACATTCTCCTCGTGTCTGTGTGTGTTTCCTCCAGGTGCTCCAGTTTCCTCCCACAGTCCAAAGATGTGCAGGTTTAGTTTGAATGGTCATGCTAAAATTGCCCCTTAGTGTCCTGAGATGTGTAGGTTAGAGGAATTAGTGGGTAAATATGTAGGATATGGGGGTAGAGCCTGGGTGGGATTGTGGTCGGTGCAGGCTCGATGGGCCCAATGGGTTTCTATGATTCTGTCAGGCAATTTAAGAACTTCTACAAGTTTTACATCATCATGTTGTTTTCCTACTCACAGCAAATCAAGATGTGTAGATTTAAATGTCAGGTAGAATCATTTGATGTCACTGAAATTCAACATCTTTTGGGCCTTGTGAGATATTTACCTCAGGTTCAGCTATTCTGAAGTGTGTCCTGGCCATCATTCATTCCTTAGCCAACATCAATTAAGTAAGAAATCTCACAACACCAGGTTAAAGTCCAACAGGTTTATTTGGAATCATGAGCTTTTGGAGCACTGCTCCTTTATCAGGTGAGTCAATTGGTGGTGCAATTGTTCCTATCCTTACAGCATTAGGCACAGCATTCATCAGAACTCACCTGATAAAGGAGCAGCACTCCAAAAACTCGTGATTCCAAATAAACCTGTTGGACTTTAACCTGGTGTTGTGAGACTTCTTACTGTGCCCACCCCAGTCCAACGCTATCTCCACATCATGAACATCAATTAAAACACAGGACCTGGTCATTATCTCTGTGCTGTTTGTGGGATCTTGCTGTCTGTAAATTAGCTGCTAAATTTACCACATTACAATAGTGACTACATCTGAAAAGTACTTGACGGTAAAGCACTCAGTCCTGAAAGATACTATACTGTAGAAATGTAATGTTTTCTTCCTAAAGCATTGGCATCTCTGAGAAATTGAGATTCTTTGTAACAAAGTTCCATCTTGCAGACTGACACTTTTGCAACATTGAAAAAAGTACTTCTGATGGACTCCAGAATGAATTAATATAAATAGTTGATGCTGCAGTCAATGCAGTCTCTCCTCAGAGTCCACTTTGATTAAGAAAGAAGATAGAATCTGAGTGAGTGAATGCACCCACTTCCTGCACGAGTTCTTCGACCTCACAGATTAGAGACAGATTTACAGTTAGTGAGGCCCTGTGCTCACCTGAGTTTCTGGGTCCCTTTCCCCAACCTCACCTTTTCCAGGGCACCCCACCTCTTGTTCGGGGGCCTGCGTCTTGGCATGGTGTGTTTCATTGTAAATCCACCTCTGACAAAGATAATAAATCCCACAAGGCAGGTAGTCTTCTACAATTACGACTCTCACCAACTTTCACAGATGCACCATAGAAAGCATTCTTTCTGGTTGGGTATGGCTCCTGCTCTGCCCAAGACTGCAAGGAGCTACAAAAGGTATGAATGTTTTCCAATCCATCATGTAAACCAGCCTCCCATCCACTGACTTTGTCTCCAGTTCCTTGGTAACGCAGCCAGTATGATTAAGGGACCCCATGCACCCTGGACATTCGCTCTTCCACCTTCTTCCATTGGGAAAAAGATACATAAATCTGTGGTCATGGACCAACCTACTCCAGAATGGCTTCTTCCCTGATGCTGTCAAACTTTTGAATCGACTTACCTTGCATTAAGTTGATCCTTCTCTACAACCTAGCTACGACTGTAACATTACATTCTGCACACACTCCTTTCCTTCTCTATGAACAATATGCTTTGTCTGTAAAGCGTGCTAGAAACAAAACATTTCACTGTATGTTAATACACATGACAATAATAAATCAAATCAAAATTAAATTTGGGATTCATGTTTAAAGTATACCTTTGTGGAAATGATCAAGTGAGTTAAAAACAAAATGATTGAGGAAGACTTAATGCTTAAAAGCCAGGGTAGTATTTCTATGACACTCTGATCACTTAGTACTCACACTCGGTTGTCAGTTCATATTCCATCACCTTTCAATAATCTCCAATCTGTTTGTAAAAAATATGCTGGATTTCCACATCTAAAATCTTCAGTTAGCATATATTAAATGTGGAAGGTTGCTTATACATTGTGCAAGGAACTAAGACCTGCACCCTGTATATTTAAGTAAAATATATAGACATATTCTCATTGCTATCGCTAATAAATTCAAACTGGGCAAAGACTTAATAGGCTGAATTTAAGTGTCTGTGAACCCAAATATGAAAAGTTACCTGGCGGTATCAGGGAAACCCTCATTTCCTTAAAGCACCACAAACAATCCCCTCCGTAGCCATTCCCCGTGAGTGGCACAGACTAAATTTGAAGAGAGCCATTTGCATTTTATAATCCAGGCTGACCAACTGGAGTCTGTTCATCTGCTAAGATGAGCCCTGCAACCTTTCTTAATGGTTGAGACATTTAATCATCTCGGGGACCCAGATGAAGAGTGGGAGTTATGTGACATGTGACAATGGCCTCTGGCTTGGGAAACCAGTAATATTGCTTTGCTGAACTGTAAAGTCTCAAATCTGCTTTATCATCAACTGGTCTAACAGCCACACAAGCAAATAGCTTTGGCTCAGGTTAAACACCTGTACCTATCTACACCGCTTCTGCTGGAAATTCTGGACCATTATCTACAAGATTGATTCATCTCTGCATGCACCTAGTTCAGTATGGTTCAGGTGGAGATCATCCCAACAGAATAGCCCCCATTTTCCCCCAGGTACTGGTGCCAATGCCCCATGAACTGGAACCCACTTCTCCCAAAACCAGTCTTTGAGCCACATATTCAACTTTATTTTTATGTACCCAATACCAATTTGCACACGATTCAGCTAATAATGCAGATTACTTACGAGTTTCTGCTTTTTTAATTTAATGTCTAGCTCCTCCTACTCACCGTGTAGAACCTCTTTTCTGGTTTTACCAATATCATCGGTATCTACATGGACCATGACATCTGGATCCTCCCCCTCCCACTTCAAGTTCCTATCCAACCCTGAGCAGATGTACCAAACCCTGGCAACAGGCAGGCAACACAGTCTTCTGGATTCATGCTGTTTGTTGCAGAGAAGTGTCAATTCCAGTCACTATACTGTCTCCTACATTCCTTTTTGTTCTCCTCACTTGAATGGCTTTGTCTACCACATTCCATGGCTCTGAAGTATCTGCAGCACTTTACCTATCTTGGCAGCCACCTCTCCCAAGTCAGGAAGTCCATCGATGAATAAGTCCAGCACCAAGTCACCTGTGCCAGTGCTGCTGTCTTCAAGCTGCACCAACATTCTTTGACAACAGGGACCTTTGAAAGTCAATAAGGATCCTGGTTATAAGGCAGTTGTGTTGACCACTCTTCTCTACCAAAGCAAATCCTGGACAATTAATTGACACCATATTAAGATCCTTGAGAGCTATCATCAGCGGCATGTGTGTCAAATCCTGGGGATCAAATGGGATAACTGCCAATATTCTCCATGAATCTGCACCTACCAGCATCAAAGCCTCGCTCCTGCAGATAGTTTCCAGAAATCAATTGGAGTGTGTCTCTATCAGTAAGTTCTCTTTTCCTAGTTCTCTGTGGTCAACACTCTAAGGATAACAAAGGAAAAGATAAGGATGCACAAGGCTCCTTTACAGCAGAGGCATTAACACTTCTGACAGGGAGAAGGCAACTGCGGACCACTCAGCATAGCTCCATCAAGAGGCTCAGCGTCTTGAGGCAGAACAAGGGCAGTAGAGGAAGAGGAGGAACCTGGTGACATGAATTCCACTCCCCTATGCAACATGCCCCATTGCAGTAGAGCTTCTCGGTCATCTAAAGATATCTTTCATTTCAAGGGACTGCTGCCAATAACAATGCTATGGCCAGTCTGTTAATTCATCCTGCAACTCCAACACTCATGCAAACCGGTGGAGAGAACCTCAGACCTACTGGAGGATTGCAAAGGCTGAGACTCCAGCATTCCTACCCTCTGAGCCCCTATGTCTGCAGTTTCAGCCTTCTTTCCCTGACTACTGACCAATTCAGAAGACTCTATCTTAAGTGGTATGAATGCCTCCGACTGCAAAGCATCCAGGTAACATTCCCCCTCCCTGACACATTACAGTGTCTGCAGCTTAGTCTTCAGCTTAATAACTGAGACAAAGCTCCTCAAGTCACAAACACTTACTGCAGACATATTTGCCCTGAATCACACTGGAATACAGGAGCTCCAACATACTGCAACCTTGACATATTACCAGTCCTGTCAGGTTTTAATTACTTAAGTACATTTACTTATTTATTTTCCTTACTATCAGTTTGTATACCATTTTAAATGTTATGACTGAAATAGACCTTAGCCACTTAACAGATACTCAAATAGCCAGCTCCTTCCCCTATAGTACAGCAATAACCAATTTCAATAGGATGAAAATAGTAGGAAAAACACCAGGAAAGGAACACCTCCTCACCAAACTTCTCCATTCGCCAAACTCCCAAGTATGTGCTCCGTTCCAAAGCTGCACTAATTTGCCTAAGATGCATGAAAGAATTCTGAATTTATAGCAAACTGAACAAGGGGTAGAGAAAGAAGTTTGAACCAGTCAGCTAATTAATCACTCAGCGCTCTTGGAGTGTGTTCACCCTGCCTAATGTTAGGAGAAAGAAAAAACTTGGCTTAGTTACACCATACTTTCCAGTTACTGCTTATTGCAGATTAGACTAGATTTTAAGAACAAGGCTAACACTTGAAATTCCCCCATTCAATAATTCCCAGGACTGTACTCAATTCCAACGCTGCACACATATGCCTCAGCTGCACCAAAGAACCGCTAAGGAAAAACAGGTTGTATAGCTTCAGTGTTCAAGCCCCATAATCCGTGAAAAAAATGTGTCATTGGACTTTGACCTGGACCCTGGACCCAAGCATATCAATGTTTATTCTGTCTATGGTAACTGCACTTAAACCTTTCTTTTCTCTATCTCTCTTTACTCTGAGTATGGGGCAATGTTGCAGCCATCCTCTTGCATTGATTGTGCGCAAATAAATTAACACTGAGTTCATCCTCTTAGAGATGGACAATAAATACTGGCCAGCCAGTGACACCCATATCCCATGAATGAATAAAAAAAAGAGCTTGCCATGAGATTACTAATAAAAAATTGGATTGTACGAAATCTGAGGGATTGGGAAATGTGCCACCGCTTATAAAAAGGAACACAAATCTAAACATCTATTTACAATGAGTGGTAAGAGAAGAAATTAGTGCTGCTTAAATTAATCCCCCTTTTGTCTGTAACAATTGCTACCAATGCAAGTGGCCATCAACCACTAGGAATCAGCAGCAAACAGGCTGAATCACCCACCTTGTTTATGTCGGTGTGTATTCCACACTAAACACCTCCCAATCTAAATACTTCTCCCAACCTTCTCTACTGCCTTTCACCTCCTGCATACATTAAGGAGTGCAAATTGTGGCTTTAATTCCACTCTGTTTTGCTGGAGGTGAACAATTATTTTATGGCAAGTTATGCAATGTCACCAATGACTCAGAATTGAATCTGGGCTACCATAAGGTTAAAATCCCTCAGTTGTGTAGCTGAGAATCATAATGTTTCCCACCAATCTTTTCAATATAGAAATCTGCAGATTGAAGTAAAGTAAAATAACCAACATGGACAATGTGTGGTAAACAAAGCAGTTTAATCGATACCCTGTACTAAAATGGCTGAGAATGACAAAATGTAGCTTAACCAAAAACAGTGTATCCATTTTAGCTCATTCTCAGTACTTTCAAACTCATACTTGAGGCATTAATAGAAGCACCCATTAACTTGGCATTCTAATCCAGCCTAACCCGAAGGAACAGCCTTTTATTCCTCAGCTGCCTTTCTCCCCCCTCCCCTTACAATCATTCCTGTAAACAATTCAGGTCTACTTTGTGCAATTTTACAAAACAACGACAGCTTTCAAAAATGTATGCATGGTCAGTATGGAGTATGATTTTAACAAAAGATTTGGCATCAGAAAGATTATGAAGATCCCTCAGCAAAGGCTGTATCCTGAGCACATTAGAGATGACATTACACACATTGTGCAGCACAGGAATACACTTTTGGCATAGCACAGGACCAGTGTGTCAAATCTGAATTCAGGTTTTACCAAAGCATCAGTAAAATTTTATTGGAGATAAAGCAACTTTTTGAATCTGAATGTGTGTGCGTGGGAAAGGTCTGGACCAGAATCATTTGAAAGCAGAATTTCTATATCAAATCTTACTTGGCACATTGAATGACATTTCCTCAGCCTTTATATAACTTACCTTCCTAGTTATATAAAGCACCTTAATTCCGAGGCCAAGTCCTTGATATGTCATTCCCTTATTGTTTATGTTTTAGTCAAGTGGGTTGAAGACTCCAGTAAAAACATTGTACATGATGATCGTATTCTTCAGGCAGTTGTATTAACACTCGAGGAGCCCAACACCACCCAGGACAATGCAGTCTGCTTGTTCTGAGCTCATTCACCACCTCAAGCATTCGTGCTCTGATTAGCACAGTGGAAGCAGTGTGTACAATCTACAAGGTACATGTAGATTGTACACATTTGCAAATTGCCAAGACTTCGTCAACAGTACCTTCCAAAACTAACAGCCCCCAACATGCAAGATGAGAGCAAAGACACATGGGAACACCACTAGCTCCAAGGCACATACCATCCCAACTTGGTCATTTATCACTGTTCCTTCATTGTCACTGGGGAGAAAAATCCAGGAACTTCCTCCCTAACAGCAGTGTGGGTGCACCAACAGCAGAGTTCAGGAATGCAACTCACCACTACTTTCAAGAGCAATTCTAAATGGGCAATAAATGCTGGTCTTGCCAGCAGCTCCATACCGCATGAATAAACAAAAAGAAATCATTAAAAACACCCTACCACAGCTGAATTACAACAGCATCTAACATTATGATCCCCAGTATAAAAGATTAAATGAAAGGCTTTAACATCTTCATTTATGCCATACAGTTCCTGATTGTGGAGGGTACATCAATAGGACTCTACATATTTGGCAGTGTCAGTGTGGCTATCCCGGATGGAGTATGGGCTCCACGCCAGAATCTGCAGGACTGCAATGCATATTGGAGTCAGGCAAACCAGGTAAAACATAGCCCCATGCAGGTCCTGCAAAGCACTGCAAGGTAAAAGGATAAGATTAGGATTGAACTCTCAAACTACACCGGTAATTTGCATTTATACAGTGACTTTAACATACTACAACATCCCAAGGGGGGTAAACTACACTGTCAGAAGGAAATGATTCTAGAATAGGGCAGTCTTGAAAGCTTTATCAAAGAGGAGGGCTTCAAGGAGTAGAGACAAGAGCCAAGGTGAGTGAAGAAATGACCACCAAAAATGGGATAAGGAAGATTGGGGGCATAGACAAGAGGCCAAGATTGGAGGAGGGTAAAAAAAATCAGAACTTCCACAGATAGAAAAATGAGGTCAGAAGAATTTTAATATAAAGAAGGAATTATTTTATGTCATTTTGCTTCCAATACTGTTACTGTTGAAAAAGTAGGATGTGAAAATTAGAGATGAAATAATACTGAGTTTGATGATACTGGAGTATTTGGAGATAATTGTCTCAATTTGCCACCTATTCATTCATGAAGCAAAGGCCAGATGCAATCTTACAGAAACAAGGAGAAGAGAACCTGATTTTTTTTAAAATTGTGTTTTTAAAGTTCAGACCAGAGATTGAAGCTTTTAGCAGTAACAATAGCAGATCATTCAGTTGATCTTAAACATTCTTACCCCTGCTCGGACTTTGTAAAGTTGTCCTTCAGCTTTTCATAATCAAACTGGTTAAGAATGGTCACAACGAGCATCGGTGCCAGTGACTGTGCTGGCTTAGTAAATAAAGCATTGGTACCAAACACCATGGAGGACAGTGGAAAACTAAGATGAAAGAGATAACAAAATTGATTCTATGAAATATACAAAATAAATTGAGTCAAATGGCAGAAGATTATGAAGTACCTTAGGGTAATTTACAACATTAACAATACTATATAAAAGGTAGGTGGTTGTTGTTATTGCTTGGGGAACATCAGTATTTCATCTTTTCCCATTCTTTTCCAACAACATTTTCAGCCAGGGTCACTGAACATTAAGTGTCTTTTCCACTCAACTGCAGCATAATGAAGGCAGTAGAGTAGGAATTTAGTGTCAAAACATTTTAATCAAATCAGAAATTTGATGTAAGAACACATTGTGTCATAAAGGTGGAATTATCCAATTACACAAGAGTAGACTGTTGAAAACTGACTATTAAGAGTACAAATACTTGTGGAATCTGAAACTTCCTCAAGTTCAACACAAGACAAAAATCTATTCAATGCACCAGGCAATTGTTGCCATTTCCACTTAGAAAGGGAAACCAGTGAGTGACAGCCAGTCTTACTTGCGTTTATAATTCTGGAAGTCAGCATCGATAATATCAGCCAGCGGCAAGTTAAAGAGACTGAATGTGGCAGAGACCATCACCCTAAAAGAGAAAATGATAACATAACAGATTAGATTAAAATATCCAGAACAAAAATACTGCTATCAAAGCAAAGGCCATCTCCCAGATGGAAATACAATTGCCTAAAACCCTATCTTACTATATTTCAACACCTTTTCTGTCTTAAAACAAGCACAATTCAACTTTTTAAAATAAATACATAAACAGCTCCATGATCATGTACTTTAATATTTGAAATATAACCAAGAGGCACCATCTTCTCCTCTCCCAGCCCTCCCTCACCCTCAATGGGGCACGGCTCCCGACCTCGCTATTCATGCTGGACTCCTGATCCCCCCAATCCAGGCTGGGTTATGGCTCCCCATCCCCACCCAGGCTGGGGTACGATTTTTCCATCTCACCATCTGCACTGGGCTCCCCACTCCCACCCACTCTTATTCCTTACTGGAGTAGTGCTCTATTCCCAAGCTCTTACCTGGAATCATAGAAACCCTGCAGTGCAGAAGAACGCCATTCAGCCCATCAAGTCTGCACTCACACCAATCCCACATAGATCCTTTCCCTGTAACCCCACATATCTATCCTCCTAATCCCTCTAGCCTTTGCATCCCAGGACACTAAGGGGAAATCTGGAATGGCCAATATACCTAATCTGCACATCTTTGGACTGTGGGAGGAAACTGGAGTACCTAAAAGAAACCCATGCAGACATGGGGAGAACATGCAAACTCCACACAAACAGTGACCCAACCCCGGAATCAAACCCAGGTCTTTAGAGCTGTGAGGCAGCAGTGCTAACCACTGTGCCACCATGCCACCCATAATTTTGCCTAAATAATCATTCACAGGTTCTTGGTAAGGACAGCTCCAATTTGAGCATCTAAAGCATTCTCTATATCAATCTATACGGACACCGTTGATCCAAGGTTACCAGACAGTAACCCAGAACGGGCCAGCCTCTGGACAGCTTTCTACGAGACAGGTTAGGCTCCATCTCTGCACTTGCTCACTGTTATCAGAGTGAAGCATTCCATTTCAATTCCAACCACAATAAACTCTAAGCATAACAGTACAATGCTCTCACATTGAACCAGGACAGAATCCACCTGTCCCTATGCATGGTTCTATAGCATTAAGTGATAAATAAGGCAGATGAAACACACAGACGTGAAATTCATTACTTACATGTTTGCAACGAGGAAGATAGACAACAGGTAGTAATGGTTAGGACCCAATCCCAGCATGATCATTGCACTGAACAGTTCCAAATAGAAGACAGACAGGATGATTTTGTAATAGCCAAACGTCCTCAACAATGATTGACTACTGAGAATTAAAAGCTGGGAGAAAAGAGAACATATCCAATAATTGGAATAGAGCAAATTACGAAACAGCCAAATGTCCAGCTATTAATGGTGTGTATATAAGCAATATCACATACATAAACACCAACACAAATTGTATTTATATCAAACCAAATAGCTATGCACATACATTCAATATTCATATGCAAATTATATAACAATTAATTCTACTGGGAAGAAAGGAGGAAAAATGACAACTTCCTATCTTTTTCACAGAGTCATACAGCATAAAAACAGGCCCTCCAGCCCACCATTTTGATGCTGACCATCAGATACCGATCAATCCTAATCCTATTAACCAACATTTGGACCATAGCCTACTATACCTTGGTAATTTAGTTGCTCACCTAAATGTCTCTTAAATGTCGCAAGAATTCCTGTCTCCAGCACCTTCTCAGGCAGCTTGTTCCATATTTCCTCCACCCTCTGGGTGAAACAAATTCTCAGATCCCCTCTAAACCACTTACTTGTCACCTTAAACCTACGCCTTCTGGTCTTCAATGCTCTGCTATGGGGAAAAGACTTTTACAATCTACCCTATCAATGCCTCTCAATTTTTATACCTCTATCAGATCCCCGCTCAGCTTCCTCTGCTCCAGAGAAAACAAATCCAGTCTGTCCAGTCTCTCCTCATAGCTGAACTTTCCATCCCAGGTAACATCCTAGAGAATCTCCTCTGCATCCTTCCCAGTGCAATCACATCCTTCAAACAGTGTGGCAACCAGAACTGCACACAGTATTCCATCTGTTGCCTAACCAATGCTTTATAAATTTGCTCCAATATTCTATGTCCTGGATGCTTGCCTTCATTAGCCTGTATGCCTTCTTCACCACCCTATCTACCTGTTCTGCCACATTCAGAGATCTATGGACTTGTACACCAAGGTCCCTTTGTTCCTTAATAATCTCTAGAGACTTACCACTCATTGTGTATACCTTAGCCTCCCAAAATGCATCAGCTCACACTTATCAGGATTACATTCCATCTGCCATTGCTCTACCCAAATTACCAGTTGAAAAAGATTGATCTGTACCCTCAGACTTTCCTCATCACTATCAACACCACCAATTTTCATGTCATCTGCAACCCTCCATCATCATCCTTTGTCTCCTATTAACAAGACAATTTTGGATCCATTTGTCAACTTTCCTTGGATGCCAGGGGCTCGAACTTGTTGGACCAGCCTTCCACGTGGAACCTTGTCAAAGAGCTTACTGAAGTCCATGTAAACCACATCAATTGAGCTAACCTCATCAATATATTTAGTTACCTTTTCAACGAATTCAATTAAATTTGTTACACAGAATCTTCCACCAACAAATCTGTGCTGGCTATCCCTGATCAATCCTTGTCTTTTTAATTGTTGATTAATCCTCTCAGAATTTTTCCTAATAATTTCCCTACTGCTGACTTTAGACTAACCAGCAAGTAATTACCTGGCTTATCCCTGCTGCCTTTCATAAATAAAGGTACCACATTAACTATCCTCCAGTCATCCGGCATTTCACTTGTGGTCAGAGAAAATTAAAATATCATCAGGGCCCCTATGACCTCCTCTGTTGCCTCACATATTAGCTTGAGATGCAGCTCATCAAGCCATGGGGATTCATGCACCTTTATGCCCACTAAACATCTAATACCCCCCTCCTCATTAATCTTAACATGTTCTAGCCTATCACCATCCCAACTGAAATCTCCAGCTACAGTATCTTTCTCCTTAGTGAAAACAGATTAAGAATATTCATTTAAGACCCCATCCACATTCTTTGGCCCCTTTGGTTTCTAATAGGCCCCACTCCTTTCCTTGGTCATCCTTTTGCTGTTAATATACTTATAAAATGCCTTAGGGTTTCCTTAATCTTGTCTGCCAATGATATTTCATGGCCCCTATTTGCCCTGCTAATTTCTTTTTAAGCACCACCCTACATTCTCTGTACTCCTGAGGGGCCTCCCCCATTTTTAATGCTCTATACGTACCATATGCTTCCCTTTTGTTTCTTTACCAAACCCTTAAAATATCTTGATATCCACGGTTCCCTGGGCTTACCGCTCTTGCCCTTCGCTCTTAGAAAACATTGGCCCTGAACTCTCACGATTTCATTTTTTAAAGACTCCTACTTTCCAAATGTAAATTTACCTGCAAGTAGCTGATCCCAGTCTATGTTTGGTAAATCCTATCCAATCATATTGAAATTAGCCTTCCCCCAATTCAGACACTTGATTTTTAGACTATCCTTTTCAAAGTCATTATTGAAACTTAGACTTATGGTCACTATTCCCAAAATGCACACTCACTAACACTTCAACCACTTGCCCAGCTTCATTTCCTAGTATTAGATCTAGCACTGCCCTATTACTAGTAGAGCCACCTATATACTGACACAAAAAGCTCTCCTAGATGCACTCTAAAAATTCCATCCTGTCTAATTCTTTCACACTAAGGTAATTCTATTTAATGTTGGTGAAGGTGAAATCCCCGATTACTATGATCCTATTTCTCCCAAACCTTTATTGTCCTCTGACTGTTGAGGCCTATAATATAATCCCATCAAAGTGATCACCCCCTTTTTTATTCTAAGTTCCTCCCATATATTTTTGTTTATTTCTCACCCCTGCCTAAGATCCTAATATCTTCTTGTGGTCTTTGTAAAAATGTTGTTTCACACTACTGTGAAGTTTTACCATATTGTGAAGGAGCGATATAAATGCAAGTTGTGTAACACAGCTTCCCATTGCCTACAATATCACCTTAACCCACTAGTTCCAGGTGATAAAAAGTTGCAGGAATAACAGGCAGGGTAGTGACCAACAGTATTAAATAATTTTGGATTTCATCTGATGGTGGTTGATTATGACATATCAGGCACCTGGCGTGGTGTGGCATTCACAAGAGACTAGGAATATGTCCATTAGAAGGAACAAAATCTCATGTCATTGGGAATACAAATTAACTTGATTAGGCCCTGCTAATGATCATCACCCACTGACTGCTGGTGAATGCTAATGTTAAAACATGGTAAGCATCAACCAAAGCCCTCCTACTTCTCATGGATGATTTTTGTTCTCTCTGATGGGGATATTCCTAGTCTCTTGTGAACTCACATGGTGGCAAGTTCACCATGGTTAGCACTGCAGCCTCACAGCACCAGGGACCTGGGTTCGATTCCCTGCTTGTCTGTGCAGAATCTGCACGCTCTCCCTGTGTCTGCGTGGGTTTCCTCCGCGTGCTCTGGTTTCTTCCCACATTCTGAAAGATGTGCTGGTGAGGTGCATTGGCCATGCTAAATACCCAAACAGGCGCCTGAGTGTGACGACGAGTGGATTTTCACAGTAACTTCACTGCAGTGTTAATGTAAGCATACTTGTGACAATAAATAAACTTCTTAAAAAAACTCCACACCAGGCCAGATACCTGATATGCCCAAATTGACCACCATCAAACGAAATTCAAAATTCTTTAACACTGTTGCTCTCTATCCTGCCTGTTATTCCCACAACTTATAGCCAAAGCCCGCCTTTGTCCCATGGATGACTTGCGTTCCAACATCCAGGGGATTATTTTACCATAACTCAATGGGTGGAAACCTGATAGTGGAATGATGATTTATGTCCCAATTAATATTATGCATTAACTTCAATCTACAGCAAGGTCAGGTGGGGTGTAAATCCACCCAGTTTCCTGACCCTGGGTTTACCACCTGGTGAGTTACTTGCACTCATCCTCCTGTATCTCATGAAGAGTAGCCATTTGTCAGTTCTACGAGTGCCCCACCCACACAACTGCGTGAAACATCAGGAGAATGAGGCAAGAATAGGAGAACATTCACAGGTGAAATAAACATTTTCAATTGGATATGCTCTGATTACCTGGGGACAGATGAATCCAGCTCCATACATTATGCTTTTTGCAAAATCTGGAAGCAGATACTGTGGAATCAGATGATCCGCAAAGATCAGCATGAAATTGTTCAGGAATGCCAGGTAAAAAACCTGGCAAAAGTTCATGATAATGAAAAGCAAGAAGTTCTTCTGCGTGACAATTTGTTTGGTCAGATAGAAGACAGAAGTCCAGGAGAGATTAGAGGTATCCTCCATCTTGGCCTTTTCTGATTTCCCGACTTGCTCGTACTGACTGACACAGTGTATGCCCGTGTAGCACATGCAGCCAAAAGACAGTATGGCAACACAGACAGCAAAGACCTGGAAGTTGAAAATATTTTCCATGTTGTCTGAGATAAGGCCACAGAAAAGGACACTTGAAGATCCGACCAATGAGGCCACTTGGTTGTACTTGATGAGCTGCAGTCGGTTCTCGTGCTTGGTCGAGAGTTCAGCAAAAAGCGCACACTGTGCCAAGAGGACAAATGTCAACATCCCATCATAGGCGCACAGAGCAACAACCAGCTGTAATCCACACAACCAGTCACCCTCCTGGTAGTCACGCCATGGGAACCAGGGCAAAAGGAAGGCAATGGCATAAAATGGAGCACCATACAGTATGGAGAGACGCCGCGTGGCACAGCATGGAATCTTAGCATTATCTTGAAAATAGCCAAAAAGTGGGTCGTTGAAAGCATTCCATAGCATAAAGACAACCTAAAAAGAAAAGTAAAATACTTATCCAGCTACTAGTTATGATCAGAAACATGCTGCCTGAAAGAATAGTGGAAAAAATTTATCAATAACTTTTAGAGAGAATCATTGAATCCCTATGAAGGAGGCCATTTGGCCCACTGAGCCTGCACTGACAACCCCCCCCCCTCCATATTTACCCTGCAAATCCCCCTGACACTAAGGGTCAATTTAACATAGCCAATCAATCTAACCTGCACATCTTTGGAGTGAGGGAGGAAACCCACCACTGGGAGAACATGCAAGCTCCACATAGGGAGTGACCTAAGGCCAGAACTGAACATGGGCCCCTGGCACTGTGAGACAGTACTTTAACCACTGTGTTGTCCAAGAGGATTGGTTAAATGCTTGTAAGAGAATTTGCAGGACTATAAGGAAAGGACCATGGGACTAATTGACTAATTCTTTCAAAGAGCTAGCACAAGTTGAAATGGCTTTTTATGATTATAGCACTGATCAATGATCCATATTGATGTATCAGATAATCCATCAGCCAGTATGACAGCGTTTAAGAGTTTAGCCACTGAGTGGGGGCAGATTCATCATCATTGTAGAACCTCAGCCAATATCCACATTCCATTTTTCAACATTTGTTGAATAGCTGGCCCAAGTGGTCAACCCAGTCATCCGCAACATGGGAACATTAAAGCACAGCCATCCTGATAATAAGCTGTGCCCTTCATAAATTTTAGATATAAAATAATATTTTTTCCAGATGCAAAATTCCCAATTCCTTGGGTTTGTGAGAAATTAGCAACCTGGTCACTCTTGCCAACGCTTGTCTGAAGCCAAGTGTAAGAACACTGGAGAAACACTGTGACTGATCCAGTATTTTCCTTCGCCTTCTGTGAGCCATTGTTCAGTAAATCCATTCAATTATATGACTTGGAAGGAACTTACGTCCTAGGAAATGCCCACTATAGGCTGACAGGTAACACTGACAGAAGGCGCATTTGAACATCAACAAACTGCAACACAATAGTGCCTCAGGCATGGAAAAAGGACACATCAGAAAATATACAACTCACCTGTGCCTGGTGGAACATTCCTTCAGAAATTCTGTACTGATTTAAAAAGAGCTTCACATAGTAGAAGCTAAACAGGCTGCTAATTAAGCCAGATCCCAGTGTTGTCATGGAGTAGGCAAAAGCTTTGTGCTGCATCCCCTTCATTCTTGAAGCTATAGGGGTCACCAGCTGGTGTTGAAAATGTTGCCTGTGTGCACCTCTGCATCCACTTGTGTAAACATGAAACTAATCAGTCTTGGATGGGAAAAAAAAAGATTTGAATTCATAACCACAGAATGTCCCAAATTACAGCCAATGAAATAATTTTTGAAGTATAGTCAGAGTTGTTACATAAAAAATGGCAGACATTTTGTGCATAGAAGCTTTACAAACAATTGCTAATGACTATTGACTAATGACTAATTGTTAAGAACTCGCCTGATGAAGGAGCAGCACTCTGAAAGCTCATGATTCCAAATAAGCCTGTTGGATTTTAATCTGGTGTTGAGAGACTTCTTATTATGCCCACCCCAGTCTAACGCTAGCCTCTCCACATAATGACTAGATCATTTTAGTGACATTGGTTGAGAGATAATTATTGGCTAGGACCCTGGGGCTAATTTCCTGTTCTCCTTCAAAATAGTGCTATGGGATTTTTTTTAAAAAAACACATCTACTGGAGGTAGATAGGTCTTGATTTAACATTTCATGCAAAAGATAGCATCTCCAACAGTGAAATACTCAATGTGTACTGCTCCAAAATATCAGCCTTGATTTTTGTGTTCAAGAGCTGAAGTGGGATTGAACCCACAGCCTTGAGACTCAAGAGGCATTCACATCATCATTGACATATGGCCCCGAGAGAAGAATATATTTACACTATCTTCAAATTTAGTAAATTTTAGATATTAGAACACAAAAATCACAATGCTAATAAACCAGCCAGAATTTAATATATAATAAATCTTTACACTACGCAAAGCATGGATATACTTTCTCAGTTGTTTTAAGAGGATAATTATTTTTGCTCAAGATTCATGTAACCAAAAAATATTTTAGGTTTAATTCCACTCATAAATGGGAAGTTAAAAAACTCAAGAACAGCATCTTCCCTGCTGCCATCAGACTTCAATATGGTCTTATTACATATTCAGCTGATCTTTCTCCTCACCCTAGTGGTAACCGCAACACTATATTCTGCATCCTCTCCTTTCCTTCTCCCCAATGTAGTCTATGAAATGTATGCTTTGTCTGTATGGCGCACAAGAAATAATACTGTTCACTGCATCCCAATACATGTGACAATAATAAATCAAATTAAATGCTTTGGTAAAATTCCCAAAATTGGAATCAACTATCACAGTCTTGCTTCAGAGTTCATCTCTTACATGTTTAGGTTACCAGGCTGATGAACCAGATCAGTCAGTCATAAATTTTAAATTCTGGTTTTAATTACTTAAAAATCACATTGTCTCTTTGATCAATAGATTCAATTAGCTTCTTTATTTCATCAGAAGTGTTACTACATTGAGTAACAGGTTGTCACAACACCTAAAGACGAAAAAGCTGGGCACTGAAACATTGGGGAGCTTGTTTCAAAAGCTATTTGTTTTTATGGGAGGCCCAGCGCCACTCCCAGCCGAGGGGCGGCCCGCCCAGCGCCACGCCCCAGCTGAGGGACCAGGGTGGGTGGTATAATGGTATGTGACTGCACTGGTAACACAGGCACCCAGCCTGATGCTCCAGGGACCTAGGTTTCATTTTCCACAGATGCTGTCTGGCCTACTCGGTGTTTCCAACATTTCTATTTAATGATACTGGTTGAAGGGTAAACATTGACGTGGAAACTGGAAAGAACTCACCCGCTTTTCGCCCAGTAGTGCCCTGGGACATCTGATATCTAACTGCGAGGGCAGACCGTCCCTCATCCAAAAGGCAGCACTCCCTCAGTTACGCAATGTGGTATTTGAATGTTGTGCTCCCGTCTAACAGGGACTTGAACCCACAACCTGCTTAATTAAAACTTTTCCGCCAACGGCTAAGGCTTGTGGGGAAATAAGTGGATCTAATAAGACGTCCTTTCAAAGAGATAGTAAAGGCACAGTGACCTGAATGGCCTCAAGCTATAAGATTTATCACAACAGAGATCACTCCTTCCCAGCTCCAAACTAAACCCACGTTACTGTAACACAGCGAAAACATTGTAGCTGTTGGTGCTGCTGAGGAGAAACAATGTCTCCAGTAACAACTCTCTCTGCGTCTCCCTCTGCCCCTTTTGGGCCAGCAACACGGAGGCGGAAGTGCCGCGCGATCGCGTCGCCCCGCCCCGCCATCACCCCGCCCCGCCACGCCGCGCCATCACCCCGCCCCGCCCCGTCACGCCGCGCCATCGCCCCACCCCTGGCGTTCTCCAATTGGCTACTCTCTGCAGAGTATGGACCAATGAGAGAGCGAAGCCGCGGCGCGTGGACAGGTGCAGCAGATCGCATGTCCCTGATTAGGGAGCGGACGTCCAAACGGAAATAGGATGTATGTAGATATTGTTTCAAACCTTCGCACATAATATCCCACACCCTCACATACAGTTACACTACCACAAGACTTCACACAGACACACATACGGTTCATCACTCAAACCAGCCTCCTATTCATTGACATTGCCCACACTTTTTGGCTGCCTTGGAAAAGCAGCCGGCATTATTAAGGACCCCATGAACTCTGGACAGTCTCTATTCCACCTTCTTCCGCGGGGGAAAAGATACACAAGTCTTAGGACACGTACCAACTGATTCAATTACAGCTTCTTCCCTACTACCATCACAGTTCTGAATGGACCTACCTTGCATTAAGTTGATCTTTCTCTACACTGTAGCTATGCCTATAACACTACATTCTGCACTCTCCTCTATGTATGATATGCTTTACCAGTACAGTGTGCAAGAAACAATACTTTTCAATGTATGCAACAATACCAAAATCAAAAACAGTGCACCACACACCGTCACAGGGCCACACCCAATGTCATATATGCTCTGAGACACACTCAATGCTGCACAGATGCAGGAGAGGTGCCAGACCATCAGAGGGCAGCTAATGTGGTACTGTTATTCAAAAGGAGGAGCGAGAATCCAGGTAACTACCTACAGGCCAGTGAGTCTAACATAAGTGGTAGCAAAATTATTGAAAATAAGTTTTGAGCAACAGAATTAATCTCTACTTGAAAAGGCAAGGATTAATCAAGGATCATCAACATGGATTTGTCAGGGGCAGATTATGTCTAACAAATTTGACTTTTTTTTTGAGAAGGTGACCACTAGGTGTACAGATGAGGTCAGCACAGTAGGTGTAGTCCACATGGACTTCAGTAAGGTTTTTGACAAGGTCCTACGTGGGATTCTAATCAAGTGGAGAAGAGCTTGTGGGATCCAGGGCAGTTTGGCGAATTAGATCTAAAATTGGTTTGATGGCAGGAGACAGAGGATAATGGTTGAAGTTTTTGTGACTAGAAGTGGTGTACAATGGGGATCAGTGCTGGGTCCCTTGCCGTCTAGTTTACATTAATGATCTAGATGTGAATGTGGGGGGTATGATCATTAAGTTCACAGATGACACAAAAATTGGTGGTGTGGTAAATAGCAAGAACGAAAACCTCAGATTACAAGATGATATAAACGGGCTGGGCAGAATTCAACCATGAAAAGTGTGAGGTGATGCATTTTGGGAGGATTAACATTGCAAAGTAATGAATACACAATGAACAACAGCATGCTAGGACATCAGAGGGATCTTGAGGTGCATATTCGCAGATCCCTGAAAGCATCAGGACAAGTAGATAAGGCGGTTAAGAAGGCATATGGGATACTTGCTTGCCTTTATTAGTCAAGACATAGAATATAAGAGCAGGGAGGTTATGATGGAGCTGTATAAAATGCTCATTAGGCCATAGCTACAGTACTGTGTGCAGTTCTGGTCGCTATATTACAGGAAGGATGTGATTGAATTAGAAAGGGCACAGAGGAGATTCACCAGGGTTTTGCCTGGGCTTTCAGTTATGAAGACAGTCTGGATAGACTGAGGTTGTTTTCTTTGGCGTAGAGAAGGTTGAGGGGGGATCCTCATTGAGCTGTACTAAATTGGTGGAAGTGGTGGGAATTTGGAACTCTGTCTGAAAAGGTGGTAGAGGCGGAAACCCTCAACATTTAAAAAGCATTTAGATGAGCACTTGAAACACCATAGCATACAAGAGTACAGACCGAGTTCTGGAAAATTGGATTAAATTAGATAGGTATTAAATAGATGCTTGATAGCTGGCACAGATATGATGGACTGAATGACCTCTTTCTGTATCGTAAAACTCTATGAACCCTACATGCTTATTCACACCCCAACTCTTAAACTAGCCCATGCACCCCACACTAACCACCACACATTTGCTCACCAACTTTAACACCCACACCAATCCAGACACTATCACACTGACCAATACATTATCTAAACACTGAATCCACTGATCAACTGAACACTAATCAACGAGCAACATGCACTGGAGTAAAAGAAAGTCAGCAGGTTTGGAGTTAGCTGAACTGAATGATGACTTTCTGGTTCTCTGAGCCAAACTGTTGAATGACATTTCTGCAGTATAAACAAAAATTTCTGGAAGCGCAGAGCAGGTTAGTCATTTGTGCACAAATAATTTTTAAAAACTATTTTAATAGAATCAGGGGGAGGCAATACTAATGATGAAGAAAGTATGATTGAAATGACCCATGACTAACTTAAAATAACACACGGAATTTTACTGCCTCACTTGACCCGAGACTGGAAAATCTCACCTGAGGTCATTCCATTGTCCGCTTCTCACTCCTCCGATTCCATGGTGCACAGGGTGGTAGAATTCTGGCGTTGATCTCTTCCCATTTCACCATGCTGCTTCCTTACCATACCACTCAGGCCCCCTCCTAAGCAGCTATGCCTTTCCTATCTTGGTGCTACCACGCCTCAACAGCTTTTTTCCATTTCTGTCAGACGATGGTAAATGGAAAATCTGCCTCTGGTCCTCTCAGTGTCCGAGATCTCAAATAATCCTTCCAGTAGAAACAGTGAATTACTCGTACTTTTTTCAACTTAATATATATGAAATTTGCTGCTGATTAGGTGACTCTTTTGTGGAACACTTCCATTCTGTCCACAAATGTAACCCCAGGCTTCTGGTTGTCTGTCAGTTTAATTCTCCTCCCCACTCCATCTTTGATCGTTTGGTCCTCTGCTTCCCAAACTGTTTGTGTAAAGCTTAATGTAAGCTCAAGAAACAGCATCTCGTTTTTTTGATTCACCACTTCACAGCCTTCCAGACTCAACATTGAGTTCAACAATTTCAGATCACAGCCTCTGCTCACATTTTTCAGACAGTAGTTTTTGATAATGATGTGCTTTTCCCATTTACACCTCCTCTGGGTTCATCTTTTGCTCCTTTAGTTCACCATTTCCATCTCCTTTTGGCTGGCACCCTCATCCCTTTTTTGTCATTTAATCTCTGATATTTTCCATCCTATCACAGCCCTACTCTTTTGTTCATTTCTTCCCTGTATTTCTTGTTTCTGAAATTGCTTACAACATGATCCATCTGCAACTTTTTCCAGTTCTGATAAAGATCATCAACCAGAAACATTAAGTCTGTTTCAATCTCCACAGATGCCTTCAGACCTGCTGAGCATTTTATTTATGTTTTTTAACTCACAGATCATAGCTCTCACTCCCTTTTCGTTCCCTCAAGAGTTCTCATACCCAATGATACTTTATTTCCAAACCACAGACTTGCTTTCCCATTACGACTGACCCATTTGGCCTCCCCAACTCAATCCTAAACTAATCTTTGTATAACCTGATTTTTTTTTTGCCACATATTCTCTGTCAAAGACCTAAATGAACTGCAAATGATAGTATTAACTAAACAGTTGGACAAACGTGTATTATTAATCAAGATAAGTCTCACAACACCAGGTTAAAGTCTAACAGGTTTATTTGGTAGCACAAGCCACAAGCTTTTAGAGCGCTGCCCCTTCACCAGGTGAGTAGGAGTTCTGTTCACAAACAGGGCATATAAAGATACAAACTCGGGTTACAAAATAATGGTTGGAATGCGAGTCTTTACAGGTAATCAAGTCTTAAAGGTATAGACAATGTGAATGGAGAGACGGTTAAGCACAGGTTAAAGAGATGTGTATTGTCTCCAGCCAGGACAGTTAGTGAGATTTTGCAAGCCCAGGCAAGTTGTGGGGCTTACAGGTAGTGTTACATGAACTATCTGATTACCTGTAAAGACTCACATTCCAACCATTATTTTGTAACCCGAGTTTGTGTCTTTATATGCCTTGTTTGTGAATAGAACTCCCACTCACCTGATGAAGGAGCAGCGCTCCGAAAGCTTATGGCTTGAGCTGCCAAATAAACCTGTTGGACTTTAACCTGATGTTGAGAGACTTCTTCGTATGCTTACCCGAGTCCAATGCCGGCATTTCCACATCATTATTAATCAAGGCCAGCCAGCTGCAGTTTCCACACACATATACATAATTCTGGAATTCAAGCCCCAAAATATCAATATAGCTTCAATATTAAAAAGATTATTTGACTCATTCAGTCTCTGTGAATCACTGGTCTGACGGGCCCCTCTCTCAGCTCAGTTTTAGCAAAGCAAGTTATTTGAGTGTTCTGACAAAGCACAACCAGAAGATGTCAGTCTTCTCTGATGAGCACAATAATTTTTAAAGAAACAATGAAATGAACAGCATAGTTATGTGGGGTTGAGTGGTGTTTGCTGTACTTCATGCACTTAAGGTTATTGCCAGAAGAGTAGAGCAGAATTTGAATTTAAAATCCAAAAATAAATTGAAAAACATCAAGATTCCTTTGTCTTGCCTCCTGAACTAGCAACACCATAATTTAAAAATTCTTACCTTTGTGGTTGAATTCCTTCATGGCCTCACACGCTTCCTAGAATGTCTTCCTGCCCCAATTTTAATCACACTATCATTGGTCGCTGTGCCTTTGGCTGCCAAATTTCAGAGCCTGAGCTCTGGAATTCCCTTCCTACATCTCTCCACCTTTTTTTCCTGCTTTAAGATGTTTGTTAAAATCCACCTCTTTAACCAAGTTTTTGGTCATCTGTCCTAATATCCGTTAGTGTCACTGTCAAATCTAGTTTGATAATGGCCCCTGGAAACATTTTATTACATTAAAAGTACTATATAATTACTGTACAATATAAAGTACTATATAAATGTAAGTTGTTATAATGAAACATAAAAGACGATAAGAGCTAGGAGCAGGAGTAGGCCATCTGGCCCCTTGAACTTACTCCACCATTCAATAAGATCATGGCTGATCTTTTCGTGGACTCAGCTCCATTTGCCTCGCCTGTTCACCATAACCCTTAATTCCTTCACTGTTCAAAAATTTATCTATTCTTGCCTTAAAAACATTCAATGAGGTAGCTTCAACTGCTTCACTGGGCAGGGAATTCCACAGATTCACAATTCTTTGTGTGAAGAAGTTCCTCCTCAACTCAGTCCTAAATCTGCTTCCCCTTATTTTGAGGCTATGCCCCCTAGCTCTAATTTCACCTGCCAATGGAAACAACATTCCTGCTTCTATCTTGTCTATTCCCTTTATAATCTTCTATGTTTCTATAGGAGCTCCCCTCATTCTTCTGCATTCCAATGAGCATAGCCTCAGTCTCTCCTCATAAACCCTCTCAACTCTGGAATCAACCTAGTGAATCTCCCCTGTGCTACCTCCGGTTGCCAGTATGTCCTTTCTCAAGTAAGGAGACCAAAACTATACACAGTATTCTAGGTGTGGCCTCGCCAGCACCTTATACAACTGCAACATAACTTCACTGTTTTTAATCTCCATCCCTCTAGCAATGAAGGATAAAATTCCATTTGCCTTCTTAATTACCTGCTGCATCTGCAAACCAACTCCTTGAGAATCGTACAAAAGGACACCCAGGTCCCTCTGCATAGCAGTATGCTGCAGTTTTTTTACCATTTAAATAATAGTCCATTTAAGTAATATTCCATTATGGCAGATGAAATAGCTGGGTGAGGTTAGTGGATGATATTTGCTGTATGATTTGGTGATTCACTGATTGTCTTACTATTTATGCTGATTTTCAAGCAAATTCTGCTGGCTATGCTTCAAATAATAGTAACAAAAGGAGGCCATTCAGCCCCTAAGGCCTGTCCAACTATTCAGTGACGTCATAGCTGACATGTATCCGAACTTCATCCAAATCTAAATGTTATGCAGGGTTGACAGTGGGGAAATAGTGGCATAGTGATATTACCACTGGACTAGTAATCCAGACACCCAGCATAGTGCTCTTGGAACCCAGGTTCAAATCCCAACATGTCAGATGGTGGAATTTGAATTCAATAAAAATCTGGAAGTAAAAGTCTAATGATGACCACAAAATCAGTTGTCAAAACAAAACCATCTGGTTCACTATTGTCCTTTAGAGAAGGAAATCTGCCATCCTTACCTGGTCTGGCCTATATGTGACTTTACCGTCAGGGATGTGCCAGCCAGCAATGCCCATATTCTGTGAACAAATAAAAAATGGCTTTGCTCCATACCTGTTAATATCCTTAACTAGCAAAAGTCAAGTTTAACTAATTAATTGAGCCAGCAGGCATTGCATTTTGTGGGAGAGAGTTCTTCACAAATTACACTTGATGTGAAATGTTTAATTGTTTTTGCTGAATAGCCTAGTTCTGATTTTAATGCTGTTTCCTTGTTTTAGACCTATCCACCAGTGGAAAAATACTTTATCTACCAGATATTCTGGTACCAGATATTATACCAGATACCAGACAATATCTACCAGATATTGTAATTTGTTATCTATCAGATATTCTGGTAGATAACAAATTATTCTCAAAGTTCTAAGAACCTCTGCAAAGTCACTCCTTAACTGGGGATTACAAATTTAGTTTATGCAATCTCACTTCATAATCCAACCCTAGAGGCCTAATAACAGTCTGGTGAATCATTCCTTCTAAGGAAAATACATGCTTTCTAAGACACAGAACCCAGAACTGAATGCAATATATTCCATTCCAGAAAATAAATTGGTGAATGACAGAACTGGAACCAATTTATTTTAATTGCACAACTAATATATAATTAACACAGTAGTGCAATTGTGGGTCACCTCTTTTATATTACTCAATGACGGGTGTTTATTAATTAAAATAGATAATAAGTGTCTTGTTGTGGTGATTGTTCCTTTTGGGGCAACATAGCAGCGTAAGGCTCACCTGGTTTGAGTGACCAATTGGGACTCAGAGTGCGAATCGCCCCGCGGGATGGAGTCCTGTCTTATGCAGAGAGTCATGTAAGGACTTAGACATAGCCGTGCAGCTGCTGAACAATTCTTATTAATAAATCCTTCCTGTTTTCACTAATGGAATCCCTGAAAGTACATCATTTCACTTGTTAAAAGGGACACCGTGAATAAACAGTAACAAAAACAAAATTTTAAAGGAAACTCAACAAAAAAAATTAAAGTAACCTTCCCAAGAGTGATGATGCTTCCGTTCACTTTTGATGCCCGCCAATTTTAGAAGGCTTCGAGTTACCAGCTGACACTGCATATTCCCTCTTCAGGGACACCCTGCTTCAGACATTGCCAGAGACGGGACAGTGAGGATGACTGACCTCAACCCCTCCCCCCAGTCCTGTATCTATTAATGGTCACATAGGCCTGTAGCAGTCTTATGATGGGATCACCTGATCTCCCCATTACAGCTGATCAAGGATTAGGCACAGAACTGAAGTGTAACCAGAAATTGACGAGTACCCACACTGAGATCGGGGAGAGGGGCTGCCACTATTTGCTGTCAACATAAATCTAATGTGCAGACTGTTCCAGGCCACTGAATTTACAGATGATCTGGGAGTCCATGAATCAGTGGAAAAACCTGTTACTTGCTCCTTGCAAAACCCTTCTTGCCAAATCCTCTGTGGACAAAGGGAGAAGTCTTGTATAGAGAGCCCACCATCAAATACTCCCCTATGTGTCTAAACAGGGCTGGAGAAAGCCATCCTCCACTTTCTACAGCAGCCCTCGAACTATAAAAGCTAATATTCTGCTCACCTTTTTGATTTTGTTTGTACCTGTCAACTATACTGTAGTTATGCACAAATCTCTACATCTCTTTGGTCCTCCACTGTTCCTAGCTTTTCATCATTTTAATTAAATACTTTCTCATTCCAAAATGGATGACTTCACACATATTTTTATATGAATCCGGTTTTGCCTATTCACTTCATCTATCAATGTCTCTCTGTAATGTTGTGCTGCTGTATAAATTCACATGTTACCAATCTTTGTGTCATGTTTAATGTCCTGTTTAATGATACCCAGTATTCCCTCTCTGGTTCTGATCAGTTGCATTGCCTGAATGGCCCTCAATTCCCCTGAAACCAATGTTTAAGTCAGTCTTTCCATCAGCAGATTATTTTTTTGTTGGAGATCATAAATCCAAATATGTTTTATAACTGAGAAGCACTATGATCCGAAAGTCTAAAGGATCAAAGTTCCTCACCACAGTTATGATTTCAAGCTGTCTGTACAAAATTCAAAGTCCAAGATACGTTACTCATCATTTCAAAATCAGCTCTGTGACCTGGAAAGTGCTGAAGAATTTGTGTGGTACCTTCCATGTCTTCAGGATGTCCCAAAGCGCTTCACAGCCGATCCATTGTTCTTTAGGGTGGGGGGCATGGTGACCCAGTGGTCAGCACTGCTGCCTCACAGTGCCAGGGACCTACCTGGATTCAATTCCCCTGCTTGGGTGACTGTGCAGAGTTTGCACATTCTCCCTGTATCTGCGTAGGTTTCTTTCAGCTGCTCAGTTTCCTCTTACAGTCCAAAGATGTGCAGGTTAGGTGAATTGGCCATGCCAAATTCTCCCTCGGTACACCTGAACAGGTGCCAGATTGTGGCGCTAGGGGATTTTCACAGTAACTTCATTGCAGTGTGAATGTAAGCCTATTTGTGACTAATAAATAAACTTCAAATAAACTTTACTTTGACAGTAGTTGCTGTTACTTATTTGGTAGGGGTGGCGATGGTAATATCACTAGACTATTAATCCATTAATTATTGTTCTGGGGACCCAGATTCAAATCCCACCATGGCAGATAGTGGAATTTGAATTCAATAAAAATATCTGGAATTAAGAATCTACTGATGACCATGAAACCATTGTGGATTGTCAGGAAAAACCCATCTCGTTCACTATTGTCCTTTAGGGAAGTAAATCTGCTATCCTTACCTGGTGTGGCCTACATGTGACTCCAGATCCACAGCAACATGGTTGACTCTCAACCGCCCTCAGGCAACTAGGGTTGGGCAATAAATGCTGGCCAGCCAGTGATGCCCAAATCCCAAGAATGAATGAAAAAAAATTGCACACAACAAAATCCAACAAAAAGCTCTGAGATGAATAGCTAGTTAATCTGCTTTCAGTGGCGCTAGTAATGGTAATATTAGGAGGAAGCCATTCAGTCTATTCGAATCTTTTTCACCATTTAGTGATAACTTGGCAGACCTGTAGCTGCACTCTATCTACCTGTCTTTGTCCCATAACCCTTTGCACCCTATCCTAACAAAAATCTCAGTTTCAAAATATTAAGTTGTGCCCCAATCTCAACAGCTTTTGGGGGTAGAGAGTTCCAGGTTTCCACTACCGGGCGGCACGGTAGCACAATGGTTAGCACTGCTGCTTCACAGCTCCAGGCATCTGGGTTTGATTTCTGGCTTGGGTCACTGTCTGTGTGGAGTTTGTACATTCTCCTCATGTCTGCGTGGGTTTCCTCTGTGTGCTCCGGTTTCCTCCCACAGTTCAAAGATGTGCGAGTCAGGTTGATTGGCCATGCTAAAAATTGCCCCGTTGCCCTGTGAGGTGATGTAGTGTCATAGAACATAACACAAAAGAAGTGCCATTAGACTTGTCACTTCTATGCCTGCTCCCTAGAAGAGGAAATCATCTGCTCCCACTCCCTTTTTGTTGCCCTTTAGCCTTGCAATTTTTTCTCTTCCGATAATGATCCAATTCTCTTTTGAAAACTCAATTGAGTCTGCCTCCACCACTCTGTCAAACAGTGCATTCCAGATCCCAACCACTGCAGTGTAAAAAATGATTTCCCTTATGTTGCTGTTGTTTCTTTCGTCAGTCACTGTAAAAAAGATTGTAAAAGGTCCTGCAGTAATTCTGAAGAAAGGCAAGGGATTTCTCCCAGGTATTCTGGCCAATATTTATCCCTCACCCAATATCATAAAAAACTAATAATCCGTTCTGAGTTTGTGAAAGGTGCTTTATAAATGCAAATCTTCCCTTCCCTCATATATTTCACTACTCTCTTCAATATGGAACTTTCTACTGCAAGTGTTGGTCAAGCCAGGATTCAGTTAGGTCTGCAAGACATAACAGATTACTAAATGAAGGCATGTAGAATCGCCAGCACCACTGCACCCATCCCTGATGAACTTAATGCATTCTATTCCTGTTTTGAGCAAGAGGTCAGCAAGAGCACGCCCTCCACCCCAGAAGCCATATCTGAGGTCACCACTGCAGACAACAGAGCAGCCTTCTCGAAAGTCATCTGACAGAAAGCAGCTGGCCCAGATGGGGTACCCAGATGAGCACTATGGTCCTGCACAGACCAGCTGGCGGGAGTATTCGCTGACATTTTTGACCCCTCTTTACACCACTCTGAGATCCCTACCTGCTTCAAGAAAATGATCATCATCCCTGTACCAAAGAAAAGCCAGGCAACCTGCTTTAATGACTGTCATCTGATGGCTCTGATGTCCATAGTTATGAAGTGCTTTGAAAGGTTAGTCATGGCACAAATCAATTCTGGCCTTCCAGACTGCCTGGATCCACTGCAGTTCCCCTATTGCTGTAACAGGTCCACAGCAGAAGCCATCTCCCTGGCCCTACACTCAATAAAAAGTCTGACAACACCAGGTTTAAGTCCAACCGATCCACCTGATAGCAAACTCACAAGCTCTCGAGGTCCACGTCCTCGTCAGGTGAATGTACACTCAACCCTGGAACACCTGGATAACAAAGACACTTATGTCTGACTCCTATTTATTGACTACAGTTCAACATTCAACCCCATCTCTAAACTCCATGGTCTAGGGCTCAGCTCCTCCCTGTGTGACTGGATCTGAAGACTTCCTAACCTACAGACCACATTCAGTAAAGATAGGCAACTACACCTCCTCCACGATCATCCTCAACACTGGTGCCCTGCAAAGCTGTGTCCTCAGCCCCTCACTGTACTCCTTATACACGTATGACTGTGTGGTTAAATTGCCCTCCAACTCGAATTTCAAGTTTGATGATGACACCACTGAGGTGAGTTGGACCTCAAACAATAATGAGACAGAGTACAAGAAAGAGTTAGAGAATCTGGTGAACTGGTACAAAGACAATAATCTTTCCCTCAATGTCAACAAAACGAAGGAAATAGTCATTGGAAGCATAATGGAGGACATGCCTCTGTCTACATCAACAAGGACAAAGTGGAAATGATAGAGAGCTTCAAGTTTCTAGGTGTCCAGATTATCAACAACCTGTCCTAGTCCCTCTATGCTGACACTATATTTGAGAAAGCTCAGTAATGTCTCTACTTTCTCAGGAGACTAAGGAAATTTGGCATGTCTGCTACAACTCTCACCAACATTTACAGATGCACCATAGAAAGCATTCTTTCTAGTTGTATCACAGCTTGGTATGGTTCCTGCTCCATCCAAAACTACAAAAAACTAAGCCCAGTCCATCATGCAAGCCAGCATCCCACCCATTAGCTCTATTTACATTTCCTGCTGCCTCAGAAAAGCAGCCAGCATAATCAAGGAACCCATGCACCCTGGATATACTCTTCCACCTTCTCCGTCAGGAAAAAGATACAAAAGCCTGAGGTCACATACCAGCTGATCCAATAACTGTTCCTTCCCTGCTGCCATCAGACTTTTGAATGTACCTACTACATATTAATTTGATCTTTCTCAACACCCTAGCTATGACAGTAACACTACATTCTGCAAGCTCCCCTTTCCTTCTCTATGTACAGTATGCTTTGTTTGCATGCAAGAAACAATGCTTTTCACTGTATATTAACAATAATAAATCAAATCAAATCATCAGAAAATTTTAACTGAGTTTGACAAGACAGGGTATTAAGAATTACGGAAACAAGGCAGGTAAATGGAGATAAGACAGAGATCAACCAGGAGTTATCTGAATGACAGAACAGACTTGAGGGGCCAAATGGCCTTTTGCTGTTCCTATTGGCAGGAGTGGAGAAAATTAGAGGACATAGGGCAGAAACAAATGTAATTCTGACCACTCCTTTGATTCCAGGGAACAACAAACTGCAATAAAGCAGAGATTGCATGTAGCACAGAGTCAGCATTGCAGTTCAATGGTCACAATAGTAGATAATGCTATGTAGTAAAACACGTTATAAAGTACAAAGAAAAATCCTTATAGTTATAACCTGTCTGAAGATTCAGGCCGTGGAGCCTGGTCTGCCCTGAGTCAATCAATGCCAGATTAGTAGGCAGAATACTGTAATTGGACTCAGTATCGTTGGGTCTGGGGGGGAATGGAGGGTGGGGTTATAGAGAAAATTACCCTGGAACGTCCTATGATATTCCTACTTGGATTGCGAACTCTGATTGAATGTATTCCTTGAGGCTTCATCATGTGACTTTTCCCACAGGCCAAACAACCTTTCGCCATCCTTTTCCCCCAAACTCCCACTCCCCAGCCACCTCCCTTGTGATATTTTAGATCTGGCAAAGAGAAATATTGAAAAATTACATCCTTATTGATCTTTCTCCAGGCTTGTACACAGCAGTGTCCTGGAGATTGATCTTAAATTCCCAGAGATTCCAGGCCAATCCTGGAGGGTTGACAGCCCAAGCTCCCATGTTTAGTTGAGCCAGCGGTAACATGCCCTCAGGAGGAAAAAAAGACATCCAGGTATCAAAGAAATTGCATTTATATAGCACCTTTCACAACTTCAGGATATCCCAAAGCACTTTACACTCAATTTTTTGAAATGCAGTCATTGTTGCGATATAAGAAATGTAACATCCAATCTTCTGCACAGCAAGCTTCTACAGACAACATGAGATACGAATGACCAAATATATTGTTTTATTGAATGTTGTTTGAGGGATAAATATTTATCAGGACACTGGGGAGAACCCCACTGCTTTTATTCAAGATAATTTCAATGATTTCTCCTATGAGGGAAGATGGGACTTCTATTTAACATGTCATTCATGTGGAACCTGAGATCAGAAGGAGTAAAAGCAAAATATTGCAGATGCTGGAAATCTGAAATAAAACCAGAATGTGCTGGAAATACTCAGCAGGTCTGGCAGTATCTACGGAGAGAGAAGCAGAGTTAAGATTTTGAATTGAATATGACTTTCCTTTAGAACTAGATTAGTTAAATAAATAGCATAGTCATATTTAAGGAGAGGTGAGATAAGCACATCAAAGAAGAAAGGAATAGAAGGATAGGGTGAGAAGAAGAAAGATGGAAGATGGCTCATTTAAGCAGTAAACACCAGTTGGACTGAATGACTCCATTTCTATGCAGAAAACGCTACACAAGTGGTTAGCACTACTGCTTCACAGTGCCAGGGGCCCGGGTTTTATTCCAGCCTCAGGTGAGTGTGGAGTTTATAATTTCTCCCCATGTCTGAGTGGATTTCCTCTGGGTGCTTTTGTTTCCTTCCACACTGTAAAGATGTGCAGGTTAGGTGGATCGGTCATGCCAAATTGACTCTTAGTGTGGGGGGGATTAACAGGGTAAATACGTGGGATTACAGGAATAGGACCTGGGTGGGATTGTTGTCGGTGCAGATGGGCCAAATGGCCTCCTTCAATATTGTAGGGATTCTATGATTCACTCCATCCTCAGTATTGCTCTAGAGATTTGGCCTAGATTTTGTACTCAAATCCCTACAGATGGACTGGAACCCATGGCCTTTGGCCTCAGAAGTAAGCCTGCCACTCAATAAGCCATGTTTGACATTTTAAAAAGTATATTCTTTACTTAAAGTTACAAAGCCAGTATGCAGAGTGGAGAGGGCAAATCCTTAATCCATCTCCTTGCTTGTTCCAATAACCAATTCAAATTGAATCCAATTCATGGTTCCCACAAGAGAGACATACAAGATCCAAACTGACAGGAAAGGTATTGCACCTGATCTTGGATCTGATCTTAGCCAAAAGACTGAGCAGCAATTATGGTTGACATTTTAATTGACCAATAGTTAATGTGTGTGTTCCTATTTCAGCAAAATGTGAGCACGGGATCAGTTCAGTTGTGATGCCATCCAGGTCAAATAGCTCATTGACATGTACTTCCTTGGTTTATGAAACTAAAACAAGGTGGAAGACATTGGGAGCCAAGGTTACATGTGACTATGTCCCTGCTCAGTGTCAATCCTCATTGATGTTACTGTTAGGTAAGCATTACCCTGTCAAAGGGTTCAAACCTCTGGCCAGAAGTCTGGTTCTATCCTATACATTCTGTACTGTTTTGAGATGCATTCTGCCGGGCATCCTGGGATTTAACTTCTCTACCGATCAACACAAACCACCTTAAAGTGGTGAAACTGCCGGATCCAAGCGAAAACTAAATCTCTCTGAGTTAAAATATGCAAAAGCTTCTTCCTGTTCCATTCCTGTTGGAACAGTACTGCTGTGAGATAAAGGAGAGTGTTAGAGTGGCACCAGGGACAATAATGAACTGAAGGAGGTGGCTGAATAGATTAGTAATTATTCAGCTGGCTGAATAGATTGCTAATTTTCATTTAATTTGCATACCACAGGCTACACGCATATATAATGAGGATGAACTGAAGGTCTTTATTGTGGGCAATGGATTAGAGTGATATTTTTAACTGATTTTTCAGCATTTTGTTATGTTAATAGTGTAGCATGCACTGTATATAACGGTTGAAACTGCAGCACATGGCCATTATGGAACTCAGTGCCCATCTAGCTTAGTCCTAGTTGTCCTTACAGTTCTCACTGACTGGGAAATGGGAAAAGCTGGTGTCTGATTGATGGATAAATCCTAAATTGGATCACCAAGGTCTGTTAGTAATGGTAGCTAGCCTGAGACCATTGAATGTTACAGTACTGAAGGAGATTATATGGCCCATTGTGCTTGTGCCCACTCTATAGCAGAGCTATTCAATTAAACCTACTCCCTTGACATATGGAAGATAATGGAAACCCGGGGTGGCACATTTAGCACTGTAGAGTTAGAAAGTATCAGTCTACCAACTCAACAGCCACATGGAGAGTAGTAGGAAATACACACATAATTAAACTCCAGCTTTTTGAATCTAAAGTGTGATTAGTTCTAACTTATAGGAACCATGTTGTGGAGATGCCAGTGTTGGACTGGGGTGAGCACAATAAGAAGTCTCACAACACCAGGTTAAAGTCCAACAGGTTTAATGATATCATGAGCTCTCAGAGCACTGCTCCTTCATCAGGTGATTGGAACCAGAAGACATAACATATTAGCCCCAAGGCTCACTGGTATAGACATAGTTCACAGACACTATGTTATTTAGTGTAAGAAATCAAATACTACCCCAAAGTAAAGTGAAATACCTCATTTGTCATTGATGAAGTGACAGCCACATAACAGACTAATTATCTGTGTGATCTTTTGGACTGGTTTTGATCACCTAAAGGGCTTCAATTCAATACAGAGTTACTCAGAATAAGAGAGTATCTACTTATCTTACTCTAGTATCATAATTATGGGCCGGTTTAATAGACCACTGGTCTTTTTACATCCATCAGTTCTGAGTGTTTGCTTCATAGCTGGAGTAGTTTTAGCGCTGGACATGGTCTCAAATCCTCTTTTATTACCCTCACCAGGTGCCTCATCCTCTACCAAAAGTACTGGTGTTAAATTGGTGGGTGGATGAGAAGTAGAGATATTGCATTTCAACTGCTCCTTCCCCATTCTCATTCTATTGTCAACCTCAAGCACTTCCAGATAGCTACGGGATGCTCATTGCAGAGGAAAGCTCTGTCTCCTCTGTGACACTGATGTAAGGATTATCATGGACCACGTGGACGAAACTTTAATTTTTTTTGTTAAGCAAAGGTGTTAAGGGATATGGGATAAAGGTTGGTGTATGAAATGAGATGACAGATTAGCCATGATCTCATTAAATGGTGGAACTGGCTTGATAGGATGAATGACCTACTCCTGTTCCTATGCTCCATAAGGATGGGCATTCTCAATGCACAGGGATGGGCATTCTCAATGTATGGGAATGGACATTCTCAATGAATGGAGACGGACAGTCTCAATGTACAGCATGAACATTCTCAATACACAGAACTGGACATTCTCAATGAATGGAGATGGACATTCTCAATGCATGGAGATGGACATTCTCAATGCATGAGGCTGGACATTCTTTTCTCTCCCAAGGCTTGGGTTCCAACACACTTCTACCTGTTGGGTTGGAAATCTGCCATCTGCTATCACTAAGGGCCTTACAGTGTATGAGTTCAGACACTGATTACACATTGGTGAATATAGGAGCTGCCTAGTGTAATACTATGCCATGGTCTCAAGCTCCATTCACAGCCTATGCCAACAATTGTCGTGTTAGAGTTGGCCTCAGTAACCAGAACAAGGTAAATAAAAGATCAGCCAAGATTGTATTTCCTATCCAGGAAATTTTGGCTGTAAGAATCACATGTGGTGCACGAGTGCCTGGTTTGAACATAAGTGCCACCTTTCATGGTTCAACAATTCACTGATAATCTTCTGGATTCATACATTAGGAATGGCTACTGGCAAGATGTGCTCATGGGCTGCTGATAGAGGGTGGAACTCAACCCAAAAGAAGATTCCTTCAGAAGATGCTGAGGAAAAATTCCACTTTGATTTAAATAAATCAATAGATTTTGAACTCTGTGGGAACCAATGGTATGGGAAAAGGGTGGAAAAGTAGAGTTGATGTTGAAGATCAGCAATTATCTTATTGAAATGTGGAGCAGACTCCGTATGGCCTACTCCAATTCTTGTTTCTTATATTTTTGTTTCTCAATCACTGAATCTTGTGCCCTGGAACTCCCCAGGGGTTTTTATGATATCCCATTGTAACATCAGGTACAAGGAGTAAGAGCCATTTTGAGCTGTTTATGCTGCTACAACAAATGCTGGTCTCTTTTTGCCAAAGTTATGTTTTCAAACTGCAGAATCGTACATCAATGAGAGAGGCCATTCAGCCCATCTTGCTTAAGCCAGCTCTCTGAGCTATCCACTTAACTGCTGTTCTTAGCCACTTTTATTCATCCATGCCAATGAATCTTCCTAAGTGTGCATTCGTCTTATCCTATCTTACAACCTCTAGAACTTACAGCCAAAATTAAACTGACTAGCCTATAGTTATCCAGTTTGCCTATTGCATGAACTATATTTTCTGATGATCCCCTGATTAATACCATATGAGATGTATGGAAAGATATAAGATCACATAAAGAAACACAGAAATGTTTCTTCTGAATATCTTCCCAAGTCAGAACTGCAGTAAAACAAGTCAACCTGGTTTAGTTAAAAAAAAAAATCACAAAAAAAAAATTGCGGTGTGGTGTCAGAGTGGTTAGCATTGCTGCCTCACAGCGCCAGGGACCTGGGTTTGATTCCCGGCTTGGATCACTGTCTGTGTGGAGTCTGCACTTCCTCCCCATGTCTGTGTGGGTTTCCTCCGGGTGGTCCGGTTTCCTCCCACAGTCTGAAAGACGTGCTGGAATGTGGCAATTAGGAGAATTTCACAGTAACTTCATTGCAGTGTTAATATAAGCCTTACTGTGACTAATAAATAAACTTTAATTTTTAGAAGGCTGATTCAAAGACTGAAGCTTATTTTGATCTGTCTTGGAATACTGTTCATACTAAGTGTTCATGCTCTGATGGAGAATTTGTAAAGAATATTGCTGAAATTTTAACAATTTTAGATCCAAGTAACGCAAAACTTCAGGAACTAACAGTAAATTCGAACATACAAAATAGGAGCAGAAGTAGATGATTTATCTCCCCAAGCCTGCGTTGATATTTGATAGCATCATGGTTGACCTGTTTGTGTCAAATTCTATATTTGCATCTACCCCTGATAACTTTTGATTCTCTTGCCTAACAGGAATCTATCCATTTCTACCTTAAAAATATACAATTACGCCATCTACCCACCTCCTGTGCCAGAGTTTCAAAGTTGCACAACTGCCTGGGAGAAAAATTTCTTCTCATCTCTGTCTAAAAAAGGGTGACCCCTGATGTTAAAACAGTGCCCCCTAATTTTGGATTCACTCATGAGAAACATCCTTTCCATATCCACCTTATCAGTACCACCCAGGACCCTTTACACTTCAATCAAGTCAGCCCTCACTCTTCTCAACTGCAACGGAAACAAGCCCAGCCTGTTCAATCTACCCTCATTAGACAACCTGCCCATTCCAGGTACTAATAAACCTCCTCTGAACCGCCTCCAATGCACTTACATCCTTCCTTAAAAAAGACCAAAACTGCACACAGTTTTCAAGATTGTGGTCTCACCAATGCCCTGTATAACTGAAACATACCATCCTTAAAAAAAATGTGTTCAATTCCTCTTGTAATTAAGGATAGCATTCCATTAGTCCTGTTGGTTACTTGCTACACCCACATACATCTTGTGACTCATGTCCTAGAACACTGAGATCTCTCTGCACCTCAGAATTTTGCAGTGCTCTCTGTTTAGATAATACTCTGCTTTTTTATCCTTCCTGCCAAACTGAGCAATTTTCCTACGTGATATTCACATTTTCATACATTATATTCCATCTGCCAGATTTTTGCCTACTCACTTAACCTATCTATATTCATATGAAACATCCTTCTGTCCTTATTGCGGCTGAATTTTAGATCCAATTTGAAAGGGAGAAGACTGGCTCTAAGACTAGCATTTTAAAATTAAATAAGGCCAACTATTAAGCCTGAAAGTTGAGCTAGCTGAAGTGAACTAAGATACTTGTTTAGGGGATAGAACAACAGAGAAGCAGTGGCAGACATTTAAGATGCCTTCACCCTGAGGTCATAAATTAATCCTGTCACATTACACAATAACAAATCTAATGTAACCCGAATTTCTGAATTGATTGTTGGTTGGTTTCTGGATGGTTTCAGAATGTGCTCCTCTAAATATCCCAATTTTGTGCCACACTATGAAGAGATCAGTGCTGATGTGGCAAGCGAGATGCAAAATGATCTGAAGAATTCTTTGGCGTTCAACTTAGCCCTTGATGAATCCACAGATATACAAGGTAATCCACAACTAATGATTTTTGTTTATTATGTTTCTATTAAAGAAAAGATGTTGGACTTGATATGACTAAGAGATGAGCAATGCACTTGACAAAATTTGTCAGTGTTGCAATGAATGGAGCACCTGTCATGGTGGGAAAAGATGTAGGCCCATCAGATTCTTGAAAAGTGACTCCAAATTTGTATTTTCACCCTCTTCATTACATAATTCATAGTGATCATTGGGCCAGCACGTACGTCAAGGACATAAAATGTTATGAAAACTGTCCTAGAAATTGTCGATTTCATCATTCAAATGGGAAAACACACCATCAGTTCAGAAATGCCAAGAGCTGGATCTTGAAGACAGAGCAAAGTTTATTTCTTCTGTATTGTGAGGCAGTTATCAAGCAGGATCACCTTCAATAGGTTTGCTAAACTATTGTAGCCTATCATTGCTTTTGTGAAAGAAAAGTTGTATCCACAACTGGAAGACGATGAATGGGTGCAGCATTTGATGTTTTGTGACATCTGCAAACTCTCAACTTGGCAACCCAGGGGGAAGAATAAGATTATTTCCGATCTTACTCAGATAGTTTACAGCTTTCCCAGTAGTCCAACAAATTTAGCATGGCCAATCCATCTAACCTGCACATATCGTGTCCATCCTCTTTAATTCTGGTAGGAAGCTAGAGCACCCAGAGGGAATTCACACAGACATGGGGGCAATGTGCAAACGCCATACAATCACCCAAAGCCAGAATTGAACCCGAGTCCCTTGCACTGTGAGGCTGCAGTGCTAATCACTGTGCCACCATTGTCCTTCTCAAACCCTTCATTATGGGAGCATTTACTGTAGAAATAGAACTCTTGGAATTACAGGAGGGACAGGGTTTAAAAATAATGTATAAATCCCAATTTACAAGAGTCCCAGAAATAAGTGCCAGAATCGAAGCATCCTCAACTCAAGAAGGTTAGTGTGCAATGCTTTTCATTTTTTGATACAACATACTGCTGTGAATCCCCATACTCTATGATGGAGTTCATAAAATTGAAACATCATGCAAATTAACACCTGACAGAACTCCTTTGGACATATACAAGCTTGATTTTCAAAACCTCCAGTATGGACACTCATAAGATCTCTACTTTTAGTAGTGTTTAGCCCTTATAACTAAGTATCATCTCACTGAACTATTACAATAGTTAAATAAAGTGGAATTTAATTTAAGGGCACATATCGAATGCCAATAAAATTTAACAATTCATATTTAGAGCGTTTGTTTTTTTTTTGGTTATTGAAGTTAGAAGAAAAATTAAAGATAAGTAAAAATATACATTAGTAAAGGTTTTACATACATATAGTTTTGAAACTATTCACACTTAAATCCTCACATAAACATCTGTAACATTAATAAAAATGTGCCTGTAAAGGTTATCAGTGACTAAGGGCTCTCGAATATCTGAAAAATATTATAAGTGGTTCTAAAGTTCAGAAAAATCGATCACCTCTGCTATAATTGATGCAGATAAGCTTCCAACTGCGCAGTACTGTCATCTATTTCCACACAGTAACATTACCCAACATTGCCCCTGTCTCGGCTCCTCTGCTACTGAAACCCTCAACCATGCCTTCTTTACCTCTGGACTCGACTGTTCCAATGCAGTTCTAGTGGTCTCCCTCTTCTACCCTCTGTAAAGTCAAGGTCATCCAATACTCAGTTGCCTGTCTCATAACTTGCTCCAAGTTCCTGTTCCCCTATCATCCCTGTGCTTACTGACCTATATTGGTTCTGAGTCAAGCAACATCTTGATTTTAAAATTTTCATCTGTTTTCAAATCCCTCCATGACCTGATTTTGCCTTATTTCTAATTAGCTCTATTTCCACAGCTCTCCAAGTTATTGTCACTCCTCTAATTCTGGCCTCTTGTACATCGCCAAGTTTAATTGCTTCACTATTGGTAGCCAAACTTAAAGTTGCCTAGGGCACCAAACTCTGAAAGGTCCTCCATACATCTCTCTCCCTAATTTCCCTGCTTTAAGACATTTTTTAAAACCTACCTCTGTCCATGCTTTTTGTCATCTGAGCTAATACTGCCTTTTGTGGCCCAGTGTCATATTTTGTTTGATACTGGTGATATATAAATATAACTTGTTGAATTGGCTGGTCGTATTTCAGAAAAATCCTTAACTATCTGGCCAGGTGTGCTCCTGTTTGCAATGAACTTCAGTTGCTTGTGTGATTTTCCGTTTCTTGTTTCTATTCTGGCATATCTGTAGTCACATGTTAGTGCAGTCTCTCTGGGTCAATTGGAGGTGAATTGAATTGTGGAGGTGGCTGTTTTGACTGCCAGATTTGGAGATAAAGACGATGGACTTCTCACAGTAATACCTATCGCTGCTTCTTCAGTACTCAGCGATTCTAATTTTGCTGAATTCAGCAAACCCCACCAGCTGGCTTGAAATTCTGCAAAATTGTTATCACTTGTTATTTTCTTACTCACAAACTCATCGTCCCAAAGGGTACATGTAAATTGGCATTAGGGAGCCAGGCTAATGGTGCAGTTGATGGAATTTTCCACCTAATGTTTATACAGTAACCTTGTTTTCATTTTGATTCTGCGGCAGAAACACCTCTGTTATTGTCAGCTTTTAAACTGCTCAGAGCTTGATGGAGACTTGTACCTCCCAGAGCTGGCCAGTTTGGTAGTTTCTCTACTTTTTGATGCAGTGTTGAATCATTATCCCTAATAATATTGACAATATCAACCAACATCACTCAAACAAGATTACAGTCTCTTGTCATTTTTGCATTGCTGTTTGAGGGAGTTTGCTGTGTGCAGTCAGGCTTATGTGCTCCATATATTATAGCACTGACTACACTTCAACAGAAATGCTTAAGTGGCAGGATGCTTTCGGATATCTGGTGCTTTTTTAAGATGCCGTATAAATATTTTTATTTTAGTATAATATTAAATCTGCCTTTTGCGGTAGGAATTGCCTCCCTTGGAACACATCATGCACCATTTCAATGAATTCTGTGTCCTATCTAACGTGTAAACCAATTCAGTAATTAGGTTAATGAAATAACATAGCAATTTGATACAAATATCACCAAGGCTTTGTAGCAAATTGTTGAGAGCAGGTTAATTCATTTGGTACTACAATTTTAATTCTACTTATCCTGATATTCCTTGCAATCCAATCTCTATTCAGTTTTGTTGTCATGTATTTTAGTTTGATCTTATTTTTCTTCTGACTTTTTTTTATATTGTATTTCTAAAAGTAACTGAGAACCTATTAATTATCTTTATTTGGCCAATTTTGCCAATTTCAACACCAGCCATGGATGGTTTACCAGACTAATAGATTTCTGGGCTCTCAGCCTAGCCTCATTATGTATTCTCTATTGAGAGCCCAAATTTTCATTAGAGTACTAAAACACCTGGGCCCCAGAGAAAACATTGCTTGATTGGCAGCTTTGGCTCTTTGATCTCTTCTGTCAATTTCATGATGTTTGTTTTACACAAGAGAAATAGGTTTCAAGTACTTGCAGTTTCAGCTATTGTTACTTAAAAGGGTTTGGGCTGCAATGGAAAAGGGTTTATTTTTAAAAAGTGGAAAGGCATCCATGATTTACTTTTTTAAAGATTTTTACATATCTTACTGACATTATAAGGTTGTTTGCTTCTATAAAGTGTATAGTGAGTGAGGTGAATGAACAGTATGAGGAGCCATGGGGATCTTTTGGGGACCATAGCTTGGCATACAGACAAGTGGGGTCAAAGAATGTGGATGGGGATCATAACCTTGGCATGAGGAGCATGACGAGAACCTTTTAAACTTACATTTCAAAAGTTCCCCTCATGCAAACATTGATTCATGATACCTCTGACATGCTGTGAACCACTGCTCTTAGAAAAGCTAGCCTGACACTGTGAAACTTGTGGAGGAGTAGGACTTGCCCATCTCAGCTATGGAATTGGCCAGTTTGGGAGTGCAGGGTGTGACCGAACAAACCCATACTCTTAAAAGGCACTCCTGAATATCAAAACTCTGGGATTATGGTGAGGAACTCCCAAATCACTCCTGACTGCCATTTTTAAAGGGCTCCAGAATCATCCTGATTGAAAATTCAACTTGGTGTTTGTCACAGTCTCTGCACTTTCTGGTAGAGAAGTTGATTTCAAATTCCCAAAGGAATTATTAATGACTATCTTTTATTTATGAATGATTAACAAATACCTTCATAATTTTTTTTCCAAAAATATACTTGATTCATAAAAATCTCAAATAAACCATTGCAAGTCTACATGTCTTTGAATTGCAAACAGTGCAGAATTAAAACTTTTTACAGTTCTATACAAATTACATTCATAACATTCAAACCTTAAAACTATATGCATGCCTCAAAAATTACTGTGTGCCATTATTGCTCAGATTGGCACACAGTTACACAGGTCGAGGGTATTCTGCAGTTCCCGGGCCCTCGGTCTGCCTCTGTTAAAAGGCTTTATAGTGTGGCCTTTCCCCATTGTGCCTTTGCGGCGGCTGCTCCAAGCTTCAGTGCGTCCCTCAGCACGTAGCCCTGGACGTTGGAATGTGCCAGTCTGCAACACTCGGTCGAGGACAGTTCTTTCAGCTGGAAGATCAGCAAGTTTCAGGCGGACCAAAGTGCATCCTTCACCGAGCTGATGACCTTCCAGCAGCAGTTGATATTTGTCTCGGTGTGCATCCCCGGAAACAGCCCGTAGAGCACAGAGTCCTGTGTCACCGAGCTGTTGGGGATGAACCTCGACAAATACCACTGCATCTCACTCCAGACCTTCTTTGCAAAGGCACATTCCACAAGGAGGTGTGAGACCGTCTCATCAGCCCCACAGCTGCTTCGAGGGCAGCGTGTGGCGATGTTGAGACATTGAGCGTGCATGAAGGATCTGACGGGGAGTGCCCTTCTCACCACCAGCCAAGCCAGATCTTGGTGCTTGTTTGTGAGTTTTGGTGATGAGGCGTTCTGCCAGATGACACTGACAGTCTGCCCAGGGAACCATCTGACAGGATCCGCCGTCTCCTTTTCTCTCAGGGCCCCAAGGACGTTATGCGCTGACCACTGCTTAGTCACCATGTGGTCAAAGGTGTGTTTGCGGAAGAATTTCTCCACGAAGGACAGGTGCTGCGGTACAGTCCAACTACTCGGAGCATTCTGCGGCAGTGTGGCCAGACCCGTCCTCTGCAACACTTGGGACAGGTAGAACCTCAAAAAATAGTGGCACTTGCTGTTGGTGTACCGAGGATCTATGCACAGCTTAATGCAACCACACACAAAGGTGGCCATCAGGATGAGGGCAGCATTGGGAACTTTTTTTTTAAACTTTATTCCAATCCAATCAAGTCAAATTAAAGCCAATTCCGAGTCCCAACAAGTTGGGACATTCCCGATCCAAGCTGACAAGACAGAGCTCTCACCTCCTGTCTTGGGCTTGACCTACATGATCCAAGCTGATTGGAGTAGGTGTAGCTCCACCTCCAAGGCTTGATCTAATTTGCATCTTAGCCAAAAGGCCGAGATGCTGCTTTAAAAAATTCCTTCAATTGAAACTGAAATGTAACCTAATGACTTCAACCAAGTGCAGCATGTCGATACTACACTTGATCTTAGCCAAAAGGCCGGGAACGTTTCTTTTTCCAAAAATATACTTTATTCATAAAAATCTGAAATAAACTATTGCAAATCTACATGGCTTTGAATTGCAAACAATGCAGAATCAAAACATTTTTACACTTTTATACAAATTACAGTCATTACATTTCCATACTAAAGCTATATACATGCCTCAATAAATTACTGTGTGCTGTTACTGCTCAGATTGGCACACAGTTACGCAGGTCGAGGGTATTCTGCAGTTCCTGGGCCCTCGGTCAACCTCCGTTAAAAGGCCTTATAGTGTGGCCTTTCCCCATTGTGCCTTTGCGGCAGCTGCCCCAAGCTTCAGCACGTCCCCCAGCACGTAGTCCTGGAATGTGCCAGTCTGCAACACTCGGTCGAGGACAGTTCTTTCAGCTGAAAGATCAGCAAGTTTCGGGCGGACCAAAGTGCGTCCTTCACCGAGTTGCTGACCTTCTGGCAGCAGTTGATATTTTTCTTGGTGTGTGTCCCTGGAAACAGCCCGTAGAGCACAGAGTCCTGCGTCACCAAGCTGCTCGGGACGGCCGGGAACATCTTTCCCTCCGTTCCACCCTTAGCTTTCTTCTTTATAGAGAAAAAGCTCTGGGCCCGGTCAGTCTTACCAAATAGATACAACCTCACAGTTCTGCTATCATCTTTTTACTAGCCAGGTGGAGAAGGATGAAATTGGATATATACATTCTCAATATGCATCACCTAATACAACAACCACAGTTCAGTCTGTCTCTATTTACAGGGGCACATGTGAACCCTCAGTTAATGCATTCAATTAAATGTAATTAATATGCAGTGAATAATTGGAAATCTTTTTGAACCTTCACTGTGGAGGCCAGACAATTTGCAGTATTCAAAGTGAGGTCTAACAAAGGTGCTTGGTGATAGTTCCTGGAGTCTGGTAGTAATCTGAGGCATAAACACACTCACAGTGTTGTAAGGATTAAGTGCTGAAACCTTAAGAATCCCAGGCTTACTGGAGTAACTCAGTGAAGCTTAATAGCTGTCAGTTTGTTTACCAGCCTCTAACAGATGCCTACAATGAGAAAGAAAGAAGTTATGGTCAGGATACAAAGATATTGTGGTTTTCTGTAACAGGAAAATCTACATGAAATATTTCTTTATGAAAGAGCCATCAGAAAGTCTGAATTTAGAAACTAAAAGCACCAGTATTAACAGCGCAGAAGTCATCTATAGTTGTAAGCTGTGATTTAAAGAACTACAGAATTAACTCCATTGTATCTTTGATGGTTTTAGAACAATTTAGTTTGAAAATGAACTTTAATCTCTGTTTCCAGTCAATTAGATTCATCTTTGCAATAGTTACATGATAAAGATGACATTTAGCAGCATTTTATTAGCTATTGTTTTTGCTGTTTCCTTTCAAATCCCTATCTCTGAGGATGTGGTTTCAGTTACTCGGCTACAGTTACATGGTTGTTTGTACAAACTGCTTGAACTCAGACCAGTAAATAGGCTGAGGGTTCAAGTCTTGCTTATGCACAAGGCTGATAGTCCCAGCGCAGTGCTGTAGAACTGCTGTACTGTTGGAAGTGCCATCTTTTGGATGAGATGTTAAACCACAACCCTGTCTTCCCTTTTAGGTAAACAATTCCATGGCATTATTTGAAGATGAGCAGAAGAGTTTGTCCTGGTCAATATTTATTCCTCAACTGACATCATTAAAAATAATCATGGTCAGTCATCTAATTATTTTTTGTGGCACTTTGCTACATGTAAATTATTTTGCCTCATTTAACAAGTGTGGCTGCATTTTAGCTGTCAGCTACTTTGGGATGTTCTAAGCATATACATATGCAGGATTTTTCTTCTTCTAAGGACTCAGTAGAATGCTTTTGATTTGATTTGATTTATTATTGTCACATGTATTAACATACAATGAAAAGTATTGTTTCTTGCGCGCTATACAGACAAAACATACCATTCATAGAGAAGGAAATGAGAGAGTGCAGAATGTAGTGTTACAGTCATACCTAGGGTGTAGAGAAAGATCAACTTAATGCAAGGTAAGTCCATTCAAAAGTCTGACAGCAGCAGGGACGAAGCTGTTCTTGAATCGGTTGGTACATGACCTCAGACTTTTGTATCCTTTTCCTAACGGAAGAAGATGAAAGAGAGAATTTCCTGGGTGAGTGGAGTCCTTAATTATGCTGGCTGTTTTGCCGAGGCAGCAGAAGTGTGGACAGAGTCAATGGATGGGAGGCTGGTTTGCGTGATGGATTGGGCTACATTCACAACATTTTGTAGCTCCTTGTGGTCATGGGCAGAGCAGGAGCCATACCAAGCTGTGATACAACCACAAAGAATGCTTTTCGTGTTGCACCTGTAAAAGTTGTGAGAGTCATAGTTGACATGCCAAATTTCCTTAGTCTTCTGAGAAAGTAGTGGGCTTTCTTAACTATGGTGTTGCTTTACTCATCGAGCTATCAGTGGAGATTGATATAGATTTGGACACTTTTGGCCCTTATTACGTCCAGGATAAATTACTGCCCACGTTGGTAGCTCTGATAAACATAACAGCTCATTGGCATGCAGATGTCATGACTATTTTTGTCTCTATTTTCAATCCACTTTGTTGTTGCTACTGAAGTACCTGTGCTTCAGAATTTATCCAGTAGCCATGTCAATGTCAGTGATAATAAAGACAGTGCATTGTGATTTCAAGGATGCCAGAATGACTGAAAACTTCCAGTGGTCTGGTATAATGATTCCTCAAAGGAGAGCTGGGAATTCACAGAGTAACATTATGAAGCTTTATGTGTGTGTGTGTGTGTGTGTGTGTGTGTGTGTGGGTGGGGGGGGGGGGGGGGGGGGGGGGGGCCGGAGTGTGCGTGGAATCTTATGCTTTACATCAAGGCACAAATCAAGATCCACTGAAAGTAGACTGGCAAGGATAGGACCGGTAGAAAATGTTCGAATCATAGAGTTCCTACAGTGCAGAAAAAGGCCATTTGGCCCATTGAGCCTGCACCCATAACAATCCCATCCAGGTCCTATCCCTGTAACCCCATGTCTTTATCCTGCTAATCCCTGACACTAAGGAGCAATTTAGCATGGCCAGTCAACCTAATGCACATCCTTGGAGTGTGGAAGAAAACTGGAGCACCCAGACGAATCCCACGCAGTAGAACATGCAAACTCTACACTGTCACCCAAGATTGGAACTGAACCCAGATCCTTGCGCTGTGAGGCAGCAATGCTAAACACCCTGTCACCATTCTGCCCCAAGTACTAAGCAAGGACTCTGCCCCCACAGTTGGTATCTGAAAGAAGACTGTCAAATTCCTTAGTACTAAGGGTCGCTTCAAGAACTACTCCAAAGCCAGGTGTCATTCAGTCCACTTGCTCCACACTCAGCCAGCTCATCCCACATCCTAGGTCACAGGACCCATTCCCTTTGGGGTACTATGCCCCAACATACATAACAAAGACAAGTTGTCGTTTCTTGTGCTATCTGTCACAGGATTGGGGTGGTCAGGAGCTATTGCCCAGCATGGACCAGTACATTATACAAAGCAGGAGTCAAGAGTTGTCTTTTCAGTATCAAAGGTGGAAGTTTGAGGAGATGATTGGAAATACAATAGTCTGGAGTTATTGTTTGGTTTCTACTAAGATATCAATGCTCAGTCCTCTTGGAACTGCTCAAAATAGTACAAAAGATTACGGAATTTAAAACACGTGACCATTTACATTTGGGGTTCCATATTGTTGTTCTTTGCTTCTATATTTTAAAAGGGCTATAGAAAATAAGATCAGTCAATTGGGTCTTATCGCTCACTTATAAAGTTTAAGGTGCCAACCTGCATTCTGCACAAATAAAAGTTGCCTGCTTCTTGTCAATGACAATGCCTTTGGACATCAGTGAATGAGGAAATGGTGAGTAACTGAACTCAGGAATCATTTGCATTCTAGCCAAATTACATAAGTTAGGTGAAGCCTTTCGGTAGACCAATTCAGTGGATCTAACTTTTCACAGACTGGGAAATTGTGGAATTGTGTGATATAATCCTCAAAATACCAGCATTGGTATCCTGTGCTTGCACAAAAATATATTTAAAATCTTATTCCTGTGTGCATCTCTGTCAACGTTTTTTTCAATTATAATTTCACCATGTTTGTAAAGAGAAATGCCTGTGTACGAAATGCTGGGCTCTAATTATACTTCCAGTGGAGGTACATCACCACCAAGGGCAAGAGGACATCATTACAACACAAAAGTTTACAAAGATAAATTTCCACAATTGTACTGTAGGGAATGTGGCAGTCAGATTGTACACAGCACACTCCTAAAAACAGCAATGTGATAATGACCAGATATTCTATTTCAGTGATATTGGTTGAATGAACATTTGTCAGGACACTTGTTGGTGTGGTGGTGGTGGGGGAACGAAAATGGGTCATAGATATTTTGTGTCAATCTCAGAAGGCAGCTGGGGCCTTGATTTAATGTCTCATCTGAAAAACGAGACCTCAGACATTGTAGCCCTCCCTCACTACTGAGGGTTTCAGCTGAGATTTATGCGCTCAAGTTTCTGGAATGAACCTTTTGATGGGCCAATAAAGGATGAACACCTTAGGGCCTCATTAATATAGAACAGTTAAATCAAATTAAAATGATGCCAAAATGAAAAACCACCAAAACAAAAGGACACCTTCCTATCTAAACCAATATTTAATTGTCAACAGTTTGCAGTACCCAGTAGTCAGAGAAAGTATCTAGGGTATCAGTGGACTCATCAAGATGCTTCTCCAGAAGCAACTGGGCACAAAGTAGATTATGGAAAAGAGGTAGCAGCTTTATGACCTGGCCAGACCTGGACCTACAGGTCTAAGTCCAGTCTCTGGGGTCAAACTTGAGCCTAAGACTATAAGACCATAAGAAATAGGAACAGGAGTAGGCTATTCAGTCCTTCAAACCTGCTCCACCATTCAACAGGATCATGCTGATCCAACATTCCTCATATCCACTGTCCTGCCCTTTCCTGTAACCCTTGATTCCTTTACTGATCCAAAATCTATCCATCTCAGCCTTAACTATGCACAAGGACTCGGCCCCCACTGTTCTCTGTGGCAAGGAGTTCCAAAGACTCACAACCCTCTGAAAGATGAAATTCTTCTTCATCTGAGTTTTAAATTGATGCTCCTTTATTCTGAGACTATGCCTCTGGTCCTAGACTCCCCCATAAGGGGAAACATCCTCTCAGCATTTACCCTTTCAAGCTCCTTAAGAATTCTATATGTTTCAATGAGATCACCTCTCATTCTTCTAAATTCCAATGAGTCCCAACCTTTTTCATCTTTCCTCATAAGACAATCCCTCTATACCAGGGATCATCCTAGTGAACCTTCTCTGAACTGTCTCCAATGTAGTAATATCTTTTCTTAAATAAAGGAACCAACATTGTTCACAATTCTCCATTTGTGGTCTCACCAGTACTTTATATAGTTGCAGCAAGGCTTCCCTACTTTTATACTCCAATCCCCTTGAAATAAGGGGCAGCATTCCGTTAGCCTTCCTGATTATCTGTTGTACCTAGGTGTTAGCTCCCTGTGTTTCATGCACAAATACCCCCAAGTCCCTTTGTGTTGCAGCTTTCTGCAGTTTTTTTGCATTTAATAATACTGTTCTTTTATTCATCCAAAATGAACAACTACACATTTTCCCACATTATACTCTATTTGCCATTTTTTTTGTCCACAGGCCTGATCCCTGTGGATCCCTACTGGTTACAGGTCACCAACCTAAAAATGAACCCCTCATCCCCACTGGCTGTTTCCTGCCCATTAGCCAATTCTCTATCCATGCCAATATGCTACCTCCAACACCATGGGCTCTAATCATTTAACCCTTTGTGAGGTTCAACCTTGTTGAATGCCTTCTGAAAGTCCAAATACAACACATCTACTGGTTCACTTCTATCCATTCTGGTTAAGACTTCCTCAAAAAATTCCAATGAATTAGTCAGATGTGATTTCCCTTTCAAGAAGGCAAAAAGACTCTGCTTGGTTAGATTATGATTTTCCAAATGTGCTGCTATTACTTCCTTAATAATTGATTCCAACATTTTTCCAACAGTTACCTGCTTTTTGCCTCCCTTCCTTTTTGAATAGTGGTGTCACATTGGCAGTTTTCCAATCCTTTGGTAAATCTCCAGAATATAGTTCCAATATTTTGGAAAATTACAACCAATGCTGCCACTATCTCTGTAGTTATTTCTTTTAGGATCCTTGAATTCAGATTAGAGATAAGAAAGTTATCTGCTGAGCCATGTCTGAATCCCAGTCACTGGTTTAAATATCCTTGAATCCCATGTAGTAAATGAACAACATGGTGGCACAGTGGTTAGCACTGCTGCTATACAGCACCAGGGACCCAGTTTCGATTCATTGCCTGTATGGAGTTTGCACATTCTCCCAGTGTCTGCATGGGTTTCCTCCAGGTGCTCCAGTTTCCTCCCACATTCTGAAAGATGTGCTGGTTGGGTGCAATGACCCGAACAGGTGCCGGACTGCGGCGACTGGGGAAATTTCACAGTTCATTACAGTGTTAATGTAAGCCTTACTTGTGACTAATAAATAAACTTCATTTAAATGATTGGCATTCCATCTACCACCTTAAACATTTTCTCCTCCACCAATGGCTTACTGTCGCTAGGTGACATTTACAAGATGCGATGCAGCAACTTGCCAAAACTCCCTTGTCAGCATGTTCCAAATTCACATTCTCTACCACTTAGAAAGAAAGGGCAGCAGGTGCATGGCAACAGCACCACCTGATAATTCCTCTCCAAGTCGCACACCAGCCCGATTTGGAACTATAACCCCATTTCTTGTTATCATGTCAAAATCTTGGAACTCCCTTCCTAATTGTACACTAGATGTGCCCACAGCATCACATGAACTGCAGATGGTTCAAGCACCATCTTCTCGAGGACAATTAGAGATGGCAAAAAGTGGTGACCTTGCCAGAGTGGTAGCCGGCGGATCTGGCCACTACAATCCGGGAGTGAGTAATTCCAGGAGAGCTGGGGTCGATAAAAACTAGAGGATAAGCAGCTTTCATACCCTGTGTCCCTCTCCCCACAGCTCCCCTGTTTCTGTGGCAGGGTGGAAATGAAACTCGGAACAAAACATTCGTCAGCATCACCACACCTTGGTCCCCGAGAATAGATCCCAGTACAGATAAACAACCGGAGTAACAAGACAGTAAGGGGTCTGTTGAGATAGTGGCAGGAAGGACAGAGATTCATTGATAAATCTGTGATCTGCCTGGGTCTGTGGTAAAGTTTAACCCAGCACTCCAGGAAGGCGGTTGTCAGTCACGTGAATGTAGGCGTGCTGATTGGCTGTGATTTGAATTGTTACACAGAGGGCGGGGTCTCAGGCGGAATCCCCCAGTCTGGGAGCTGCCGGCTACAGACGCTGAGTGCCACGTTGCGTCCATGTAGCAGAGACAAGGACTTGATACAACAGCATCCGAACTGAGCAATAGGCGGGCGCCAGCGGTCTTGCAGGCTGGGGCGAGCCACCTTCAGTAACCTCTCTCTGTCTCTAAGCTGCCACTTCATAAGAAAATAAAAAGCAAAAATGTTAACCGACAGTATAATTGAAGATTTTGAACTCCGGGAAGAGGAACCGTGGTACCAGCAGCAGCAGAATATGGAGCACGGTGAGTTTAAAGTTTAAAGGCGCCTTTCTGGGTCAGTGCTGGCTGACAGGCACCGGGAAAAGGGGTTACGTGTTGTCAGCTTTAACCCGCGAGCTTTCTTATTCAAAAACACATTGCCAACCTGAAGTTAAAAGCAGAGAAGATACTGGAAGCACAGGCAGTTAATGTTAATGTTTTAACCTTTCCTCAGTATTTGTCTCTTAAGAATCGTGTTCAATCTGTCTGGTCTGAACTGGGATGAAAGGAAATAGCGTCCTTCCCACTCACACAAACACACATACACTGTCTGCTTTTCTTAACGCAAAGGAAGTAATCTCTTCCCAACCTGTCATCATCAATCGGAGGTTTGATTTTCCTGAAAAGTACAATTCAATCCAATCGGTGTGTGCAGCACGGAACGAGGCCATTCGACCCATGGTGTCTGTCCTAGCACATTCTGTACCACCCGATTAGTCCCACTCCCTCTGCTCGTTCCCCAGTTTCAAATCAATGAGTTTTATTTCTGTGTCGCCGGGACAAAGGCAACATTCCCAGGTGAATTTCAAAAATCACCTTTAAACTCCTCCTGTTGATACCAACAGGCTGGGGAGGGGGAGGTGGCCAGCGGGTCTGACCCCAACAATCGGGAAGTGGGTGGTTGAAAAAGATCCGCAACTTCAATGCCCTGTGTTCCTCGCTCTGTGTAGCTCCCAATGCCCTGTATTCCTCGCACTGTGGCTCCAATGCCCTGGTGCTCCCCCCTCTCTCTGTGGCTCCAATGCCCTGTGCTCCCCCGCCTCCGCCCTCTCTCTGTAGCTTCAATGCCCTGTGTTCCCCCCCTCTCTGTGGCTCCAATGCCCTGTGCTCCCCCGCCCCTCTCTGTAGCTCCAATGCCCTGTGTTCTTCCCCCTCTCTGTGGCTCCAGTGTCCCGGTGCTCCTCTCTCTGGGCTGTAATTCTCTCGCTCAGCGCGCCTTTTCTCAATGTCTTGCACTGGGGAGAAAAGTCTCCATGGAAACGATGTCCCAGTGACAGGATGAACTCTCTAATGGAAAAGCATTCCTTCCCTGGTACTTTATCTGGCAATCCACTCTAATAGTTCTTGTGCAGTTATTTAGCTTTGAACTTTCTCCATTGATGTGGTTTGAACCGAGAGTCTAGGCTGAGGGAGGGAGTGCTGCAGACCAATGATGAGTCTTTACTGCAAGGAGGGGAGTCATAGGCAGAGGCCATTCGTCCCTTTGTGCCCATGCTGCCTCTTTGAAAGAGCAATTCAAACAGGTGAATGGAACTTTCTCCACTGCCGTTCAAATTTCTCCTTTTCAAGGATTTCAGAGTCGGATCTTTTTTCATTAGCATTTCAGATAGCGTATTCCCCGACCACATCTCGGAGACGGGGAGTGCTGCTGTAGAAAAATCATTTCATTTCTTCCTCTGGTTCCTTTGCCAATTCCCTTAAATCTGTCCCTTCTGGTCACCGAGCGTCCTGTCACTGGAAATCATCTCGCCTTATTTACTGTCAAACCCTCTTATTATCTGGAAACTCCTCTGGTAAGTCTCCTATTTACCCGTGCAGTAAGGGACAACCAAACAGTTACTGCTGTTTTGTGGGCAGGGTTGTCATTACCCGAGTAATAAATATACCGACTGCCTGAGGTGTTTTGGCAATTTGCAATAAGCTACTGTACAAATCGGAAACAGTTGCAGTATTTGGAAAGGGATGGATTAGATACTGGCGAAGGTGTGCTCGTATATATCAATTAAAATGTGTTAAACCAGTCAGATGGTGTGGTATCTGCCGGCACTTGGGAATATCATTTTATTAGCAGTGTAAGGGTCCTGGGGCAGCTCCTTTTAATGATCTACTGGTAGACCCTGTCCCTCAGTTCCACTGATTTTCTGTCTCTCTCTCTCTCTCCTTGAATATTGTGACATGCTAGCTTCAGATCCACAGCTCAGCAATCTTGCCCACGTGGATTGTCCTCCAAATGTGAGTCTGGGCGATGGAAATACCGGCTGCCCGTCCATCTGCTCTTGACCTGGACATCCAGGCTGGCGTTTGTCTCACTTACCCTGGGACGAATGTAGTTAAAAGAAGTAGGGGTTCTATGATAAGTTGCCTCTGAAAAATCTATTTGGAAGGGGGAAGCTTTTGAATGCAGCCAGGAGTCAGCGTTAAGATGTGCTGAGTAATGCGGAGATGATGATGTGTGAAAGACTCGGATGTAGAGTGAGCTGTCTTATCAACATGGATTCCCAGTTTCTTTGTTGCTGCCTCCTATTGAATCAGATTAACTCGGAGAGACTCCAGGGGCTCGAAGTAATCGAGTGCTCCTCACTGCTGGTGTCTAGGAAACGAGGCGAGGCAAGGCAATTAAAGCAGCTAGTGAAAAGCTGAGTAACACTGTAGACTAGAATGGAAGAGCATTATATCTGTTAGGATTATACGTGGTACTGAGGCTGTACAAGGCCAGTCAGATCACACGTGCATCTCCTTGTTTGCAGTAACCTGATGGTTAACGCTGGAGATTCAAAAGCATTTTTTTGGGTTGTCAGTTTTCAAGATTAACATTCCTCCTGATTATAGTTTTTATGTTTGATCAATCAGAGTATAGATTGCTAAAATTAATGGGAGAGTTTTTTGTAAGATTTGGAGCTGTAACCTCAGAGTTTGACTAACTCGTTCAGTAATAAAAACAGAAAATGTTTGAAATATTACACAGGCAGCACCTGTGGCAAGAGAAGAGCTAAGTTTGTTTAACCCCATAGGTGCTCCCTGACCAGCATTTTCTGTTTTTAGTTTGGATTTCCAGTACTTTAGTTTTATTTTCTGCCTGTTTATAAGCAGTGACCTTCTCTGTATGCTTTGTGTGGCATTTACTGGATTCTATGTGGTTTGTTGTCGCTGTTGCATCTTTACACATCCTGCCAGCTTCTCTAAGATGCTTCACGTTTTTTCAGTTTCAATGTCTCTGGTGAAAGGAAAGATTTGCATCAACTGGCGCTTTTCATGATCTTGGGACATCCCACATCCTTTTACAGTAAATAAGTTAGTTTTAAAGTTGGAATGCAGGAAAATGAAGCAACTGATTTTAAAACAAATAACACTCTGCGATTAGATCATCTTGTTTCTTGTTGTGATGTTAGCTAATGGGTAAATATTGCCCAATTTCCCCGCTCTTTGAATTTCCATCCAGTCTTGCCACGGAGAGTTTAATGTTATATACAAAGGACATTGCAGCACTCCTTCAGTTCTCCTACTGGTTAGGTGCTCAGTTCACTGGGGTAGGACTTGAACCCACAACTTTCTGTCCCCAGCAAGAATGCTACCCATTGATATTTGGCAAGGATGGGTATTTTCCATATTAGCTGCGGACAGTCTGAACAGCCAATGTTAGCGAGGTTACTATCTTTCTGGAGATGGTGAGGGACTTGTCTAATTGCCATATTCAAGGCTATTTGCTCTTTTCACTGATGGTTTCTCTGTTTTTGTTTTTATTCCAATTCAAATCACATCAAGTGCAATTCAGAGTCTCAACAAGTTGAGACATTCCTGATCCAAGCTGACAAGACAGGGCTCTCACCTCCTGCCTTGGGCTTGATCTACATGATCTAAGCTGATTGGAGCAGGCTCCAAGGCTTGATCTCATTTGCATCTTAGCCAAAAGGCTGAGATGCCACTTTGAAAAATTACTTCAAATGAAGCTAAAATGTAACCTAATGACTTCAACAAGCACTGCATGTCAATACTACACTTGATGCTGGAATCACGTGGCACTGAAAAGTGTTTCTTTGGGTGTTTGTGCACATATGTAATGTTTACTACTGACTTATGATGGGCTGATGTGACACTGCAACTATCAAATATTGACATTGGATTGGGCCTAATCTATCTGACTGTGTGCATAAAAAAGAACAAACTGCTAGTGCAACCTTGCTGTTGAAGGTGTTTTCTGGGGAATAATCTTTGGAACAACTTACAGTGAGAGTCTTGGACAATGTGGGGCTTAACCATAGGATAGGAAAAGTAGAGAAACCCTTGTTGGAGTTGGGAGAGCTGATATCTGAGCAATTCTGATGTTTGCGATGGGCAGGAACATGGGGCCATAACTAAAATAAGAAGGTTCTGTTGTGACCTGTCCACCTTTTCATCTTCCCACCCCATCCTGTGTGTTTGTCACTAAACCATGCAGAAAGGGGTGAATCCAGAAACAAGACTTCAAATTAATTCACGCTGAGTCAAGGACACACAATCAAAGCAGGAATAACTAATTTCTGATCAGAGTGTATTCTGCATCTGAGCATTACTATGAAAATAAGAACCTTATGTTGTTTTTGATTTGTCTATTATTGTCACATGTATTGCTATACAGCGAAAAGTATTGTTTCTTGCATGCAAGACAGGCAAAGCATACCGTTCATAGAGTAATGAACTTGGGAGGGTCGGGCAGTTGTGGAAGAGTGAAATGACTCAATGTTCATGATTGATGAGTTGTGACAGGCTGAAATGGCCTTGTTTCCCTGTATCTGGTAACTCTGAGGATTGAACTGCTTTTTGTTCATTTCTAGACCTACATCTGGCAGCTGAATTAGGGAAAACTTTGTTGGATCGCAATACGGAGTTGGAGGAAGCCCTTCAACAAATGTACGGAACCAACCAGGAGCAGCTCCAAGAGATTGAGGTGAGAGGACTCTCTATTTTCATCTCAATGATTGTGAAGGAAAACAAAGCGTGAATTGGTGTTTAAAGGAGTGAGTGCTGTAGTCAGCATAGATCTGGCTTGTGGTATCAAGCCAGCTGGACATACTGTCTTGTGTGAGCATGTAACGTAGGACATGAGACCCCTTAGTATTTGCACTTCTGTTGTCTTGTGTTCTTATCAAACTAATCTTTGCTGTACAGGTGCATTCAGAAGAAAGTCTTATCAAGTGCCTCAATAATCTCATCTTTTACTGCCAGTTGTCTGATTTGAAAGTGTAACTTCTTTATTATTCATTCATGGGAAGTAGGTGCCACTGGCAAAGCCAATATTTATTGTCCATTCTTACTACGTTAGCAGTTCAGAAGGGTGAGGAGAGATCTCATAGAAACCTTTAAAATTCTAACAGGATTAGACAGGATAGATGTAGGAAGGATGTTCTCGATTGTGGAGGAGTCCAGAACCAGGGGTCACAGTCTAAGGATGTGGGATAAATCTTTTAGGACTGAATTGAGGAGAAAATTTTTCACCCGGAGAGTGATGCCTGAGGAATTCATTGTCACAGAAAACATCTGAAGCCAAAACATTGTATGTAGCGTTTAGGGTGCAGGGGATCAAGGGAAATTGGGAGAAGGTAGGATCAGGCTACTGAGTTGGATGATCAGTTATCATAATGAATGGTGGAGCAGGGCTGAATGGCCTCTTCATGTTTGTATTTTCTATGAGGAATGTGAATCTAGAGGCAGGAACTTGCTGGGATCATCGGCCTACCTCCTCACAGTGGGTTTTATAGGATCATGAATCATAGAATCCTGCAATGCAGAAGGAGGCCATTTGGCCCATTGAGTCTGCACCAACCACAATTCCACCCAGGGCCCTATCCTCATAATTCCATACATTTGCCCATGCTAGTGCCCCTGCCGTCAATCCACCTAACCTGCACATTTTTGGACTGTGGGAGGAAACCCACGCAGACACGGGGAGAATGTGCAGGCTCCACACAGTGACCCAAACAGGGAATCAAACCCAGGTCCATGGGGCTGAGGCATCAGTGCTAGCCACTGTGCTGGGTGGCCCAGTGGTTTGTGATATGTGGGTGCCTTTTAAATGTGATGCCTGGGTACGATAGAGCATTCGTCATCTAGCCCTGCCCCACAATAGGTCAGGAAACCCCCTACTGTATAATTAATGAGCCCCACATCACTGAGCAATTGGGCATGAATTCCAACAGGGCTGTACGGCTGGAAACACTCCTGCCCACAAGACTTGGGCCTGGAATGCAAAATCCCGGCCTTTCAGTGCAGCCCATCGGATTGAATTGGGATTGTATCCTTCCTTTCTGAAGCAAGAGGGAAATGAAATGGGAGAATCCATAGAATTCTTACAATGCAGAAAGAGCCATTCAGCCCATCGAGTCTGCACCGCCCACAATCCCACCCAGGCCCTATCCCCATAATCCCATGATTTACCCCAGCTAGTCTCCCTGAAACTAAGGGGCAATTTAGCATAGGCAATTCACCTAATCTGCACACTTTTTTGAACTACAGGAGGAAACCGGAGCGCACAAGGAAACCCATTGCAGACGTAGAACATGTGCAAGCTCCACACAATGACCAAAGCTGGGAATCGAATCCGGGTCCCTGGCGCTGTGAGGCAGCAGTGCTAACCACTGTGCCTCTTGGCCTCTGCTCTGCTGCAGGCTTGTTCATTTCTTATTGAGTGGGTTGCTGCTGTTTGCAGGCATTGTGATCTTCCTGCAGCTCTTGGTGTCTGTATGGACCCAGCAATTTTAATGCAGAGATCTTTTTGTTGTGTGAAACTAAGCTCTGTTATTTTACTGTTCTCTGATTACACAAAGCACTAGTGATCACAGAGGCTATACAAGACCTGTGCCACTCAATAGCATTAATTCAAAAAATGATCTTCCCCCTCTCCTGCCTGTTACTGATCAATAATGTGGTGTTTGCCAGAACTGTCTTGTGCTTTGTCCTCTCTCCCTCTTTTCTTCCTCCACTCTGCTCACTTTTTCACCAGTTTCCTGGGTCAGCATTGGTGCTATGCAGCCTACACCACATAAGATCTTGGGTCACTTCAATGATTGGGATTTAGTAATGTTTGTGAAATGCAAGGGGGCAGCTTGGCATCAGTGGCTTGGTAGGTGAATACGTCTATTGTGTACATAGGAGTTGCTGCTTTTGAATCTGTCATACTTCTCTCTCATTTCTTCAGTAGAGAGATGGTGGTGGAGTGGTAATGTTGCTGGACTAGTGATCCAGAGGCCCAGGCTAATGGTCTGAGGACATGGGTTCAAATCCCACCATGGGAGCTGGTGGATCTTGAATTAAAGCTAACCTGCAGAAGAACAAATTGAACTTTTACAGAGGGCTCCTGCAATGTGATGTCTACTCCTACTTCTGCTGAATTCTAAAGTATTTTTCTTTCTGTTTTGAAAATGAGCATTTGTTCTCTTTAAGCTTTGTAGTAAAACCAGTCAAGTGACATGATTGATAAAGTTTATTTATTAGTTATTTATTAGGCTTACATTAACATTGCAACAAAGTTACTGTGAAATGGAATGAAAAAACTTGCGTTTATATAGCGGTTTTCACAGCTGCAGGATGTCCCAAAGCGCTTCAGTCGATGAACTACTTCTGAAATGTAGTCACCGTTCTAGTGTGGAAAACGAGGCAAATAATTCGTGCACAGCAAGCGCGCTCAAACCGCAATGTGATCATGTGACAGCAGATATTCTGTTTTTAGTGAGGTTGATTGAGGGATAAATACTGATCAGAACTAATTTTTGAATAGTGCCTTTGTGGTGATTGTCCCTTTAATGACAACACAGCGGAGGAGGTTCACTTGGATTGGACACCAATTAGGATAAGAGTGGATTATCATCCTGGGGATGGAGCTCTCTCGTAGGCAACCGCCACCAGATGTTTGGGTTTAACAGAGTAAATCCGGTGTTACGATGTGTCCAATGTCTGAAACTGAAACTGCCACAATTTGCAGAGGAATTTTGTTCTTAATGCTCTGAATTCATGCAACAAGTTTAAACTTGTTAATGTTTACTTTGACTCTCCGTAGATTTAGGCAAAGATGGTGCATTGAAGTGAGGGGAGGAGCTGGAGAGTGGTGTGGAAATGTCTAAAGCTGAGAATGAGTTGTCTGTGGGATAACACTGAGAATCATTTTGTTGAGAGGAACTGATGTTAAATGTCTGTGTTGTACTAAGACCTTCTTAGTGCAACACAGACCTTCTGTGCCTGGGGGAGTTGGCCACAACATTTTGGTTGCTATACCCAAAGATGTGCTGGTTGGGTGGATTGGCCATGCTAAATTGTCCCTTAGAGTCAGGGTGACTAACTAAGGTAAATGCATGGGATTGTGGGGATAAGGTCTGGATGGGACTGTGATCGGTGCAGACTCGATAGGCCAAATGGCCTCATTCTGCGCTGTAGAATTCTATGATTCTATTTGGTTAAACTGAGGCACTGAATAAACTTGTCTTTTCAAGGTTTGATCATTTAGATTATTTTTTTCAAGATATTATGATACCTTGAAAAGCACGAGTTCCTTGCATTGAGTGCAGTTCTCCCAGGTCAGTAGACAGATTCTCCACTCTGGGCATTGTAAACCTATCTATATTTACATGCATTCACTGCCTTTTTAAAGACTTCACCTTGACTAATAATGTGTCCAATCTGTGACTCGAGCAGAAATCGATTGATAACTGAAATAATAGAACTCATTCAGCAGGCTCATTGAAATCCACAATCTCTACTTTTTTTTTGAGGAAGCCTGCATATCTGGAGCCCCTGTTATGACCTCTGAACATCTCAAAGCTCTGTACAGCCAATGACATACTTTAATTTTGAAAGTATAGTAGAAAATGCAGCAGCTAATTGATGCACAACAAGATCCCACAAATCATAATGACATAAAATGACCTAATCATTTTTAAAAATCGTTCTTGGGATGAGAACATCACTAGTAAGGCTGGCATTTATTGCCCTGACCTATCTGCCCTCCAGGAGGTGCTGATGTACACCACCTTCTTGAGCCACTGCAGTGGCACGCCTAGGGTTCCTGTTTTCCTGATGGAATGTAAGCCTGCTCACTACACCATTTCAAAGGGCAGTAGAGAGCAAGTTGCATTGTTGTGGATCTGGAGACACATGTAGGCCAGACCAGGTACAGTGATATGAATTCCTCCTCCAGGTGGGTTTTTTTGAGAATCATGGTCAGAATAAATAAGTTATTTATCAATAAGTTAAATTCTCCAGCTGCTGTTGCAAGATATGAACTCCTGCCCCTGAAGCATTATTCCACAGATCTGGATTACTATTACCACTTTGCATGATTTGTTTTTATTGATGTTGACTTGAGATGAAGTCACAACGAGGAGAGATGAGATAGCGGCGGGGAAGGGAGAGAAGTAAAAATGTTCAGTGGTAGGTGATCCACCCACTGAACATGATGCAATAACCCAGTAAGGCCGTAGGACTGGAACATGTTCAGACAGTGTGTGGTGTAGTGAGGAATGTCAAAAACAATCTCAACCACTGCTTCCTGTTTAGAATCAGGCTGGCTATGGTTTGGATTGCTGTGTCTAATTCCAGATGCTGATGTAATCTACAGCTGTTCCACTCCAGGAGAAAACTGGACAAGCCTACAATATCAACATTAAAACAGACAGCTCTCAAAATACAATTTACCCTTCCATTTGTTAAAAGTTTATCGTTGAATCAGTTGGATGATTGGTAACTGCCTGTATGTGGAGATGCGGCTAGAATTTAAAATATTTTGATTGCATCTCATTCTTTAATGGAATATTAACTTTCATTGCTACATGCACTGCTTCCAAAATTTTAAATGCTCAGCCTTGTTTTCAAGGCCATCATGGCCTAATCATTCCCAATCCTTGTAATCTTCTTCAGCCCCACCACCCTCTGAGGTCTCTGTGCTCATCCAGTTCTGCTGTCTTCATTTGTTTCTCTTCCTACACTGAGTGGTGCACAAAGCAGACTTGCTTATACCTGTTCACGTAGTGAGGTTTTCCGGCAACTAGTCATTAGTCTGTGGCCAGAGGCTTATAGTTTCAGAGATGCCACTCCGCATCAAGCATATCTGACCAGCAATCTTTGCACTCTTTCCACCTACCATGGAAGGATTTTTCAGGTCAATACTCAAACCTATTGCCTATGATATGAATGCATCTTCCTTGGGTAGCATTTAAACCTAGAGCTTTTGGCTCAGAGGTGCTACCCACTGCACCTCAAGACCCCTACTTGCCCTTTGTGCGTTCCCAATTTTAATCACTCCACTGTTAATAGCTGCCTGAATCCTAAACTGAGTTTCTTCTCTCAGCCTCTCTCTCTTTCTCTCTCTCTGTCCTTGTTTAAAACATCTCTACAGTCAAATATTAGTCACCTGCCCCCAATGCTAACAACTGTGCCAGCATGGTGGCACAGTGCTTAGCATTGCTGCCTCACAGTGCCAGGGACCCGTGTTTGATTCCTGGCTTGGGTCAATGTCTGTGTGGAGCTCTGGTTTCCTCCCACAGACCAAAGATGTGTGGGTTAGGTAGATTGGCCATGCTAAATTGCCCTTTAATATCAGAGGGACCAACTAGGACAAATGCATTGGGTTATGAGGATAGGGCCTGGCTGGGATTGTGGTCGGTGCAGACCTGATGGGCCAAATGGCCTCCCTTCTGCACTGTAGGGATTCTATCTGTTTGTCGATAACTACCATGAAATATTTTGGGATTTTTTTTAAACTTTAAAACATTTTATCAACATCAGTCGGATGGTGAGTGACCCTTTGAGGTTGTGTGGCTCAGTGCAGGGTACAGTTTGGAACTGGAAACTTTCTGGTCGATGTCTTGGCCGTCAGAGGAGTTTGTATCTTGCAGTCTAGGGAGGGTGCAGTCTGGCAGTTCAGATCCTGCTATGGCAAGTTGTAAAATGTGCATCTTACTCCATTTAAATTGCCCATGAATGTTAAGCTTTTAAATGAATCCAGAAAATGGTGGAGTTGCTTGGCAGGTCGGTCAGTGTCAATAAACAGAAGATGGGGCTCTGTGATTCTGAGTGGGAATACTTCAGATTTCTGCCATTTCCAACTTTTCCTCTTTCATATTATATAGGAGTTAAGGAGATTTGAATCTATTATTGAACAGGGTAGGGGTGTGGGATTGTCTTGTAGCAGAAAATAGCAAATAAGAGCAATTTGAGCACATCCGTTCTGAAAGAAATGGATTTACAGCATAATTGCCAGAACTCCTCATTATCTCAACTTTTCATTGTGATACCATTCACTTCTCTTGAGGATTGGGTGTTACTGGACTTCATATTTTGATTTTAAGTTCTTTAAGCTTTGGTATATGTATTTTTTTCCTCTTCCTTCTCGTTTGACCTGATGAAAATTTATTGGAATAATCCATCCATTATTATTGCAACCATCATGAGAACGATTCTTCACCAGGTTAAATGATTCCTGAAGAAACAGGAGTAGGCCATTCAGCCCCACCTGCCCCACCCTTCAAATAAATCATGGTCAATCATCTACTTCAAAAACATTTTCCCCATTATCTCTGTGTCCCTTGATATCATTAGTCTTCAGAACTCTATTGATGTCTGTTTTGAGCATGCTCAATGATTGAGTTTCCATAGCTCTGGACTGGAGAATTTGTAAGATTTGCCACCCTTCCCAGGAAGAAATTTCTCCTCATCTCAGTCCTAAATGACCTGCTGCTTATTCTGAGACTATGTCCCCTGGTTCTAGGTTCACCAGCTAGAGGAAACCTGCTGTCTACATCACTCTGCCAGGGCCCATAATAATATTGTAAGTTTCAATGAGATCACCTCTTGTTATTTGAAACTCTAGAGGTTGCAGACCCAGTCTCCTCAATTTCTCCTCGTATGGTAATCTCAACATCCCAAGGATTAGTCTGCTGAATTCTGTCGCACTCCCTCTATGGTAAATATACCCTTCCATTGATAAGGAGACCAAAACAATACTTCACACTCTGGTCTCACAAAGGCTCTGTACAAATGCATTAAGAAATCTTTATCTCCGTACTCAAATCCCCTTGTGATGAAGGCCAATGTACCATTTGCTTTCCTTATTGATTGTTGTACTGGCATGTTGGCTCTTCACGCTGCATGAAGAAGGCCACCCAGGTCCCTTTTGGACACCGACACTTCCCAACCTCATTCCAATTAGAAAAAATTCGGTCTTTGTTTTCCTTTCTATCGAAGTGGATAATTTAGTACTTATTCACACTGTCACAGAATCAGTGCAGGAGACCATTCAGCCCAAAAAGTCTGCACTGGCTTTCTGAAAAAGCATTTGACCTATTGTACGCTGTCGTATCCCCATAACCTTGCATATTCTTTTGTTCACATCGCAATCCAATTCCTTTTCCAAACTTGCTTCCTCCATTCTCTGAGAAAGTTAGTTCCAGACTGCAATCATCCTCTGGGTGAAAACTTCCTTGTATCACTATTGCTCTTTTTGTCAATTATTTTAATCTGTGCTCTCTAATTTTTGATGTTCTCTTGAGAGAACAGTTCCTTATTATTTGTCCTGTCCATATCTCTCAGGATCGTGAATACCTTTAACAAGTCTCGTCCATCTTTTCTCCAAAAAAAACCTGTACCAACTCCTCCCCTCTATCCTCTTAGCTACAGTCATTTATCGCTGGAGTCATTCTTGTGAATCTCCTCTATACTCTCTCTTCATTTCTGTCCTCAAGGTGCCCAGTATGGAATGCATTAGTCTAACTGATGCCTAACTAGTGTCTTGTATAAGTTTAGCATGACTACTCTTGTACTTGATGCCCCTGTTAATAAAACCCAGGATAATGTATGCTTTACTAGCTGCTCCCTCAACATATCCTGGCATCTTCAATGACGTATATACATATACACTGAGGTCCCTTTGTTTCTGCACTTCCCTTAGCATTTCTCCCTTTATTTTGTACACACTCAATTCTCCTGCCAAAATTAATCAACTCACTTTTCTGCATTGAATTTCTGTTTTTTCCCATTCACTTATCCTGTCCAGGTCTGCTTGATGTCTCTTTACATCTTCCTCACAGCTTGCATTCCCACCTAATTTTTTTGTAGTGAGCAAATTTGGCAATGTTACAATTGGTCTCCACGTCACAATGTCAAGGAATCAGTGTGGAGGGAATACAGGAGAAGAATTCTAAATGTGGATAACACCTCAGTATAAAAGAAACATTGAGGGCTGGACCTAATTTGATTCTTTGTCCAGTCCTTTGCTAACCATGAATGCTTTACAGTCCAGTCAGGAAGGGATGTTTTCCAGCCCTTTCACAACGGTTTTCAAAGTATCCACTAGGATGGGTAGCCTGGGCAATATAAATCTTCATATACTTTCCACTGGGGATCACCAGGTCAACTGGTGAATTGGCAGCACTATGGCTGAACTATTAATTTTACTCCCTTTTCTTTCCCTCCAAGAATGATGAGGCTAACTATTAGATGTGGCTTAGTTTCTAGCACACACATACACCTGGTCACAAGATTCTGGGTTCAAGTCCCCCTGCAGGACTTGAGTGCACATCTTGAGGGTGGTTCTGAGTGAGTGCTGCAAAGCCAGAAGTATTACCTTTAGGATGAGGTATTAAACTGAGGTCCAGTTTTCCCCCTCAGGCAGATGTAAAAAGATTCTATAGAACATAAGGGCAGTCTCTCTCAACTCCCACATGCCCCCATTCCCAACCCCTGCTCTGGTAATTATTCTCAATCAACATCACAAAATAAATCTGCTTCATTATCACTGCTTTTTGCAGGAACTTGCTACCGTGTTCCCTACGCTACAATTGTGATTGCACTTCAGAAATACTTGCCTAGCTGTAAAGTGCTTTGAGACCTCAAGCCATTGTGAAAAGTGCTGTAAAAATGCAAGTCTTTAATTTCTCTGCCTTGGCTTTGCTCTGTTAACTCTTGGACACCTGAATCTTCCTAGTGGGCAGAGGTGGAGCAATGAAGAATCCTTGCGTGCAACACAGTTGCTTATTTTTGTGAGTTCTCCAGTAACACTGATACATTGCTGCCTTGTTTCCTACTGACTTAAATGCAATCTCTAGTAATGACTGGAATAACAGGTTGTGCAATGTGAATCTTGGTGCGACACTTCACTGACTTCTGTTTTGTCTTCCAGTATCTCTCAAAACAGATAGAGCTCCTTCGTCAAATGAATGAACAACATGCTAAAGTTTACGAGCAGCTCGACATGACCGCTCGAGAGTTGGAGGTGACCAATCAGAAACTTGTTACGGAAAGCAAAGCATCACAGAATAAGATAATAAGGTAGTAAAATATTTTGGCAACTAGAATCTCTTCACCATTAAAAATCTTTCACTGGTCAGACATTTTGTGTTAACCTTTGCAATTGAAAATTGCCATAGTAACATTTCCCATTCAATTTTGATATGTTAACAGTCACAAATGGAAATGCATGCTCTGGCCACCAGGTAGCTTTGGTGGATATTCCAAAAGCAACTCTTTGTGTAAGAAAGCAATACTCATCTATTGACGTGACAATCTCTCACATACAAACTAGTTGACCACTTGTAGTCATAGGATTAATGAATATTTGAATTTGGGTCAGACAGCATGAGGGTTCCTCAAGCACCCGACATTACAAATAACAGTGTGGAAGTTGGTGGATATGGTGTCAGATAGCCACATGTTGCATTAACATGGGTTTATTGGGCTGCATGGTTTTAATAATCATTTGAACAGTGTTGGGGAATGTTTTCTTTCCAATTCTCTCCCCAACTGCAATGAGGCCAATTGTAGGCACGACTGATCTTATTGCCCTTTGGCTCTGGTTTAACTATCAGCAGCATTGGCTTTCTTTCCAATGTTCACTCCTCCATCCAACCCATTCAACCCACCACCATACTTGTTTGAGCTGAGTTAGTTCAATGATTTAGCCCATATGTACAGAAACAAAGTTGCTTTCGCTTTATTCAAAGTTTAATCCTCCAAATATTGCTCTTGGTAATAAAGTTGTTGCTCATTTCTAAATTAAAGATGTTACTGCAGTGAGTAAATGTGTGTTAAACTTAAACTAATATTAAGCAATCCAGAGCTATTCAGTTTGTGTTGTGTGGAGTTCTACACAGCTTTTTTTGAATTTGTTTGGGTAGATCTGTACATGTCTCTCTAAACATACGGCTTAACTGGCATCAAATTGGATTGCAAATGTCACTAATTTCTAAACGTCATGTGAAATTCTGCAACGAACAACCAATGTTTAAAAATAGAGAAACCATCAGCACCTGAGAAGAGGCAGATTGATATTATGATTGAGATCTGTTAAGGAAGGAATTCTGGAGGGTGGATGACAATGTAGAGATGAAGGAATTTGAATGTTATATGATAAGATACTCTTACAATTTTGATCATGTACAATAAATTCTCCAACTTGACCATTGCAAGCTCTAAATCTCTGAAGTACCTCGGGATATTTGTTATGCAAGAGAATATAGATGTAGACACCAGAATTTTCCTTCCAAATCACTGGTCAATTCTAATTGATAAAGCTGCTCCATTCACAATCCTCTAAACTAAGGCTTCATCAGAGCTCTATGTTCTGACAATTGATCTGATCAACTATAATTGGATATGTTCTTGTTTTGGTAGCTTGGCGGAGACAATCGATGGTCTACAGTCTCATATAGATGAGCTCCAGAGACAGTTGGAGGAGCTGAAGGATGGCTCACGAAAGGAAGGAACCGAGCAGAAGAGGGCAATGCATAGTCTTCCATGCCTGAAAGAGTTGTACGATCTTCGGAAGTAAGTCCCATTGTTTATTCTGTCAATATTGTTACTTAAATTGAATTTTTAAAAGAACTTTTGGTTCTTTTTGGATCATTGCATATTTATCTTCTTGAGCTAAAGTTTACAGTGCACTCGGGGATCAATTGTGGCTCAGTGGGTAGCACTCTGAAGCGTGTCTCTGGTGGTTAAACCAAGGTTCTAACTGACCCCCTCTTGTGATGCCAATGACTCCGTAGAGATTATTTTGAAGTTCAGGGGTGTTCTTCTTGAGCCCCTGAGTCAATGTTCATCCTTGAACCAACCACTATAAATTGATATCTGGAGGATTGAAATAAAATTGTACAGACTTTTCTTTAACTCCAGGGCTTGGATTTTATTCCTGAGAAATGAAAAAGTTTCACTGCCAATCCCACAACAGAACTTCCAGAATTGGGAACATCAAATTCAAAGAGGGCCTAACAAACAATGTTCTAGTAGAGATCAAGGGATATGGAGGGAAAGTAGGGGGAGGAATCAGTATGTTGATTTTGATCAGCCATGATCAAAATGAATGGTTGAACAGGCTCAATGGGCAGAATGGTCTACTCCAGCTTCTATTTTCTATGCTTAGTATCTGGTGTTTTCCATTTAATATCTTGTCTAAAAGATATTAAAATTGTCAGTGGAGTGCTCCCTGAACCTGGATTTTGTGCTGCAGGGTCTGGGGTGGCCTTTAAATCCCCACAGTTCCCATTTTCTGAATGTAGATACCTACATGTGTCCATGGGAGAGCTAGTGTAGAAGGGCTTAATGTATTAGATGTTGTGAGGCTGTTTTTCTTGGCTGGAGAATCTGGAGTGAGGTCATAATCTCAAAATAAAGGGTCAACCATTTGGAAGTGAAATGAAGAAAGCTGTCTTCACTTTCAGAATTGTGAACCTTTGGAATTCTCTAATCCATATAGCTGTGGGTGTTCTGTCATTGAGTATAGTCCAGGCAGAAGTCCATGAATTCTTGGATGCTAAGGGGATGAAGGATATTAGTGGAATTGAGGTATATCAGCCACGATGATACTGAGTGAGAGATCAGAATGGGGTACCCCATTCTTTTTTTTTCTGATATTTTCACCCTCTATCAGCTAGGAAACACCAACACAAGACATTGGAAGTTAAACGAATTGTGAAATATTGGGCTTTGGAGTCACATTTCTGCTTTTTGTTTTGCTTCGTTTAACAGGTACTTTGTGTATGATCACCTGTTTGCTGCAGAAATCACATCTGATGAAGCCCAAGTTAGTCCACTGGAGGATGAAAATGAGAGGTTAAAGAAGAATATGAACATGTTGCAGGCTCAGTTGACCCTGGAGAGGCAGAGGAGGGAGTGTGTGGAGCAGGAGTATTCCCTACTCCTGAAAGAAAACAGTGAGCTGGAGAAAAACCTCTCCAATTTGGATGACTACAAGCAAAGTATCCAAGAGCTGGAGAGCAAAGTGGTGGAATTGCGTCAGAGAAGTCAAGGAACTACTGACTTTGTCAGTGTGGTGGACAATCTGCTCCCTGAGTCCTTCTTGTTTACTGGGAAGGATTCTTCAGACCTCGTGCATTTCTCTGGGATAAGGGTTTGTGTGAACGGAGACAGTTCGGAGACTGAGCATGGACCATCGAACCCCAATGGGGCCCTGCTGAAGAGTAGCTCTGATGAAGACCTGGTGAGGGGCCACGAGCAGACATGCATCAGGAGGGCGGAGGCTGTGCGCCAGAGAGGCATCTCACTCCTGAACGAGGTGGACGAGCAGTACATCGCTCTGCAGATGAAATACAATGAGCTGCTGAGCAGGTGCCATGGTCCCAGAGACACCCTGAGCCACAAGGCAGTGCAGACTCCCCAGCGCCTCTCCCAGGACCAGTCTGGTACAGCGGCCCAGAGTGAGCAGCAGAACTTGGCCAGTGAAGAGAGGCTGAGGAGTGAGCCAACTGCCCAGCTCCCCAATGTGGAGCTGACTAGCTCGTCCAGCAACACCCAACCAGAATATAAAGTTTTGTTTAAAGAAATTTTCAGTTGTATCCGCAAAACAAAAGCAGAGATCAGTGAAAACCGATTGAAATACAAATCTATCTCCATGGAATATCCAGTTGTAGGTCAGTTACAGCAAAAGGAATAGAGAAATTACCAGTATTGTTGTATCTGGAGTTACAATAAAGTGTTAGGAACTGAAAAGGCACAAGAAACCTCATGTAACTTATTTTGCATGAAAAAAATTGCTTTACAATTCTGGTGTCCCATTAGAGGAAACACTCAAAGGGATCCAAGAATTTAAGGATCTATTTGGTGGAAAAGTATTTGTAAATATGCTGCAGAGTGTGTATGTGAGTGACTTTCTGATCCAAAGAAAGTCAACTTTTTTAAAAATGTATTTCTACCTTTAATTATTGTGGATTTGCTAGCTGTAGATGTTGAGATATCAAAATGAATAGTTAATATATATATATATATATGTGCTGGTGGGGAGGTGAAGGTATTTTCTGATGTAGTCCCAAGACCTGCAGAGCAGGAAAGGCCTTGATCAGTCTCAGGTCTTCACTGAGTGGGCTGGGCTCCTCTAGTGCGAGTGCTACATTGGCCAGTATGGTGCCAGGATTGCACCCTCTGCACTGCCTTCAATATGAAAATGGATGAGAAAATAACTTGTACTGACCCCACAGCCCAATATTCTGCTACCAGTTGATGTCAAGACTTGCACAATAAACATGACTCTGGAAGTATTCTGCAACTCATCCCCTTTATTTGGTGGGTGGACATAATAGGAGATAGAGGTAATTTTCCTCAAAGGGGACTGGTTGAAAACAAAGTTTAATATTAATTAGTTTTTGGAACAGACAGCACTGTTCTTTGAATAAAGATGTGTAGGAGCAAAATGTTTTGTAGTTCAGTTCTGTATTACTGAACACTCCCTGTTGTGAAATGCTATATATTTCTGAATCTCTCCATGCTACTGTGCAAGTGAGAGGTCGGTACAAAATAAACGCTCCTGCACTCAACAGCTGACAGAATGAACCAAAACAATGATGTGCTGACAGTGGGTTGGAAAATGCCTGTTTTATAGACACCTTTGTGTCATGAAGTGCTTTACAGCCACTTAAGTAACTTTTATGAAAGGCCACTTTTCAAAATGTAGGAAATGGGACAGCCAAGTTACAGACAGCAAACTCCCACAAAATGCAATGTGAGGGGCCAGACAGTGTTCTTTAACTTGAGGGATAAATATTAGCCAAGACACAAATTTCTCTACTCTTTAAAAAAAAATGAATTCACACAATGTAAATTTGGTTTGAAATTAAGTTAACCTAGGTTCTTGGTTTGGTTTCTTTCTGTAATGAGAAATGCACTATGCTAGCCAAAGCCAGTGTTCTTATAACATTCCAGTGTCTGTTGACCAGCTGGCAATCTGACATTCTGGCACTAGTTTGTCTTGGATTACCAGCAGGAGCCCACTGCATAACCTGTTAGGCATACTGCAATGTTGGTTGACATGCCCAAGCCACATTCACATACAGCTATTTGGAAAAAGAAAATGTGTGAAAACACAGGGTAATTGTACTGGAGAAGGGAGTATGTTGGCAGCTATGTTTTGTGTTTGCCAAATGCTGCAAAAACTTAAGTCAGCATCAGTGGAGAGGAAAGTTAAAATTACAGGTATGAACACTTCATCAGAATGAGACCACAGAGTTACAGATGGTGTGGGAAATAATCAGGAGAGAGAAAATACAACAATTTGTAAAGTGCTTGAGTGAAAAATAAGTTATATTGGTTAGAGACAATACGACTGCAGGTTTGGCAAGTTAGATGTTTGAGCTAAGGAAGTAAGTGTGATTTTTGCATTTGTGTTGCTGGAAAGTGAGAGGGTGGATGAAGAGTAAAAGTGGGAGACTGGGAAGAGAAGTGGACAGAACTCACAACGGATAGTGGCAACCTTCTGGGAGGTGACTGTAACACCTGAGTAACATGGAATTGGCTGACTCTACTGACTGCCAGGGTTCACACACACAGGGAGCTGAGGCAATGTTTCATCACTCCTACACTGGCAGGAAATTGGTTTCTTGAGGAAAAATGGTGAGGGGGGGGCAAATAAAAATATTGGAATTTAATTATTACTAAATTCAGGTGTTCAGTTTTGTTTACTTACATTCAACCCTTGCACAATTAAAAGCTGAGTCACATGCATGGAGGCATGATCTGAAACTGGGGTATCTGGTTGGATACAAGTTTCCAATTGTTCCTATAACAATTGAAGAGATTTGAGAAATAGAACACATGGTTACTGCGCCAGCCATTGTCCATTTTTAAATAAAGTGTGCTGTAGATTATGAAACCAGTGGAAACTTAAACTTGTGTGGTGCTACTGAGATTTGCCCCTTTCATATCCCATCTGATGCTATGAGCTGACTGAGCCTTTAAGATTAATTAACAAGTTGTGTCTTAATATCTAAACTTGAAGCAGGAGGTTAGAAACAAGAGTTTATATTTGAATGTTGGTCTAACTGTTTTGTATGACAAAAATATTGTACTGGAATTGCTGATTTATATTTTGCATCTGTCTTACCTGCTTTGTGTCTCAAATAGTCTGTTAGTATGAGATTTTAATAAAGAATTGTTCTGTTTTTGTGTTTTATGCTGTCACAATTATGTAAATGATAAATACAAAATAATTGGTTTGAATAGCAGGATGTAGTCAAGAAATTCACCATGTATTGTTCCAGTGGGGAAAGGGTTGGGCTGCATTTAACTAAATATCTCTTGTGATGCTTTCTCATTCCAGCCCTTACTGAACACACAAACTAGTGTATAAACCAACAAACTCAAATGAATGATCAATCATTCCTAGTTTATGCTCCACTTCTAGATCAAGAGAGAATACTCTGGGGAAGGGATGATAAATGTGGCTCCCAGTTCCTAATGACATTTATCATCTAATTCAACAGCAAGCAAATATACAACAGCAAAAACAGATCTTTAGTTATGTTGGACATAGCAAATTAAACCAACCAAATCAGTTCAAATACACAATGCTTCATGGTAGTTGTAGGTGCAGTAAACTGTTGCATAGAGTATTCCCACAACACTGTCTAGCCAATGTTCCCTTTCTCCACAGTTGTTCTTACCAATGTCTTTCCTCAGTTATACTGGTGGTACAACATTTAAGGGCTATAGGATTTGAACATGAGATGCAGGCAGGATAGTTTTGTAATGCAGAGAGCGGAGATGACTTATAACTCTGCCTATGAAGTTAGTGGACAATCAGTAACTTCCAAATGGAGGGAACTAGGTTTTCAGGATTATGGGGCAGAAGTGAGAGAGATTGGATTGCTCCAGAGAGAGCTGGCCTCCTGTGCATGTTAAATGACCTTCTGCACAATTGGCAGAATAAGGAGCTATTAATGTGCCAGGTGTGAAAGGAATAAGAACCATGCTACAATTAGTTCCTTTTATACTTTCCTCTTATTTCAAGCAACCAATCAGGTAATTATCCAGTACAAATATTGCAATTATAGAAAAATAACTACATGCCCAAATAAGTGCAATGGTGTGCAGGTAAAGTGAATTGGCTATACTAAATGGTTTATTGATATCAAAAAGATATGGTTAGAAGGATTTGGCATATTAAATACACAGGGTTATGGGTCTGGAGTTTTGTAAGATGCTTTGTTAGAGAGCTGGTGCAGACAGAATGGGCCAAACAGACTCCTTCTGCAGTGTAGGGATTCTATGGTTTTAAGGTTCTCAATTTACTGTCTCAGGCTGGTGGAGCAATCACAACATTCATATTCAAAAGTACTGCACAAAGGCACCAATTTACAACACCAGGAACAATTTTATATGTTTATATTTTAATGCAAGTTGCACCTCTGTGTAGCAATATAAAAACCTTCATGTGCATTTCACGTAACAAGACCACCATTTGATCATAAACATGTCCCAGCACATTGTACTGTACAGAATAACAAGTTAAAATTCACAAACATCACTTGACAGCAACTGAAACCAGCAACTAGGCTCAACTCTGGTTTTGAACACAAATCAGATAGTTGGCCTCTCTTAAGCATTAACACAATTAATACTGACCAGATCCTTACACAAGCTCACAATGCCCTGATTCTCCTCACCCAAATTACATGTCACAAACTGGCAAAAACAAATAGGGGTTATGGATTTACATTGCACTCACAGAAGATGGTGGTGCAGCAGTAATGTTGCTGGACGTGTAATCCAGAGTTTTGGGCTAATGCTCTGGGGTCATGGGTTCAAATCCCAAGGTAACTGGGGGAATTTAAATTCAATTAATAAAAAAAAATCTGGATGACAAAGTTAGTCTCCACAATGGTGCCTATAAATGTAAAAACCTATCTGCTTTACTAATAAGCTTTAGGGAAAAAAATGTACCACCCCTACCTGGTCTGGATTACATGTTATTCCAGACTCTCAGCCATGTGGTTGACTTTTAACTGCTCTCTGAACTGGCCCAGGTTGCTATTCAGTTCGAGGGCCATTAGGGATGGGTAACAAATACCAGCCTTGCTAGCAACACTCTCAAAAGAATAAAAAACTCCTGCTCTCTATTTAGCAATAATCACAATTGACAATTACTGTACTAACACTGTCACCGATATATCCTTTTCTCAATATCACCAACCGTGCAGTAAAATCTCAGGAGAGAGTAAATTAAAGCACTAAAGAGTCAATCACAATTTTTAAAAGTCAAATCGGGGTGTTAGGGTGGGGGTGTTAATTTTTCTGGAGTTTTAAGACACCAAGATATCAAAGATGCAGATTAAATAAACAGGTTTCTTGGAACAAAGACAGTAGGATTAACAGTCTCCAGCTTCCATTCATTCATTATCCATTAATCAGCTTGGGCTAAGGGGCAAACAAAACCAGCAGCATTCTCTTCCCCAAAGCAGTAAAGCCTGCTGGGGTATCAATATATATGGACATCAACAGAAAAAAAGAACAGGGTTGATGCTTTCACAGCTGAAGTGCCTACCAGCACTTAGACTTGTCACTGACAGTCAGCCCCCATCAAACAGCAACAACAAGACTTAGAATCTCATTCAAACATACAAGATTCTTGGGAAGGTTTATCAAGCATCGGTGGCAAGAGGTCGCCTCCTTCTGGCCAGAGTATCTAGAACTGGGGGGGGGGCGCACAGCCAAGAGGAAGGTGGTCACAATCTCAGTATAAGGGACTAACCATGAGAATTCTTTTCACTTTGGAATTCTCTATGCCAGATAAATGTGGATGCTCACTCATGAAGTACAAGATTGTGAGCAATAAATTTTGGACACAGAGAATCAAGGGGTATGAGGATCAGACGAGAAAGTGGAGTTGAGGTAGATCAGCCATGAGTGTTGACTGGCACAGCAGGTTTGAAGGGCCATGTAGCCCATCCATCATCCTAGTTCTTACACTCTTTATGGTACCTTTAGGAGGCGTAGTAGAATGAAACAAAGGCAGTTTAACAAACATACAAAGGGTTGATATCTGGAGGCAGCTGATTTAACAGGTCACAAGTCTGAACATAATAAAATTTAGTTCGCTTTCACGGTGCTACCAAACACGCCATGCAACCGGACTTTGTCAACAACAGTAAAACATACGACTAACATAAGACACATCGGGGGAAAAGTGATTGACCACAGCAAATTGGTATTAGAAGCACAAAGTATTCAATGAAAGAAAGCTGTAACAGGCTTTATAGGTGGCACAGACAGGCAAATAAATATTTAAACTAGTCAACAGTATGTAGATCCAGAGCTAACACAGGCAATCTCCAGCACAAGCATCATGGAGAAATTAATAATGAAAGGAATGGATCACAACTCAATTGCATTGTTTGAATTTACAGTAAATTTTCTACATTGCCCAGGGTCTGTGAAGCAGAAACCCATTTCATAACCAAAGTTTAGACTTGCAGTGAAACTTCACAAATAAAAAGCCACAGCAGCCCCATGGTTTAAACATTTTATTTACAGAGCTCATTTCAGTTCACCTGCAACCGAACGGATGCCACACCTGACTGACAAATGTATGTTAGAATGTACTTAAAAAAACACTAATATGTCACACAAAATAGGGCATCTTGGAACCAAAGGAATTCAGTACAACTCACTGGTAGTAAAACAGTAAAATGTCAAATTAAACGTTCAACAAGCAAGGTGAGTCACTTTCACTCTGGGATTTTACAAGATTGCTAGATTACAGTTTTTATTAGTGGAACAGATTAGATTTTTCTTTAATCTGATTGCCCTGTACGATAAACCGTTATGGGAATGGGGATTAAAGATCATTTCAAATGAGGGAAGAAATGAAACAATATTCCATGATTCCATTTGACTGTAGCCAGCTGATACATTTTGCCAACCAAAACTTTATTATTGAACACTGAATTAAAAATCAATAAATCCAAGTCAGATATTGCTGAGTTGCAAACGTGAATTAGGCCCTTATCGCTTGTTCCCAGTGTAGCTAGATGCATCATTCCATCAGGCTTTCTCATTCAGTTCCGTTTCATGGTCAAAGGCTTGAGTGATGTACAGTTCGATTGTCTGTTATTCCATTTCTGGAGCGAAGCCAGCGTTCCACCTTCTTTCATCATCTCATCGCCCTGCTCCAAAGGACAGTCATTGTGTAGCAACAGGGCATTCTGCAGCTGTCAAGAAGGCAGGGTCCCTTTAAGATACCACATTCCGCCGTGACTTGCACAGCAGTCCTGTGAAGGATGGAAAAGTTCAAATTGAAACGGTCATGAATATTTCAACGACAGAAAATGGATCATCAAAGACTGAATGTTCTGGAAGAATCTGTTTTGAAAGACACTGTCCGCTAAAAGGGGTTAATGTAGAACTCTGATTATGTTTCCCAGAAAAAAATGTCCCTTTTCAAGAAAAGGTAATTGAGCAGTTTTAAGAGAGCTGGAAACCTCTTGACCCTGGTGAACTTTGTGTACAAAAGGGGTCACATGGCAGTTCATAGCTCTTTAAAAAAAAGCCATGTCTGGAAAATTGTGTTTAAAAGTTGGTTTGGTTTTGTTTTGAGAAGGTGGTCCAACTGCTTTATGAAAAGAAGCCAGCAGCCTTTTTGTAGCCTGGAGCCACAAGTGAATATAAGCTGTGGCTAACTTGTTCTATGTGCTGGAACAGAGTCCCTACAAATGTTTCTCAAGCCTGCCTGAAAAGCATTGCAAGAGTCAGCAACTGTTTTGCAGAGTGCGCTGAGAGAACGATTGAGGAACCTGGATGCCATTTCAAGGGCTTCATCTTTGCTTTTCCTTTGAACCAATGACTTTTAAACTTCGGCAGGATTAATCTATTGTTGGTATGTGTGAGAAAGAGGCTTTTCAAATCTTGAAAGTGTAATTAATAGACTTTCATATTTCATACTGTCTGTTAATAAGCCTTAGCCTTATTATTTCCTATTGTACCCTGCCTAACAGTAGATTCTCACTACTTAACCTGTCCATATCCCTCAGAATCTTGAATCATCTCTATCAAGTCTTCTTTCAGCTTTATTTCGCAAGGAAAACAGATCAAACCTTTCCAATCTGTTTTTGTGAAGTTGGCTAAGGAATAAATCTTGGTCAGAAAACTAGGAAACATTCCCTCTGCTCATCTGTAAATATTGCACAGGGTCTTTTACATTCACCTGAGTGGACAGACAGAGTTTTTGTTTAAAGTCTCACTGACCATGCAGCATTCTCTCAGTGCTGCACTGGGGTGTCAGCTTGAATGTGTGTGTTCAGGTCTCTGGAGTGGAGCTTGAATCAATAATTTTTCAACCCAACAGACAACTGTATTACTGTGTGGGGAGGTGATGGCCTCATGGTCTTATAGGTAAACTATTAATCCAGAAACTCAGCTAATGTTCTTGGTACCTGGGTCGAATCCCATCAAGGCAGATGGTAGAATTTGAATCCAATAATAAAATAAATCTGGAATTAAGAATCTGCTGATGACCATGAAACCATTGTTGATCGTCAGAAAAACCCATTTGGTTCACTAATGCCTCTTAGGGAAGGAAATCTGCTGTCCCTCCCTGCTCTGGCCTCCAAAGCCACAGCAACGTGGTTGACTCTCAACTGCCCTCCAAGGGCAATTAGGGATGGACAATAAATGCTGGCCAGCCAGTGAGGCCCATGTTCCACAGATGAATAATAATAAAAACTTGTAGAGCTAGAGCTGACAAGACACACATTTTTGTGTCTCATATCTTTTAAGTTAGCACAAATAAGTGTAAAATGTAACTTAGGTGTGAGATTGGAGTCTTTTACTGATCTATTTCCTGCTCAGGCAATACAAGATACCCGAGCAATCATTTTTTAATCTGTTGTACTCCAGACTTTGGCCTTTCCAAATATCTCCGGTGAAAACCATAGGGCCGGAGACACAACGACTGGTTCTAAGTATGAGAACAAATGATCTCATTGTGCTGCTATGACGCCCAAGAATAAATCAGCAACAGGCTGCAAGTGTCCCTTTAAGAGTAGGAAACTGACAGGTATCAACGTAGCATGCCAGACAGGGAAAGGACTTACTACAAATGACAGTGTGAGCCTGTCAAAACCTGTCACTGCTCTGCTCCTTCAGGACCTATAGCTAATATTGCAGAATGTTAATTTTTGAAAAACAATTCAAGGTCTCTTTTATAAAGCATTGTCTTTTTTTCCCAACATTCTCATCAATTGTTACTGACTCTCACTGGGATAATCTCACTGGCAACAGCTTCCACTAGCCACCTCTTTCAAGTGATCCTTCTGCAAGTATGAGCCAGAGCTACTCAGCTACTCAACTGCAGGTGCATCACAGCATGGCTTCAGCTTCACCCAATGCCCACAAATTGCTTCACTGGATCAGAATGAGCTCTGCCAAATCAGGAGACAACTTTAGCATCTGTACCTACGCAGTGGCTAAGACTTGTTAATTTGTAATGGATGAGGGACTGAATCTGAGATCTTTCCTGCAATGAATGAATGCAACAAGTCAAACCCTAAAAAGAACTTGCAAAACTTTTTTTTTCAAAATAATCATTAATGTCCTAACATTCGCAATTAGCTCAACTGCAAATGAACTTTTTAGTCATTCTCAGAACGTGGGTGTCACTGGCAGGACCAGCACTTATTGCCCACCTGGTGAGTCCCCTTCCTGAAAAGCCGGTACAATGAAGGACAATTACAAGTCAACAGGTTTGTGACCTTGGTCACACACAAGCCCAGGCTAGATAAGGATGGCAGCTTTGCTTTCCTAAAGCACATTAATAAATGAGTTGAGGTTTGACAACAATCCAACAGCTTCAGTTTTACTGACTAAACAAAATTATATTTATACAGAATCTTTAATGTAATAAAATTCCTCCAAGGCCCTTCACAGAGGCATCATTAAACCAAATGAGATTAAGCCACATAGTGATATTAGGACAAGTGATCAAAAGTCAAACAAGATGATGTTAAGGAATGTCATGGAGTGGGAGGGGGGGATGGACAGGTTTAGGGAGCAAATTCCAGCAAGCTAAAAGCCTGGCTGCCAATGGTCAGCTATTAAAATAGGGAATGTGCATGTCGCCAAAACTGGAGGAGTGCTGAGATCTTGGAGCCTTGTGAGGCTGGAGTAGATTGCAGAGATTGAGAGAGGGGAGATTTTAAAACAAGAATGACAATTTTTAAATTGAGGCATTGTCAGACCATGAGTCAATGTAGGGCTGAGAGCAGAGAGGTGACGGGTCAGCAGGACAGTGGTCTGGTGCTCATACCTGAGCAACGTGACCACTCACCTTCCAACCTTGGTAAACTTGAGCTTAGCTAACTCATGCAAAGCCCTGCTCTGTTATTTAAGGCAGATTTTAAATCCCACATTAAAAGCAGTTGGTTGCATTACCTTCAGAACTTTGTCCACATCTGGCTTACTGAGGCTCTCTCCAAAATCCTGACCCAGTTTGGACTGGATGACATTCCTACGCACGCGATAATTTTTTGAAAATATTTCAAGGAGTATCTGTCGATGCTGAAATAGAAAATGTCAGTCCTGCATTACTGAGGACACAAGCCAAGTCTCCCCCCCCCACCACCATATAGCATAGGAGACCAGTCAGCAAGCCTGCACTGGCTCTCGGGAAGGGCAGTCTCACTTCCAGGGTCTTGCAATTTTTTTCAAGTACATTTCCAATTCCAATATAATGTTGCTAGCAAATCTGCTTCCACCACCCTTTCAGATAATAACTTCTTGTGTTTTAAAAATTAATCCTCATTTTGTGTTTTTTCTGGTTACAGCCCTCCCTCCCTCCCCCCACTCTCTCAAAACCCTTCCTAATGGTGAATCTCACTATTAAATTTCTAATCCTCTCTGGTCTGTAATCGCTGTATCCAGGTCCTGTGTACTAACTGAGGGGGAAAAGTGGATGGGGCTGTTTTAAAGGATATTACATTCTTTTTTCTCCATTTTGTTGATACTAAGGTCAGAGTTACTCTGAACACTTTATCCACCACCCCAAGGGATCCCACTGCCTCATCTTGTTGAAACTATTCTAACACATTCACCACTCTTCTCAGTAAAGACCCACAGCTGTGTTATTCCACTGTTTACAATCACAATGTTAAGTGACTCTGAAGCCTGGTTTCCCAGCACTAGCGAAACTTTATTCCTTGATTGTTCTACATCTGTGAAAAAAGCCATTTTATTTTGTCACGTCTTTGATGCATTTTCCTTTCAATCTTCTCCTGCATATAAAGTGAAGAGCAGGTTTACTTTGATGTTGAAGGAATTCCTCCCCATCATCACCTAACAATCAGAATGATTTAACAAAGGAGGTCATCTGGCCCATTGAGATTGAATGTTCTTCAGAAAACCAGTCCAATTAATCCCCGCTCCCCTGCTCTTTCCCAGTAGCCCTGGAAAATCACTATTCATTTGTTCCCACTAGCTTTTCAGACAGTGCATTCCGATCCTTCTGGATGAACCAAGTAAATTAAATCAAATGTACTGAGAGACAAAGTAAAAGAGGCAGCACCTTAAAGGAAAACTACCCTCAAAGCGCATTCCAGATCACCAGAATGCTGAGTGGAACGATTTCTCCTCCTCTCACCCTCACCAGTTCATTTGCCAATAACCACAGGCAGGCAAGCCTGAAATCTCAGTTAATTCCCAGTTGAGCTCACTTCTGAGGTGGCACAGTGGTTAGCTGTGCTATCTCACAGCATCAGCGACCTGGGTTCAATTCCTGGCTTGGGTCACTGTCTGTGTGGAGTTTGCACATTCTCCCCTTGTCTGCGTGGGTTTCCCCCAGGTGCTCCAGTTTCCTCCAACAGTCCAAAAAATGTGCTGGTTAGGTGCACTGGCCATGCTAAAATTCTCCCTCAGTGTATCTGAACAGGCACTGGAACGTGGCAACTAGGGGATTTTTACAGTAACTTCATTGCAGTGTTAACATAAACCTACTTGTAACACTAACTAAAAGACTTTATAAACTCTTTAATTCTCTCAAGCCCTGACACTGCCCCGCACTTTGCGTTCGAGCCCTTCACCTTGCTTTTCACAACAATGGAAAGCAAACTGACAATGGCCTGAGCAACAGAGTGATATACAACAGCTTCAAACACCAATAGAAAAGATATTTTACAATAAGGTATTTACCTGATCAAAGGAGTCCCCAGCTTCCCATAGTGCAAAGACCTTCTGTTCATCCGCTGAGGCAGTTGTCTGTGGAGGGAACTGAACAGCATCTGTGTAAGAGAGAGTGATTCTATGCTCTAAAACTGAAACCCAAAAATACAGAATATGCCCAGAAATGGAAAATTTGAAACTGTGGCAGCAATTGGTAACAAGTCAGACAGATCCAAAGTACCCTTGGATGGTTGGTGATAGTAAGTGGGAGTTGGGATTCATCCCGTTTAGCTCCAGACAGTCCTGCGAGCCAAGTCCCCAAGTTGGACAAGCAGTGGGAAGGCTGCTGGTGCAGACCTGAGATTGAAGTCCAGTAGTATACCTGCTCACACAAGGAGGGTTTCTAAACTAAGGCATGACCAAGCAACAAGAACCTGGGTAAGTCAGGCGTGGGACAAGAGTAAGCACGGTGCACTGAACACAAACTCCAATTCCATCTTGGTCTGAAGATCTGGCATCATGGAATGTTTTTGTAATACATCAGTTAACCAGTTAACCAAAATATTAAAAATACCATAAATTGAGGCTCACAAACATAAAGATGCTTTATATCAGAAAGGGAGGAAGGATTGATGAAATAGCTCTTTCACAAGGTCAGGATGTCCCAAATAAATTTTCAAAACATCAGTCTTTGGATATGAATGTTACTTTTAAGGCCGGCAGTTTGCCCATCCCTAACTGCTTTTGAGAAGCAGTATTCTGGAACTTCTGCAGTCCAAGTGGTGTATATATACCCACATTGCTATCAGTCTTATAATAGTTTTATACAATAGAGAGAGATTTGCTTAACTATTTCAGCAGATAGTTAAGAGTCAAACATATTGCTGTGGGTCTGGAGTCACATTTCAGCCAGACTGGACCAGGACATCAGGTTTACTTCCCCAAAAGGACATTTTTGAACCTATTAGCTTAATTTAACAGGTTCATGGTCACTTTTTATTTCAGATTTTTAAAAATTCTTACCTACCCTGGTGGGATTTGAACTTGCACATTCTTTTTTAAAGTCTACACCTCTGGATTACTCATCAAATCACATAACCACTTCATGACTGCACCCAGAGTATTTCACAACCAGCAGATTATTTCTGGAGTGTAGTTGCATGGTTGAGAACAGGTAACATGGAGCCAATTTACACAGAGCAAGATCCCACACCCAGAATGCTCATCAAATTGCATTTGAAGCAGCAGCTAGAAGATGAACTCCAGGATATTTTAAACACAGTGCCAGCCTACATCATTCCACACAGAGGATAGGACCCACAGGTTTCTGATATATTTGTAAAAACTTCTACTATCATTTTTTATGTTTAGAGCTAGTCTAGCTTCATACTCTACCTTTCCTTTCTTTATCACTTTCTTAGTCATTCTTTGTTGTTTTTTATACATCTTTCCCAATCTTCTAATTCCCCACTATTTTTTAGCCGCTCTGTACGCATCAGTTTTTAATTTAATACTCTCCTTTATTTCCTTCGATATCCACAGCTGGTTATCCCTTTTCTTACAGACTTTCTTTACCATCAGAATATATTACTGCTGAGTACCGAAAAAGACCTCCTTAAAAATCTTCCACTGTTCCTCAGCTGTCCTACCAACCAATCTGCACTCCCAATCTACATTAGCCAATTCCGCCCTCATCTAATCATACTCCCCTCTGTTCAAGCTGAGGACACTGGTTTGGGACCCTACTTTCTCACCCTCCATCTGCATCAGAAATTCAACCATATTGTGATCATACTGGGATCTCTTCAGGGGCAGGTGGGATTTGTGGAAGAAGAACAGGTTGCATCAAATATTCTGGCCAGGAGGTTTGCTGGTGTCACATGGGAGGATTTAAACTCATTTGACAGTGGGAATCAAAGCAAAGGTGAATTAACTGAAGGGGAAACCAGAATATGTAGCCAGTAAGAAAGAGTAGACAGGGTGTAGTTGTTAATCAAAGAGGTTCTGGTGGACTGAAGTGCATTTATTTCAATACGAGAAGTGTAACAGGTGAGGCAGATGAACTTAGAACTTGGATTAGTACTTGGAACTATGATGTTGTTACTATTACAGAGACTTGGTTGAGGAAAGGACAGGATTGGCAGCTTAAAGTTCCAAGATACAGATGATTAAGGCAAGATAGAGCAGGATGTAAAAGGGATGGGGGAGTTGCACCATTGGTTAAGGAGAATAGGAAGGGAGCAATTACTATGCTAGGGGTGTACTATAGACCACCCAATAGCCCGCAGGCAGTGGAAGAAGGTATATGTAGAGACATTTTGGATAGGTGCAGAAAGAATAGGGTTGTTGTAGTGGGAGATTTTAATCTCCCTGGGGTGGACTGGAAGGTGCCTAGAGCTGGGGGTTTGGACGGGGAGGAATTTGTAAAATGTCTACTGGAAGGGTCCTCGGAGCAGTATGTAGATAGCCCGACTAGAGAGGGGGCTATACTGGATTTAGTTCTGGGTAATGAGCCAGGTCAGGTGGTTGAGGTTGCAGTAGGTGAACATGTGGCTAACAGTGACCACAACTCTGTCTACTTCAGAATAAAATGGAAAAAGATGAGTGCTGTCCTAAGGGGAGGGTGCTAAATTGGGGGAAGGCTAGCTACAGCCGGATTAGGCAGGAACTTAGGGATACTGATTGGGAGAGGCTGTTCGAGGGCAAGACCACGTTCGGCATGTGGGAGTCTTTCAAGGGAAAGCAGAAAAGGTTGCAGGAAAGACATGTGCCAATTAAGAGGAAGGATGGGAAAGGTAGGATTAGAGAGCCATGGATTACTAGAGATATTAAAGGACTTGGTCAGGAAGAAACGAGAGGCGTACGTTAGGTCTAAGCAACTGGGAACGGAGACCGTATTGGAGGAATACAGAGAGAGTAGAAGGGAGCTCAAATGGGGAGTTAGGAGGGCAAAAAAGGGGCATGAAGTGGCTTTGGCAGACAGGATTAAGGAAAATCCAAAGGCATTTTACTCCTATGTCAGGAACAAAAGGGTGGTTAGAGGAAAAATCAGTCCCCTCAGGGACAGAGGAGGGGAACTGTGCTTAGAGTCCGAGGGAATGGGGGAGATCCTGAATGAATACTTTGCATCGGTATTCACGAAGGAGAGGGGCTTGATGCCTGGTACAGTCTTGGAGGGAGCTGTAGACCAGTCAAAAGAAATATCCATTACGAGGGAGGAAGTGTTAGGGCTTTTAGGCAGCATAAAAACTGATAAATCTCCGGGGCCTGATGGCATTTATCCTAGGCTGCTTAGGGAGGCGAGAGATGAAATTGCTGGGCCTCTGACACAAATCTTTGTCTCTTCTTTGGACACAGGTAAGGTCCCAGGGGACTGGAGGATAGTGAACGTGGTACCGTTGTTTAAAAAGGGTAGTAGAGATAACCCTGGTAACAATAGGCCGGTGAGTTTGATGTCAGTGGTAGGGAAGTTGTTCGAGAGGATTCTTAGGGATAGGACGTATGAGCATTTAGAGCGTTGCGATCTGATTATGGATACGCAGCATGGCTTTGTAAAGGGGAAGTCTTGCCTTACGAATCTGGTAGAATTTTTTGAGGAGGTGACAAAAATGGTCGATGAAGGACGAGCCTGATTAATAACTGGCTTGGTAATAGGAGACAGAGAGCAGTAGTGGAAGGGTCTTTTTCTAACTGGAGGTCTGTCACTAGTGGTGTGCCTCAGGGCTCAGTACTGGGACCTCTTCTATTTGTAATATACATAAATGACTTGGAAGAGGGAGTTCACGGTGTGTTCAGCAAGTTTGCAGATGACGGGACTGGTGGACAGTGAGGAGCAGTGTCAGGCAATACAGCAGGATATGGATAGGCTATATATTGGGCAGATAAATGGCAGATGGAATTTAATCCTGATAAATGTGAGGTGATGCATTTTGGGAGAAATAATGTAGGGGGGAGTTATATGATAAAGGGTAGGCCTATTAAGAGTATAGAAACGCAGAGGGACCTGGGGGTTCAAGTGCACAAGTCTTTGAAGGTGGCAGTACAGATGGAGAAGGATGAAGAAAGCTTATGGTATATTAGCCTTTATAGGAAGGGGTATAGAGTACAAGAGCTGGAGTCTAATATTGCAGTTGTATGGAACATTGGTTAGGCCGCATTTGGAGGACTGTGTCCAGTTTTGGTCACCTTACTACCGGAAAGATGTGGAGACCCTGGAGAGAGTGCAGAGGAGGTTTACCAGGATGCTGCGTGGTATGGAAGGACTGAGTTGAGGAAAGATTGGGCAAATTGGGGCTGTTTTCCCTAGAAAGATGGAGACTTAGGGGAGATCTAATAGAGGTATATAAGATTATGAAGGGTATAGATAGAGTAAACAGTGGTAAGCTTTTTCCTAGATTGGAAACACACATTACGAGGTGCCACGGGCTTGGTGGGGGGGGGGGGGGGGGGGGGGCGGATGTTAGAGGGAGGTTTTTCACACAGAGGGTAGTGGGGGTATGGAATGCTCTGCCACGCAAGGTAGTACGGGGGGGGGGGGGGGGCGCGAGGTATAATTCGGATGTTAGAGGGAGGTTTTTCACACAGAGGGTAGTGGGGGTATGGAATGCTCTGCCACGCAAGGTAGTACGGGGGGGGGGGGGGGGGGGGGCGCAAGGTATAATTCGGATGTTAGAGGGAGGTTTTTCACACAGAGGGTAGTGGGGGTATGGAATGCTCTGCCACGCAAGGTAGTACAGGGGGGGGGGGGGGGCGCGAGGTATAATTCGGATGTTAGAGGGAGGTTTTTCACACAGAGGGTAGTGGGGGTATGGAATGCTCTGCCACGCAAGGTAGTACAGGCAGGCATGCTGGAGTTGTTTAAGGGATACTTAGATAGGCACGTGAGTGGGATGGAGATGAAGGGATATAGGAGACTGTTTTAAATAAGGATCAGGAGCCTTGGGACGTCCCTGGGAATCAATTGATTCCTCTGGACCTTCCAACATATTTTCTGGCTCACTTGTTTTACTTTTGAGCTTCTGGGAATTCCCTTAAATGTTTGCATAAGATGTGCATGTTATTGATGTTTTTCTCTTTTAATCCGTAGGTGCTTCGGTCCGCCTTGTTGTCCAACAAGGGGCATACATGCGGTGGGTCATGCGAGGGCTGCTCTTGGATGTTTCAAGAGTAGCCTAGTGCTTCACGTCGTTAGTGTACGCTTAAACTGGACCAGATGCTGGGCAACATGACAGCTCAGTGACTATCACTGTTTGCTGTGCAGATACATGGATTTGGGCCAGTGTCTGCGGGAGTTTGCACATTCTCCCCGGGTTTGCGTGGGTTTTCTCCGGGTGCTCCGGTTTCCTCCCACACCCCAAAGATGTGCTCTTAGGCTGATTGGTGTAACAAATTGTCCCTAAATTAGTCTCCCCTCAATCTGGTTTCCAATGTGGAGTGCCATAAGCATAGACAAGGGTCATGGGTGGAGAGGGGACTCACAATGTTGAAATGGTGGCGTGAGCTCGTTGGGCTGAAGGGCCTGTTTCCCATGCTGTGTTGTTCTTTGATTTAGAGATTATTTTGCTGCCATAATGACACTGAACCTACAGCACTGAAACAGGTCTTATAGCCCAACATGTGTTTACGCTTCACATGAGCCTCCTCCCTTCACAATCCATCTCACCCTATCATCATATCCTCATTCCCTGCCTCACCTCACCATGTTTTTCAGCTCCTTAAATATACATTCACTTCAACATTTCTTGTGCTAGCGAGTTCTGCAGTCTCACTACTTTCTTGGGTAAAGAAGTTTCTCCTGAATTCTCAATTAGATTTATTTGTGATCAACTTATATTTATGGACCCAAGTTTTTGCTAAGCCCCACAAGAACAACAACAGAATCAAGCCAGACACAGCTGCTGCTCGGAATGATGTAATGTTTGACGTCTATCAGTAAAGTGCCACTCAGACTTTGGGAGAAATTAAACCAGGCCGTAAGGCAGGCAGATGCTACGGCAAAAACAGCCGAGGTGAACGCTGCACATGGGGCAGATGCTGAAGACAAGGTGTTGGGTTAATTACATTGGGTTAATGTCAAAGAGCCACAAACAGAGCGTTAACCGGCAGCGGTGGTACTGTCATCAAGCATTCTCAACTAGCCCTCTTTGAACTCTCATCCATCTTGGGCTGTATTTCTCTGAAGCTATAATCTAGATGGTAGAAGGGAAGCATAAGGCTGTAATTTAGTGTCTGGACTCCGGTAAGATTCACTTAAGTTCCATTTATGGTTTACATTATTTGGGTGCATGGGATACGCTGCAACCTTTGTAGCCTCTCGTAAATCAACACGTCTTCAATTTAATGTAAATAAAGCCCTCAGCAGCTTCCACTGTTCCACAGTGGAACAGTAGTTAGGGTTCAATTCCCAGGTTGGGTCAGAGTGTGTGTGTGTGTGTGTGTGTGTGTGTGTGTGTGTGTGTGTGAGTGAAGTTAGCACATTCTTCCTGTGTCTGTGTGGGTTTCCTCCAGGTGCTCTGGTTTCCCCCCACAGTCCAAAAGACGCACTGGTTAGGTGAATTGGCCATGCTAAATTCTCCCTTAACATACCCGAGTAGGTGCTGGAGTGTGGTGACTAGGGGATTTTCACAGTAACTTCATTGCAGTGTTAATGTAAGCCTACTTGTGACTAATAAATAAACTTTAACTTTAGATTGTTCGGGACAGAGAACAGAGCAGCTGGTTAAAACAATGGCTGGGTTGCTAGCGAATCCAAGCAACAACAGATCAGGAGGATGTAGTTGGAAGTACTTCTGTATCACAAAGCCAAATTGCTTAACAAAATGGATGAGCATGCCTTAATACTCATCAACTGCAACAGCTGTGATTCAGCAGCTGTTCGTCCAGCTTGACATCATAAAATCCCTACAGTGCAGCAGGCGGCCATTTGGCTCATCGAGCTTGCAACAACAATCCCACCCAAATCCTCTTCCTGTAACTCCATGTATTTACCCCCCTGGTCCACCCGACACTAAGAGTCAATTTACCATGTCTTTTGACTGAGGGGGGAAACCGGAGCACCCAGAGGAAGCCTGTGCAGACATGGGGAGAATGTGCACACTCCACACAGACAGTGACCTGAGGCTGGAATTGAACCCAGGTTGCTGGCACTGTGAGGCAGCAGTGCTAACCACTGTGCCACCCCAGGTATACAAAGTTGCACTGCACATTTAAGGATGGGCTTTGGTCTTTTTTAATCCTTCACCTGTGGATGGACAGCAGCTGCCACCACTTGTAGCCTTTGTGGTTACGCACTTTTCACTGGTCTACACTGTGCCCGGTATTGGTGTGGTAATGTTATGTAACAATTAGCACTCGCTGAAGGAAACTTACACCTGATCCTCAACCCCAAACTCTGCACTGCCAAACTCATTCACCCAGACATCAGGAGACCAGTAGAGCTGGACAACCATTTAAACAATTCAAGCACCTCATTGAAACACTGAATTTTAGTTGATTATTGTGCAGGAATTGGTATTTCTGATCAATTATAAATATGCAGCATTTCATTGATACATCATGGGCAGCATTCTAGAAACAACTGCTCAGAATAAATAAGGTGTGAAGATGTTCCAGCAAGCAACTTTGTAAATGACTCTAATACTAACTGATACTGCTCATCACTGCTCGATCAATGCATATGCAACTGCTGATTTTACACATGGTTACTTGAAGTGGTGAGGAGCATTTCTGGCTGTGGATGTAGCCAGGCTAAGCATGTGTTAACAGTTTAATCTTCACAACAATGGACAGATCTTGACAAACTCCCAACTACAAAGTGATTTTACTGTCAGGGCTCAGTACTGATTAGCAGCAGTGACAATAACAAGGTGGCGGCAGCGGCGGTTGCCGCACAGCGGTGGTGGGATCTCTCATTAAAAGCTGTAAAGATCACTCCTGCTAAATCTGCCACCTTTCAGATCACAGTGAGAACCATTCCAGGAAGTGTCATCTGCCTTTCACACATGCGCTGTCAGTCACCCCATTAGCTCTCTTTCATGTCAATAAACTGCAAGATCAAGCCATGGGGCAACGGTTATCCTGTGAAAGCTGGCAGCAATACTTGGGCAGAATTTACAGCAAAGAAGCAGGGTGATTGTCTCAAGAGGGTCTGTGCTGGTGGTGATTACGCTCCACATGTGCCTCCACCCAGCCCCTTTTTATCTCCGATCTATTCCATTCTCTCTCACATTTATCTACGGTGTTAGTTTCCAGCCCTGCATAATTGGCTCAAGCTACAAGTCTGAATCATTACATTTTCGGAATACTCCAGGAGGTTTCACGTTTCAGCTGATTGATTAGCAGTACACAGCTAATGAGGGTTACTGGGCTACAGAGCTCAAACTGAATTAATGAAATTACAGGAGGTGGCCAACCACTCAGCATTTCTAACAATGCCCTCCTGGTTTAGTCATCTCTCCGAGGAATAAATGGTGGGCTCCAGTATTTTGCTACCTGAAATCAGCAAATGTTAATCACAGAAAATGCAATCCTCCATCAAGTTTTAGATCTTTTTTATGCAAAACAGAAGCATTCACAACACTTCATGCCATTATATTCCAGTATGCAATTACTCCATCCTTATTCCCTGAAATGTACAATCTCTCCCACACTCATGCCAATATCAGTGTGTGAATGAATGGTTCTGCAAAGGCTGGGAACACAACCAGCCATAGATGCAAATCTGATCAGGGTAAAGTTCAAGTTTGCCCCTTGGCTGATACAGCAACTTGCAGCTATACCGCATTTCACATTCACAGGACTTTCCAAAGCCCAGTTAATTAATAATTTTCAAAGAGCAACCAATACGTACAGGCAGAAAGAACAAACAATTAATACAAACATCCTTGAGAAATGGGGTAGCAAATCATAATCAAGGCTAAGGTGCAATATTGGATTGTCAGCTTTCAGATGGGTGCGAAATCTGGCAGATCTGTTGTGCAGGGATGGTAGCAGTTATTTTGTATGCCTTGGTCAATTTTCTGCCCAATTTCAATTGAACTGAATGTTCATAATTGTAGAGATCTCAGTGAGTGTGTGCACATATGTGTATAAGATATATTAAACATATAACAGAGCACAGGAGGCATGTTAGAGAGAACTAGGATTTAGTAGTGCACAAGAGAGATCACAGCAGGGAATGTGGCAGAGTGTGTGTATTTGCATTTATATTCCAGATCTTGGGTGGGTGGACCAGACTCTGCCATGGCTGCACAAGAAAAAAGACAATGGTTAAAACAAGAAAAAGTGGAAGTCTGGCACATCTCCTGGATGAGTTGCATCTTCCCAGCCTGACAACCAGATCTCAGGAGGTTTTAGCTGTCAAAATGAATGATTCTCCATTTCCGCAGCTCGGAGTACAGAGCTGAATCGGCAGAGGTTCTGCAGGGGGCAGAAACTGCTAGTGAAGGCTGGCATCATTCATCGCCTGGGCAGGTGTCAGCACTGAACTCGGCCCCAGCCACTGCATCTAATTGCAGAAACTAAACGACAGCTGCTTTCCCCGGGATGGCAAACTGCCACATTCAGCATGTTGCTAGCAGCAGCAGAAAGCCATGCTGCATTGTGATGCCAGGGCGAGCACCCACAGGGTTCTGAGAATACCATTCCAATCTCTGCTGAAGATTACCACCATGTGGATATGCCGGCGTTGGACTGGGTAAACACAGTAAAAAGTCTGACAACACCAGGTTTAAGTCCAACCGATTTATTTGACAATACACTCACTAGCTTTCGGGGTTAGTCCCTTTGTCAGGTGAAGGGACCCAACGAAGGGACTAACCCCGAAAGCTAGTGAGTGTACTATCAAACAAATCGGCTGGACTTAAACCTGGTGTTGTCAGACTTTTTACAAAGATTACCATCAGCATGGATTTCCTCAGACCCCTGAGATTTATTTGACCATTACAATTAAACGAAGCATTGGATTCTGTACAAGGTGTTGAGAGACTTCTTATTCTGTACAAGGCACAGCACAAAAAGTAAAATAGCCTCATTAGCTATTAAAACATCTGCAGTTTATCCCCAGTGATTTGGGTCCTGGAACAAGTGCTTTAAAAACAGCCAGATCTTCCAATTAAATTCTGTCCACTTTCACTGTAACACTGTGAGCTCCTGGTATTGGGTGAGAATAATTTCATACTAAGCTTGGTAATTGACTCAGATCACAAGTTGCACTCATGCAGAAAAGACTCAATCTCACACCATGCTGAAATATCTGTGATGTTGCAAGGTTAGCTTTATGCCTCGAAGCCAAAACGCCAGCTTTCCAACTAGCTGCACGTCATCCCATCATTTCCCAATGACTTGCATTCACTAGACTTTAGTCACTTGCTCAAGGCTGATGCATCTCTAACCAGCTCTGACGTACGATTTTAGACCAATTTAAAACGGCATTAGAATTGAAATGATCACCCTGGGTTGGGTTAATCCTCAAACTGCTGGCAACTTGAGGGCATTGCGGAGGGGGGGGGGAACTAATAAACTTTAGGAGTAGCACACACTGATCATAAATATCATCAGCATATTTCAAATCAACATTTCACCTGTATTCACCTCAGTATTGCTAATCTGCCCGATTGACTTCTGTTTAATTTTAAACTTGATTTTTCAGCCAAGCTTCCTTTTTAAATATATCAATAGGCAGAGGTCACTTGGCCTATTGTACCTCTGCTGGTTCTTTGGTAGAACCATATTTTTGGTTGTGCTGAAAATGTTTGTAAAATTATTCATCTCCATTTCTTTCTCATCTACGTCAAGTTGAAAGTTGCAGATTTGAGTTCCACTCCAGCACACAACTGCAGTTGACACACCAGGTTCAGATGGATGCTGAAGATCCCACGACATTTCTGGTATCTAGACCACAACCAACATTCCAACAAACACACAGTAACTGGCCAATCATCTTTTTATGGGATGTGAAGCAATGCTGTGCACAAAACTGCTGCTCTGTTCACCAAGGTAACAACAGCTACTAAAACATGGAATACGGGAGTTGGGACGTCTTGTTGAAGTTGTACAAGATATTAGTAAGGCCATGCTTGGAATATTGTATACAGTTCTAGTCACCCTATTATAGAAAGGATATTATTAAACTAGAAAGAGTGCAGAAAAGATTTACTAGGATGCTAGTGGGACTTGATGGTTTGAGTTATAATGAGAGACTGGATAGGCTAGGACTGTTTTCCCTGGAATGCAGGAGGCTTAGGGGTGATTTTATGGATGTCTATATAACATGAGGGGCATGGATTTGCTAAATAGTCAATATCTTTTCCTAAAGGTAGGGGAGTCTAAAATTAGAGGGCATAGGTTTAAGGTGAGAGGGGAGAGATATAAAAAGGTCCAGAAGGGAAATTTTTTCACTCGGGGTGGTGAGTGTCTGGAACAAGCTGCCAGAGGCAGTAGTAGAGGCAGGTACAATTTTGCCTTTTAAAAAAGCACTTAGGCAGATACATGGGTAAGATGGGTATAGAGGGATATGGGCCAAATGCAGGCAATTGGGATTAGTTTAGTGGTTAAAAACTGGGTGGTACAGACAAGTTGGGCTGAAGGGCCTTTTTTTTTGCTGTAAACCTCTAACACTACAAGGCAATCACTGCTTGGGAAGTGCTTTCAGCCATTCCTGAGAGACTAAGGTACAGGATCAATTTAAGAGTTGGGAACTTGACTTTATATTTATAAAAAGGTCTTTGACAAAATGTGAAACCAGATCAAAAGAAGTTAACACATCAATTCTAATGCAGTGGGCATTTATTTGATAAGGATCTTTGGGTTACTGCACCACTAGCACAAGAGACTTCAGAACATCCATTAGCATCAATAATTTAGAAGGCTTTGTGCAGTTGTCATGATCTGTTAACAGCTGAGAGTCTCTATCCTGGGCTCTGATCACATGCAAAGCTGAAATATTGAACTTGCTTTATTCCTTCTCTTATATTATAATCTCTTAGATACAAATCTGCTCCTGTGCTTAATCTGTCCTGTCGTTCTATAGATTTAAATTCTCTTTACAATGATAATGAAAGAGCATTTTTAATTATCATTCTATGAAGTAGATTCTACTGACCACAATCCCTAATGTGTTAGAAGGAGCAGAGGTAGCAAAAGTACAGAAAGTTGCAAGGTCAGAGGAAGGCAGAAGAGTGAGGCTGAGGTGCCAGAGACTGCTGGGTGAAGACCTCATACTTCTGCTCCTAATTCCTATGTTCCTATTTTGGAGACAAAGAAATGCCAGAGTTCCTTGTAGGTGTTGCATTAGTACCAATATTAAAATGCATTGGGTTTAATGTTACACAGGGGAGCTCCCACAGACTGCAAGGTTGACTCATTACAGCTCTTGGTACAGAATCTGTTCTCACTAGATACTTTGAGCATAAAATCCAAGCTGACACTCCAGTGCAGTTCTGAGGGAGTGCTGCACTATCAGAGTGGACATTTTCTGAATGGGAACTAAGGCCACGCCTGCTCCCTCAGGTAAAGATCCAGTGGCACTATTTTGAAGAATAGCAGGGATGTCCTCCACACTGTCCTGGACAAGGTGCGTCCCTCAATCAACATCACACAAATTGCTTACCTGTTCACAATCACAATGCTGTTTGTGGGAGCTTTCTATGTACAAACTGGTTTCTGGGTTTCCCACATTACAGCAGTGACTACATCTCAGTGCTTCACTGGTTTTAAAACATTTGGGACTTCCTGTCGTTGTGAAGGGTGCTATATAAATGAAAGTAATTTTTTTCCCATGGTCCAGAACCAGATGCTGCTTAAGAGATATCACACATCAATACAAATAAAGAAAGTGAAAATCTAAATTCTTCCATTTCTGGAGAGATGCAGGGAGGAGATGACACTTATCCAAAATGATGTGGAGATGCCAGCGTTGGACTGGGGTAGGCACAGTAAGAAATCTCACAACAGCAGGTTAAAGTCCAACAGATTTATTTGGTAGCACAAGCTTTTGGACCACTGCTCCTTCATCTGATAAGTCTCACCTGATGAAGGAGTACCGCTCCAACAGCTCATGCTACCAAATAAACCTGTTCGACTTTAACCTGGTGTTGTGAGACTTCTTACTGTATTTATCTAAAATCCCGGTGATTCCCAAAGCAGGTTATTTAAATTCTAGTAAACATAAGACAGAGAGGAGCTGGCATTTTCATCTGGGGCTCCCCAAAGAGCAACTCCTGAAATAACATCTCTCACCAGGTTCATTATTGCTTTGAATGCAGTGTCTGGTGAGGGTAGGAAGGTGTAAGATGCCCCGGTGCCTCTCTGACTGGACTGAATCACCTTCAATAAAAGGAAGAAAATGTGGAACACAGCACAAGATTAACACCTGCCATCTGCCAAAGCTGCAGACTGTGGGGAGGCTCCAATGCATTCTTTTGATTTGAGTAAAACAACAGCATTGGTAAATTTGTGCTGTATAATGCTACCACTTCACATTCTCATTTACTAGGCTTCCTTCATTAAGTCAATGTCATGCACGAGGAACCCATTCCAACCCTTTCCCTGACCAACTGTATTTCATAGCAGCCTCACCCAAACTCTCTGGTGCTGAGTAGGCCTCAGAAACTCCCCAGTATTTTATCCGTTATGTGAAAAAAGTTGGCAGGTTATCTGACAGTGAAGGATATCATAGACCAGCTCAAACCGGTCTCCAGCTTTCAGAAATCTGAGCAGATCTTATTTGCCCTTCAGGTAGACACAGGACTATTCAAAGATGAGGAAGTGGAGTTTCTCATGGTGTCCTGACCTTCACTCATCACTGAATCACCAACAGAAAGGTATTATCTGGTCATTTAAATCATTGTTCATGGAAGCTTTCCGTGTACAAATGGGCTGGAACTTCTACATTCCAACACAGGCTGCATTCCCAAACAATGAATTGGCTGTGAATTATTTTGGAAGGTCCTAAGGGTATGCAAGGCAATATATAAATGCAATATTCTTACTATCCAACTTTCTTAGTACCTATATCTTATAAAAAGGTGACTTTGTAGGAAATCCACAATTCCACACCTCATAAACCCACACCAAACAGTGAAAATAAAGGCTGGAGAAATGAGAATTAAACATTTCAAAACAGAATATATAGATCTTTGTTGGGTATTGAAAGTTTCAGGACTAAGGCAGATAGTTGGAGTTGGGGCACAAGTCGGAAATAATCTAATTTAAAGACGAGACAGGCTTGAGGGGCTGAATGGTTTAGAAGTGTAGAATTGTACAGTGGAGGTGGTCATTTGGCCCATCAAGTCTATGCTACTAGCCCTTTTGAGAGTAATCACGCGAGTCCCTGCTCTTTTTCTCCTTTTATTCCTCCCCCAAATCTTAGCTGCTCATGTCACCACTACTTCCTTTACCAATCACCTTAACTCAGTGCCCTCTGGCTATCAACTTTTTAGCCACTGGAAGTGGTTTCTCTTTATTGACTTGATCTAAACTCTTCACCGTTTTAAGCACATCTGCTAAATTTCTGTAATTTCTCTGTTCTCTCCTGCTCCTATAACTGCAGGACACAATTCTCCTGTTATCACAAGTACATTCACCAGAGTTTATAACAGCTATAGTGTAATATATAGATACTCACAGGCACCAAGATCTGTTTGCATCCACAGCCCAAAAGGGTCTCCTGTAACATTCGATCTGAAATGCCGCTGAATAAAATATGCCCAGGGGGCAGACTTGCCAAGTGCAGGTTAAACAGTCGCTTCAGTTCACTTAAACTGAGCACATAGTGTTTCCTGAGCATGCCCCGCACAAATTCTTTCAGCTCTGCTGTCACAACCTCACTCCGAGCCCCCTGGCACTCAGCACGCAAGTCTGCCGAGTCACGGGAGCTCTCATCTGAGTGGACCCCATTGGCCGCCTCATTTCCCAGCCGTGAGTCCGTGTCCATGGGCTCCTCATCGCTCAGCGGCTCCTCCTTGATCTTGATGTTGAGAGGAGTGCCCTCAGGTGCCTGAGCGCCAGTCCTGTGTGGGGCCTTTCGCCGCCGGTAGTCGTTCTCCAGGACAGCATGGTTCTCCCGTGCTCTCTCTTTAGCCGTGGCCACTCTCCGCTCCCCACACACCACTGCTGGCATGACTGCTGAAAGCAAAGCAAAGACAATTCACCCCTTTTGCACAAGAACATTATAAACTGCAGAAAGCCACTTGTCTTTCTATTCCCCTTATGATGTATTTTAAGGATTGAAAGAGGCCATGCAGCCCAGCTAGTCTATGTTGGCATTCACATTCCACATCAGCCTCCTCCCATGTCCGTCTGCATCTTCTATTTCTTTCTTTCTCAGATAATTATTTAAATTCCCTTGCACGCAAATTTCTGATTTTGATGGAAAAGTGGATAGAATTACAAAGTGCAATCCCAAACATGTTAAAAGCCCAATAATTCCACATTAAAAAAATATAATTTAATCTGTTGTTTAGAGTTGTTTGTTTTAATGTTTCCAGAGAATCATAGAATTGCTACAGGGCAGAAGAAGACCATTCAGTCCATCAAGTCTGCATTAACTCTCCTACAGAGCACCTTACCAGACCCTATCCCCGTATTTATCCCATTAATCCCCCTTACCTACACTCCTGGGGCACTAAGGAGCAATTTAGCATGGCTAATCCACCTAACCTGCACAGCTTTGGACTGTGGGAGCAAAACTGGAGCACTTGGATGAAATCCACACAGACACAGGGAGAATATGCTAACTCCACATCCAAGGCTGGAATTGAACCTGGATCCCTGGGGCTGAGATGCAGCCATGCTAACCACTGTGCCATTGTGCCTCCCCAAAACAAGTACATGCTACATTGAGTTAAAAATGGAAAGTCTAATTCTTTTTTGGGTTTGCCATAAATTAAGTACAATCAGTGATTAAAAGTTGACTAGTTTCTTGACATGTTTACCTGCTTGAGAGGTGGGTTTCTTTGGCATCATGTCTTCCTTGGAGAGATTGTACACTTTCTCCAACCTGCACATAAAGATGTCCATAGTTACAACTGAGAACATACCTCCCGTTGTAATTGCTTTATTCCATAACCCCCTCCACTGATGGGAATTTAATTGCCAATTTGGCTGGACATCTAACTCCAATTCACCATCTCCTATCTGCGGTTAAATAAAAGTTGAACTTATTGTAGGAAATATTCTGTAAAGATCCCAAGGATCTCCATTTATCAAAGACAAAACATCTTAAGTCTAAAAGTTAGATTTCTGGTAAGCTTGAGCAGGGAATAGGCTAACAAATTTTATTTATTTTACTATATCCAACTTGTTCAGACTTCAGAAGACAGGGATTTTGCTGCTAGGGAAATAATTCTGTCGGATAAAGCTCCTACCAGTAATTGTGATTTTTGGAGAAATGGGGATAGTCTCTCTCAACTCTGGGTGGGGGAACAATCTCTCCCAGTAATCCTGGAAGACAATGTCTTCATGTCTCAATACATCCCACAAACAATGTCGCTGGGAATGTATTACAAAGCCCCCTTTCCATCACAATGCATACATGCAGGCACACAAGAACTGCCTGGAATGTTACACATTCATCCTACAGCAGCAGGCAGCATATTGAAAAGGGAAATCAAAAACCCAAAGCTGACTGGGGAGAGTGGTGGGAGGGGTGGGGGAGGTGTTTAATTTCAATTAAAATGCAGGGTTTTGTCAGTTTTCTCTTGGTAAAATATTCACTCATCAACACTGAAATCATCTAGGAATGAGCCACAACTCTAAGTTAGCAATGATACTTGATAGCCTGCTACATTGGTGCTCCTATGGGAATGAAGGAGCCAGTGACTATGCAAAAAGTCTGCACAGAAAGGTTCTTTGTACAAGATGCAGTTGCATGGTTCAAAAAAAAAACCTTATCTTTGTGCTTGAAAGGAATGAATGGAAACAAGGACGATGAGTTTTAAGAGAATTACACAGTGCAATAATTTGAAGTATGCAGAATCAAGTAGTAACATGCTAAAGACTTAGTTAGGGTGGAGTGACAGACAGTCAGTCTGATCACATTAACAGCTTAGCCGCAGAATTATGCTGTTACCATAGAAACAGCATCACCTTGGTACAGTGCAAAGGGAAAACAGTGCAAAGGGACTTAATGTGCTGAGTAGGATGGAGCTTTGTGTTATCACAAGGAGGGAAGGATTCAGCAGCAATGACTTGGTGGTTTCAGACAGCAAGGAGAAATAATAAAAATAAAGGCAGACAGCGAGTGACTTTTGGCACTTCTGCTCCTTCCGGTAATCAGCAGAAGTGAGTCATTGGCAGCACTTAGCAGGCAATCCACTGAGCTGGAAATGTGACTTAGAGTCAGTGAGGGAGGCTCAAAAATTAAAGTTGCAAAGGTCGTACAGTAGCCCCTTGAAACAATGTTTACCACATTGAAAATTCTACAATTCTTGGAGGGTTTGATAAGATGGATGCTGACAGGGTGTTTTCCTGACTGGGGAGAGAACAATAGTCTCAGATTATGGAATTGGCTGCATAGGTCTGAGATAAGGAGAAATTTCTTCAGAGGATTGTGAATCTTTGGAATTCTCTACCCAGAGTTAAGGATGTTCCATGTTGAGTACATACAAGATAGAGATCAATAAATTTATGGATACTAGGAACTAAGAATACGGGGACAGGGGTAGGAAGGAATATTCGAGATGGCGCCAGAGCATGGCAACTTTTTTCAAGCTGTGCCTATCATACTCGCTAATTCTGTTACTCTTGTTTTATGCTTACACCCTAGCTATGACTGTAACGCTACATTCTGCGCTACATTTCCTTCCCTATGTATGGTATGCTTTGTCTGTATAGCGCGCAAGAAACAAAACTTTTCAGTGCACACTAACATATCTGACAATAGATCAAATTGGGTGTAACTGATGCAAAAGATCAGTTATGATCTTACTGAACAGCAGAACAGGCTTGAAGGCCCGAACTCAATATATTTTAACTGCTCCTTTCCCTGATCCTGTCTAAGCGTCTGAGGGGGTCAGTTTAGCCAGCTGAATAGTTGCTTAGTGATGCCGACAGTGCGGGTTCAATTCCTGCACAGGGTGAGGTTATCGATGAAGGCCCTTACCCCTCGCCTGAGGTGTGATGAACCTTCAGTCACTAAGTTAAATCACCACCAGTCATCTCTCCCTATCAAAGGTAAGTGCAGCCTATGGTCATCTGGGGCTATGGTGACTTTACCTTTCCTTTATTGTTTACTTTTACCCCCATTTCCTCAAAAGGCTAAATGCATTTTCCTTTATGTCATAAGAACATAAGAAATAGGAGCAGGAGTAGGTCAACTAGCCCTCTGAGCCTGCCCTGCCATTCAATAAGATCATGGCTGATCTGTCTTGGCTCAGTTCCACTTTCCCGCCCTCTCCCCATAACCCTTAATCCCCTCTCTTATCAAAAACCCATCAACCCGCGTCTTAAAAATATTTAGCGAGGTAGCCTCCACCACTTCAACGGGCAGAGAATTCCAGAGATTCACCACCCTTTGTGTGAAGAAGTTCCTCCTCAACTCCGTTCTAAACCACCCCCCCCCTTTATCTTGAGGCTGTGCCCCCTAGTCCTACTATCCTTTCTGAGTGGGAAGAGTCGCTCCACCTCTATCCTATCCATCCCATTCATCATCTTATACGTCTCAATGAGATCTCCCCTCATTCTTCTAAACTCTAACGAGTACAAGCCTAATTTATTCAGCCTCTCCTCCTAGCTCAACCCCCTCAACTCCGGCATCAGCCTAGTAAACCTCCTCTGCACTCCCTCCAAGGCCAAAATATCCTTGTGTAAATACGGCGCCCAAAACTGTACACAGTACTCCTGTATTTAGAAATTGAAAGACTGACTCACCCTCATCACAGCTTGCAGTAATACTGTAAAACTATGCAATGGCATGGTTACTGGACAAGCAATTCAATCCCTGCTCCAATATACTCAGTTTGACATTTTACAGCTAGCGTGATGGCTATGCATTTTTCCCCAACCCCTAGTGAGATAATGGATTACTTGGCCTGAATCCCCAGCCAAAGCATGTGCTGCCTCTGGACAACATCTGGATGCTTCTTTACAAACTCTGCGTCGGGAGGAAGCAGGAACTCCCAGCCCTTGTTGATGCGCGGAACTGCCATTTGCTCCAGGAAGTCCTTCACATCCTCAGGTGGGAGCTGGTCAATAAAGATGAACAGAGGTAAGGTTGCATTCCCTGACTTTACGAAGCAAATTTTGATCATTATAATGAATAAAGTCAATGTTACACATGCTGTTCAGCACATGTTTGAACCCAATCTGGAACTCCAAGAGAATGGGTTCCATATATCAATGAACAGCAAACTTGTATTAATTTAAAAGTGCCAATGGCCCAACTCATTGCAAAGTTATGGTCCTTTTCTATTCATCCTTGGAAAAGCTACAACTCAAAGTTAAACATTGTGAATATTTGATTATAACATGCACTCATCTCCTAGCACGTGTCAATTGATTTATAAAGCTATTTTCAGTCATTATTAAAAGATGCCAAAACTCATTAGAGTTTTAACAAATGCGTCAAAAATAAACATTTCTTAAAATCTCTGCCTCTGGATCTGGATGTGTTGTGCATATCATATTGAGTGTATGTGTTTGTATATGCAAATGTCTGAGCATGAATGCATCAGAGTGCATGGGGAAGGGAGTGAGACAAAAGGAGTATGACATTTTCAAAGCACTACAGTTGAAGATTTTGGTTCGTAAATACATTCTGTACTATTAGTTTTATCCACATCACTGAGCTAAACAAAGTCAGGAGTACAGCAGTAACGGCAGAGCATGGTTCTGTGCATACTGCGTACCTTGATCACTGCAGCTATTTCTTTCCGTACGACCCAGAGATCCTGGGTAAACTTCCACATCTGCAACAGGAGAAACAAGGAAAAAGCACAATTCAAATTAAAATTTGATGCTTAACAATCTAGATTCACAGGGGTGCTGGGTTTAGACAGTTACATTAGGACGATAGGTGGCAAATAAACTAGATTGAGGGGGGGGTAATCTGATCGAGGCATTTAAAACAATGAAAGGAGTTGATAGAATTAGTGAAGAGATACTATTTTCTTTGGGTGGGCAAGTAAAGAGTCCAGAACAAGGGGCATCATCTTAAAATTCAAGCTGAGGCCATTTGGGGTGAAATCAGAAAACAATTCTTCAAAGGGGAATGGAAATCTGGAACTCCCTTCTCCAAAAGGGTGCTGGGAATGAATCTGACATTTACAATGCCATGGTCAATAGATTTTTATTAGGTCCAAACTTTTGCAGTTCCTATCTCTATGAGGCACAGGAATTTGAGCTGCGAACACTCAAATGTTGTCTCAATTCACTCTGGTGGGTTACATAGCCAGTTATAACTTATCACCAAATTCCGAGTGAGAAGCACACCAGGAACTGCATCCCCTCCCTGAGTATTTCTTCATCTGTGCAAAGGAGCACTTCTTCCTAGAAACTAGAAATGGAAGGTTATATTTTTCAGGGGCAGCATGGTGGTTAGCACTGTTGCCTCCCTGCACCACAGGCCTGAGTTTGATTTCTGGCTTGGGTCATCGTGCATACCCCACACAGACATTCTCCTATTTCTGCGTGGGTTTCCTCTGGTTGCTCTAGCTTCCTCCCACAGTCCAAAGATCTGCAGGTTAGGTGGATTGGCCATGGTAAGTTGTCCTTCAGTGGGGACTAGCTAGAGTAAATGCATGGGGTTTTGGGGATAGGGCCTGGGTGGGATTGTGGGGTCAGTGCAGACTCAATGGGCTGAATGGCCTCCTTCTGTAGGGATTCTATAATCAGGAAAGGACAAAACAAACCAGGCCATTTTCCTCTTGAAAAGAGAAGCCTGAAGAATGATCTAACATTATGGGAAAGTGTTAAAACAAGAAGCCATCAGTATGAGACCAGGAAATCAAATGGGAAATTGAAGAGAAATGTCTTCACAGAGTGGTTACAATGTGGAATTCACCATCACTGGAATGGTTGATGCGAGTTGTACTCTATTTAATGGGAGGCCTCATAATCACATGAAAGAGAAAAGAAATGGGGTAATACTTGGTATTAGAAGAGGAGACTAGGAGGTGGTTCAAGCAAAGGATGAACATCACTATCGACTGGTAGGGTCAGTTGGCCAGTATCTGTGCTGTGTATTAATCCACATGGTTCTGTGAAGTGCCTTGGCTCAGAAAAGGTTCAGTCCCCTCTTCATTATCACGTTGCTATTAGTGAGAGCTTGCTTTATGCTCACTGGCTGCTGTCTCCTTCACATTATATCAGTGACTATGCACCAGCTTGCCAGAGTACAGTTGCTTGGGCACATTCCACAGACACTCACCAAGACGGGAGTGTGGTGTAGTGGTACGAAACTGGACTAATAATCTAGAGGCCCAGGTCAATGCTCTGGGGATTATAGGGTTCAAATTCTACCATGGCAACTGGTGGAATTTAAATTCAATTTATAAAATATAGAACTTAAAGTTAGTCTTGGTAATGGTGACTGTGAAGCAATATTGATTGTTGTAAGCTAATGCCCTTTAGGGAAGGAAATTTGCCATCCATACCCAATCTGGCCTGCATGTTACTCCAGACCCACAGCAATGTGGCCGACTCTTCAGTGCTTCCTGAAATGGCCTAGCTAGCCACTCAGTTCAAGGACAATCCAGCTTGGACAACAAGTGCTGGCCTAGGCAGTGACACACAGAATCGCATAAAGGAATAGAACAAAGCAAATACACCCAGAATCACACTGCAATCAATTCAAGTGTTCTGGAGCCCAGCCAATTTGTTTTTCTGCCTTACAAATCAGAAAAATCAAGGAATATATTACTGATAAAAGCCTCATTCCACAGGTGTTTTACTTGGAAAAGCCTGGCCCAGATGATCAAAAGATACCAAGAACATTGACAAGATAACATAATGCAGGTATTTTAAAATTAGAGAGAGAGGTGGAGAGGTTTAGGGAGAGGATTCCAAATATGAGGCAGCTGAAGGCAAAGCTTCCAATGATAAAATGTATAAATCTGAAGACATGCCAGAATTGAAGGAGTGCAGAGATCTCAGAAGTTGTAGGGCTGGTGGAGGTTGCACCACGTTTTCCACTCCATAAAACAGCAGCAGAGGTTAGCATTACTGCCTCACAGCGCCAGAGATCTGGATTCTATGCTGGCCTCAGGTCACTGTCTGTGTGGAGTTGCACGTTCTCCCCATGTCTGCAAGGGTTTCCTCCAGGTGCTCCGGTTTCCTCCCACAGTCCAAAGATGTGCGGGTTAAGTTGATGGGCCATGCTAAATTGCCAGGAATTAGCAGGGTAAATACGTAGTATCACGGGGAAAGGGCCAGGGTGTGATTGCCTCCGAATGGCCTCCTTCTGCACTGTAGGGTTTCTATGATTGTATGAAAATACGCAATGCAGAACTGAAACTGCAAAGGAATTAGTCAACTAATAGTCACAACCCCAGACCCATTAGCTTTCTGGTTTGATTTAGTTGTAGAATTCTCATCTCTGAGCCAGAAGACTGTGGGTTCGTGCTCCACTCCAGACTCTTCAATCCATGAATCTTTTGCGACAATCCTGCTGCAGCATTGAGGGAGTGCCACACTGTTAGAGATGTCATTTTACACATGAAACTTTAAATCCTCTCAGGTAAACACCAGAGGTCCTAAGCACTGCTGCCTTACAGCGCCAGGGACCTGGGTTCGATTCCCAAGTTGTATCACTGTCTGTGGGAAGCGTGCACATTTTCCCTTTGTTTGCATGAGCTTCCTCCCACAGTCTGAAAGACATGCTGATTAAGTCTACTGGCCATGTTAAATTCTCCCTTAGTGTACCCGAACAGTGGCCACATTTCAGAAAAAACTAGATTGGCTATATAACACTTTGGGACATCCTACAGTCATGAAAGACAGCATAGAAATTCAAGTCTTTCTATTTAATTCAACATTAATGGAGAACCAAAAGTAATATTATTGTACTTACAACAAAGTCCCTTCCTCTGCACAGCACTTCAGCAGCAACTCCACTGTGCGGGCTGCAGCTGTCCTTTGGATACAACACATCGCTGTTCAAGGACAGTTGCTGGTTACTTAATTGTGTGAAAAAATATATACATATACACTTATCAAAAATATTCATTGAACTAAACCATGCTGTGAATTAGATAGATCCCTTCTCTTCACAATCAGCCTGAGCAATGGAATCAACAAATTTCAATCTCGAGCTCTCAGATTGTGAACCAGAGCCCAAAGATATCAGACTCCTTTACACACAAGAGCATCAGAAACAAAGACAGGTTTATGAGAATAGGTTACATAGACTGGACATATATTCTTTAGGAGATTAAGGGGAGACCTAATTGACATTTTTAAGATGAGTAATCAATAATACAGTAAGTAGAAACTACTTCCTTTGGCTGAAGAAAGTATCCAGAACAAGGGGGGTGGAGGTGTGTCATGTCTGTGTGTGTTTACAGCTGCCATCTTGATGCTGATGGTTAGGATTGTGGATGATTAAAAGGCAGAGGAGATCTTACTCCCAACTGCAATTCATAGGATCGCTACAGTGTAGATGATCATCATTTGGCCCATCCAGTCTATACCAACTCTCCAACAAAACATCTTACCCAGGCCTACCACTTACCCTATCCTTGTAACCCCACACACTTATTCCACTAATTCCATTAACTTACATATCTTTGGACACTAAGGGGTAATTTAGCATGGCTGATCCATCTAACATTTGTACTGAGAGGGGAAACCGGAGCAGTGGGGAAAACCACTCAGACATGGGGAGAATATGCAAAGTCCACACGGTTACCAAAGACCAGAGCTGAACCCAGGTCCCTGGCAGCAGTGTTAACCACTGTGCCACCGTGTCGACCAGATGATCTGCAGCCAGCTTTCTTTGTGCTTTGCAAAGGTCCCCATAACTATATTGATAATGTAGTAAAGGTTTCCAGGGATTTAACCACATACACTGCAGATCTGTTCCCGACAGCTTGCATTTCAGGTGTGATAAATATCTCAGTTTCAAATGGAAGAACCTGACACAGGGACATTATGGGAGAGACTAAGACTAGGGAGCACAGTTTAAAAATAAGGGATCTCTCAAGACAGAGATGAGGAGAATTTTATTTTCCTCTGAGAGGGTTAAGTCTGTGGAATTCTCACTTGCTGAGAGCAATGGGAGCAGGGCACTGAATATTTATAAGGTGCATTAGATAAGGACCTTGACTGACATGGCAGTTAAAGGGTATAGGGAGTAAACAGAAAAGTCAAGTCTACCATTAGATCAGTCATGGTGATGCAATGGCTAGGCAGGCTTGAGGGGCTGAATGGCCTCCTTCTAATTCATATGTACATACATGTTTGTACTGGTATATAGTGAAGCTAAAACCTCGTGCAAAATTACTTTTTGGGTTGGGAACTTTAAAGGTGAAAAGCAGTAGCAAGTTGGAGTAAGTTGGGGAGGAAGGTGCAGACTGTAGAGGAAGCCCAGTGACTCTGAAGAGATTGTTAACCACAGAATAGTGACATTGCCTCCATGAAACTCATTCCCAGGGGACCTTCAGTCACATAACTCAAGATACCATGTTTCAGTTCAAAATATGTTGCGCAAGTTATTTTAACTGTGTTATAGTTTCACCCTTCAATATAGTAATTTTTAAGTTTAAAGATTGACCATGGCAGATGAAATGCATCAACGATTGTTAAAGGAAGCTTTTAAGTGAAAGCGATAAAGTACTATATTTAGCAGACTGTCAGATGAAGTGTCAGTGTATCAGACACCATGTTAGGAGACACCATGAAAACCAACAGACCATTACAAATGGGAAAACCGCACTAACACAGGTTGTAAAACAGTCACAAGGACAACCTGGAGTCTGGAAAGGTTTAGTGGCTGGCAGAAGCCTCTCTCTCTACATTAAAGAAATGCTGGAAAAACCCCGCGCTTGTAGTTAAATTTACAACCTCATCAACGGTATCAATAAAGTTGTTAAGCTGAAAATATTTATGGACAGGATCAGAACTTCAAACTATTGCACTCGGCATCAGTAAAACATTTCACTGGAAGTGAAAGAACTTAATATGAGGGTAAGAGGGAGAATAAAGATAACTGGAGGCAGTAAAATATTAATTTAAAATTCCTCTCCTCGATTGATAGATTTGGATTTAACGATCATCATGTTTGGTCAGCTACAAACATTTAAAGAAATCTCACATTAACTAAAAATAGTATCTTCAGCATGTACCTTTTAACGACCCAGCATCCCTGAACTAACATGGCCACTTGTTGAATACAACGTAGGACGGCTGTGGAATCTACTCCCGATCCCAGAAGACCCATCAGGTTTGCAAACTGCACAACTTTTACTGCGGGGGAAAAAAAACAAAGAAGCTGATAAGAAGCAATTAACTTTTTCCTCACCTTGTACATTTAAAACACCTCGTACTCAACTTACTGGGAACAGTGTTATAGGCAAGTTACTAGTGTACTTATACAAAAGGCAAAGCTTGTATTGCTTAGGCAAAGCTCAAATAGAGCACAGGGTGAATTTTATAAAATACATGCTCCCAGCGCACACAATCTCCCCCGCTGGGAGAATTCCTGTGATGTCCAAATATGTGTCCTCAGTAAGCTGGATCCATGCCAGGACAGCAAAAATTGCTGCCAATGCTCAATACTGCAACAACTTTCATTTACATGGTGTACTTAGATCCCAAGGTTCTTCACAGCAGCATTATCACACAAAATGCGATATTGGGCCACTTGAGGAGATAGTAGACAGCTTTGTCAATGAGGTAAGATTTAAAAAACCAACGGAGGAGAGAAGAGGTTTGGGGAGGGAATTTCAAATCTTAGGGCTGTGGTAGCTAAAGGCCACCAACAGTGGAAGAATTAAAATGGGCAATGTACAAAAGGCCTGAATTAGAAGAATGCAGAGTTCTTGGAGTACTGTAGGGTAGACGATGACAGAAAGAGAAAAAGGTGAGGCCATGGAGGGATTTGATAAGAACAAAAAGATCTAGATTTGAGATGACACTTGACAGGAAACCAATATAGGCCAGTGAACAGGGGGTGATGGGTGAATAGTTTGAGCAAGTTAGGACACAGGCAGCAGAGCTTTAGATAAGTTCAATTTTACAGAGGGTAGAAGACAGGAGGGACTGTCGACGAGCGTTCGGGGAAATACAAGAAAAGAACCTCATCAGCAGACAGTTGCAAACCACTCACCGTTCTTCATCAGGGTCCTCACTTGATCAGCCAGAGGAAGAGTCCGTAGCTGAGCCATAGACAGCACATTGCTGGGGGCCAGAGGCACCTTCCTTAAAAAAAAACAATGCCGATGAAACTCCGAACAGCTTTACCCGCAAGGAAGTGCAATCTCAGATTAATAGAAAACAGCTAGAGCTCTTCAACAAAGCTTGCATTACATTCCAATTTGGGCTTAAGCCATCAGGTCTAAGATGCAAAGAAATTTACAACTTACAATTCCTCTTCTTCAACTGGAGGCATCAACATGGACAAATACTCACTGCAGAGAGAGAGGAAACACTATGAAAAGGAAAGATTCCCATTTAATACAACAGTTCTCAAATACCTGGGCTTGATCAGGAGATTAGGGTGCCACGGTAGCACAATGGTTAGCACTACTGCTTCACTGCCCCAGAGACCCAAGTTCAATTCCCGGCTTGAGTCACAGTCTGCGTGGAGTTTGCACATTCTCCCCATTTCTATATGGGTTTCCTCCTGGTGCTCCGGTTTCTTCTCACATTCTGAAAGATGTGCTGGTTAGGTGCAGTCACCTGAACAGGCACTGGATTGTGGCAGCCAGAGGAATTTTGCAATAAAATTGTTGCAGTGTTAATGTAAGCCTTACTTTTGACTAATAAATACATTTTGCTTTAGATTCTCAACAAGGCTTTAGAGTGTAGAAGCCATGTTTGTCAAATCTGGTCCAGATTAAAAAATTAGTGGATGGTCAATCAGGCAGATTCATCTACTCATTTCTAAAAAAAAAGCAAGGGATTAAATCAAGGGATATTTTTCCAAGATGAACCGAAAATTGGATAAGGTGGTGCTGGTTTGCAATGGAGTACAATTTCAGAAGTGTAATGTGGGTAGGCTATGTTAAATGATCAAAATGGAAAATGGCCTAAGGAATGGATATTCTCTAAAGGATCCAGGTCCAGCCAACAAGCAAAGCAAACAAGGTCCTGGCAGCATGGTAGCACAGTGGTTAGCACTGCTGCTTCACAGCTCCAGGGACCTGGGTTCAATTCCCGACTTGGGTCACTGTGTGGAATTTGCATGTTCTCTCGTGTCTGCTTGGGTTTCCTCCAGGTGCTCCAGTTTCCTCCCACAGTCCAAAGATATGTGGGTTAGGTTGATTCACTTTGCTAAAATTCCCCCTTAGTGTCCTGAGATGCATAGGTTAGAGAGATTAGTGGGTAAATATGTAAGGATATGGGGGTAAGGCCTGGGTGGGGATTGTGGTCAGCGCAGACTCGATGGGCCAACTGGCCTCTTTCTGCACTATACAGTTTTTATGGTTTCCATAATACTCATGAGGGCCATGAAACAGGGTTACATAGGGCTTTGGCAAAACCTCACACCATTCAAAAGGTTCATGAAAAGAATCAGCCAGGTGCTCAGCCACTGATCATTATCTAGTGAACGGAGATGGGGCTCAGCAATAAGGTGATCCTACAGTCAGCAGGTCATGACACCAACTATCCAGAAAGTGCATTAATATATAGCATCTTTCATTAGCACAATATATCCCAAAGTATTTTACAGCCAATTAAAGTGTGGCCATTTTTACAATATAGACAATGTGGCAGCCAATTTGTGCACAACAAGCTCTCACAAACAAAGTGATGTGGTAATGATGTGGTAATTTTGGCCCTGGAGGGAGTGCAGAGGAGGTTTACTAGGCTGATACCGGAGTTGAGGGGGATTGAGCTATGAGGAGAGGCTGAATAAACTAGGCTTGTACTCGTTAGAGTTTAGAAGAATGAGGGGAGATCTCATTGAGACGTACAAGATGATGAATGGGATGGATAGGATAGAGGTGGAGAGACTCTTCCCGCTCAAAAAAGACAGTAGGACTAGGGGGCACAGCCTCAAGATAAAGGGGAGGCGGTTTAGAACGGAGTTGAGGAGGAACTTCTTCACTCAAAGGGTGGTGAATCTCTGGAATTCTCTGCCCGTTGAAGTGGTGGAGGCTGCCTCGCTAAATATTTTTAAGAAGCGGGTTGATGGGTTCTTGATAAGAGAGGGGATTAAGGGTTATGGGGAGAGGGCGGGAAAGTGGAACTGAGCCACAACAGATCAGCCATGATCTTATTGAATGGCGGGGCAGGCTCGAAGGGCTAAATGGCCTACTCCTGCTCCTATTTCTTATGTTCTTATGACTAGGATATTATAGTATGTGATGTTGTTAAGGGATAAATATTGACCAGGAAATGGGAAGAACTCTCCACCCCGAGTGCTGACAAGGCCTTGTTTTAACATCCCAAGTTAGATGAGGCTTTCTCAGGCTCTGAGACTGCAACTGCAGCAAGAGCAGGAGGAATCAAACACAAAAAAAAGGTAGCTCAATCAATCTCAACCACAGCCACGTGTTACAGCTTGGTTCGCAATGTAGCATTATGAATCAGGTAACAAGAAAGTGATTTATTTGGTTTATTTGTTGGGTTGGTTTGGGGGGTAATGAATTTTCTACCCCAGCTCTTCCCAGGTCTTGTATCACATACACTGTACCTGCTGCCAGGTTATCCGAGATATACTAAAGAAAATAGTAGAAAGAGCTGTTCCCTCCAATCTTCAGCCTCCTGCAATGTGACACTTGCCAGCTCCCTCCTCCCTATAGCAGTGAGCTTCAAGTGTGGAAATCATGATACGTGTTACTTTCTGCAATTTTCAGCACTTCTGAGTTGGGGAGGTGGAACTGGCAAGAGGAACAATACGTGCCCACCACTGTATTCACAGTTGTTTTAGAAACTCAGGAATTGGGCAATTTGACAAACCACCATCAGTTTATGTGATCAGAACCCCTCAAATTGTCTAATAACATCTCAAAGTGTTAAAAGATCAGAACAAAATTTGGATTTTTTTTAGATTAGCAGGTACCACCCATTGTTGGAAATAGGTTACATGTCAATTAAAACACCACCCAAAAACATGGTCATTCTCCATCCTCACTCTGACATCTTTCCACTGAAACTCAATATAAGCATGAGGAACAGCACCTCCTCTTTTGATCAGTCACTTTACAATTATCCAACTTCAACACTCAGATCATAACTACTGTTACAATTTATTCAGACGTAGGTGTTGGCAATGATTCTGCTGTTGCTTTTTAACTTGTTTACACCCATGTTTCCTCCCATTATCACCGTGTCCTTTTGCCTTTTAATACATCTGCCTTCCAGCCAAAGGTTTAACTTCCTGTTCTTTGCTCCCTCCCACCCTTTTATGCCTCTGCATTTGTTTAAAACCTGCTATGTCGCCCACTTCCCCCAGTTCTGATTAAAGGTCACTGATCAGAAACATCAACTCTATCTCTCTCACTAATGATGCTTCCTGACCTGCTGAGTGTATCCAACATTTTCTGTTTTTATTTCTGATTTTCAGTGTTCACAAGTGTGTTTGGACATAAGAGTCTGTGATAAAACAATACCATCTGTAAGTGCAGTAAAATGATCTTCCGAGACGCCCAGCTCATACCTTGGGGATTTTGTTAACTCGCTTGTCTCCACCATGCCAGCCAGCTGACTGAAAAGATATTGTCGCTCGTGCTCAGACCGGCTGTCCTGTATACACAACATAGACATCATCAGTAATCCCATCGTACACAGAAACACACTGCCACCTTATGCCCATGATGTGGAGATGCCAGTGTCGGACTGGGGTAAACACAGTAAGCAGTCTCACAACACCAGGTCCCACTCACCTGACAGAGCAGCATTCCGAAAGTTAGTGGTGTTTGCTACCAAATAAGCCTGTTGGACCTTAATCTGGTGTTGTGAAAGTTCCTACCTTGTGCCTATGACAGACACAGGAAACACTGCCCTCTTGTGTCCAGTTCTAATATAACAGAGACCACCCCATTAAAAACACTGGAATGTACTAACAAAACTTTTTTTCTATATTTAACCGTTTCACAGAAAACACAATTATGGAACGCTTATGGGGAGCAGGAGTTGACCTTCTTTAAATTTAGCATACATCAGTGCCCATTTTAAACATTTATCGTACATAGTTAAAATAACTTCAGGAATTTAATATGGACATCGTTCCTAAAACAGATCAAAACAACTGGTTTCCTAATGCAGGAAAAATGAACAGCGAAAGGTAGATGAACAACAATTAGCAATCATATTCTAACAGAGCAATATCCAGTTTACATGCAACTATTTGTAGAATAAACAGTGCAGAAACAGGCCCTTTGGTTCAACTAGTCTGTGCCAGTGTTCTTGTTTCACTCCAAAACAAAGTAACTACTTGCAATCGCACCATCCATTAAATCTTTACACTCTTTGGTGCGTACCTCTGTTTCATAATTATCTTATAGAATTTATTCAAAAGTGAGTCTGAATTGTACATGCATTGGAAGTTGAAGTTATCAAATCGTCCTCTTATTCTATTGCCAACAAGAGAGCAACTAACCCCATCCACATGGTGGAACTGGAATGGTGAGCAACAGTAACCTGGGTTCCTTTGATTTTAAAATTTACCTCCCAGGAATGACAACAGAGGAATCCGTCCCACAAGTTTCTGGTGCTGCTACTTTCCCAATCCCAGACCCCAGAAAATTCTACCATTCCATCAACAATGATGGCATTTTGTCCATAAATGTTTCAAGTTCTCATCCAAATTTTTGTTTTAAAGGGATTGGAAATGGGAGTTACAATCCCACATTGAATGGACTTCCCCCAGCCACTCTTGTACCAAAGAGGTGCAGGCTGCTGACTGTTAAGTGCCAAATACATCCACCATTGTCAAACTTGAACAATTTCAAAGGATTAAGGAACAAAAGTTTAGCAAACAGAGACAAGCAAAACTAACACATTCAGGAAGCCAAGAGAAATCACTCAGAACAAAAAGAAATGGGGAATCTGCGGCAGAATTCAATTTCCTGTGCATTATTATCGGCACATCCTTAAAATAAAACAAAATTGCGTTTAAGCGATTAGAACATCCCAAATTAAATTGCGCAAAATAAAATCGAAGCATGGGGGAATTAGGCTTTTAATTGAAAGATTTCCAAATAGTAATTTGGTAGTACAGAACTTGAGTATTGCTGAAAAAAAGACATTTTGTTGAAGCTTTTCATCTTGCACTCATCAGGACAATTGCAAGAATATCAATGTATTGGTATTCTTGTGATTGTCCTGACAAGTGCAAGGCAAAAAGCTGTGACGAGCTTTTAGCAATAAGAAAGATAATCAGACACTGCTCCATTTCCATGCTGAGAGGATGGAGTGACTATAAGTCTTTCAGTGGCTTGTCATTGAACATACCTTCACACCACTGTAATGAAGGTGATGCCAGGGTTCTTCTGCCTGTTTCTTCTGCAGGAACTCATAAGACTGAATACGACGCTGTCGAGCTTGCTCACTCTCAGGACGTGAGAAACGTACCTAAGGTCAGTGCAACAAAGACAGCTTTTGGTTACAAACATAACTTAAGTTCCATGTTGAATGAGTCATGCAATAAACAAACTTTTGGATGCCACAATAACATTGGGAAAACACAATTAATGTACAATATTGCACTTTGACTTCGTAATGCAAATAATTGATAAAACAAATTATAAATATAATTTGTATTTATACAGCACTATTGATAGGTTTTAAAAATGTTTTTATTGAAGTATTTCCATTTTACCAATTAATGTCTCACAGTCTGCAACCACCCTGATCAAATGAGGATTTTCTTCATGTTGCTCAGCTCCCCGTCACCCCAACTTAACCAGGATAGCATAGAGTATATTCTCTATGATTAGATAATGACGGGGTGTGCATCAGGATAAATAAAAGGATTAAATGAATAGTGCCAGAGCTCAACAGTTATATTTATTCATTCATGTGATGCAAGTGTTGCTGACAAGGGCAGCACTTACTGTACATCCCTAAACGCACTTGTGGTGGTGGTGGTGGTGAGCTGCCTTCTTGAAATGCAGCAGTCTCTGTGGTCTAGGTAGACCCTTGGTGTCATTCAGAAGGGAGTTCCAGATCTTGAGTCAGTGATAGTGATGGAATACTAACATTGTTCTAAGTATGGATGGAGTTTGCAGCTGGTGATGCCCATGTCCTTCTGGGTGGCAGTGTTTGTGGGTTTGCAATACACTGTTGAAGAAATACTAAAACATCCCAAGCCACATCACAGGAACATTATCAAACAAAATCTGACACTGAGCCACATAAAATGCTGGGGTGGGGGAAGAAAGAGGGAAAATAGGAAGAGGGAGAATTCCAAGTCTGAGGCACGTGAAAGCATGCCTGCCATGACAGAGAGATATCCTAAATAGAAGCCAAACCCAAGACCATGTGTGATTGTGCTCAAGGATACTTTATTACTTCAAGGGTTTTCCGTTTTATATACAAGTTCAGTAATCTCTCACATCATCTAGTTGTACGCTTGCAACAGGCTCTCATCTACCAGTATGGACACCTACTGTCGGCATCCTCTCCGTGGATGGATTTGTAGCATTTCAGCCTAAATGGGGCATGTCAATGGGTTATTTGATTATAAAAGGCTTCAGCTGAAACCTGACCCCACTAGATATAGGTATAGATAGTTCAAAGGAGTTGCTGGAGACTTGGGACATTTGTGAAGAATGAAATACCTGAACTGAATCCTTTCCCAGCCCAGGACACTGGCAGTAAACAAAACTATGGACTAAACATGAAACTTCCCATGCGACAAGAGAAAACAAACTTGCATTTCTAAAGTGCCTTCCACATCCTTGGGATTATCCAGAAGTGCTACAGTGAATAAAGTACTATTGAAGCGATTTGCAATATGGAGTGTGCACTGTCTTTAGCTCATTTTTTTAAAGAACGTTTGAAGCAACACTGCTTGAAAAAGTTAAAATAACCAAAGGATAATAAAAGGTTTAGACATTGCAACCAGGAAAACCAAACAAAACAGAAAATACTAGAGAAACTCAGCAGGTCTGACAGCATCTGTGGAGAGAGAGCAGAGCCAACATTGAGAGTCTGAATGACTCTACGTTCAGCTCTGCCGAGGTCAACCACAGTTGGCGACTGGCAGCAAAAATAGTGCAGAATTCTAAAGAAAGGGATGCTGAAGGTTTTTTTGCATTTGTAGTAGGGAATGGGTTAATGAACTTTGTAATGCTTGGAGATTGGTAAAAATAGTATTGTAAGATTTGTTCTGGACTTGTTTTCGTGTGTCCCAGATAAAGAGACTGCAGCTGTCCTTGCTGTTGTACACAAGTTTATGATAGTCCATTCAGAAATGTAGCTGACCTAGCTTGTATCTATGTTTGTGTCTTTAACATTGTGGACTTCTGCCTAACATAGTGAAGCTTGCATGCCACAATATATTCATATATATTCGTTATGTACTGCTTATGTGTCATGTACCAACATATTATATGCTATACAACTTATGAACATAAATTTGTTTTGCCAGCCTGTATGTTAGCTAAGGGCTAATTACACCACCGACAATTGCGTCCTTGAGATAACCACAAAGAGACGCCGAGGCAGCCATGTTCCCACAATGGAGGATAAGCCACAACCTGGGAACCTGCTGAGAATGAGAAGATGCGTATGTGACTGGAGGGGTATAAATATGTGCTCTTAAGTTGTGTTCGGAGAGAAGCCTGGGGAACCGCTGTTAAGTACCAGGTGAATCTCCCAAAAACATTTGAATAAACTTGCTTTACCGTCGAGTTTGAATAAACCCTACAGTACAGAGAGGCCCTTCAGCCCATCGCGTCTGCACCAACCACAATCCCACCTAGGCCCTACCCCCAACTGCTACATATTTTACCCACTAATCCTCTCTAACCTATGCATCTATGGTCAATTTAGCATAGCCAATCAACGTAACCCGCACATCTTTGGACTGTGGGAGGAAACTGGAGCATCCAGAGGAAACCCACGCAGACGAGGAGAATGTGCAAACTCCACACAGATAGTGACCCAAGCCAGGAATCGAACCCAGGTCCCTGGAGCTGTGAAGCAGCAGTGCTAACCACTGTGCTGCCGTGACTCACAACTGGCCTCAGGGGTATCTTTTACCTACAACAATTGGTGCCAAAACCTGGGATCTGTTTACGGGTCCGGTTGAATGGCCACAACTGGAGCTCCGGAATAGATCACTGAACTTAAGGGAGTGAATCAAAGTACAGTAGGTGCTCATCTGTGATGAAAGAGCGTGAGAGTGTGTGAGAGGTCTGAACTGAACATGTATGGACAAAGAGGCATCTGTCTTTACACCCAGCCTTAGACCGGTTGTTAAGAGGGGTAGCTCCCCCCACGCGAAGGTCAGGATTTTGAAATGGGTGAGAAGGCTGGAGAAAGATGCCTGGGGTGTGATGTTCAGATGTGAGTAAGAAAGAATCTGTTGGAGTAGAAGGAAAAGCCGACTTGGTAGTATGAGCTTAAGGGTGTAGGCTCGCGAGTGTAAGCGGTGGTATGGAGGGCACTGATCATCCCTGACAGGTATCACCGGATCTGATAAGAGTGACCTAGGAGTGGGAGAGTGAGAAAGGAGAATAGAGGACTCCAGGTGATGAGTATAAACTTATCGGTGTTATGGCAGGACAAGAACAGTGGGGACGCCCAGGATCCCTGATAATCGAATATATGATGGAGAGGGACAAATTCATTAAACAGATGAGGAAAGGGGGGTGGGATCCATCTCACCTGCTAGACCAACAATGGAAATGGTTGGAAAAAAAACTCAAAAAATTGGAGTTCTCTTAGTTCACCAATTGACCAGATTAATTCAACAGGTAAAAAAAATGGGCTGATGACAAAGAGAGAATTAAAACATCGGAATCACAGATTAGAGAGTTAGAAAGAGAAACCAGACAAAGAAGATAGGAGTATTGTTCATACATCAGTTAGCTGGACTAATTAAGCAAGTAGTCACCTGCACTAAGAAGTGAAGATTAAAAAAAGATTAGGGAATTAGAATTCAGAGTAAGGGAACTGGAGAAACAAAACCAAGTGTTAGAAGACTACTGTTGGGGGACATTACCTCCCTACCCCAGCAGTATGACTGTGAAACTCACAGCGCCTTGGGGGCGACTTTGATACTGAGGAGGTGGTCTGCGACCTTGCTCCGGTATTGAGGGGAGGAACAGTAAATAATCCCACTGACTGATTTAAAACCTTCACACCAGGGAAAAGACATCAGATCCTAGCGTCACTGGGAAAACTCCAGCCCTGGAATGCAAATACCAAATTTTGGTATCATCATCGTCCCACAAGATATAGCTAACACGTTCTGGTCCATCCCCTTGAACTTTAACTCATAGGATAAATTTGTCTTCACAGTAGGCAATAAGCAGTACACATGGACTAGACTCCCACAGGGATTCCATAATAGCCTGGTCATATTTCGCTAAGCAATGAGCAATTTCTAGAATAATTGGAACTCCCGAAAGGGAACACAATCTTAAAGTGTGCAGACAATATTTTGATACCCTCTGAAACTAAAGCAGACCATCAGACAGCATTATACTCGATCTTGAAGCACTTAGAAGATCAAGGGTTAAAGGCAAATGCAAAAAAGGTCCAAATAGGAAAGACACAGGTGTTATATCTGGGACATTTAATATCCCAAGAGACCAAGGAGATGCTCATGGACAGGAAAGCCTCCATACAGCAAATGCCTAGGCTGGTGACTGTCCGAGGAGTAAGGAAGGTTTTAGGATTATTTAATTATAGCTGCAACTTTATGCCAGAATTTGCTAAATTGGCTGAGCCAATGAGAAGGGCGAAGTGGGAGGCAGTGCTCCTCCGCCCCAGCATCACCATTGTATGAGACATGAGAGAGAACGCCGCCGAAGGAAGGTTAGGTGAAGGAAGATCACATACATGTGGGAATGTAGATGAGGGAGCAGAGGAAAGTAGAATAAAGGAGGTGCCCCTGGAGGAGACCCTGTTTGTGGATGGATCACAGAAGTATATAGGTGGGTCACCATGAAGGGGATAGACTTACAAGTGGTCCGAGCAGGAAGTACATAAGAACATAACATAAGAACATAAGAAATAGTAGCAGGAGTAGGCCATCCAGCCCTTCGAGCCTGCCCCGCCATTCAATAAGATCATGGCTGATCTGTCGTGGCTCAGTTCCACATTCCCGCCCTCTCCCCATAACCCTTAATCCCCTCGCTTATCAAAAACCCATCAACCCGCGTCTTAAAAATATTTAGCGAGGCAGCCTCCACCACCTCAACGGGCAGGGAATTCCAGAGATTCACCACCCTTTGAGTGAAGAAGTTCCTCCTCAACTCCGTTCTAAACTGCCCCCCCTTTATCTTGAGGCTGTGCCCCCTAGTCCTACTATCCTTTCTGAGCAGGAAGAGCCTCTCCACCTCTATCCTATCCATCCCATTCATCATCTTATATGTCTCAATGAGATCTCCCCTCATTCTTCTAAACTCTTAACGAGTACAAGCCTAGTTTATTCAGCCTCTCCTCATAGTTCAACCCCCTCAACTCCGGTATCAGCCTAGTAAACCTCCTCTGCACTCCCTCCAAGGCCAAAATATCCTTGCGTAAGTGCGGCGACCAAAACTGCACACAGTACTCCAGCTGCGGCCTCACCAATGCCCTACACAGCTGCAGCAAGACCTCCCTACTTTTATATTCAATCCCCCTCGCTATGAAGGCCAGCATCCCATTAGCCTTCCTGACCACCTGCTGCACCTGCAGGCTGGGTTTTTGCGACTCATGCACAAGGACCCCGAGGTCCCTCTGCACCGTCGCCTGCTCCAGTTTTTCGCCCCGTAAGTAATAGTCCTTCCTGCCATTATTCCTACCAAAGTGGACCACCTCGCACTTGCCAACATTAAATTCCATTTGCCAGTTCCTGGCCCATTCGCCCAGTCTATCTAGATCCTTCTGCAGACTCTCCACACCCTCCGCGCAATTTGCCGTTCCACCAATCTTGGTGTCATCAGCAAATTTCGACACCATACACTCGGTTCCCTCCTCCAGATCATCTATATAAATGGTAAATAGCTGAGGCCCCAGCACCGACCCCTGGGGCACTCCACTAGTCACCAACCACCAATCCGAATAGCACCCACAAGTGGCAGAACTCGTAGCCCTGACACAGGCTTTTACTGAGGTACGGGGAGAACATTTACACCGATAGCGGATATGTATTTGGAATTGTGCATGACTATATGGGGGAGAAGGGGATTTGTCACAGCAGGAAGCACCAGAATCAAACATGGCCAGATTTATTAGAGGTCAGTGAACTCCCATTGTAAAGGGTTAAAAAGAAACAAGCAGGCTGACTCTATGGTACAGAGAGAGGGCATAATTGTGCAATCGAGAGCCTCATGTGGTGCAATAGGGTATAGCCAATCAAAGTGAATTGCTTTGAGTTTAATAAGTTATGTAGGGATCGGACAGAGATTTGAGCTCTGCCACGTGGAGGCATTACATTACATCTGAAAGGTTGCAAGGAGAGTTAAACATTTAGGCACACGGTAGATTTGATTTTGTACTTGCCTGTGTTGGTTACAAAGACAGAGCTGTAGAAATAATTAATCATGTAGATTGCTGCACATTAGAATGCTTTCAGTATTTCTTCACGTATCTGTGCTCCAAGTGATAAGATCCAGTTGTGTGCTCGTGAAATGTTTTGTTTCACTATGCCAAAATTATAAGAATGTGCAAGGATCTTAATTTAGTTAAAGGTGATAAAAATAAATCTTATTTTGGATTTTCTGGATCACGCTTTTGTTAAATTTAAAAATGTATTCTTGATAGGAATAATTCTTTCATTGTCAATTCTAAGTGTTTGACGAGTCCATCTGAGTGAACTTACTCATAAGAACATAAGAAGTAGGAGCAGGAATAGGCCATCTAGCCCTTCGAGCCTGCCCAGCCATTCAATAAGATCATGGCTGAACTGAAGTGGCTCAGTTCCAATTTCTCGCTCTCTCCCCATAACCCTTAATTCCCTTGTCTGCCAAAAACCTATCTACCCGTGTCTTAAATATATTTAGCAAGGTAACCTCCACCACTTCAATGGGCAGAGAATTCCAGAGATTCACCACCCTTTGAGGGAAGATGTTCCTCCTCAACTCTGTTCTAAACTGCACCCCCCCCCCCCACTTATCTTGAGGCTGTGCCCTCTAGTCCTGCTGTCCTTTCCAAGCGGGAAGAATCTCTCTACCTCTACCCTATCCATCCCTTTCATTATCTTATATGTCTCTATAAGATCTCCCCTCATACTTCTAAACTCCGAGTACAGACCCAGTCTATTCAGTCTCTCTTCATAGTCCAACTCCCTCATCTCCGGTATCAGCCTAGTGAACCTCCTCTGCACTCCCTCCAAGGCCAAAACATTCTTGCGCAAGTGCAGCGACCAAAACTGCACAGTACTCCAGTTGCGGCCTCACCAATGCCCTGTACAGTTGCAGCAAGATCTCCCTACTTTTATATTCTATCCCCCTCGCTATAAAGGCCAGCATCCCATTCGCCTTCTTGATCACCTGATGCACCTGCAGACTGGGTTTTTGCGACTCATGCACAAGGACCCCCAGGTCCCTTTGCACCGTAGCATGCTGCAGCTTTTCACCCTTTAAATAGTAATCCCTCCTACTATTATTTCTGCCAAAGTGGATAACCTCACACTTGCTAACATTATACTCCATCTGCCAGGTCCTCGCCCACTCGCTCAGCCTATCCAGATCCCTCTGCAGACTTTCCACACCCTCCGCACAATTTGCTTTTCCACTCATCTTTGTGTCATCAGCAAATTTCATCACCCTACACTCAGCCCCCTCCTCCAGATCATCTATATAAATGGTAAATAGCTGAGGCCCCAGCACCGATCCCTGCGGCACCCCATTAGTTACCAACCGCCAATCAAAATAGCACCCATTGATACCAACTCTCTGCCTCCTATTAGACAACCAATCCTCTATCCACGCTAACACCATACCCCCAACTCCATGCCCCCTAACCTTCTGAAGCAACCTTTTGTGCGGCACCTTATCAAACGCCTTTTGAAAAATCGAGAAACACCACATCCACCGGTTCCCCTCTGTCTACTGCACTAGTCACATCCTCATAGAATTCCAATAAATTCGTCAAACACGACTTCCCCTTAACGAATCCGTGCTGCGTCTGCTCTATCACACAGTTCTTTTCTAGGTGCCTTGTTATTTCTTCTTTGATGACGGATTCAAGCATTTTTCCAACAACAGACGTTAAACTAACCAACCTATAATTCCCTGCCTTTTGCCCGCTACCTTTTTTAAACAGCGGCATAACATTAGCCGTTTTCCAATCTTCCGGCACTTCCCCGGAATCCAGCGAAGTTTGGTAAATAATCACTAAGGCATCTACTACCACCTCTGCCATTTCCTTCAGAACCCTGGGATGCATTCCATCCAGTCCTGGGGACTTGTCCACCATCAGTCCTGCCAGTCGATCAAGCACTACCTCTCTAGTGACAGTAATCGCATTCAGGCCCTCAACTCCTACCATCCTTCTATCTTTAATATCCGGCAAACTATTCGCGTCCTCCTCCGTGAAGACCGAGGCAAAAAACTTATTTAAGGCCTCAGCCATTTCCTCATCTCCCACCACTAAATCCCCCCTCTCATCCGCTAAGGGTCCAACATTCACTCTAGCCAGCCTCCTCCTCTTTATATATTTGTAAAAACTCTTACTGTCCTTTTTTATATTTAGTGCTAGTTTAGCTTCATAGTCTATCCTTCCTTTCTTTATCAACTTCTTAGTCATTCTTTGTTGATTTTTAAACCTCTCCCAATAATCTATTCGCCCACTACTTTTAGCCACTCTAAAAGTATCAGCTTTTAATTTAGTACTCTCCTTTATTTCCTTTGATAACCAAGGCTGATTATCCCTTCTCCTACGTTCCTTCTTTACCACTGGAATATATTTCTGCTGAGCACCGAAAAAGATCTCCTTAAAGATCCTCCACTGTTCCTCAGCAGTCCTACTGACCAATCTGCGCCCCCAATCTACATTTGCCAATTCCTCTCTCATCCTATCGTACTCCCCTCTGTTCAAAGAGAGGACACAGGTCCAGGACCCTACTTTCTCATCCTCCATCTGCATCAAAAACTCAACCACACAATGATCACTCATCCCAACAGGATCCCTCACAACAAGTTCCCTAATTCTTCCAGCCTCGTTACACAACACCAGATCTAAGATAGCTCGCTCCCTCGTTGGTTCCCCTGCCCTTCTGCTGAAACAAGCAGAGAATTAACCCATTCTGTCCCAGATAGGATGGATCTTAGTGTTATAAGAGTTGCAATAATTTTAGGACGTAAAGTAAAAAAAACTAATAAAAGAGTTACATAAGGTAGAACAGGATTGAGTGTTTAAAACGTGTGCAAGTTGTGAATCAACCACAAACCTGGAGTAGAACTGATCACAAAGCACACCCTGTTGTAATCTCAGTTTTTGTATTTCAGTGTGTTTGTGTGGTCTGGTCACTTGTCTTTTTGTGGAGCATTTATTGCGGGCATTAAATGTAATGCTTTACATTTCAGTTTAACTTCAAAGGGGTTGAGGAAGTGTTAAACCTGTTAATCTATAAGATTTCTTGAATTTACTTCTGTTTTGAATTTAATCACAGTTTGGAAGAAAGACGAATGGGATGCATGTTGGAAGCTTCCATGTGTGTCTGTGTGTGTTTAACAAAGTGGTCGCGTGGATATTTCCTTGTTATTTGCTTTAATGTTCTTCCCCTAATTGTGATTTTACAATAGTGGGCTTGATACAGAGTTTAAATAAAAATTGGAAAGTAAATTGAAGTTTAAGAAATTAGGTAGACCTTGGAGGGGACCATGCGCTCTTTCCTTTGTCCTGAAGTAGAAATTACGTGAGAGTTAATTGAGAAGTTAAGAGAAGAGAATAAGTAATTTTGTGGAAGGGTAGAAAAGTAGGAACAAAAGAATGATTTTGTAATAATAATAATGATGAAATAGTAAATATACTGTCTATGAGTCAGTTTAAAGTATATCAAGTTAGTGAAGTCCGCAGCATATCATGAGTTACAAAATGTCTGACAATTATGTACTGTCATTGGAATTTCATGTGCCATCTATTGTTCAAGGTTTGCCTTGAACTGCAAAACTTAACTCAGTTTAAAAACAGAAACAACTTAAATTAAAAGGGTTTGGATATCACGGTTTTGATATGTAAAGTGGTATGATACAACTGTCAAATTATTATTTTTATTATACAGCATCGCACTGCCGATTCGATCAAATCCCGAAAAGCTTTAACTGATTTCATTAACATAACAGGAAGTGAAATCGGATTACTTAAGAGAGAGAGAGATAGAGAAAAAGTTGGAGACTGACTATGCATCCAGACTTAAAAATCTTGCAGCATTTGGCTGAACACAACAGATAGCTCATTACAACTTTTCGGTTATCTGTGTTTTTAAAGAGCTGGGTACAAACTGTGTCTGGCTGCATAAACAACTGGCATCTGTGACCATGAAACACTGCTGTTTAGCTCATGAGAAAATCTCTTATAGAAGGATCATTTCTGTTTAAACATCACACTTTCAAATGTGGTCAAACAAATAATCAAATTAGATATGATGTAAGAGTATTTCATATAAAGATTGGAGCTGTATGGCATGTGATTTTAATGGGGAAAGCGATGTTTTTTGATGGGGGCGGGGGGAGGCAGACGTAGGCCCTCTATGAGATAGAATTAGACAATATATTTTAGAGTTAAGCGCCCAACTGAAGGGTATGCAAAAGACTGTAGGGAAAACCAATTAACCAGTGATGAGTTAATTGAACTAAACAGACCCGAGGCACCCCTGGTGGGCAACAAGGTTATGGTAAAGACATTACCCGGAAAACCCGGGTTTGCCCCCAAACGGATTGGCCCATACGAGGTTACCATCAGTGGTGACATCTGTGCCTGCATAGATATGCAAGGCAGAAGTGTCTGGAAACACTGGACTCAATTGAAAGAGTATGCCAGCCCCAATTGAAAATATGTAATGTGTTCAATTCACAGAGACAGCCAACCTCCAAACAAGCTGATTGGGCTCGTGGGAAGTTGTGTGCAAACGATCAGGTTCGTGCAAAGTTGCGCGTGAGCGTGGGCAACCAGGTTCACGAGAGGTTGCACGCAGACCTTTGGACCATTGTATAACGGTTGCGCGGGTTATAACTAAGTAATACAATGATTCTCCTGCTGTTTCTCACGACCTTGGCCTTGTTATCAGCTTAGCTACAAAAGATCAGACTCTCCACCCCACTTTGTTGTGTAAAATCAACAGAGGTTCTATTTGCCTGGTAAGAAATGGTTCCATACCTGTTGGTCACAGCTACTAAATTCAGCAGATTAAGATTACTAGTAGCACCTGGACTCGGGTACAACAGGTCATAATCAGTGCCCCACAACCAATGTCTCGGTTAGTCTCTCCTCTGCTTATGTGAGCAGCATGACTGCCTACAATGGCACCTATTTTGTCTGCTGAAACAATGCCTATCCTTGGCTTCTGTGGGATTGGTTGGGGTCATGTTATCTAGCATATGTGGTACCCTATATTCACCATTGTGCCGACTTACGGAACCACCCCAAGACACACTTGCTCAAGACCAAGCAAGCCATTAGTGGAACAGAGCAATTCCTCATGCTAGCATACCCATTCTATGGGACAGCAAAGGCAGCGCAGGAACTTATACTTATGGCCTCGACCCTAGAGAGAATTGCAAATGAGACTAAAGATGGGTTCGAGGAGGTAAGCACGGCCATCTCAGATATCAGTAGAGACTGTAGCTCTCTCGACTGTTGCCTTATAGAACCAATTGGCTTTCGATGATATGCTAGCCTCCCAAGGAGGAACATGCGCTATAATTGGCTCCAAACGTTGTATGTGTATTCCAGATGCTTTGGAGAATATAACTAGCTTGGCGGATCATATCAAACAAGTAGCCAAGACAATACAAGATAAAGGGAACCAATATCATGATTATAACTCTCTGGGCTGGCTGGGGCAATGGTTTGGGTTGTGGAGTTCCTACCTGATGCATGGATTAATTGTACTAATTGTACTTATTATTGCTTGCTGTGTTTGTAGACATTATTGAACACCTGTTGTAAAACAGTAACAGCCTGAGTCATACCGGGCACAAGTGTGCAGGCCGAGGGGGCAGACCTCCAGACAAAGGAGTTAGGCCAGTAACAACTGGTTCTAAATTCGTCATGGGGCCATGCCTGAATGTCCCATGACCAACAGCAGGGAGTGCAGTAGGGAATGGGTTAATGAACCTTGTAATACTTGGAGATTGATAAAAAAAGTATTGTAAGATTTGTTTTCAACTTGTTTTTGTGCATCCCAGACAAAGAGACTGCAGCTGTCCTTGTTGTTGTACATAAGTTTATGATAGTCCGTTCAGAAATGTAGCTGACCTAGCTTGTATCTAGGTTTATGTCTTTAATATTGTGGACTTCTGCCTAACATAGTGAAACTTGCATTCATTATGTACTGCTTATATGTCATGTACCAACATAGTATATGCTATACAACTTATGAACATAAATTTGTTTTGCCAGCCTGTATGTTAGCTAAGGGCTAATCACACCACCGACAATTGCGCCCTTGAGATAACCATAAAGAGACGCCGAGGCAGCCACGTTCCCACAACGGAGGATAAGCCACAGCCTGGGAACCTGCTGAGAATGAGAAGACGCGTATGTGACTGGGGGTGTATAAACATGAGCTCTTAAGTTGTGTTCGGAGAGAAGCCTGGGGAACCGCTGTTAGGTACCAGATGTATCTCGCAAAAGCTTTTGAATAAACTTGCTATACTTTGACTCACAACTGGTCTCAGAGGTATCTTTTACCTATGACATGTTCAAGCAAGTGTATGCCAGTGATGAACGGTCTCACTTACAGTGATCTGCTTGACATCATCTTCTGCCTCATCCTGAGAAGAGTCACCAGCTGCAGAAGAATAACAACATGACACATCAACAAGGATTTATTTTGGCAGAGACAGGCATCAGTTTCTGGTCATCAGCCTCCAGTTGCCTGTTCTCTCAGTAAAGACTTACTATTAAACAGAATATACGTCACAAACAGGCCATTCAGCCCAACACTATTTTGATTCTCTCAGAATGTGGGTGTCATTGGATAGGTCAGCATTGTTGTCCATCCCTACTTACCCCCTGAGAAGGTGGTGGTGAGCTACATTCTTGAACCACTGCAGTCCGTGTGCTGTAGGTACACCCACGGTGCTGTAAGACAGGGTGTTCCAGGATTTTGACCCAGTAACAGTAAGGGATGGTAATACAGTCAGGGTGGTGTGTACCTAGGAGGGAAATTTGCAAGTGGTGGTGTTCCCCTGCATATGCTGCCCTTATCTTTCTCAGTGGTATTGGAAGGTGCTTGTGAGTTGCTGCAGTGCATCTTGTAGTTGGTAAACATTGCTACTGGGCTTAGAAGGGGAAAGTGACATTAACACATGATCTCCCTTGACATGGTACTGCTACCTCTCAGAGCCAGGGGCCTGGACTCGATTCCCGGCTTGGGTCACCATCTGTATAGAGCCTTCACGTTCTCCTATGGCTGTGTGGGTTTCCTCCAGGTGATCAGGTTTCCTTTCACAGTCCAAAGTTATGTGGATTAGCTATGCCAAATGGTCCCTTAGTGTTAAGAAGACTAGCTAGTGTAAATGCATGGGGTAATGGGGATAGGGCCTAGGTGGGATTGTGGTCAGTGCAGCCTTGATGGACCAAATTGCCTACTTCTGCACTGTAGGATTCAATGAACATAAGACCATGAGAAATAGGAGCAGGAGTCGGCCATCTAGCCCTTCGAGCCTGCCCCGCCATTCAATAAGATCACGGCTGATCTGAAGTGGATCAGTTCCACTTTCCCGCTTTCTCCCCATAATCCTTAATTCCCTTGTCTATCAAAAACCTAAATATATTTAGCAATGTAGCCTCCACCACTTCAACGGGCAGAGAATTCCAGAGATTCACCACCCTTTGAGTGAAGAAGTTCCTCCTCACTGCCCTCTGCGTCCCACCACTTATCTTGAGGCTGTGCCCTCTAGTCCTGCTATCCTTTCTAAGCAGGAAGAATCTCTCTACCTCTATCCTATCCATCCCTTTCATTATCTTATACATCTCTATAAGATCCCCCCTCATCCTTCTAAACTCCAATGAGTACAGACTCAGTCTATTTAGTCTCTCTTCATAGTCCAACTCCCTCATCTCCGGTATCAGCTTAGCGAACCTCCTCTGCACTCCCTCCAAGGCCAATATATCCTTGCGTAAGTGCGGCGACCAAAACTGCACACAGTACTCCAGCTGCGGCCTCACCAGTGCCCTGTACAGTTGCAGCAAGACCTCCCTACTTTTATATTCTATCCCCCTTGCTATAAAGGCCAGCATCCCATTCGCCTTCTTGATCACCTGATGCACCCGCAGACTAGGTTTTTGCAACTCATGCACAAGGACCCCCAGGTCCCTCTGCACCGTAGCATGCTGCAGCTTTTTGCCCTTTAAATAGTAATCCCTCCTACTATTATTTCTGCCAAAGTGGATAACCTCACACTTGCCAACATTATACTCCATCTGCCAGGTCCTTGCCCACTCACTGAGCCTATCCAGATCCCTCTGCAGACTTTCCACACCTTCCACACAATTTGCTTTACCACTCATCTTCATGTCATCAGCAAATTTCGTCACCCTTCACTCAGCCCCCTCCTCCAGATCATCTATATAAACGGTAAATAGCTGAGGCCCCAGCACCGATCCCTGTGGCACTCCACTAGTCACAAACCGCCAATCAGAATAGCACCCATTGATGCCAATTCTGCTTCCTATTAGACAACCAATCCCCTATCCACGCTAACACCTTACCCCAACTCTGTGCCCCCTAATCTTCTGTAGCAACCTTTTATGAGGCACCTTATCAAACGCCTTTTGAAAATCTAAAAACACCACATCCACCGGTTCCCCTGTCTACCGCACTAGTCACATCCTCATAGAAATCCAATAAATTCTTCAAACACAACTTCCCCTTAATGAATCCGTGCTGCATCTGCTCTATCAAACCATTCTTTTCTAGGTGCCTCGCTATTTCTTCTTTGATGACGGATATGACATTCAGTGCCATTACCATCTCTGAATTTCCCACTATCAACATCCTGGGGGAGGCGTGGGATCAGTGGTGGAGGGAGTGTTGAAGGTGATGAATGGGGCGGGTGCCAATCAAGTGGGCTGCTTTATTCTGGATAGTGTCAAGCTTTTTGAGTGTTGCTAGAGCTGCACTCATCCAGGCAAGTGGTGAGTATTCCATTATACTCCTGACATGTACCATGCAGATGGTGGATAAGTTCTGGATAGGCAGGAGGCTAGTTACTCTCTGCATAATTCCCAGTATCTGACCTGCTTCTGTAGCCAGTGTTTACATTGCTGGTTGAGTTTCTGGTCAATGGCAACACCTCAGGATGTTGATAGTGGTGGATAGTGCTAATGCCATTGAATGTCAATGGAGACCATGTGGTATGAATGTTAGATCACCCCCTTTATCAGCACAAGCCTGAATGTTGTCCAAGTCTTGCTGCATATGGACACGGACTGCTTTAGTACCTGAGTCACCACAAATCATAGAATCCTACAGGAGGCCATTTGGCCCATCAAGTCTGCATTGACCACAATCCCACCCAGGACCGATCCCCATAATTCCATGCATTTACCCTAGCTAGCCCCCCTGAATTTAGTATGGCCAATCTACCTAACCTGCACATCTTTGGAGTGTGGAAGAAAAGCAGAGCACCTGGAGGAAACCCACACAGACACGGGGAGAACGTGCAAGCTCCACACAGACAGTGGCCCAAGTCAGGAATCTAACGTGGGTCCCTGACGCTGAGACAGCACTGCTAACCACTGAGCCATCATGGTGCCCCACGGCTGAACATTGTGTGCAGTCATCCATAAACATCCCATTCTCACCCTAAGGTGGAGGGAAGGTCATTAAGATGGTTGGGCCTAGGACACTACCTGAAGAACTTCTGCAGTGCTGTCCTGGGACTGAGATGATTGCCCTCCAGCAACCACAACAATTTTCACCTCACTATCAGCATATTCTTTTCGGCTTTTCACCCTGATGTGTTCATCTAGCTTCCTCTTAAAATCATCTATGCTATCGGCCTCAGCCACTCCCTGTGGTAGCGAGTTCCACATTCTCTGAATTTCTTATTGGGTTTATTAGTGACTATTACATTTATGACCTGCGTTTTTGGAATCAAAAAGTGGAAACATTTCTACCTTCACCCCATTTAACCCCTTCATGACATCTAGAACTTCATTCTTCTCAGGAAGAGAGTTCCAGCCTGTTCAGTTTTTCCTGATAAATTATAACCTTAGTGTTGGTACTATTTTTATAAAATCTTCCCAAGTTAATCTTACTGGGTAGGGAACTAACGGCTCACTTCATGTGTTCAGGAAGTTCTGCAAAGTAGTTTTGTACTCGACATTTAGACTGGCTGATGCTTGGAACACTGTATACTCTCAACTGCTGCTAAAGTTCTTTTTAAGCCCCTTGAAAGGTTGCTTCAATGAAGCAACTGCCGGTCGAGTCTGACCCAACCCCCTACCTTCATTTGCAGCCTCTCTTTCCCTGTGTTTTGCATCCGCTTTATCCAGGTAGGAAAAACTCGGTCGTAGTTGTAGTATTCCATGCAATGGAGTGACGTGGAGCTCCCCTGTCACACAATATTGGAAGAGAAAAAGTTTATAAACATCACCCACAAACTGGCTGACTGTCTGGGAAGTTAATTCTCTGCAAGTACTCAGTCTGTTCTCAGTAACTCTGACTACAAGCTGACATTTCAGGCTAGGGCAATGCTGGCGAATCCACACCTGTATGTGAATTGTGCAATGTCTCTCTTGTTTTGTATCAGATTTCCTTCTGGAAAGGCTATTTGTTGCTGCTCTTTACTCAGCTGTTTTCACCATTTCCCCAAGAACTGCAGTTCTTTCGTTACTTCTCACAGTGCTTAAATAAATTTCAATAATGCTGTGTCTGAGGACACCCCATTACAGCTAATGAAGTACTTTTACAAGTGTAGTTACTGTTGTAATGTAGGAAACACAACAACCAATTTACTCTCAGTAAGTTCACACAAACAGCAACGTGACAATGACCAGATAATCAGAGTTAGTGACGTTGGTTGAGGGATAAATATTGTCCAGAGTACTGGAAGAACTCCCCTGTTCTTCTTTAAAATAGTGTCATGGGATCTGTTATGTCCACCTGAGAGAGTAGGTAACATTCAATGCCTCATCCAGAAGAAAGCAGATCCAACAACGTAAGACTCCCTCAAATACTGGCACCCTGATACTTAAGCACTTCCTCAAAACTCCACTGGGAGTGTAACACTCAAATCCCTTGAATGGAATCCACAATATTCTGACTCAAGAGATTAGAATTTTGTTTTCCTTCAATAGGTGATTGCATCAAGCTATCAGTTGCTATGTGTGTGTCATTTTAAATAAATTAACAATGGCATGAAGCAAAATACTATCAGAGGAAACAAATCCCATTCACTTTTTTTTAACCTATTCAATCTTCTTCTCTGCCATCCTTTGTTGAAGGCTGACCCCTTGCTGGGGCACAGGTCACTCTGCGACACAGTACCCCTGTTTAAATCCCACCATGGATGTTTGTGGTTTGGATTTCAGTTCAAAACCTGGGAATAAAACATGGGCACTCGCAAAAATTATTATGGCTATCATGACGGTTCAAGAATGTTCCACTGGGAAGAACATCTGCTTTCCTTATCCTTTCTGGATGTGCAGCTACATAAAACCATGGTTAGGCTGCATTTGGAGTACTGTGTGCAGTTCTGGTCACCACATCAGAAGGACGTGGAAGCTTTGGAGAGTGCAAAGGTGGTTCACCAGGATGTTGCCTGGTCTCAAGAGTGTGAACAGAGATTGAATAAACTAGGATGGTTTCCACCAGAAAGACAGATGCTGAGGGGAGATCTGATACAGCGTGGCGACTATGGGATCATCACAGTGACTTCATTGCAGGTTAATGTAAGCCTATTTGTGACAATAATAAATCAACTTTTGTAAAAATATCGTGCTGCACCTAAAGAGAACTGGGACTGAGTTCACTGTGGGACAATTTCCTAGTGCTATTGGGAAGATTTAAAATAACTGCAGGTATTCTGTTGGCACAGCTGAGTACCTGTAAGAGTCTATGGAAGATGAAGTTTGAGTGCACAAAGTGATCCAGGACAGAAGAATACCAAAAGGAGGTTGAAACCCTGGAGTTGGAATGACATTCAAGGTAAAGTGTCATTTGGGAGAAAATTCCAAGGCATGTTCTTTGAGGGCAAAGATTGGAAACCTTTGCATGGAAGACAAAGTTCCAGTGGGCTCTCAGTGTGACAAATATCTGGGGGAAATTGATGAGAAATCCACAGAAGCTGTTTGTGTGGCACCTGGCACTTGGTTTCAGGGTGTGGGGTGTCTGACCACGTTTTGTCTATAGATTTAACATAGATAATAGGAAGAGTAGGTAATTTGGCCCTTTGAGTCTGCTCCGCCATTCATTATAGTACACAAAACAAATGGAGCAGTGGCAACATGGATACAGAATTGGCTGAGTGCGAGTGCATTGATTTAATGGACGTTTTTCAGGCTACATTTGTTTTGGAGTTCTCCAGGTATCAGTGCTGAGACCTTTGCTCTTCCAATCACCTACACCTTGGTGTGCAAGATACAATTTCAAATTTTACAGGTGACACAAACTTGGAAAAATTGTGAACTGCAAGAAGAATAGTGCAGAACTTCAAGAGAACATGGACAAGTTGTGGAATTGGCTGACAGGTGGCAGATGAAACTCAATATAGAGAAGTGTGAGGTGATTCTTTTTGGCAGGATGAACATGAAGAGACAATATAAAATATTCTTAAAGGTGTGCTGGAGCAGAAGGACCTGTATGTGCAAATGTGCATAAGTCATTGAAGGTGACGGGCAGATTAAGAAAGCTGTTAATAAAACACACAATACCTTACGAGTTTGCAAATAGGGGCATAGGGCACAAGAGCAAGGTGGTAACGTTGCACTTGCTTAGAATGCTAGCCCAGCCACAACAAAGCATTGCATTCCAGTCTAGGTGCCACATTTTTGAAAAGATGTGAAGGAATTGGAGAGAGTGTAGAAAAGATTCGTGCTAATGATTGCAGGATGAGAACTTCAGTTACTTAGATAAGAGAAGTCAGTACTGTTTTCCTTGGAGAATAGGCTCAGCGGAGGCTTGGTAGAGATATTTAAAATCACGAGAGATCTGGAAAGAGTAAATAAGGAGAAAATTGATCCCACTTGTGAAAGGGCAAGAACAAGAGGGAACAGATATAAAGTAACTGGAAAAAGAAACAAAGTGACACAAGGAGAAACTTTTTCTTGCAACAAGCAGTTAAGATCTGGAATGCAATGCCAAAAGCGTGCTGCAGGCAAATTCAACCACAAGTATTCAGAAGGAAATTAGACAGTTACCTAAAAAGAAAGAAAGTAGAGGGTTATGGGAAGAAGGTGGGATAATGGTACAAAGTAAATTGTTCATTCAGCATGTGGGCAGCCACGTGGCCTCCTTCGGGGCTATAACATTTCTGTAATTCTGTGAAAATCCTGGTCAGTTAGCTACGTCCACATCCTGAAAATGAATTTAAGTTCATTTCATCCACAGCCCATAAGCACTTGGCACTGTGAATGCTTCTTGATTTACTCAATGGACCCGAATCACCCAGAGGCAAAAAACATCCAACAAGCAGATACAGATCTGCCTGTTCACCAGATCTTGAATACAATTCCCTCTGGAAAAGTAACTGCAGCCACAAGGTTGTCCCTTCCCCCCACAGTCATGATAAATCTGTTCTCTTCTTTAAAACCAGTTACATCTCATGTCCTGCAGAAGTTGGGCTCAACTCCCTCACCTTTCCTGTAGACTGCAGCTGCATAGCGAGAGGTGTTGACAGCAGACTGGATGGATGAGAAGATTTGTTTGTCCATGAGTTTCCTGGAGATGGGGAGAGGAGAAAGCTGCAGAGATTAAAATGCTCATCAGTCTGAGGATAAACTAACAATGGTAGCAGTTAGATCACAAACTAAAAGAGGAGGAGGATTCTTAACTAGGGTTTGATGCAAGGTGTAACATAATAATGCTGCTGGGGTGGACTTCATTTCCCTATAGGCAAACTGTCCCTATCTTGATGTTACTTACGTTGCATAGGTACTGCCAGAGTCATCAGTACAGGAGCCATCAACATTGAGAGCAATCTGTTCTCCTTTGCTGCGGCAGTAGTTGGGGCTCACTGTGTCTATTGCCATTTCCACCTCAACCTGTCCAGAAAAGCAAGTCAGAATCAGTAAGATCACAGCCCGGCCACAAAAGAGATGTCCGTGTTGGGGGAGTGGGGCTGGTGTATATGTGTGTATGAAGGGAGCACATGAAACATAGCCTTTGTAATAGTAAGTGAATGTACACTACAGAAACAGGCCACTTGGCCCAACAGGTCCACATTAGCATTTATGCTACTCTTCTTAATATTGTTTCATCAACATATCTTTTTATTCCTTTCTCCTTGATGTACTCTATTGGCATTTGCCCTTTTAACGGCCTGGGCCTTAATTTCTGGAATTTGTCCCCTGAACATTTCCACCCCCTCCGACATCCTTAAAATCCACCTCCTTGATGAAGGTTTTATTCAACTGTCCTACCCCTTTGTGTGGTTTGGTGTCAGATTTTGTTTCATAGTATTCCAGTGCACCATATTTTACTGGGCTAAAAACACTATATAAAAATCATTGTTATTTATCTACCACCCCTGTAATATATCTATACTATCCATCTCAACTACTCCTTGCTGTAAGTTCGACTCTTTCTGAGAAGAGTTTCTCCTGAATACCCAATTGGATTTATCAGTGCCTATCTTGCAATTATGACTCCTAGATCAGGTTTCACCAACAAATGGAAACATTTTCTGCATATCTGCTCAGTCAAATCTCTCATAACTTTGAAGATCTTTATCAGACCGTCCCTTAGCTTTGGCTTTCTAGCTTGTTCAATTTTGTAATTTTAGTTTTATTCTTGGACATTTTTTTGTATCTTCTCCAGTGACTCTGCACCCTTCTTGTAAAATGGAAAAGGGAACTGCTGACAGTACGCCAAGTGTAGTCTAAACAAGGTTCGATATCAGTGCGACCTACTCGCTTTGTTTTTCAATTCTATACACAGGAGTATACTGTTTATACTGTTGGGTACAGTATTGTATTGGTTATTTTGTTGAACAAATATGTAAAGGCCCGGATGAATAAATCCCGTAAGAAGTTTCGCAACACCGGGTTAAAGTCTTTAACCTGGTGTTGTGAGACTTCTTACTGTGTTTACCCCAGTCTAATGCCGACATTGCCACATCATGAATAAATCCCACCATGGGAGTTTAGGAATTTGAATTCAGTTTTTAAAAATCTGGAATGAGTCATTCAGCATCAGTAAAAGTGATGATGACACAGGCAGGATGGGCCTCTGTATCCCTGTATCATTCTATCTGCCTAGTTTTAATGGCCCAGGCTAAAACAAAATTATAAATCCCATCAGACAAGCTTTTCTTCTCCAACGGGTTTATCCCACTGAACGATGGAACAGGATGGCAATGCTTACAGACTCAGAAGGAACTTACTTTTTGCTGTTTAGGTTTTATTCTTGCTGATAAATGGGTGACATCATCGTATTTCATTGTGGCTGGACGCACAGGATACTGGAAATGAGAGAAGGGAAAGAATAAATGAACAGTCAAAGATTAAAAAACAATGAGTGCAGAGTTAAGGAATGTGGCAATGACGCACCTGGAACAGGTACAGTTTCTCCGCTAGACTTTTGGCCAGGTGTACATCGATCTGAGAGCAAAAACAGATTCGTTATTTGTTTCAAATACCTCCCACAAACACATTGCTTCAACACATTTTGCACTTGTTACATGCAAACCCCATGTGTCCATTTTAACTTTAATATAAATTCACTTACAGCTGACATTAATGCACAGACTGCTTTCACAAGTAGCAGTGTGTTAATGACTGGATAAGCTGTTTTTGTAGTGTTAATTGAGGAGTTAAGATTGGTCTGAATACTGGGGACCTCTCTCTTACTCTTCTTCGAAATACTGCTTCGGGATCATTTATTTCCACCCAAGAGAACACCTGGTTCATCATTTCATCCAAAAGACAGCACACCCAATAGTGCAGCACTCATCATCTTGGGAGCTCTGACAAAGGGTCATCTAGATTTGAAACGTTGGCTCTATTCTCACGCCACAGACACTGTCAGACAGTGGAGATTTTCCAGCATTTTTCTGTTTTTGTTTCAGATTTCAGCATCCACCGCATTTTGCATTTGTCTTAGGAGCGTCAATGGGATTTGTGGGTTGAAGATGTCTCATTAGTTGGGAATGAATCCAAAACCTTGAGACGAAAGCCCTCTTGAATGTCTCGATTGAAGCTGCCTCCACCACACTTCCAGGTACTGTATCCCTGCCTTGAACAACATGTTGTGTGAAAAAGATTTCTCTCCACATCACCTTTGCTTTTCCCCCACCAAATCTCTTTAAATTTGTGCCCTCTCATTCTCGATTCTTTTACGAGTAAGAAGTTTTCGGCCTAGACCCCTCATGATTTTGAATATTCTTGATATGATTTATTGTCATATGTATTAACATATTGTTTCTTGTGTGCTATACAGACAAAGCATACCGTTCATAAAGGAGGAAAGGAGAGGGTGCAGAATGTAGTGTTATAGTCATAGCTAGGGTGTAGAGAAAGATCAACTTAACGCAAAGTAGGTCCATTTAAAAGTCTGATCGCAGCAGGGAAGAAGCAGGTTTTGAGTCTGTTGGCACGTGATCTCAGACTTCTGTATCTTTTTCCTGACGGAAGAAGGTGGAAAAGAGAACGTCCAGGGTGCATGGGGTTCTTGACTACACTGGCTGCTTTGCCAATGCAGCAGGAAGTGTAGTCAGTCAATGGACAGGAAGCTGGTCTGAGTGATGGACTGGGCTTCATTCATGATCCTTTGTGATTTCTTGCAGTCTTGGAGAGAGCAGAAGCCATACCAAGCTGCCATACAACCAGAAAGAAAGATGCATCTGTAAAGGTTGGTAAGAGTTGCAGTGGACATGCCAAATTTCCAAATTTCCTTAGTCTCCTGAGAAAGTAGAGGTTTTGGTGGCCTATCAAATCTCCTCTTCAGCATATCCTCCTTGCTCCTGTACTTTTATGCCAGTGGTTCCCAACTGCTTGCCAGTGCTACAAGAAGCATGCAAGTCTGCCATGGCCGAGGCTGTGGGGCAGACTCCGAGCACAAACTTTATTTCAATTTTAGGGCGAATATTGAACAGTGCTGGTCTGGTTTCCAATTTGCCAAATTTCCTTGGATCCTAAGAGCTCTTACCTTTGCTTTCAATCTCTCATGTGGGACCTTATCAAAAACCTTGCTGAAGTGTTGCTGAAGACTGTATCAAATGCATCGCCCTCACCTACACACCTGGTCAACTCATCGAAAAATTCAATCAAGTTGGTCAGACATGACCTTCCTTTAACAAAACCACACTGTCCTTGATTAATGCCTGCCTCTCCAAATGCAGATTAATTCTGTTTCTCAGAATTACTTCCAATAGTTTTCCCACTGTTGATGATGCATCTCTTACTAATCTCATGCAAATAACGAAAGATGAAAACTTTCAGATTGTTGAGAATAACCAGAAGATACTGAGGAATTTAAACAAGAGAGAAATTAAGTAGCACCAGTTGCTTTGGGGTAAAAGACATTGAAATCTGAGATGTAATGAACAGGGTAGCTGGGAAAGTATCTGGGGATATTGGTCCTATCCGTCCCATCGCAACGAGGGATCGACAACTTCAGCTGAGACCAGCAAATGGAATTCTCAAACTGGAATGCAGTACTGCAACTCACCAGTGCAGAAATGCAGATCAGCATCAGAGCACGGCACCGCAATGCAGATCAGCAGCGGAACATAGTGCACCAGTGCGGCAATGCAAATCAGCATCAGGACATAGTGCACCAGTGCAGCAATGCAGATCAGCAGTTAAACACAGCACACCGTTACTCAATAAAGGAACAACTCAAAAATTTACATCTATAACTCAAAACATACACGAGGAAACTGAATGAGCGATACAGGAAGGGCAGATTTTGTAAACATGTGTATTGCTCAAAAGAAAAGACAAATAAACAGGCCAACTCGGTGATGAAGGACCGAATTTCTGATGTGTTTGCAGTCACCTTCACCCTCCCCTCCATTGACAGTCACTTACCTCCCGTATGATTGGGTCATCCTCTTCACTTGCCATGCTGCAATGAGAACGACAGCTGGGCTGATTTTTGATTCCACTCTCAGGCTTTGCAACCTAAAATATTAGAGATAAATTAATGGGTACCCCAACTCTACATTCCCCATTCCCAATATTCAGCCCAGTCACAAAAAAAAAATCAACTAGATACATCACACTGGCAGTGAAATACAAGGCATTCAACAGTCTGCTCCCCTTTAATCCAATGTAGAATCTAGAAGAGTAAAACAGGGTCTGAATTTCTCCTCGACAGAGTGGGCGTATGACCAAAATACATTGGGACAAAATGGAAAGGGTCTTTCGGTCTATATCTCCCTCCATAAGCTAGCCCTGGTCCAATCAGTAACACTCTCAACTGGGTTAGGTCATGGCTCACGATTCATACCAGGATTTAATCACAATTACTAGGGAGACATCAATGTGGTATGAAGGAAGCACTGTCTTTCCCTACAGATGTTGAACTGTGCTTCTGTCCATCTGGATGGAGAGGATCCTGAGAGTGGGGCTCCTCCTGGGTGAAAATTGATTTCTATAACTGTAGCTTGTACCTGTAATTTATGTTATGGCTGCTGCACATTATACAGCCCATCCGCCAGAGACTCTGAGCAAATATAACGATGTAACCGTTCCTTTAGCAAGAAAGAACGTAGTTACAAAAACCAGTCATTTTGCCACTGCATCCACCCTCCAAATAAATAACTCTAAATCACATCGGCCTACTCTCAATCTCTTCTCCTTCATCTTCCTGTCAAAATCTAACCTGGAATATTGACAGTTTCTCCCTCACTCATCCTGGAAGTGACTTCCACACTCGCTATCTGAAGTTTTTCCTGTCCTCTGTTTAAAATCTTACACTGATGGCCGTGTGTTCTAGACCTCTGGAAACAGCCTGTTTATGTCCAAACAGCTCTCAGTCATCCTTTTATCATTTGAAACATCTGTTACAACAACAATCTGTAATTTGCGATGAAAAAGGGCCCACATTCCTCATCTTTCACATCTGTACTTGCTCTCATTAGGCAATATCCTGGTAACCTCTCATAACATCCTCTGCACAGATCCTTCAGTCAACAGCAACACAGTAACAAAAGGAGAGATTTGGCCTCTTGAACCTACTCCTGGTCACTTATCAACATAAACCCAACAAAAGCTTTCAGAGTTAACAGCACAGCATTATTTAAGACTTGCATTTCTGTCATGCTTCCCACCTCCTCAGAACATCTCCAAGTGCTTTGCAGGCAATGAAATATTTTTGAAGCGTAGTCACTGACGTAATGCAGTAAGATCCCACCAACAGCAATGTAATAGCAAACAGATCACCTGTTTCAGGGATTATCTCCAAGAGGGGGATAAGTATTGGTCAAAACACAGGGGTACAAAATAGCACCACTGGATCTTTTGCATCTACCTCAGAGCACAGACCAGGTCTCTGTTTAAAGTTTCATCCAAAAGACAGCTCCTTTGATACTGCAGCATTGCCTTAATACTGGAGCTGCAGGTGATAGCCTGAATTGTGCACTGAAGTTTCTGGAGCAGGATCTGTTGAGGAGGGGGTGCTACCCAGTCTGCCACAGATGACAGCGAGCTTTAGACAAGTACCATGCCCTTAATATTTCTTGATGGATGCTGCCATAGTAACGAAACAGTAAATTAACTTGAGGGTTCTGTTGCTGCGACAGGTAGCTGCTTCTGTCAGGAGATCATGGTACGTCACACTCATCTGCCACTGTAACCCGTCTGCAACAACTCTGTAACATTCGTCATCCAACTACACCTAATGCTTTCCATTTTGTCAACTGTCAGAGATCTCTGCAGCTCTGATCAAATGATTGACATTTTATTTCCTAGATTTCCTTTGCTCTTGCATTTTCAAGCACCTCTATTTGTTTTATGATCAGTGTTTGGAATTTTAAACATATGTCTTAGCATCCACATCACAAAGGCCCCTATTACTTATGATCCAGGCTTCTGAGGAATACAGCAAAGTGGGTAGAATGTTTTAAGAATTTTTTCATTGCTATTTTCTTCTAATACACATCCTTCACCTGCACAAAATTACTTGTGACTATTTCTGTCCTCCTGACTTTGGCATCATGCCTACCATCTTCTGTTCTCATTTGTATGAAGGAGCCAAACTTTTCTACTCATTCCAATGTCACACTACCCACTTCAATCTAGTTTCTTCTAAAGTATTCCCTGACTACCATTGTTCTTTTCTTTTTGGGGTCCATACTCAATCCATACTCCAAATTTCTAGATTTTACTTAGAAACAGGAGTAGGCCATTCAGCCCTTCAGGCCTGCTCTGCCATTCATTTTGATCATGGCTGACCATCAAATTCAATATCCTGATCCCCCTTCCCCCCCATATCCCTTTAACCCCAAGAGCGAAATCTAATTTCTTCTTCAAATCACACAATGTTTTGGCCTCAACTACTTTGTGGTAGCAAATTCCACATATTCACCATCCTCTGGGTGAAGAAATTTCTTCTCACCTCAGTTCTAAAAGGTTACCCTTTACCCTGAAACTATGAACCCTAGTTCTGGGCTCCCACACCACTGGGAACATTCTTTCTGAATCTACTCTGTCTAACTCTGTAACATCAAATCACTTATAAATTATATGATAATTTGTAGGGTCTGTTCTGACTGTGTTGTATACAGACAGTAATCTTCCTGACAGTACACAGCCTTGTGGTACTGCCCTCCTCATTTGAAACATGAATGTTTGTCCATCTTTTAATTTGATGCTCACATTTGGACTCAATATAGGCTGCAGATAAATCTCACATCTTTACCGTTAATGTCAGATTTCAGCAACACATCTATTAGCTCTTGGAATTGGCATGATTGAATGTTTTATCATAGTCTATGAAGCATAAATAAATGGTCATGGTTACTTCTAAATATTAATTGAAGCTTGCTCTTGGAGCAAATAATCTCTCTCTTGTTCCTATTCTAGGTCTAATCCAGGCTGTGTTTCATTGGAACATAAGGAAATAGGAGGAGGAGTAGGCCATTCGGCCCCTCAAGCCTACTCTGCCATTCAATACCAGCACAGCTTTTAGCTCAACATCACCTTCCCAAACTATCCCCTATACAGAAATCCATCAATCTCTGCCTTGAACAAACTCAAAGACTGAGCCCCAAAAGCTGACTTCAAATGTCCTATTATTTCTATGATCATTCCAAGATGACTGTATTGCGATTCTGATAGGTTAAGTGGGCAAAAGTTTGGCAAATGTGGAGTTGTTCATTCTGGAAGGAATAACAAAAGAACAGATTATTATTTAAATGGAAAAAAACCCACAGAAAGCTGCGACACTAAGGGACTTGGGAGTACTTGTGCATGAAACAGAAAGCCAAGTTACAGGTACAGCAAGTAATCAAGAAGGCTAGTAAAATGTTGGCCCTTATTTCAATGAAGGGGGATTGGTATGTAAGAGAAGGGAAGTCTTGCTGCAACTGTATAAAGTACTGGTAATACCACATCTGGAGAACTGTGAGCCGCTTTGGTCCAATTATTTAAGGTAAGATATTATTTATTTTTGGGAGTTCACTAGGATGATCTCTGGTATGGTGGGATTGTCTTACAAGGAAAGATTAAACAACTTGGGACTCATTGGATTGGAGAAGAATGAGACTGATCTCATTGAAACATATAGGATTCTTAAGGAGTTTGAAAGGTAAATGCTGAGAGGATGTTTCACCTCATGAGGGAATCTAGGACCAGAGGACAGACTCAGAATAAAGGGTGCCAATTTAAAACTGAGGAGGAATTTCCTCTCTCAGAAGGTTGAGTGTCTTTGGAACTCCTTGCCAAGGAGAGCTGTGGGGGGCAAAGTCCTTGTGTATATTTAAGACTGAGATGAACAGATTTTTGATCAGTGAAGGAATCAAGGGTTATAGGCAAAGGACAAATAAGTGGACATGAAGAATATCGGATCAGCTCTGATCCTATTGAATGGTGGAACAGGCTTGAGGGGCTGAACTGCCTACTCCTGTTCCTATCGCTAATGATTTTATGACTCAGGAAATTTACAGCTCTAAAATGTTTTAACTTTTTTTGGTAACTTCATAATGAATGTCTCAAGTCAATCAGGGTTCAGACAAGAAGAAACTAGTCCTTACCCTTCAACAGAGAAAATCATTGTAACTTTCTTGGCAGCTTACTGCCAGATTAGGGCTAGTCAGTGGCAACAAATACAAGCTCAAATTCATTTCACATAGGATGGTCACTGACAGAAAGAAAACATTCGTTCAATCTGACTGTCACTTTAAACTTTTCTGAGAGAGAGCATATAGCCAGTGATTATTACAAAACCACACTGCCAACATCAGAAATCTGACATGGAAACACTGGAGACTTAATCAAGGTATTCAACATCCTGAGAGATCTGAGCAAGTTAAATAATGAGAAAAAATTTCAACTTGAGAGCAACAAGTATCTCAGTGCTGGTGATGAGGACGGCACTGTGGTACAGTGGTTAGCACTGCTGCCTCACAGCGCCATGGAGCCAGGTTCAATTCCAACCCTGGGTGACTGCCTGTGTGGAGTTTGCATATCCTCCGGGTACTCCAGTTTCCTCCCACACTCCAAAGGTCATTACAGTGCAGGAGGCCATTTGCCCATCAAGTCAGCACCGACTACAATCCCAATCAGGCCCCTATCCCCATAACCCATGCATTTACCCTAGATAGGCCCCTGACACTAAATTCAGCATGGCCAATCCACCTAACCCACACACCTTTGGACTGTGGGAGGATATCGGAGCACCCGGAGGAAATCACGGAGACACAGGGAGAATGTGAAAACTTTGTACCGACAGTGATCCAAGCCAGGAATCGAACTGGTTCCCTGGTGCTGTGATGGAACTGTGCTAACCATTGTGCCACCCCTAATGTGCAGCTTAGGGTGATTGGCCATGCTAAATTGCTCCTTAGTGTCGGGGGATTAGCTGGATAAATACGTGGTGTTACGGGGACAGGAACTGGGTGGGATTGTCAGTGCATGCTCGATGGACCAAATGGCCTCCTTCCGCATTGTAGAGATTCTATGACTTCTAAGAATTAGAAGGCATAAATTCAAAATAGTTGGCCAAAAAAAAGTGAAGTGATAATAGTAAAAATGAGGGAAATATTTTCACCCAGGGGATGGCTGGAGTCTGGAAAGAACATCCTGAGATTGTGATGGAGGCAGATTCGAATGAAGTAATCAAAAGGAAATTGGGTTGTTAACTGACAGGAGGAACGTGCAAGGTTAAGAGGAAAAGGTACGGTGGTGGGACAGGGTAGAATACTCTTTCAAGGAACCAGGATAGACTTGATAGGCCAAATGACCCCCTTCTGCACTGTTAAAGATTCTGTGATACTCAGCAGGTCAGGAAGCATCAGAAAGGTCACCAACCTGAAACATCAATTCCTTTCTCTTCACAGATGCTGCCTGATCTGTTGAGTATTTCCAGCATTTTCATGTTTTTATTTGTGACTGCTAAACTTGCTGCAGCTCCATGCATTTTACTGATGTTAACAACAGCTCCAGAAACAAGAGGGAAGGGCAAGCGATTATGTTACAAACAAATTAACAAAAGGCTGCGCTAGAAACTGTGTTATGTTGTTAGAGCTGATTAGGATTACGCAGTAAGTATACTGATTGTAGGCTGACTGCACTGAATAGCGTCTGAAAATGGGAAAACAGATGACAATCATGCAATAGGAGTTGACAGAAATGGAGAGAAGCTTTGTTCTTGGCAATCAGATAACCAGACAGCGAGAGGCAACACTCTCAGCCAAATCAGGAATACTCAGGTTCACAATCCGCTCCACAGACTAGGCTTGAGAACAAAATACTTGCTTGCATTCCTAATGCGGTAATGGGGGAGCGCCACCCTGCCGGACGGTCGGCGCTGAGGGGGGCCCCGCGCCGCCAGCGGGTCGGCGCTGAGGGGGGCCCCGCGCCGCCAGCGGGTCGGCGCTGAGGGGGGCCCCGCGCCGCCAGCGGGTCGGCGCTGAGGGGGGCCCCGCGCCGCCAGCGGGTCGGCGCTGAGGGGGGCCCCGCGCCGCCAGCGGGTCGGCGCTGAGGGGGGCCCCGCGCCGCCAGCGGGTCGGCGCTGAGGGGGGCCCCGCGCCGCCAGCGGGTCGGCGCTGAGGGGGGCCCCGCGCCGCCAGCGGGTCGGCGCTGAGGGGGGCCCCGCGCCGCCAGCGGGTCGGCGCTGAGGGGGGCCCCGCGCCGCCAGCGGGTCGGCGCTGAGGGGGGCCCCGCGCCGCCAGCGGGTCGGCGCTGAGGGGGGCCCCGCGCCGCCAGCGGGTCGGCGCTGAGGGGGGCCCCGCGCCGCCAGCGGGTCGGCGCTGAGGGGGGCCCCGCGCCGCCAGCGGGTCGGCGCTGAGGGGGGCCCCGCGCCACCAGCGGGTCGGCGCTGAGGGGGGCCCCGCGCCACCAGCGGGTCGGCGCTGAGGGGGGCCCCGCGCCGCCAGCGGGTCAGTGCTGTTGGGAGTCATCATCTTCCAAAAGTGTGCCCTCTCAGCTGGAACATTATATGAAGAAGGGAAGTTCTCTCTGATATATCAGGCAATATTTATCCTTCAATCAACACTGTTAAAACTTATGCTGTGTTTATTATCACATTGCCGTGTGTGCTGGCTGCTGGGTTTCCCACAGTGACTGGCCTCACCTTGCTAAGCTGCTGACTTTGCTGACAGCTTGGTCAGTCCCTCCCTCCTCAGCTCCATCTGATGCAACGCAAGGGCAACAAGCTGCTGCAGCCAAAGCCGCTCCCTCCGCACTCACAGGCCCTTGCTGCTTTACCTGATGCCGGTGCCCGGGCGGCACTCCTGGCGTCCAGGCCGCGCTGACCACCTACACCATGGGGATGGAGCGGCCTCATCAGGGGTTGGAGCTCCCGGATCCTGGCCTGCACCGGAGAGAGTGAGAAACAGAGGCAGTCAGTTATCCGCAGCAGCAGCCCAGGGAGCCGCCTCAACCCGAGCCGAGGCTGTTGTCGACTGCAAGGCCCATGATTCGAGCCTCGCCACTCACCGCGCTCTCCAGCCACCCGCTCCCTCAGGTGGTGCCGGCGAAATGGATGAAACCAGCAGCAACCATGGAGCCGACACGTGGGCCCGACTCATAACAGCAATCCCGGTACACAGAGCCACCTGGCGGCCGGAGGACCGAATTACACCGCAACCTAGAGCCACCTGGTGGCAGGAGGACCGCATTACACCGCAACACAGAGCCACCTGGCGGCAGGAGGACCGCATTCCATCACAACACAGAACCACCTAGCGGCTGGAGGATCGTATTACAGCAGCTCACAGAGCCACCTGGCGGCAGGAGGACCACATTACATTGCGGCAAAGAATCACCTGGCGGCAGGAGAGCGACATTACATCGGAGCACAGTGTCACCTGGCGGCCGGAGAACCAAATTACACCAACACACAGTCATCTGGCGGCCGGAAGACCGCATTACACCAGCAGTCAGCTGGCGGCAGGAGGACCACATTACATCGGAACACAGTTACCTGGCGGCCGGAAGACCGCATTACATCGACAAAGTTCCCCTGGTGGCTATAGGACCGTGTTTTATCCACACCAGTGCAGTAGAAGTCACGTGGTTTCTAACCTAATTGCTGTCGATAGATGCTGTCAAACATGCCCAGTTTGTCCAGCATTTCCTGTTTTTTTACGAGTTTCCCTGGCAGTCGAAGAGCCGCATTACAGACGTCCCCTGGCGGCCGGAGATTCGCATTACACAACACACAGTTCTGGTGCTCCCATGTATCTCCTGCACTTGTCTTTCCATGTGGTGGAGGTCATGGGTTTGCAAGATGGTGAAATATACCTTGACAATTGACTACAGTGGGTTAAAATTTCCCTATAGTGTCATCTTTATTTTTCAGATAACCTTTTTGTGTCCTTTGTTGGTGTGAATCCATATTTGCAAGAACCAGATTTTTTGTTAACCTAGAAAATTCCCATGATTGGTCAATTTGGTACTATTAAGAACAAATAGCAAGATTTAAATAATTCAATGAATTCTGAGATTTAAAATAATAAAAAGAATTTTATTTTTACTAAACACATTCAAATTACACAAAAAAACTGTGTAAACCATCTCAATTTTATCAGCAAGTGCTTGCAGATTCGCAGGAATGCACTGCAGTTACTGTACAATCAATGGTGCCAAGCTAAGATTATGATATTAACACTAGAGCAACTTAATTCACAGAAAATATTAGTTAAACTAACGTTTCTTGAATTATGAGGCTAGAGAGAGTGCCTTTTGTCATTACCATCGGTCCAGTGACCCATGACTACATTCCAATTGGTTGTGCGTTAGTAGTTGTTCCTAAAAATAGGTTGTTCAGTAAAGTCTTCATGCTTTCTTGGGAAGGGATAGTTTGTAGGTTACACATGGAACTTGCAGTTGCACAGCCAGGATCATGCAGAGGTGAATACATTGTTTTCATACTAGGTATAGTGTGTAGCATGGGGCTCTTAGATGGAACAAAATACTTGCTTATCAAGCAGTTATTGAAAAATGAATTGAAACCTCAGTGTCTTACACAGCCCAATTGCCTTAACCATCTTTGTAACATTGCATCATTGCTGAAATTTGCACCTCTTGAAGCTAGGTGATTTTAAAGGCCTTTTTGGGGACATTTTTGTTCTTAGGTGGAGGTTTTCAGGTGAATTGTTAGACTGAGGTCTTTGCCTCATGAAGATATTCTGGCACTGTTTGAAAAGCCACCATTCTTCCCTGAACCAATAGCACCAAAATCAAAGAGACACACTGATGCCACAAAATGACTGTATACATTACAATCATTGCACCTTAAATCACTCATTATATACAGTGCACTGAGATGTTTTGATACATTGTTACAGCTATACAAATATTAAGCATCATAGAGTGGGGTCTGAAGAGACAGTAAAGTCCATCATGGACTTTGTAACCTCTTTGCTCAACAGCCAGAGGCACTAGAGGCACCTGTAACTTAGTGACACAATACAGCCATTCAGTCAAATGTGTCACTGTGTTGTGCGTTTATAAACAAACTCAATTCGATAAATTTGCTTTTGCAATGACAGTACCCCTTTAACTTGTAACTGTCCTGCACACATTCACCTCCCACCTTGCACACTTTGTAAACATAACTGAAGTATCAGAATATGCTGTATTGTTGTCTCCTTTCGGTGAAGAATAACACAGTGGGACAGCATGAAGGTGCTTTTCTTCAATTCATAACCATAAAAGAGCAGAATCAGATACGATCAATAATAATAATAATAAAATCCCACTTTCTCTGCAAATAGCCTGAGCAATCTCAAAGAATATAAAAAAGTACTGTTAAACTCAACCAAGCGCCTGCAAAAATACCACAGGCAGCTGATACAGATTAACACAGACCCCCTACGTTACAAGAATCAAAAAGGAGGCTATTCAGCCCAAGTTTGCACTGATTCTGACCATTCACAAAAGGAATTCAATGCAATGGTGAAAATAAAGGAAAAGAAGTTCCAAGCATTCTGCACAGGTACAAAAGGAAGACATTTGACATTTAGTAAACAATAACTTCTTTTTCCAACATGACTTTGAAGATTAACTGCGTGTCGGTCAAAGGTTTATTCCTCCATCATGCCCCAAGCCTCCTCTGCCCGCTCGTAGTACTGATTGGCGAGTCTGCCCTTCATGTCCGCCATTGCTGCATCTGCTGCTTCTGTGAAAAGGTCTCCTGAACAAAGCAACATGCAAAGCACAAAGTTAAACCATGTCAGAGGTAAAACATTGACTTAGTGAATTTAATTGATGAGAAAGACAAGTGGCTCTGTGTGCCACACCAACATTCATCGTCATCAACTGTTCCCTGATTGAAACGCCTATCCCAGTAAAGAGGTAGAAAGAGAGGGACAAACCAACCAGGGCTAACCAAGGAAATTAAATAATGAAGTGAAAAAAAAGCATATAAAGGAGGCAAAAATCAGTAATAGCCATAATTTCAGTACCCAGCAAAGGAAGACTAAAAATAGAGAGAAACAAGGGCAAACTGGTGAAGAATGTACAACAAAACTGGCAATAAAAGCTTATTTAAATATAAAGGAAGAGAGAGGTCAAAGTGAACATAGGCCTCTTGGAAAATGAATCTGGGGACAAGGAAATGGCAGAGAAGTTAAAGACTGATGCAAAATATCTGTAAGTGGAGGATACTTCAAACATCCCATTAATACTAAAGAGTACAGGGGAGGAACCAAGTGCCATCACCAGAGAATTAGTATTAGGTGGACTAATGGGACTAAAAGCAGATAAGTGCCTAATGGCTTGAATCCTGGGATCCTAAAACATGTAGCTACAGAAATATTGGATGTATTGGTTGTAATTTTCAAAAAATTCTTGGATTCTGGAGAAGTACCACAGGACTGTCAATCTGCCAATGTGACATCCCTATTCAAAAAGAGGGAGAGGCATAAGGCAAGTAACTACAGGCCAATGAGCCTAACATCTATTGTTACAAAAATGTTATAATCAATTAACACATTTAATAGCACATTTAGTAACACGGGTAATAGCACATTTGGAAAATCAATCTAATCAAGCACAGTATGTATGCCTTCTTGAAAGAGAAATTATTAGAATTTTTCAAGGAAGTCTCAACCAGAATGGAGGGGAACCACTTCCAATAATTATTTGACCAGATACCACAGGAAAGATTCAGTGATAAGAGCCCATGACGTTGGAAATAGTATATTGGCATGGACAGAGAATTGGCTGATGGGCAGGAAACTCAGTAGTGATAAGGGGGCCTTTTTTAGGTTGGCAATCTATAACCAGAGGGGTTCCACAGGGATTAGTGCTGGGACTGCAACTATTTACAATAAAGAACAAAGAAAATTACAACACAGGAACAGGTCCTTCTACCTTTCTGGGGACCATATCCCTCTATTCCCATCGTATTCATGTATTTGTCCAGATGCCCCTTAAAAGTCTCTACTATATCTGCTTCCACTACCTCCCCCGCAGTAAGTTCCAGGCACCCACCAATGTCTGTGTAAAAAATCTGCCTCATACATCTCCTTTAAACCTTGCCCCTCACACCCTAAACTTGTGCCCCCTAGTAATTGACTCTTCCACCCTGGGAAAAAGCTTCTGACTATCCATTCTGTCCATGCCTCTCGTAATCTTATAGACTTCCATCAGATCACCCCTCAACCTCTGTTGTTCCAGTAAGAACAAACCAAGTTTCTCCAACCTCTCCTCATAGCTAATGCCCTCTATACCACACAATATCCTGGTAAATGTTCATGACTTGGAGGAAGGAAGCAGTGTATGGTAGCCAAATTTGCAGAACGCACAAAAATAGGTGGAAAGGCAAGTTGTGCAAGGCATACAAACAGTTTACATACAGATATTGATAGGTTAAGGAGTTACTGGCAGCACGGTGGCACAATGGTTAGCAATACTGCTTCACAGCGCCAAGGACCCAGTTTGGGTCACTGTTTGCACGTTCTCCGCTTGTCTGTATGGGGTTCCTCCAGGTGCTCCAGTTTCCTCCAACATTCTGAAAGATGTGCTGGTTAGGTGCATTGACCCACACAGGCGCCAGACTGTGGCAACTAGGGGAATTTCACAGTAACTTCATAATGGTGTCAATTTAAACCTTACTTGTGACTAATAAATAAACTTTAAGTAAGTGGACACAAAGTTGGCAGTTTAATGTGGGAAAATGGGAAGCTGTTCATTTTGGAAGGACAAACAAAAGAACAGTATAATTTAAATGCAGAAAAACTGCAGGAAGCTTCAACACAAGGGGACTTGGGGAGACTTGTGCATGAAACACAGGAAGCTAGCATATAGGTACAGCAGGTAATCAGGAAGGTTAATGGAATGTTGACCCTTATTTCAAGTGGAGTTAGAGTATAAGAGTAGGGAAGTCTTGCTGCAACTGTACAAAGTACCAGTGAGACCTCAGTCTTTGAATAGTTTTGGTCCCCTTATTTAAGGAAAGATATTACTTTATTGGAGACAATTCAGAGAACGTTCACGAGGATGATCCGAGGTATGGAAGGATTGTCTTATGAGCAAAGGTTAAACAGGTTGGGATTCTACTCATTGGAATTTAGAAGAAGATATCATTGAAATGTATGGGATTCTTAAGGGACTTGACAGAATAAATGCTGAGAGGATCTTTCCCCTCATGGGAGAGTCTAGGGCCAGATGACATAGTCTCAGAATAAAGGGTGCCAATTTAAGACTGCGAAGAGGAGGCATTTCTTCTCTCAGTGGGTTGAGAGTCTTTGGAACTCCTTGTCAGAGAGCTGTGCAGACAGAGTCCTCGTGAATATTTAGAGATAGATGTCGGATCAGCTATAATCTTATTGAACGGCAGAGCAGCCTACTCCAGTTCCTATTTCTTATGGTCTGTCAAGGATGGATCAAAGTCAGCTGTCATGCCCTCCCCCCTTGTTTCTTTACTCATCTCATTATCGCCCTCTTTTGTTTTGCACCAACATCACTTTTTGCCATTTTAGTCACTTGCTCACTCATTGATGAGTGAGCAAACAAGCATGTGACCATGAAGGTGAAAACTACAAGGATGGTCTGGAACCATATTTCCACTTGTGAAAAACAAGACATTATACATCTTCAGAGTGAAATTCACATCCTTTATTGAAAGATGAGGATTTTCCAAATTGTAGAAGGTGACAGTGATCTTGTATTCTGTGTAGTTCAGATAATCAAGATGTAGCACAATTATTTCATCACAGAGCAATTGTACAGTGAAGTGATTGGGTGTGGTTGTGAGCATCAACTCTCTCAGACTCTCCCCTTTGCTCTTTCTCTACTCTATACATGACTGAAAGCTGTTCATCTCTAGAATCTTCTAGTACAGGTGAAATGTCATCAACCTGAAGTGTTAACTCTTATTTCTCTCTCCACAGATGTGGTTACAATACAATTAGTCTGGGGCCAGAGGCAGAAAAGACCAAGATGTATAACCATCTTCAACTGTGCACCAAGCCAGAATCCCAGACAGTTGACAGGCAAAGCTGAGATTCCACAAGGGGAAGAGCAGATGCAGCACGGTTTCATTAAAGGGAAGTCGTGTCTGACAAATTTACTGGAGTTCTATGAGGATGTGTCTAGGGCGGTGGATAGAGGAGAGCCGGTGGATGTGGTCTTTCTGGATTTTCAGAAGGCGTTTGACAAAGTACCTCACAAGAGGTTATTGCAGAAGGTCGGGGGACATGGAGTTGGGGGTAGGGTGTTAGCGTGGATAGAGGATTGGTTGTCAAATAGGAGGCAGAGAGTGGGGGTCAACGGGTGCTATTCGGATTGGAGGATGGTGACTAGTGGAGTGCCCCAGGGGTCGGTGCTGGGCCCTCAGCTATTTACCATTTATATAGATGATCTGGAGGAGGGAACCGAGTGTAGGGTGTCGAAATTTGCTGATGACACCAAGATTGGGGGAACGGCAAATTGCGCGGAGGGTGTGGAGAGTCTGCAGAAGGATCTAGATAGGCTGGGCGAATGGGCCAGGAAATGGCAAGTGGAATTTAATGTTGGCAAGTGTGAGGTGGTCCACTTTGGTAGGAATAATGGTAGGAAGGACTATTACTTACGTGGCGAAAAACTGCAGCAGGCGACGGTGCAGAGGGACCTCGGGGTCCTTGTGCATGAGTCGCAAAAACCCAGCTTGCAGGTGCAGCAGGTGGTCAGGAAGGCGAATGGGATGCTGGCCTTCATAGCGAGGGGGATTGAATATAAAAGTAGGGAGGTCTTGCTGCAGCTCTATAGGGCATTGGTGAGGCCGCAGCTGGAGTAGTGTGTGCAGTTTTGGGCGCCGCACCTGCGCAAAGATATTTTGGCCTTGGAGGGAGTGCAGAGGAGGTTTACTAGGCTGATACCGGAGCTGAGGGGGTTGAGCTATGAGGAGAGGCTGAATAAACTAGGCTTGTACTCGTTAGAGTTTAGAAGAATGAGGGGAGATCTCATTGAGACGTATAAGATGATGAATGGGATGGATAGGATAGAGGTGGAGAGACTCTTCCCGCTCAAAAAAGACAGTAGGACTAGGGGGCACAGCCTCAAGATAAAGGGGGGGCGGTTTAGAACGGAGTTGAGGAAGAACTTCTTCACTCAAAGGGTGGTGAATCTCTGGAATTCTCTGCCCGTTGAAGTGGTGGAGGCTGCCTCGCTAAATATTTTTAAGACGCGGGTTGATGGGTTTTTGATAAGAGAGGGGATTAAGGGTTATGGGGAGAGGGCGGGAAAGTGGAACTGAGCCAAGACAGATCAGCCATGATCTTATTGAATGGCGGGGCAGGCTCGAAGGGCTAGATGGCCTACTCCTGCTCCTATTTCTTATGTTCTTATGTAGGAGCAGAATAGGATCTCATTTCTAGCTTTTTGAATCTGCCTTCTATAGTGCGCACTTTTACAGATCTGCAGGCTGGTGTTCATAAACCCTCCAGAAAGGGTTGTTACTTTCACGTTCACAAGAATATTGAACAGAAATATGCCAAATATTAAAAGAACAGTAAATGCTGGAAACACTGATAGTACACAACAGGTCGGATGGTATCTATGAAGTGGAGAAAAATTACTTTTGCATAGACTCTGTTTCAGAGTCTAGTGCTAAAGACAGGTCAAGACCAATCACTACTGCTATCTCCTCAAGAGCTTCAGAACTTAAGGTCTAAGCAGCCAAAGGCATAGAAACCATTTGTTAGGGGCAGGAGATTGTAGATGCATAAAAAATAAACATGGCTACAGAAGTGCAGAATTCTCAGAGAATTGTAGGGCTATAAGAGTAGAAAAATAGCAATTGGGCAGAATTATTCATCTGATTTTGAGAATTGGAATTGATCATTATGGGGAGACGGTGATGCAGTGGTAGCGTCAGAAGCACAGACTAATGCTCTGGGCACAAATCCCACCAAGGAATTTGAATTTTTAAATATATATGGTATATAAAACTAGTCGTAATGGTGGCCATGAAATTATCAATTATTGTCGTAAAAATCCATCTGGTTCAGTAATGCCCTTCAGAGAAGGAAATCTGTCATCCTCAGTTCTGGCCTACATGACTCCAGGTCCATTGTAATGTGGTTCATTCTTAACTGCCCTCTGAATGACCTAGCAAGTCACTCAGTTCAAGGGCAATTAGGGATGAGCAACAGTTGCTGGCCTTGCCAGCAACACACATATCCCATTAAAAAATATTAAAAACCAGACTGTGGCCATTTTGGATTATTTCTTGTTCACTTCGTGAATGTTGATACATTTATCCTACCTGCTGTCTGTGGGTCTGGCTCCACACCAAACCCTCCTGTCATGTAGATCTCGGCTTTTCGAGCAAGGAGGCAATACTTAGGCTCATCCCCGGTGCCATCGTATTCTCCACCTTCATCGTAATCAGTCATGTTCAGAGCAGCAGTATACCAATGTAAAGCTTCCTTCCAGTCTTGAGTCCTGCAATGGGAAAAAGCTGCTACATTTACACAGGGATGACAAGGCTGACACTCTCCCTGTGTCTGTGTGGGTTTCCTCTGGGTGTTCTGGTTTCCTCCCACAGTCCATGTGCGAGTTAGGTTGACTGGCCATGCTAAATAGCCCCTTAGTGTCCTGAGATGCATAGGTTAGAGGGATTAGTGGGTAAATATGTAGGAATACGAGGACAGGGCCTGGATGGAATTGTGGTCGGTGCAGACCTGATGGGCTGAATGGCCTCTTTCTGCACTAGGTTTCTTGATTCTTTCTATGTTTCTATCTTAACAGCATTGTGTTTGAAATGACAATTCCCATTTCCCCTCTAGCACTTTTGACAATTATTTTAAATCTAATGCCTCTGGTTGCTGACCCATTTACCAAAGGAAACAGTTTCTTGTTACTTTCTCCAACAAAGCCCCCCTCATAATTGACCATTATAAGGTCAATAGGTCTCAAATTAAGATCCTCTGACAATCCCAGCTTTTCAAAGACCTGATGCCCAATGAGTGCTGATCCTCCATGGTCTCACTTCTTCCCAACTCTATAACCTTCTTCAGCTTCTGAGATCCTTGCACTTCTCCAACTCAGACTGTGCAAATCTCTTGCTTCCTTTGCCTCATTATTGGTGGCCATGTCTTCATCTACATAGGCTCAAGCTCTGGAATTCCCTCCCTCAGATCTTGATTTCTCCTCCTCCTCTAAGATAGTCCTTAAAATCCACCACTTTTAAACTTGATGTCACCCCTCTGAAAATCTTCTTTTGGTATCAATTTTTGCCACTATGTTTGAGAAGTTAAAGACACTAGATAAAGCTAAACAAACTACCATTGGGTTATCTCAGCTAGGGCTGCAGTTAGTAGTCACGAATTGCTGCAATGACACTGGGCTAGGGAATGGGTAAAACATAAATCAGCCTAAGTTTACAGCTTTGATTGCTACTAAGCAGATTCAGCTGCTAAGTACATGGACATTGGGAGAGAAAAGGATCAAATTTTCCTGTCAGCTCTCTGTACGGTGGCACAGTGATTAGCACTGCTGCCTCACAGCTCCAGCGACCCAGGTCAATTCCAGACTTGTCTGTGTTGAGTTTGCATGTTCTTCCTGTGTCTGTGTGGGTTTCCTCCAGAGTCCAAAGAGGTTCAGGTGAGGTGGATTGGCTATGCTAAATTGCCTTTTAGTGTCCCAAGATGTATAGGTTAGATAGGATTAGCCATGGTAAATGTGTGGCGTTGCAGGGATAGGGCAGGCAGAAGGCCTGGGTTAAATACTGTCAGACAGCTGGTGCAGATGCAATGGGCTGAATGGTCTCTTCTGTATTGTAGGGACTCTATGATTGTATGTGATTCTATATGGCCTGATAAATCAAAATCCTGTCTCACAGATAACAACAATGAAGGGTAGTGGCAATTAGGGGAATTTCACAGTAACTTCACTGCAGTGTTAATGTAAGCCTTAATTGTGACTAATAAATAAACTTTAATCAGCCATGCCAATTCCCTTAAATTATCTAGTTGGGGAGGAGATTAGGTTACATTCCCAATTGTTTATTTTGTACAAGTAGAGAATCAGACAAACGGAAGAAGTATGTGAACTCTATGTCCTGCAACCACGCAGCATATAAATAGATTCTCCTTGTCTAAATTAATCAAGCACCCTGCCAAAACACTGTTTATAGTCCAGATAGCTTTGTTTATATACATTTGTCCCAACGGTATAATGCAAGGACAGGGAATATTCTTGAAGCTGCCTGAACGACACTGACTGTGAAGCAGTAACTAGTTCACACAATTACGACATACACAGAGCTTCCATCGTACGTTCAATAAAGTTATGGTTACTGAGCAGGAGCAATTCTAACAGAATTCCCAATCCAGATGCACAAAGAATGTTCAATGTCTCTTGTTGACTACAGCACTTTATAGAATGGCTTCATCAGCATTTCTTTCCTGGATTCTGACAAATTGACAATGCTTGCTTTAAAGGTCGATCTCTTTGATCAGGTCTTTATTCGTTAATGATGTTAAATGAACAAACCTCCTCCCTTTGTACTCGCCACTTTGTTTCATGTCTTACTACTGGCCAAACTTCATCAGTTATTCTCTTTCTCTTTCATTCATTTATTCAGAGATAATTGCACTGTACTCTCAGGTATCTCACTCGAGAGACCAATTTTCATGTGCAATAGAGATAAGAGTGGTGGCAAACTATTTGACAATGTAATGCAACACAGTTGATCCTGTTAGTGGTCCACCGATGCCTAAACTTTCAAGCAAATACAAAAACATAATTTAATTATGCTCAAACAGAGTATATGAACATTAGTTAAACTCAATATTAATTTTCCTTTTCAGAATCCCTCTACATGAGAAGGAAAGTAACAGGACTCATTCAGTCAGAGAAATATTCATTGCAAAGCATAGCAATGTCTCTGTCCTCACTGCATTCTATTCCAATTAATCAACTTCTTGCAAAACACAGATGACAAAGTTATCGGCAATAAAATATAGATAGTACAAGAGATCCTGCACCTGTCGGGACTCAGATTGATGCCACTATCAAAGGCTCGAGCCGCAAGAATCATGGATGGACGATCTCCTGCTTCTGCACCCATCAGCAAGTAGTCAAAGCCTCTCTGCCGGTTCTGTTGAGTATCCTGTTCATAGAGTTATAGATTCATTTTAATTGCTGATTTGTACAAACTTACATTGAGTCTAAAACACAGAAACAGGCAACTAGGTCCAAAAGGTCCATGCTGGTGTTTAGGCTCCACTTGGGCCTCCTCCCACTCCTCATCTCACTTTATCAGCACATCCATCTATTGTGTGTCAGAGAATAGGCCTCCCATCAGTATATAATACTGTTGGACAGAGTATAAATCAGCAAATTAAAGGAACATGATTCAAAACTAACGCAATAATTGTGTGTGACTTTAATGATCACTAGAAGTAAACCAAATTGGCAAAGGTATCTTGGATGATGGGTTCATGGAAAACACTCAAAACAGGTGTTAAAACAATATTTTCTGAAATAGACTCATATTGGACTCAAAACATTAACTGTTGGTCTTTTCTCCACAGATGCTATTAGACCTGCTGGGTTTTTCCAGCACTTTTTTTTAATTTCAGATCTCCAGCACTGCAGTATTTTGCTTTTAGGTTTTGAAAAACCTAATTAGGGAACAAACTATTTTAGATCTAGTATTCTCTAACAATACAGAGTTAATTAGTAAAGGATCCTTGGGGAAGGACTGATCAGGATTTTCATATTGAGTTCGAGAGCTATGTGATTATTCCAAAACTAGGGTTGTAAGTTTAAATACAGAAGTACCTGAGGTGTGAGTTGGCAAAGGTAGATTGGGAAATTAGATTAAAATACATAATAGGTGATGAGCTACAACAAACTTTAAAAAATCCTAATGCTTAGTAAACATTAACTATATTACACTAGACAACAAAAACATTGGAAAGATTTCATTACAGACACAAAAATTTGTTATCCTAAAGTGCGGTGGATGTTGGGACAGTGAGTAAATGTAAGGGGGTGTTGGCAATAGTTTGAAAGGGTTATGGGAAGAAGGCAGGAAAATGGGGATGAGGAGCATATCAGCCATGATTGAATGGTAGTGCGGACTCAATGGGCCGAATGGCCTAATACTGCTCCTATATCTTCGGAACTCTGGGGTCAACTCAGATATTATAAACATGGTCACACTGAGGAAACATTTTGGACGCATTGCTTTAATGCAAGGGGTTTGCAGTGTAAAAGAATAAGGAATTCTTGCAATGGAATTACATGGAGCTTCGGGGGGACCACAGCTGGAATACTGTGTAAAATTTGGTCTTTTTATCCAACCTCCTTTAGAGGGGATGCAACAAAAGTTAATGCATTAATTCCTGGAATTAGTAGGTTGACGTATGAGCCCATATTTTCTGGAACTTAAAAGAATGAAAAGTGTTCTCATTGAAACTTATAAACTGAAACACTGTTTTCCCTAGAACAGAGAATCTAGAAATAGAGGCTGAATTCTCAGGATAAGGGGACGATCATTTAGGCAGGAGACGAGGAAAAAATTCTTCATTCAAAGGTTTAGAATCAAGTTCAAAGGGGATGACCTATTCTTGTTACTATTTTTTACATTGTCATTTTCCATTCTGACTCACGTTATTCCTTAAATGCATCAGTTCACCTACTCCTTGAGGTAGTGCACTCCACATTCTAATCACACTGGATTAAAATTGAATTCTCAGAAGAAATAAGCTTCTAAGCTATGAAAAGACCCAGCAGTCAATTTTCTATTTTTAAAGATCAATGCTTATGACCAGAATCCTCCATTTCATCAGTCCGTTGGAAAATATAATGCATAATTCTGCGTCATAAATATGTCTTTGATGATAGAATAACAATCATACCTCTACAGTGACATCTGTTAAGATGTGATGAGGCAACTGCAGATAGATTAGGCCAAGAGCAACAATTGCTTCCAGTTCCCCACAAACAGCAGCATGTTCAAGATGGAAGATTGCAGACTTGCGATCCCATTCTTCCAGTTTATCACAGAATCGACCAGCCTCATGATAACGTACCATTGCCAAGTGCACCTGCATGGGAAATATAATTAGTTAGCTTATGACCTACAGTGAGACAGAAGACAAACAGAGAGGAGCAAGAACAAATGGGAAGAAAGTGGGCAATGGGATTGGCTTTGCTGCATTGTTCGAGCAAACAGCCAATGGCAGTTATAATTGTCCCATATTCACATAAGGAAGGAAAAGTCATCTGAGTCAAGTTGAACTGTACAATTTTGGACGTAGTGACTAAGTGATTACAATCTAACCTAGTACAATGTAGCAGGCAGAGACAACTGAAGATAATAGTGCACACTTGAGGTTAATCACATTCCTTTTCATAATCCTCCAGTTAGACACAGTGACTGTTAGGATAGTTAACCTATCATCCTCAACCTCCCCAATATAGTCCCATGGAAATGAAGCAAAGGTAAAGGGTGAAATACAAAGTAAAAGTGACTTCATCCAGCCCACAACAAGAGGAATAACAGGCAAGAAGATCCTAATAGTGTACTACTGTAGCATCTGGTCTTTAAGAGATATATGATCGGGGCATATTGCGTCCTATTTCCATTCCTTGAGCTCCTTGCATACAATGTTGTGCTTCATGTTGTTGGTCTAGAATCAATAACTACTCCCTCAAATAGTATGCATCAATACACCGCTGTTCTTAGCACTGGCACAATAATATTGTATCAACTTGTGTTGCCAAAATACTAAGTTACCATACTGAACTGGGCAAAGTACACCGTTTGTGACTCAATCTTTAAACCAGAAAATTCCCAGTTAGAATTACCTTGCCCAGTATGGATTTCCCTATTTTCTTTTCCTGCTTGATGGCATTTAGTCGCTCCACCTCAAATGCGACGCACGAAGGCCGATGCGTGTGAGCCCGGGACGTATGGTACTGATTCCATTTGTCTTCGTTGTGATGATCCTGAATGATAAGAATCATAGCATGCATAAATGCACTGGCCTTGGATTTCTGTCAACACAATACATCACCCTACACACTGACAATCTGCATATAGTGAAGCATTCATTCATCAGATTTAGGATACAGATTGCTTTACAAACTGTGTCTTATGCACTGCAGACCTTTGTTGAAATCACATATGCAACAGCAATTACAGCATAAAATCATTTAATTTTCAACTGCTTAAGCCAGCTATTCCACATTCATGACATTAGATGAACCTTCTGCCTTCACAGATTCAAGTCCAGGCCCTACAAGCTCCAGAGTGAGTCCAATAGCCAAGCAAGAATATGCAGGTGTAATTTTAGGGAATTATTTGGATTATATCTGCATCCATCAAATTTCTTCCTCCCTCTTCTGCAGGGGCCAGCTGTGGCTGTGACACCTGGTAATTTCATATTTGAACATGGAAGTGGGAGTTAGAAGGCTACGTGATAAAAAACAACCCTGCACTCACATAGCATCTACTCACAAGCAATCCCTACTAACCACTGGCTGTTTAACCTCTCCCTGATCCTACAGTGGAAACAGTTATACCATCTCCTACTCAAGCTAAGAACATGTAACTCATTACAGACCGGAGATCAAACCTGGGGGCTCCTTGACCAGCATGGTTTACTAAAGCACCTGGTTCTGCTTATACCTACTCAGCAAACAGTAGTGCTTATACCTACTCTGCACCATATCTGTATATTTCATGCATTATTATTAAAATGCACACAACACAATAAAATGCAAGGACCAAGCAATCATGCATGATCACCGGCTGAGTCCTATGACAGCGTCTGAGGATGATTAAGGGTTGGCACACATTGGGGTTTGCATTTCCCTGATTGAAGAACGATAAGGTAAAGAAACAGAATTAAGAAGTAAAAAGAAAACTTACAACAAAAATATTCACATTCAATCTATCAAAAGGACATATCATACAAGGGAAGAGGCCTGAAAGTCAGAAAAGATGAATAAACTCTTCTGGTGGCACACTGCATTACATACCCTTCGAATACTGTCTTCATCGGATTCGCAATACCTTCGCATGTTTGCATTCATCTGAATAGAATTGTAAAAAAAAACACAAACAACAATAAGAGGATCCTACAAGTACATCAGGTTGCAACTAAAACTTAATAGGACATATTCTCTATCTATTCAAGACATGTACTATAACAATTGCTAAATTATAACATGCTAGTCAGCACTTGTTAACTTTTTTTCTGTGCGAGAAATGTATGTTTTAAAATACATTATAAGTTATGACCAAAGCAAGTGTTTCATTTAAGTGTTGTTCTCCCAAAGCAGTTACATAATTATGCATAACTAATAACAACCAATGGATTCCTGGCGTTTGGAACATGAGGAACATTCAGCACCTCTAGTCCATTTCGCCAATTTGATGAGTATCATAGAGCTAAGCTGTTTCCATAACGCTTAACACTCCTATCTCACTAAAGTCCATCAAATCTCAAGTTTGAGATCTTTAATTTGACCCAGACCTTCAACAGCTTTTTTGGGGACAGTTCCAGATTTCCACTATATGCCAACAGTACTGTAATTCTTTTGTCTTATAGAGTCATAGATTGTCTTTGCAGTTTTTAAATTCTGTAGCATAATTATCATAAGGTGGGATGGGGGAGACCCTGTTGAAAGGACAGACAATGTGGATACACAAGGGATTACATTGTTATACAATGTCCACAGTACAAGAACAGGCCATTCAGTCCATTGGGTCTGTGCCAGTGCTTGTGATCCACACAGTCCTCCTCTCACCTCTCTTCATCTCACTATAACTTTCTATCCTTTTCTCCCTTGCATGTATATCTAGCTTTCCCTTAAATGCATCTATGTTATTTGCTCTAGCTGCTCCCTGTGGTAGTGAATTCCTCAATCTCACCACTCCCTGAGTAAAGAAGTTTCTCCTGAATTCCCCATTGGGATATACTGTGACTATCTTATATTTATGCCCCCCAATTTTGGACATCCACACCACTAGGAACACATTCTTTACATTTATTGTACCTAACCCTTTTGTTATCTTTTATTATGGAAAGTTGCTCATTACCCGATCTGCAAACTCTCCTTCCAGTTCACTCCTCCGCTCACTGGGACATCCACTGTCACCACCATTTTCAGACATCTGACAGCAGAATAGGAGAACTGTTACAAAGCAGGCTCAGGTAGTCTGAAGTAATTATGTTACAAAGTAAAATAGGTGTCAAAGAGGAAATTAAACTGTATTTTGAGATAGCACAAAAGGCTGTGTTTGCTGTCAACACTGCGTGTGCAATGGCATGTTGATAGCAAGCCCAGGTTAATGGTTACCATCTTTAAAGGGGGCAATGTGCAGCAGGACATGTGGTCATCATTGTCCTTGGCAGTAGGGAGAAAGTTGTGAATTTCTACCCTGGACTAACAGTAATGACTTCTGGAAACTCCTTTTACAGGGCACTAGAAGGGTTTGCAGGCAGGGAAAGTAAGACTGTTTCCTTGTGAGATATTTTACTGCAATCATGTTGATCAGTGTTTCAAAACTCTGTCCCACTATGTAACATGTAAAATTCAGTGCTATGGAGGCTGCGCTCTCCCACACTGTGCAATGTAACGTAAGTGGATTGTAGATTGTTGTGAGTGTCAAACCAAATTGCCCCTCCTTACTCTGCCTCCTTCTCTCATTGAGTTTCAGGTTGCAGGTTCCAACAGTGACATCACTGGATCTCTGCACAAACACACAGGTGGGTGTCAGTGGCCATCTTGTGAGGTTATATTGAATTGGCAGGAGACACAGTGAGCACAAAATATGGATGTGAAAAAAATCTCTGAATTACTTTCTGATCCAAATACAGTAAAAAAGCTAAACTGATATGTGAACCTGATTTTTAAAAAACTCACTGGTGAGGATGGGATAAGGTAGAGATTAGTCTTATCATTCTAACTGAATGTGGATAATGCCTGATTGGAAACAATTTTTTGTCTATTTACTTTCCTTTGGATGCATTGAATTGCTTTTGGCACTATATCAAATGGATAATGTATGGGCATGAAAAATATACCTTAACATATCATTAATTAGGATGGCAGATAAATAAAAGAAATTGAAAGGCAGAAGCAGAGGTCACGTTATTGTGTATACTAATCCCATACATTACAGATATACCAGAAGTCAGTTCTACAAAACAGAATATTACATGCAAAGCTGCAAATTAGAACAACCCCAATTTCTATCTGATCTTACCCGTCTCTCAGCCGATGAATCACTGTGCTCATCACCCAGATTATCAACTTCACTGAAGAATGTCCAACCTAGAAGAAAGAAGAAACTGGGTGCTACAGATTACTTGGACATCTTGACATAATCAGAGAAAACAAGACACTCTTGCAAAAAAATTCGAATAAACCCACGTACTGAAAATAAATTGGCTGTGTCAAATTCTAAGCAAGTGAAGGACGACAGGAACGTCAAGCAAGGAGATAGGGAGAGGGAAAGGTGGCAAGATATGGGGGTGAAGCAGGGGGGAGGAATCAGAACTCATACGCAATTTGTCTTCCTTAAATTGGTACATTATTAAAAGAACTACCTCCTTTGAATAAGGATTTTGAAACAGAAATGGCCACTTTCAATGTGAAAACACTTAATCTCCTGCCTGTTGGCAGCTACTCATCTAAATATGAGATGCATAGGGATAAGCCCAGGCCATTCAGCCCCTTTAGTTTATTTTGCCAGTCAATTAGGTCATTATTGATTTCATTTACTTGCATTTTACACATTTTTTGATACCCAAACCCAATAAAATTAGCCCAAACCACCCATGCTATGCCTTAACAAAGTCAATGGAAGAAAATGGAATTTACCCATTGGAGATTTTCCCAACATGTCTTCCTTAAGACTCCACCAAGATGATGGGGAGCAGGGGAGCGAGTCAAAATTGCTGTCGCTCATATTTTCATCTGTAGAGGTCTCAGAGAGTCGTGTCAGAATTGGAGGTCTTGAGCCAGAAATGGTCCTCACTCGAGTGCTCCCACAGACTTCCTCCGTTCCTCGAATGACAGTTTTGGCTGTTTTCTGATTCAAGGAAGACAGATATTTATTTATTCAAAGAGGGGCATCCATTTGTACATTAATGGGGAATAAAAACGAAATGTACATCAAGAAGGTTGAAGAACATTTTACTAATCAGAGTTCCATTAATCTCATGCCCAGTATTACTTCACGCAGTGTATATTTTTCTTATTTAGGAAAGTTCAATCATTTGCAGGTTAACTTTCTCACCCAGGCATCTTAGTGTTGACTCCATAGCAACACCAGTCTCCACTCCTGCTATATTTGTTGCAAACCATTTCTGTCACTTCCAGACTCAACTATTTGAATACTCTTCTGGTCTAACTCGTAATGTCCACCCTCCACAAAACGTAGCTCAGTCAAAACTCTGCTTCTCTATCCCACGCTATACCAACCCGTACGTAGCCCCCATACTCACCCAGCATCACGTCTCTGCCAGCTTCATTAGGCCTTCAGCAGCTTGTCCCCCTCCAAACCACTTTTCCTCTTCAACACCTCCAATATCAAATTTCATGTTTCTGTGCAAATCCCTCTATAGCCTCAGCCCATCCCCATCTCTGTTACCTCCTCCAGTCCTACAAATTTGTCATCCCAGAACTTTCCATTCTTATGATTCTGAAATCAAGGGGACAATTCTTCCAAAAGTGCTGAACTGGCAAGAAAACTGGTGTAAATTACACTTGTTTTTCAATGGCATTCAGACCCGACCCACGCTCTGTGCATAGCAGAGGTCACTGTCGTGCAGCCCCCACAAGCATTCTCAGGTCAGAGCCCACCCACAATAGGTTCTTCCCCTTGGCCCACCACTCCTCGGTCCCACCCACTTGCCCCAAGGCCTTGCCCTCTAGGTCTTTCTAGTGGGCAATGCCAAGGTTCCCCCTGGACATGGGTACTTTGCCCCCAGGGTAGTACCAGGGCACCTACCCTCCCACCACCCAAACCCCCATGGGCCCGTTCCCCCCCCCCTTCACTCTGGTGGGGTTTCCCGCTAATTATCCCCACATGGGGAGCTACTCTAAACCCCGCCAGAGTGAAATACTCCTGGCATGGTTGGGAGATGCTATCAGGCCTGGAGAATTCTGTGCCGGGCCCGATAATCACATTTAAAGTACATGAAGAATAGATTTAAATCACTTACCTCTCTTCCCGCTGGTTTCCAGCGCAGTCCTGACTGCACCTGTTCTTCGGCTGGGAGACCGGAGTCCACACGCATCAGGAATGCATGCACGAATCCCGCAAAATGGCCAACACACTATTCTCCCACCCCGCGTGCCAAAAAACCTGCACGCCAAGATGGGAGAACCGTCCCCCTCCCCTAGTGTGCACATCTCCTTTTCCCATTACTGCCTTCAGCCATCTAGGTCCAATGCTTTCTTCTTTCAAGATAAAACCACCATCAACGTGATGCTGAACAATACAGACAGAGGTCTATTTTTCAAGGTGAGCTGAGTTAGATTATTTGGAGACATCAGTAGAATGTTCAGTGCCCCAAACTAGAGGGAACAAAATAAACCTGATCTGCTGGTGCCCTGGCCATTTGAAAGTGCTCTGTGTGGGACTGTCAGGATTGTCATGCCGTCAACAGTTAATGCTCACAGTCTGGGATCTTTCATCAAGAAAAAAAGAGTCACTTGATCAGATACCACAACTGCCATCTAGCACAAGTCATCACCTCCCAGGCAGGAATGGAGAGAAACACAAACTACGTAGAGCACTAACCAGTAGATTCTGTGCATGTTCCAATGTTTCCTTTTCTTTAGGAGATATATCAAATGGTGTAAGTCCCATTTTCTTACATATACTGTTGCAGGCATGAGAATGAAAAAACAAGGCCATTCCTCGCACACCTGTAGTGAAAAGTGCAGAATCAGTATACCCATCTCCAAAAATAACCACACTATTGTTTACCTCAGGACATCATACTGTGAACGGTCTTATGGTTCAATGGGTCAGTGCACCATGTAGTACAGTGCTGACCTAAACCGATCAGAAAATACCTAGGCTGGATTCCTCAATCTGTGCTGAGTTAAATCATTCCACTGGGACAACAGTGAAAATGACGCAATCTGCCTCAGCGCCCATGGGATGAGAGAGGAGGTAAGCCTCACAGTCAATAGCACACCATTATTCACTACCCATGAATCAATGTGGATGAGTTATGAGGGTCACACCAACCATAATTTTGAACATCTCTGTCAAATCTCCCTTTAAGCTTTGCTGTCTAAGGATTACCATAGCAGGCTCTCTAGTCTCTCCATATAACTGAAGTCCCTCATCTCTGATACTATTATTTTCTTGAATGGCAGGTTAAGTTTGAAGGGCCAAATGCTCCTAATTAGTATGTCCTTAATCTGATAAATCTCCTCTGTACCCTCTGCAAGGCCTCGACATTGTTCCTGATATGTGATGCCCATAATTAAAGGCAATACACCAGCTGTGGGCAAACCAGTGCTTTGTAAAAGAGATAGCTTGACTTCCCTTTTATCCTAAACTCTTATCTCAAAATGTCTATATGTTTAAATAACCGAGTAAGTGAAGGAATGGCGTAATTACAGATGCCACTAGTTTATAAAGAAACATTACCCAAATTGCCATCTCCAAAGTCTGTGCCACCAAACGTATGAATCTGAGGATCTGTGTACAAATCTCCCACTCCCTGGATGTCAACAACAATCAACTGGTGTGCGGAGCGTTCAAAAGTGAAATGACTAAATGCCTGTAATTATATGGTAAGGTCAAAGGAAAGACTTGTTAATTAGTTTGATTTTAGTGGAAGGGTGATTCACAGTTCAAAGCATACATGCTTATCACAGGCACCGAGATAATATTTGGCCACAGATTTCGCAAATTAAACTTATTACAGAAAACACATGCACAAAAGGACTCCTTTTTAAAATAGGCAGATTAAATCTTGAGAAAAATGAATATTTAAAAACTCAATGGGATAGCATGCCATTTAGAAGTTTCATAATAGACATCTGCCCTTTGAGAATGACTTTAAACTTAAGGCAACAATTTTCTTTCCTCCAGTCCCATGGGACTGCAAAACATCTTTTGAAAATAGTCCAATTCTACACACACAGACCTCTTTTCAGGTCGGGAAATTTCAGGTTTCAATCCAGCAGTACAAATAAAGATCTACCTGGTTGGAACTGCTGATCTAGAAATGTCTGATTAGGGCGTGATCTATTCCGCATTATCCCCAATCTATTACTTACCTGTGGAGTAAGGCGGAAATTTTCATCCCTTACAAAGCCAGAGTTGGAGTTGTATTTGATGTATTTACCCTCTATATAATGTTCCAAGTGGTACAGAGGCTTTCCAGGCCTGTCTTTCATCTCCAAAATACACATCTGCATAATGTCAACCTGTCATAAAGGACAAAATAAACACTTGAAATGAGAACATTGCCAAATAAGTTCAAGAGTGATTGCTTTTACATTTGTAGTATTTTCAGTTAGAGATGCTGCCTGCGTCCACACCGCCCATCCCAACTTCTCTTGGAAAGACTGGCTCAGTTTGGAGTATGCTTTCTGTGCAAAGTTAAAGGAAAAAAGGCCTATAATTAAATATCACTTTTCAGAATTCCCAAAGAGCTTAACAAGCAATGAAGTACTTTTTGGAACGTTTGCAGGAAATATGGCAGCCAATTTGCACACAGCAAAGTCCCACAAACAGCAATGAGATACATGATCAGATAAATCAGCAACATTGGCTGAAGGATAAATACTGGCGTGGACACGTGGGAGAACACCCCTGCTCTTCTTCAAAACACCACAATGGGATTTTTCACATCCAAAGATGGAAACAGGGGCCTCAGTTTAACATCTCACCCAAAAGATGGCACCTCTAATACTGCAGCACTCATTCAGTATTGCACCTGGTGTGTGGGCCCGAGATCTTGTGTTTAGATAATAGGACTTGAACCCACAGCCTTCAGTTTCACCGGTGAGCAGGCTATCCACTGAGCCATGGTTAACATAGTGTAAGTCAAGACAGTGATCGTTATTAGGCCACTTGAGTCTCTGAGCGAGGGCATTACAACCATGAGCCAGTCTTCACAGCAAGAGTTAGAGAGGAGCAAAGATAGAAGACTACCAAAAATACATAAAGCAGAATGTAGACATTACCAACTTTTATTGGCTGCACTCCTGCTAATTTTCAAACAGCAGATTTTGACACAAATTCCACAAAATCCCTACACTGCAAAAGGAAGCCATTCAGCCCAATCTGCACCAACTCTCCAAAAGAATATCTCACCCTAGTTAGTGTGAATTACAGAACCAAAGCAGATTACAGTCAAGATAAAGATCAGCCATGATCAAACAAAATGGTGGAACAGCTACAGGAGCTGAATGGCTTCTTGTTATTCCTATCTTCAGAATTCACAATATAAGGAATCTGAATTGTCTAACCGACTGTCCCAGAGTCTATTACTTCACCTGTTTTGGAGGTTTGTGCCTGTTGTACTCTTCTCCCCAGAGCTTTGCTTCCATTTGAAGTCGTACATCCTCAAAATACACATTGCGATCCACAGAATCTATATAGCGCTTTGCTACATAATTGGAGGCAGATTTCCACTGCTGGTGACGTGTGAAATTCGAAAGCTTCTTCCTGATTTAAAAAGAGAAGTGTCAAAATGTAGTCTCTGGTACAACTAATCTGCAATTAAGATAATTTGGCACTTTCCTTTTTCACATTGATTTCTCAGGAGCTATTTCCTAAATATGACATATTCCACCCCTAATTTCTCCCACCGAAGGTACTTTTCTATCACTTTTTAGGATAAGTTCCCTTGCTCTCCATTATCATTTCTCACTAATTTCCTCCACACACCTTTGTATTTCTGCTGAAACCTTTGACCACTGTGAGGCATGGTTCTACAGATGAAGATTATGGTCCAGTATCTGGTTCAAGTGACCATTAATCAAGAATCTGTCTCAACAATGTGTCATGGTGTGGAGATGCTGGCATTGGACCGGGGTAAACACAGTAAGAAGTCTCACAACACCAGGTTAAAGGCCAATCAGTTTATTTGATAGTAAACCCACAAGCTTTTGGGGTTTGCCCCTTCGTCAGGTGAGTGGAGAGTTCTGGTCTTAAACAGAGCATATAAAAGGTACACACAGTTTACATAATACTGATTAGAATGCGAGTCTTTACAGCTAACCTGCTATTCAAGTTTTAAAGATGCAGACAATGTGAGTGGAGATAGCATCAGGCACAGGCTAAAAAGATGTGTATTGCCTCCAGACAAGTCTTGCCTCAGGCAAGTCATGGGGGTTACAGATAGTGCAACATGGACCCAAGATCCCTGTTGAGGCCGTCCTCATGTGTGCGGAACTTGGCTATTGATATTCTGTAAACTGTGTGTGCCTTTTATATGCTCTGTTTGAGACCAGAACTCTCCACTCACTTGACGAAGGGGAAAACACTGAAAGCCTGTGGGTTTACTATCAAATAAACTGGTTGGACTTTAACCTGGTGTTGTGAGACTTCTTACTGTGTTCAATGTGTCATCAGAGTGGAAACTAAATTTCCTTACCCAATAAACACGTTAGCATTCCCAGCTACAACATGCATGGGCAAACCTCATTTATGAATAAAGACAATTAGGGTGGCACTTAGCAACTTCCAATACTCAGTATAATCTACAATCCAGTAGTAAAGCAAAATTAAGACAGTATATGCAATGATTTAATGCACAAATTATTTTAAAATAATTCAACCCAAATAAACAAAAGGCTAAAATTTCAGTCCATATATTAAATGTGCAGAGGTGACTGCAAAGTTTAGAATCCACTGCCTGAGAATTCTAGAGATCGTCTACATGTTTCTACTGTTGGTTTAGAGGCATGTAGTATCACAGTGCTATAACCAGACTGTAAATTAATACTGCGTGCTTACAAAGACACTAATTTTGTGAAATGTCCTGCTTCATGTCTGCAAATTTTGAAAATGTCAGCAACCCATTTAATCTACTAACAAGGGATAAATCCCAGATACCACGTAGCTATAATAATTTAAAATAAATCCTCACTGACTGGATTTTAAAATAAACAATATTAAAAGGGACATATAATAGTGTCGAGGGAAGTCATGGAGGAAGGTGACTAAACGGAGAACTATTTTAGGCAGACACATTCTCCTGGAGGAATGGGCAAAATCTCCTCCACCAGTGCTGCAAAAGTTTTGGGACTCCATGAATCCTGAATGAGAAAAATGTTCTTAAAAATAAAAGTAATCAGTTATCACATCCACCAACTATTAACCAGTTTCCCAACACTCCCTGTATCCTAACTAACACAGCTCCAGTGTGTGTGTGTGTGTGTGTTTGTGTGTGTGTGTTGGACATCTTTCTTGCAAGGGGCGAGAGTAAGCAGCAATCACAAACTGGAGCCCTGACCCCTCATATTCTATCAGCCAGGGAAATGAGTATGACTGTAACAGCCATGCCACTATCCCAGCTTTGGTTTGTTAGCAAACAGTTTACCTGGCCTGCGCAATTCAGTGTCAGACCATAAAAACCAAATCACAGAAGCCATGCAAAATTCTCTCTGGAAATAAAATCAAGGTCAGAATTTTCCACACATCTCCATCACATATTTCACAAAGGTGGCCCACCATTTTCCCATTTTATGCACCTGTGTCACTGGAAAACCCTGTGTTCACCATCAGTGGGACCATAGGATCCCACTGGTGAGAACTGACAGGAAATTCCAACTGAATTGTTTTTATAAAGTGTTCTGTATAACACCCTCTATTAGGTCTTGTTACTGGGAGGCAGGGAAGTTAAATTTAATCTCCACCATCCCCCTTAACCTCTTAAGTCTACTATCATTATTTGCATTCTACTAGGAGAAAGATGTTGTCTCCTCACTACACAAGAAAAACAATTTCATTTAATTCTTTCATGGAATGTGAATGTCATTGACAAGGTCAGCATTTGTTGCCCATCGCTGATTTCCCTTTGATTGAGTGGCTTGCTAGACCATTTCAGAAGGCAGCTGAGAGTCACCCACATAGCTTGGGTCTGGAGTTGCAGGGAGACCAGCCTGGGTAAGGATGGCAGATTTTTTTCCTTTAAAGGTCATTAGTGAACAAGATGAGTTTTAGGACAATTGACAATGTTTTAATGATCACTGTTACCAAGGCTCACTTTTAATTCCAGATTTTATGAATTGAATTTTAATCCATGTCCCCAAGACATTAATCTGGACCTCTGGCGACATTACCACCATGCTACTATCTCCCCCATAGCATGATATGATAAATATACATCCAGAGCAAACAGAAGTGAGTAATGGTGAGGAATGTACAGCTTTACTTCATCACTCAGAATACCAGGACACTGTGCCCACTCTGACCTACACCAACTACTCGATGGCACAACAAACGTATAAAACTTACGTTCTGTAACATTCCCGCATTGCGCCTCGACCAAAAGGCTGAAAGGGAAACATGAATTTCTTTATTTACGCTCAAGCAAGTAATTTCTGTAAAACTTTATTAAAAGGAGAAGGAAGTACAATGAACGTCAAACGCTTATTTCTTAAGAAGCTTTCACAAGCTTTTCCTTCACTTTTAAAGAAATAAAACCAGGAATCAAATTATACTTTTGGGCTGCATTCTTGTATTCTGTACACAATTCAGTAAAAACATACATGTTGCACTGCTGTCAGTGAAATGTTGTACCAAGCCATGTGTTTCTTTTGTGATAAACAAAGCTCTGCATATCTTCAAACTGCAGCAAGGGCAGCAGACGGTAAGTGAGGTGTGGGCTAAATTCACAATCATTTTGATGCCAGCTTTCATGCTCATCATGGTGCGTGGCCACAAGGGGGGGTGGTGGTGGTGGTGGTGGAGGAGTAAGGAACCTGGTGACCAGCAGTATACTCATCATAGCTATTTCAAGGTATATCCCAAGTAAGAAGAAGAATCACTGCCATGACAGCCTGGTCAGAAGGGAAAACCCTTTGCAGGAGATGCACCGAGTCATAACAGGTTGAATGATGCTTTTGTATAGAACATAAACGGCAATACACACTAAAGATTAGGCTAATCTGTGACTTAATTAAAAATGCTGAAGAATCTTTCTACAGCGAGTCCTCACTTTATGTTGTTTAATGCCGTTTCACTTAAACATGGTTTAATCTTTGAGACTTTTTTCTGATTAATGTTGTCATTGATAGTTTTAAGTTGCCCATGCTCGGGCCAACATTCCTCTACCCCACCAGACTGCAATCTGAACCAGCCGTCACTGTTATCACTAGAGGCCCAGAGTGTGGGGAAAGAACAAGGCCCAAGTTGCAGGAGCATGGCAGGGATAGGAAGCTGCCGGCCACCCAACAGGTAATGAAGTGTTAATAACCTAGGGTGGGGAGCATGACCTGCACCATTTCCAGCTCCATCTGCAGACAGTCAAGAAGAGGTCCAGACTTCAGGGAGAGCGACCGAGCAGAACAAGAGGGAATTGCCGAGCAGGTGAAGGAAGAGAGAGAGAAAGGAAAGCAAGCAAGAAGCTGAGCTGGGTTTCAGGGGTGCTGTGATGAGAGACAGATGAATTGATACTAGAGACTTGTTTGGGTAACAATGTTATCTAATTTCAACGTATTTGTATTTCTACCATATTCAATAAATGTATTTTATTTTGCAAGCTATTTGAACTAAGAATGCAAGGTGCTGCAGATGGATGGTACAATATATCAACTCATACATTGGTTTTTCTGGGCATGAAATGTCTGAAGGAACCTAATTCTGGCTTCAACATTGATTCCTATGAGTTTCTATGATTCACGTAAAGTTGTCTCACAAAGTTGTTGTTGTCAGCAACACATCCACAGCCTTAAGTGACAACGTAGTGTACATAAGTGTGCTACACTCGTGAATGTTCACTGTGCAGCTCGAGGCACAACCCACACTTTTCTAAACCATTTATTATAACATATTTTATGTCTGATCATAAAAAAAATCAAACTTGCATTATATAATGCCTATCATCATGTCAGAATCTACAAAGTACTTTAGCACCAACCGAATACTTCTGAATTGCAGTCGCCATTGTAATATATTGAAACATGACAGTGAATTTGCAAACAGCAAGGCGTCACAATGGCAAATCTGTTTTCTCGTGATATTAATTGAGGGATAAATACTGACCACAATACCAGCGAGAATTTCCCCTGCTCTACTTTGAATGGTGCTCTGAGATCTTATACATCTGACAGTGCAGATGGGGACCTTGGTTTAACATTGCATTCAATTGAATCCACCTCCAACAACACTATTTCCCTCTGTACTGACCTTTCAGCAGTGTAGTATTCCATCAGTGCTGCAGAGGCCTTGCTTTCTGGAGTGGGCCTGAAACGTATGACCTTCTGACTCAGATATGAAATTGCTAGCATGAGCAAAGACCAAACAAGAAACACATCTCCACATGTCCCAGACGTGCAGGTTGCTTGGCAAGTTCTGGAGACGTGTTCTTTCCTCTTTAGTATTTGCTGGGCTCAGGGATAGGTAAATAGCTGTTGCATAGCAGATTAATTCAACTTTTCTAACACAGCTGAGAGCTGGCAATGGCAGTGGCCAGGTCCACGTCTCGTGCCTACATTCTCATTGGATTAACGATACAGGATGCAGATAGCAGGCAAGCAAAACACCTAACCGCAACATCCAAAACAATATTACTGTGTGAAACAGTATAAAAAGATTTACAATAGTGATGTAATTACCTGTTGTGCCATTTTCATGAATACTTCATCTTCTACCCATTTTCCTGAAATAGCATTGTACCTAGTGACACAGAAATATCAAGCAAGGGGATTATTTGAATTCTAAATGAGTTCATCACACCCAATTTCTATATATCTGATCCCTCCCTCAGGTGGAGGGTGGGACATCACTGATACACTGAAAGCTAGCGCATGGCAGCAGTGAACATGGGGAAAGTAGTTTTCACTCCCTTCAGGAAAGTCAATTCTTTTTCAGGTCAAGTGAATTAAATTCACCCAATTAGATTTAGCAAATCCAAATAATAATACAAAGAAAACTTGCATTTATATAGCATCTCTTAGGGTCTCTCAAAGTGTAGCCCCTCTGCAATGTAGGAAAGGCAATTCAATCCTTGAGACCACCTAGTTAGCTGTAAAATGCAACAATTGGAATTTCTATGTTGCCAAAAGTAGCTCTAATAAAGAATCAAATCATTACAGTGTTGGACACTCCCATAGCTAAATCGATCCCATATTTCCTACATTGAGGATTTGCCCACACTATCCAATACGATAGTGCAACTCATTTTAGTCAATTCCAAAACCGAATCAGACCAAGGACTGCTCTGCAAATCGTCAGCTTGCTTCTCAGGCTAGGCTTCCCTACACTCTGCCTTACCTTCTCAGAAGACCTTAGCAATTGATTAAGAACTTATGGATCATTCCTTTGTTATGGTTTTTCAGAACAGGATGTCTGATAAGATGACCACTGATGTGTTTACTGTCTAGGGAGTGACCAGTGGAACTGCCAACAGCTGATGGTTTCTGAAGTGTAATTCCTACCAACCAACCCCATGCTGTGTAAATGGAACATAGTTTCTCACTCCATAATATCTACAAATGCCCACTGGGAGCATTATCTGTTGTTTCAAACTGCCATGGATAAGTTTCAACATCTCAATTGCAGCCAACTGCTTCTCTCTATCAAAGAGTCAGAAAAAATGTTGGACTCATGAACATAAAAATCCTGAAACCAGTTGGGACCAGGAACATATTACAACTTAATCCAACTTTTAGAACAAATAGCTAGTAGCTTTTAGTCTTGGAGGTATTTTTAACGTTGTTATTCGCAGATTCAGGCTGGCCATGGTAGATACCTGGAATTAAGCTGTGTGTCAACACTGACCAAGAAATACTACAGGAAAAGAGGGTAAAATTACAGAAGATATATCCAAAGTTGAGAAATGTATTTAATTCTACAGTTTTCTTAATTGTTCAGTGATTATTGACACCTTCTGTTGTGATAATGAGCCTTCCAGATCAGAAGTTCCTCGTTATAGCACTGACGTTAAATTAACTGATGTCAGTTTAGCCAGACCTTAGGCGTGCTATAATTGGCCTGAGCATTTCTGGACTGGAAAGGAAAAGCAGCCAGGGTTCCCAACACTGAGTGACTCCTAGTTGGAAAGGGCTCATGTGTTGAATGTCAGATGAGAATAGCATTAGGCTTTGCTGTGATGTCCTTCATGAATCACAGTGTCCAAGAGAACACATATAGTCACTTGGGTATAATACTGGAGAAAATTAAACAATCAATTTGAAGGAAGAAAGTGAGGTGAGGCAGAGGGGATCTCAATTTTCCAATAAAACTGCACCCTCCAAAAAGAAACCTCCATTATTTGCAGACAATATTTTTTACAGCCTGGGAAAGTAACAGCTGCTATCAAAATAACTCCCTACCCTCCCTGACATTTTAAACTGCCAAAGCAATTGTTAAATATTGCAGACACTTTTACCCATTGATCAAGAAACACATCCTATAACCCCTTAAGCAAAGTGAGAGTAGCAAGGTGGCCTTTTTTGATAATCAGATCCATAGATTATTATTTTCCCACAATAAAAAGTTTTGACGTATTCGACAACCATGCTTACTTGAACTTCTATTTTCAGCAGAAACTGACTGGTCTAATTTTGGCTCACACATAGAAAAAAAATACATTCATAGCAGCGACATACTTTAGTCTGCAACAGATCTCATTGGCACTACTGCGATGCTGTGTACCAATAATATGCTGGCATTATTAATTAAAAACAGAGTCATTACTGGATACTTTTAATTAAAAGGGTGTACCCTCATATACAAACATGATTGTTTAGTTCCCAGAGTTTCCCATGAATTGCAGTATTGTAAGTTTGATTAAGCTGGCTAAAAGCCATGGTTCAATAATAAATCTTGAACATACTGCAATGATGTAACTTTGCAATACTCAGGCTAGTGTTACTGATGCCTGTTCATAATATTCCTCTTTAAAGATTGCCCTCTCACATACACAACTCTTCAGTCTGGTTTTTAATTAGCGAAGAGGTCCAAGCAAGGTTTTAAAACAGCAGAGAAACTTCAAATAATCTAAAACACCAAACAGAAAATGAATCTTTTAGCTAAAACTCCTTTGGTTGTTAGTGTACAATATTAATGGAAATAAGTTAACTCCTAGAAGCTTTCTTTCTCTTTGGTAGGCATCAAAACTTTAGAAAAGGTGCAGAGGAGATTTACTAGAGCAGAGAAATTTAAGCAGAGTTTGAAAAGAATTGTTCAAAATCATGAAGAGCTTTGACAAAGTAGATATAAAAAATGTTTCCACTGTAGGGAAGGTCAGTAACTTGGGGACACAGATATAAAAGAAATTACAAAAAAGGCCTGGTAGGGAGAAAAAAAATTATGTAGTGAGTTGTTATGATTTTGAATGCACTGCCTGAAAGAGCGGTGGAAACAGACTCACTAGTTACTTGTGAATGGGAATTAGATTAATACTTGAAAAATAAAGAAAAACTACAGGATTAAGGGGAAGGAATAGCAGGTGTGGGTCTAATTTGATAGCTCTTTCAGAGAATTGGGACAGGTTCAATGAGCTAATTGTCCTCCTTCTATACTGTATAATTCTATAATGACTATGACCCATTTTGGAGTAGTTTCACAGGTAGTGGTTGACTCTGCTACTTTGAACAAGCGACCATTTTCATGCAATAGCCTATTCAGTGAACTGGTAGGTTACTGAGAGGTGAAGAGCATCACATCTCAGTCTGATGCTAACCTCACCCACCTCACTTTCCAACACAGGGGTCACTGGATAGTGGTCAGAATATTTTGCCTGATGTTTTCTCTCCCTAGCTAAACACTAAGGACAACCGTAGTATCCCAAACATTACTCGATAAGGATATAAGCTATCTCTGCACAGAAACACATAGTCCTTATCTCTATGGTGCGGCACTCTATTGACAGCACAAACCCTTGTCTAGCCATGAAAACTTGTGGAAGCATTTAAAAATTAGCAAAATGACACTCTTTCCAATCCTCAAACTAGGTGACTGAGTCTACACAAGCCTGTTTTTGAAAGGAAACTGATAAAGGGAGAACACTCCTTAAGAATGGTTGATGACAAATCAGTCAGGACAGATGCGTTTGATATCAAACAATACCACAAACCAATCTTCCTATAATTACAACAATATTGGGTCCAAGGAAAATGAAAAATTCTGCCTTTTATATAGGAAATTCCTTCACTTTCTTGCCTTATTTCTGTACAGCAGTTGAAAAATTCTACGGACATTAACACGCTGAATTTATGTTTTGGCACAGTCTAATATACAGCATTTAGGAAAAAAACACTCAGGCAGACTTCCTGTTGATCCTCAACTTCGACAGAATGCAATTCTATTCTGAATCATGTTTACTGTGCGTTAAATTTTGTTCCTCACAAAGTTTCATTTTAATTTGAGACTCATATTTCAGACTTTCAGGAATCAAATGATGCAACTAAAGTTGCAAGAAATATAAACCTGTAACGAGTTGCAGACTCGGTCTCAATTTCTTCCAGATGGAATTCTGCCCAAGGATCAGGTATGTGTTTAGCTTTTTCCAATGCATGTCTCCAAGCCTCCTGCAAAACAGACAAAATAAATCAGTTGCCTTACTAAAGGTCTGGTGCTAACTCTGCATTTAATTCATATAAGCATTCTATTTAGGCTTTTCTAGTTAAACAACTTTCACATTTGTAAACCAATGATCTATTATCAGAGCCATAGATGGCATCCAAGACAGTTGCTCCAATGGTTTGTAATTATTTGTTACAAGGGTTCATTTTAAAAAGAAAGAGGCACCATGGTGTTAAAAAGCAATGAATATTCAGGGCACACAAGCACAATGGTCTAATTGTGCTTCTTTTTCGTATGCTCTTCCACAGACACACGATTCATTCTTTGATTACTGTGCAACAAGAAACTTAAAATGGGATTTGGGAAGATTGTTAAGCGTTAAAAGGAAAATATTATTTCAGCTTGTTCCAATCTAAAAATTTCAGAATTCATTTTATAAAGCATAATATTAGTTAAAATAATAAAGCTTAGTATCTAGACATTTTTTTCCACTTATCAGTTCCCACTGCTGAATAAGATAATTTTACCATTAAAAAGAATGGTACAACAAATGTGAATTTGTTCTTGTACTTCAAAGGGCAGTGCAAAAGGAATCTGTATTTTTCAGATGTCCCATATGTACGTGATACCGAACTATTTCTTCCATTTACCCAGTTATAAAAATAAGTACAACAAATAAGTCAATAATCTAACACAGCCCATTTGCACTCTAATAAAAACTCTTCCAAATCCTTTACAAACCCAGTTCACTGAACCCAATAACGTGAGCAGACATTGCTTTCCTGCAGAGAGTATTCAGGTATGTCTAATTAGATGCAATATTTGCTTTTCATGTTAGTTTCCACCACAGCTGATTTTATTACAATAAGTCACCAGGTCACCAGGTCACCAGCCAAGAACAGAATTCTACTGAAAGGTCATCAATCTGAAACGTTAACTCTGTTCCTCCATCCACAGATGCTACCTGACCTATTGAGTACTTCCAGAATTTTCTGTTTTTGTTACTAATCTTCCCTCTGGTCACAATATATAAATTGCAGTAAACTTTTAATCTCATAATTGTTAAAATTGAAAAGACTGGTTCAGCAAATTGCACACACGTAGACACAGAATCCAAAGCACCTCCTTGTGGCACATTGACATGACAGCAATGTGCACTCTGGATCACATTAATATTCTGAACTGATCTATACTACACTTGAACCCGACAACAAACAATGCTCGTTTTAAATGTCCCATTTGCAAATGAGATCAAATAGCAACCACAAGAATAGGTGTTAAAGTTCATCATCGCTGAGATAGCAGATTGCACTTATATTTCTTTTAGAAACTGTTATGTCAAGTTATGATTTTTTGAAAAATTTCATTTGTTGTAATCTTAACAATTTCAATTAAAACATTGCTTGAACTTTTTCTAGTCAGTTTAAGATCTAGTGTCATGGGAAAATAGCTAACCTGAAATATTACATTGGAAATAAAAATACAACATATCAGTATTAACCTCTGGGAACAATATAAGGGAATCATATATAGAAAGAAATGGAACTAATAGATTCTGTTGTTGCACAAGCCAAGGTTGGGTGCAGGAAGCTGCAGAGCTGAATGCCCTTCAGATATCTCAGAGTTCTGTAAACAAAGAGGCTCAACTGAGACTTCAAGACAAGGAACTATAACCACAGTGAACAAAAAATGCTAAAAATACTCAATAGACCTAACAGCATCTGTGGAGAGAGAAACTGAGTTAACATTTCAAATCGATCACTCTCAATTACCCATCATCAGTTCTGACAAATTATGAATCTGTTTCTCTTTTCATATGGGCTGCTGGACCTGCAGAGTATTTCTACTATCTACTGTATTTCCTGTTGTACCATTCAAAATGGAGCATGTTTGAGCAGTAGCAAGGACACTATCAGACGAGGTACAGGAGAAGACATGAATGTCACTGATTCCTAACAGTGCTGCTTAAAGCATAAAAGAGAAAGAAGGAAGTTGCATTTATACGTGCCTTCAAAAACTTCCCAAAAAACTTTACAGACAATAAAGTATTTTTTAAAGTGTAACCACTGTTACCATATCAGAAATGTAGCAGTCAATTTGCACACAGCAAGTTCCCTCAAACAGCAACAAGATAACTAACCAGATAATCTGTTATAGTGATGTTAGTTGAGGACTAAATATCAGCCAGGATACTGGGGAGGACTCTCTATTCTTCTTTGAATAGTGCCAGAGTGTCATTACCATCCAGCTGACAGGGCAGATAGAATATCATTTAACACCTCATCAGAAGGCAGCACCTCTGACAATGCAGCACCCCAATGAAGTTCTAGTTGAGATTAGCTCAAATTCTGGACTCGAGGTCTTCTGAGAGGTCAATGAGTCAGGAAAACCAGGAACCAGAGACAAAAATCAAGATAATCTAAAAGTCTGACAGGAAAAGGGTGGTGTGAATGGAAGAACAAAAGAAGCTGAATAGAATCTGTGTCAGAGCAGCAGATAGCATAGGACAGCCTGACCGATGGAGTTTTGGTTGCTTTGTCATGAGATCTTGCATGGGTGTGTGTGATCTCCCCCCATTTGTGTTGACTCCCTTTCACAACAACAACAACAACAACAACAACAGTATATTAATATAGCATCTTTAAAGCAATGAAATGTCCCTAGTTGCTTCACAGGAGCAATACAAAGCATGACACAAAGAGATATGAGATCCAGATGACCAAAAGCTTGGTCAACAAGGATGGTTTTAAGATGTATCTTTAAGGAGAAAAGTGAGGTAGAGAAGCAGAGAGGTGTAGGAAGAGAATTCCAGAGCTTGGGGCCTTGGCAATTAAAGGCATGATCACCAATGACGAATCAATTATAATTGGGAATGTATAAGAGCTAGAATTAAAGGCAGATGTCAGAAAGTTCTTGTGCTGAAGGAGATTACAATGATAGGGAGGAGCGAGGCCATGGAGATATTTGAAAACAAAGAGATAATACACAGATAGCTGAGTTTTGAGTGAACTCAAGTTTGTGGTAGGTAGAATGTGGGAGATCTGCCAGGGGTGCAATAGAATAGTCAAATCTAAAGTAACGAAAGGCATGAATGATGGTTTCAGCACCAGATGAATTGAAATAGGGTGAAATCGGGTAATACTACAGCAGTGAAAACAGGTAGTCTTAGTGATGGCATGAATAAGACATCAGAAGCTTATCTCGGAATCAAATATGACATCAAGGTTGCAAACAAACTGGCTTAATCTCTGACTGTTCCCAAGGAGAGGAATGGAGTTGGCAGCTAAGGAATGGATTCTGGAGCAGGGGCTAAAAACAATGGGCGGGATATTCCAGTCACATCTGCCCTGGGACCTGATATTTCTGCCCAAAGTCAACGACCCTTTCAATGGTCTGAGAAATTGTCCTTCCTGCTCATGACAATTCGCGCAGCGGCAGGATCAGAAGATTTACCCCACTAGATTTAGTTTTCTCAATGTTTGATTGGAGGACATTTTTCCTTCTCCTATCTGATAATATAGCAACAGCTGAGGCGTCAAGAGAAATAGTGGTAAGACACAGCTGGATGTGGTCTGCATACATATGAAAATTAGTGCTGTACCTTCACCCTTGTCCTTAGCTTCTGAATGTTTGCATATATTTTTGCAAGCTTGTATCACGATGCAGATTAGCATGCAGATACATCAAACTATCTCAATTCCAGTGCAATTTTCTTAAAAAAATCATTCACAATGCTGACTTGCTAGAAACGTCAACCTTTATTGTTCAACCCCAACTACTTTTGAGAACGTGCTGGGGAACCACCTTCATGAAATACTGCACTCCCTATTGTGTAAACACTGCCACCATCCTATTAGGGGAGAAATCCAGGGTTTTGACCGAGTGACAATGAAGAACTGGCAACATAGTTCCAAGTCAGGATGGCATGCATCTTGGAGAAAAACTTCGAGAAAGGTCATGATAGGTCACCTCCTGCTCTTCTCCTTCAGATAGAGATCACAAATTCGGAAAATATTGAAGCCTCTGCACCACGATTCAGCACACAAGAGGCCTTTTAAGGGAAAGCAGTGCCACAGTGAGAGGTATAGCAATATAATTTGATGTACTGGCACACAAGTGCACCTCTGCTCAGTGATCAGATCAGTAAGTCTTTACATCAATTCAGCAGGCCTAGCTCTAACAATGCGGGACCTCTGTTTCCATATGGTGAAGTAACAAATGTGATTCTGTTGCATATACTGTTGCTGATTCTACAGAACCCACTCTGCAATATAAACAGGATGAAAATGATGCCACAGAAAATGGATAATAATTTAGGACTGTTACTAGATAGAAACAGGGCATCGGATTCTTCAATTCTGGTGCAAAACATTGTGATGTGGTAAATCTTCAGATAAACACCCATCTCTCACCTTTTTTAAACTCTCCAAAAACATAACTGCAAAGGTAAATGGAACTGCATATCTGCCCATATATAGCTAGAGTAAATAGCCAGAGAACTGCACTAAATGTACCCTGTGCTGCTACATCAGGACTTTCAAAAAAAACACTGAAAACAACCTTGTGGTTTCTACTTCTGCTTTTATTGTACACAGTAGGGGGATACTAAGTTCATATGTTCAAGATCGTTTTCTTTTGCTTCCCCTGCCTGCCGACATTTCCTAAATGCAGCAACTCTGACAAAAGGGAAAAAACAGTAAAATGGGCAAATAAGAATACTGGTCTGAACTGGTCATGTGTACTTTAAAATGGAACATCAGTAAAATGAGACAAGAATAGCAGTCCGGACTGTTTTGTCCTTCTGGGGACAGATCCCCTGGCTCCAGCTTTTTCTCCACGAGCCTACAAGAAATTAAAGACAACAAACGTATCACCATTTTTGAGCCCTCGCTCTGTTCTTTATTCAATGTCTATTTGAGTTGTTTTCTGGGCAGGTGAAAGGAGAAAAGGAATCATTAGATGACAACCAGGAGTAGTGAATATTGCTCTGAATCTAAAGGTGGCAGGCACCAATTTTCTCCAAACTAAATCTCTAATTTCCCTCCGAAGACATTTAATAGTATACACTTCCAACAGTGTTATAAGTCAGCCTATTGTTTTTAAGCAGCCAGGCTAAAAGTAAAGCCACAGCTGGCTTCAATTGCATTCTGTGAGGGTAGGATGTCTGGTAGAGGTAAAGGTGGGAAAAGTCTTGGGAAGGGCGGTGCTAAATGGCACCGGAAAGTTCTCCGCTATAACACTGAGGGAATAATTCAGCCTGTTATCCGTCGGCTCGCTCGGCGTGGGGGACATTAAGTGCATTTTAGGCCTCATCTACGAAGAAACCCTCAGAGTCCTGAAGGTTTTCTTGTAGAACATCATTTGGGACTCAGTCACCTACACCGAACATGCAAGATGCAAGACCGTTACTGCCATGGATGTTATGTAAGCCCTGAAACACCAAGGGCAAACCTCTATGGTTTTAGTGGTTGAAAACTTAGGGGAAAATATTTCAACTGCATTCTGGAGGCATCACACTCTGTATCATTGGCCTTATTTCAAATGAAGAAGTACAGAACATCCTCACTCTAACATACCATTTGCAACACTGTAATGTTCAAATCTTGTGACCTTTGACAATACTTGTGGTGTAAGCGAACTCATAAATAAACAACTCCACTCAAGTGTCTGCTTATCTACCATACCCAAAATACAGAGTAAATGCTGGCTTCAGACAAGGTTTATGAAAATGTTTAACTGCTGCAAGCAGTCATTATGACTAAGAGACAATTTTTTTTTATGTGACGAATTATGTGCAATCAGGAACAGTTGTATCACAGCTTGGTATGGCTCCTGCTCTGTCCAAGACGGCAATAAACTACAAAGCGTCGTGAACAAAACTCAGTCCACCAGTCAAACTAGCCTCCTGTCCACTGACTCTGCCTATACTTTCCGCTGCCTCGGAAAAGCAGCCAGCATAATCAAGGACCCTACGCACTCACACATACTCCCTTCCACCTTCTTCCACTGGGAAAAAGACACAAAAGCCAGAGGGCACATACCAACCGACTCAAAAATAGCTTCTTTCCTGCTGCCATCAAGCTTTTGAATGGACCTACCTCACATAAATTGATCTTTTTTTTAAAACACCCTGGCTATGACATACATTACATTCTGCACTCACTCCTTTCCTTCTCTATGATTGGTATGCTTTTGTCTGTATACAGTGAAGACTTTCTCTGTGTACAAATAAAACACAATCATAGAATCCTATTGCGCAGAAGGAGGCCATTCGGCCCATTGAGTCTGTACCGACCACAATCCCACCCAGGCCCTTATCCCCAAAATCCAATGCATTTACCCTAGCTAGTCCCCTTGACACTAAGGGGCAATTTATCATGGCCAATCCACCTAACCCACACATCTTTAGGGACATGGGGAGAAAGTGCAAACTCCGCACAGACAGTGATCCAAGCCAGGAATTGAACCCAGGTCCCTGGCACTGTGAGGCAGCAGTGCTAATCAATGTGCCACCCTATATGTGACAATACATGTGACAATAAATGTGACAATAAATCAAATCAAATCAGACAAGTGATAGGTGATGTCAAGTTTGGATTTCTAATCTTGAAAACAATAACAATATATATTTATAGAAAGCAAAACATTGCACAGAGCATTAAATAAAATTTTCACTAAACCACATAAAAAGTGATATTAGAACAGGTAACAAAAACTTAGTCACAAAGCATGGTTTTAAATAGAATCTTAAAGAAGGAGAGAGATGCTGAGGTTTAAGTCTGTGGAAGGAAGGAAAAGCTCAAGAGAGGTAAGGAGTTTTCTAGAATGTTGAGCTGCAGGAAAGTGAGATGAGTCTTGATTCAATCATGGCAAGAATTAAGACCAGAATTAAATGAGTCATTAAAAGAAAATTTACAAGGACATGCAGGGAAACATACACCGCAAGATAAAAAGGTCTGGAGCAGGGCAGCATAACTGCAGATTACGCAGTGAAATGATGATAGATATAAGACCTACCCGACCGCGGTCAGTTAATGAGCCAAACTTAGGAGGGGTCTGGTGATTCTGAAGAATACATGAAAGATAATTTAGAAATACAAAAATTTACTAAAAAAAAACAATTATAGGCAATTCTTAATGGAAACAAAAGTGCTATCTCTTGCTTGGTCATGTTTCATTAATCATATCTGATGAAAAAGTGCCCATCCATATCCTCGGTTCATTCAGCCAAAACTATTGAAAGATTATTCTTGTTTTTAAATGATCCTGGGCCAGAAAAGTTAATTGACTGATTACTGGACAAAATGCAATAATTTTGTCAAGTTATTTTTCTGAGCTCATAGTGAGGCGATTAGAAAATGATATATAAATATACATGTAAAAATGGATAAATGTTTTCAGTATTTTAGAAACGTTCTTATATTTTAGGGTTAAAATGGGGTACTGCTATTTTTTCATCTGTTTTAAGATTTGAAATCTTCTGAAATATTTCTGACAAGTTGGGTGTCTTCAGCGTTGGTTCCTTTGGTAGGAATAATGGTAGGAAGGACTGTTACTTACGTGGCGAAAAACTGCAGCAGGCGACAGTGCAGAGGGACCTCGGGGTCCTTGTGCATGAGTCGCAAAAACCCAGCCTGCAGGTGCAGCAGGTGGTCAGGAAGGCTAATGGAATGCTGGCCTTCATAGCGAGGGGGATTGAATATAAAAGTAAGGAGGTCTTGCTGCAGCTGTATAGGGCATTGGTGAGGCCGCAGCTGGAGTACTGTGTGCAGTTTTGGTCGCCGCACTTACGCAAGGATATTTTGGCCTTGGAGGGAGTGCAGAGGAGGTTTACTAGGTTGATACCGGAGTTGAGGGGGTTGAGCTATGAGGAGAGGCTGAATAGACTGGGCTTGTACTCGTTAGAGTTTAGAAGAATGAGGGGAGATCTCATTGAGACATATAAGATGATGAATGAGATGGATAGGATAGAGGTGGAGAGACTCTTCCCGCTCAGAAAGGACAGTAGGACTAGGGGGCACAGCCTCAAGATAAAGGGGGGGCGGTTTAGAACGGAGTTGAGGAGGAACTTCTTCACTCAAAGGGTGGTGAATCTCTGGAATTCTCTGCCCGTTGAAGTGGTGGAGGCTGCCTCGCTAAATATTTTTAAGACGCGGGTTGATGGGTTTTTGATAAGCGAGGGGATTAAGGGTTATGGGGAGAGGGCGGGAATGTGGAACTGAGCCACGACAGATCAGCCATGATCTTATTGAATGGCGGGGCAGGCTCGAAGGGCTAGATGGCCTACTCCTGATCCTATTTCTTATGTTCTTATGTTCCCCTTTGTTTACAGACCTTGGTCTATTGCATCTCACAAGAACAGATAACTAAGAGTCTTATGTTAATTCCCGAGACAACAATCAACTGACATAAACATGCATCAATAAAATTTCCCTAACAAACAAGCTGTAAAATAAATGTCAAGACTGCAGAGATTAAAGTGTCATCAGTAGATACTGGCGCAGATACTGCTTAAGCAATATAGCACTATTTAGATGCTGGATTGCCTAAGGAACAGTATTATTGCAAAAACAAAGCATTATTCTAATACTCAGTGACTATCACTGCTAGCTGTGCAGATACATGGATTTGGGCCTGTGTCTGTGGGAGTTTGTGCATTCTCCCTGTTGTTGCGTGGGTTTCCTCCCGGCGCTCCAGTTTCCTCCCATACCCCAAAGATGTGCTCTTAGGCTGATTGGTGTACCAAATTGACACTATTCTCCCCTGAATCTGGCTACATTAGGGGTTCCACTCACATACACACAGGGCAGGGTAGGTGTAGGAGGATGCGGCGGCACGGGCTCGTTGGGCCGAAGGGCCTGTTTCCCGTGCTGGGTTGTTCTTTGTTCTTTGTACTCCTGAAATAACTAGCTGCTGAAAAACAAATCTTGAAGGAAATATGCCACTGTATTGAAAAATACATAAGCAATTGTTTCTTACAAAAACCTGTTATTTCAATGTGAAAAATAAGACCAAGTCCCATTTGACAACATGGATTCTTTTTTTTTTACCATGGGCCTGAACTTGCTCAGAGTGGCAATCAGAGTTGAATTAACACTCCACTCCTTGTTTTTTACTTCAAACATATTTCAATGGTATCTCGGCTGATCTTCCAACGCAGGATCAGCAAAAGCCAGGCAGTATAGTGCACTCATGGGGCATCGTGTCAACCGCCATTCTGTTGGATGCAAGGAGGCCCTGGCCCCTTTCCTATGGCACTAGCTGGGAGGGAGGTGGATGCTCTGTAGGAGTGGGCAAAATTCATGGGTTGGTAATTCCACATCAGGGCGTGCAGCTGCTTAGGGGACTGGGAAGTCCCACAGGAAGTTGGTGTGGGTCTGTGCAATGCTTTCCCAATAGTTAAGTGATTCTAATTCTTGTAGCTATTGATGTAACTCAGTTGGAATTATCCAAAACGGTTTGCAATTTAAATTGCATTTTCAGATGGTTCCCAGTGCTGGGCAATTGCCATGAGGAAATTTGCACTTCTGGGTGGGTGTCCTCAGTGCATCTTTGAGGCAGTTCCCAATATAATGAGTTTGGAAGTTAGAACACAATTTGAGGAAAATAACCCAAAATTCTCATTTTATTTTAAAGCAACAGATGGGTCTTCTTCCCATTGTTGTATTTCTGAAAACCCAAGATCCCTAAATTACCAGCAAACCTATCCATTAGTTTTCACAAAACACACATGCTCACCATTGCCAAATCCTCAAACCCATAATAAATTCATCTGGAGGAATGCAGATTGAAATCCCACTGCGTGATATTAGTAACAAAAGCTAACATTCTTTTGTAAAATGAAATTCCTTTGCTACTAACTTATGAATTTACTTCAAGTATGTTGGTGTCTTCTAAAAAAAAATGGAATTCTATACGAGTGTTTCTTAATAATACCCTACAGTGCAATTTCTTGCTAAGGATACAGTACAACTAAACTCATCAATTCCAACAAAAAAATTATTTTTGTTTATTCTTTTACAGTGTTTGGGCATCACTAGCTTTAGTGAGTGGCTTGCTAAGCCATTTTGAAGGGGGTGTTAAGAGTTAAACACTTAACTGAGAGTCTAGAATTGCTCAGACTTGGTGAGGATGGCAGATTTCCTTCCCTAAAGGACATTAGTAAACAAAATGGGTTCTTGCAACAACTGTTGTAATGGGCACCATTACTGAACTAGCTTTATATTGCAGATTTATTTACTGAATTTAAATTCCACTAGCTGCCACAGTGTGATTTGAACCTCTATCCCATAAGCATCAGCCTAGTCCAGTTCTCCTATTAGTCCAGTGACACTTTCACACTGCCACTATCCCCCCTAATTACTGACAGGCCTACCTGTAAACATCTAAACCTGGATATCAGGCTCATTAAAATGAACGTTCTCTAATCTTTGCAATTGCAAGGAACCAAAACGAGCATAACGTACAACAAAGTCTCAGTTTTTCATAGAATCACAGGAACCCTACAGTGCAGAAGGAGACCATTCGGTCCATCAAGCCTGCACTGAAAACAATCCCACCCAAGCCCTATCCCAGAACCCCATGTATTTACCCTGCTAATCCTCCTAGACACTAAGGTGCAATCTATAATGGCCAATCCACCCACCCTATATGAAAAAATATTGCAAATGCCACATTACTAAAACACATTTGCTGCAATAAATGAAAACATTGAACAACAGAATCATAGAAAAGTGAAGAAAGAAGACATTCAGTCCTTCATGTCTGTGCTGACCAGAAAAGACCAAAAATGGTCTAGCCACTTATTTTAATCCCATTTTTCAACACCTGGTCCATAGCCTTGCAGGTTACAACATGGTTGTTTATAATGGTATAAACCTTTGCAAATACTCGTACAAGGCTCTCATTGATTGCATTAAATGCTTTTTAATACCACAAGCAATATATTTTAGTAATCACGCATGGAATGTACCAGTCAGGGGTGAGAAAAAAAAGCAAAAATGAGGAATCAACAAACCATACCTTAACATTAAAAGATGACTTTCTAGGGGAGCTGGAGGTTTCACAAAAATTGTTCTTCATAAAATTGTGGTTGCAGATCTTACTTGGTTTATGGTCATCATAATCCGTAATGGAGCAAATCAGGTACTGTTCATCATCATCACTATCTTCTCTCAAATCTCTATTTCCACTGCCAACTCCTTCTATGGCAAAGATCAGATCGTCCTCTGCCATAATTAACTGTTAATGTCCCCAGTCTTACAGCTTTGTTTTGCAAAGTAGGTTCACCTGTTACAAAGTAAACAGATTGTCTCAGCATCCATTTGCAACACAATTTTTTGAACTTTAAAAAGCTAGAAAGTGCAATGTTAAGACCTTAAAAGTTTCAGTGAGTGCATGTATGTTTTTGTTTAAAGTTTGCATGTGTTATACAGTTACTCTTTTGTTTTAATTTCTGGTTCTTTGGGAGGAATAGTCAAAATATTTACACACGCTCTTTTTCCAATCATCATCATCCAATCACATAGGCATATTAAATTAATTCCAAATCCATCTGTTAATGTAACAACTGTATTCTTTTATTTTTACCTTCCCTTACATGCTGCTCTCTATCACACAACCTACTCCTCCCAGAAGGGCAGGACAGTCCAGTTTGCTGAATAATCAAAACTTGTTAACTGAAACCAGTGAGGCTGGGTGACAGCTGGCAGAAGCCTCAATATGTGACTGAGGGAGTAAAGAAGTGCAGCTATAAATCAATAAAGTACATTAAGAACCTAGTGATGCTCCAGCTTGCAAATGTCCCAAACAGAGAGCATATATTCAATTTCTGGAACTTCTCATTACAGAATGAAGCACTCAGCTACTATAAGAAAACTTTAAAGATGTTTTTTGAAGCCACTTCCTCAACTGTATAGTGGGTAGAGGAAGAACCCCTCCAGAGACAAACCAGAGAACAACATTCAGCAAGGCTGCAGAGACTTCACCAAGCAGCATTCGGGAGAAGTCATCACAATCACCCTGACTGTATAGTGGGTAGCGGAAGAACTGGTGTCAAGGAGCAGTAGGTTTTGCCTTCATCGCCAACACGGTAAAGGCAGTATGTAGCCAACAGCACCTGAAATATCACCTACAATGTGAAGCAGTTCTCCAGAATCTCTGACAACATAAAGCCAATTTGCATGTTAATGGGTTGGATCTCAAACAATGACAAGACGGAGTACAGGAAAGAGATAGAGAATCTGGTGAACTAGTTTGATGACAATAATCTCTCTTTCAACGTCAAGAGAACAAAGAAGATAGTCATCAACCTCAGGAAGTCGACAACTATCTGAGATTGTCATTGACTTCAGGAAGTGTAAAGGAGAACATGCCCCTGTCTTCATTAATGAGGACAAAGTAGAAATGGTCAAGCACTTCAAATATTTAGGTGTCCAGATCAACAACAGCTTCTTCTCTGCTGTCATCAGACTTTTGAATGGACTTTATGTTAAGTTGATCTTTCTCTACACCATCACTATGACTGTAACACTACATTCTGCACTCACTTTTCCTTCTCTATGTATGATTTGTCTGTATAGTGCACAAGAAACTAATACATGTGACAATACTAATACATGTGACAATAATAAATCAAATAACAGCATTCATTACTTTACCTGTTATTTTTGTTAGTCAAATGGCCTATTACTTCCTGCATTATATCTGTTCCACCTTTAAAGTATATTGGTACAATGTTTGTCCATTTCCTACACTCGAAAATTACTGGAAGCCAGCGATGTTCTTACGACAGTATATAGTGCCCCACAAATTGTCTCTATGGAGCTGTTCCAAAGAGAGAGGTGTCACGTATGTTTCAATCATAGCACTCTTATTGCAGTCAGGAAGTTGTGTGTTCAAGCCCCACTCTAGCATGTAATCTAATCCAGCACCACAGTGTAGACTGAGAGAGGGCTCCTCTGTCAGAAGCAATGACCTTCATATGAGACTTTAAGGTCCCATGTACCCTCTCAGGTGGATGTCATATTTTCCTTCAACCATCCACAACAAAAACAGATTATCTAGTTAATTAATGTATCAGTGTTTACGGGACCAAGCTGTGTGTAAACTGGCTGCTGTAGTCTTCTGAATGGCTGCAAACTACTGCAGACCATTGAGGTAATGAAAGCTGCTACAGGAATAGGATTTATTTCTGATCTCAGCACCCCAGGATATAGGCATTCAGACCCTAGGGTTTTGTTCATATTATAAAAGGAAAATACTGTGGATGCTGAAATTTGAAACAAAAAAATAGAAAAATGCTGCAAATTCTCAGCAGGTCTGACAGCATCCATGGTGAGAGAATAGAGCTAAATTTCGAGTTAGGATGAGTCTTTACCCACATTCACCAACAGATATTCTTGCAACATTATCTTCAAAATTCTTCAAGGACATTTGTCTGTGCAACAGAAGCCAGGCAACAACTTAATGTTGCCTTCAGCATTGAATACTCCACTCATAATTGAATTATATAGATGAAATAATTAAATATAACTTCTATTTTCTTCAATTTCACCTCATCTTTTAGCCTTCTAATTTCTATTCCAAATACTCCACTTAAGTTTCTGTCAGACATTCTGCAGCTCCTTTCTCACTGCAGTTAATCAATAACAATACTCTGACAGGGGTGTATTCCAAGCCAGATAAATACTTGGGAGTGGTGCGAGATTACCAGTTTTGTTACACACTCTCTAGTTTTATACTGGCTATCGGAATGAGGTAACCTGTTTACAACCATATTGCAGCCCCAAAGGAGTTGCATCAAGGCTCCTCTCAACTTCTTTTTGACAAACTAAATACCTCTGCCTAACTAGTAACTAATACTGAAACGCAACATAAACACAAATCGCAAATGTATTTGTAATATCATACTTAAATACAAGTGACAAATGCTATTCCTGTTTTTAAAGCTGGTACCACTTGGTGCAGCCTTTAAACGCCAAGCCAAGAATTGCTGCCTGTTTGAAATATTTCACTACTCCCTATTTTTGAATAACATTTTGCTTCAGTGGTACTGTGGCATGTGCCAGAAACTGGTGATTATTTTGTTTGCATATCCTATTCCCTTGTTCATAGTGCAGAGATAATACCCAAACCTGTTTATGCATTTCACGATAGATTACGTCCATATTATATACTTACTCAATACACCGCTTCCAAAGGCGGTTGCAATCGACCAAAAAAATCCGCAAATAATAAATTGATACAAAAGCGGCCGACAACGTGGCAGCAGATTTGAAAGCGACAATCACTTAACTCCGCCTTAGAACCCGACAAGCAAATGCAGCTGATGCAAAAGACTGGGCAGTTTCATTAAATCCCCAAATACTTGAACGCCTACTGTCAAAGAGGGTCTGCTTGCAAGTTGACTCGGAAGGCAGGGAGAGACATTCAAATGTCCCCTCATCACTCACACGGCTGCTGTCCCGCCCAGTGAGGGGGCTTGGCTTCAGCAAATGTACTCACTCCACAGCGTGCTAGCTTCATTGCACGTACACACGACTCCAGCGAGAACATTTCATACCCTCCCACAGCCAGCCTGTATCTGAACATAAACAGGAGCAACAGCCTCAAGTGTTGTTGAGCTGCACTTAAATAAAAGACCAGTGCAATGCTTACTGCTACCCCCAAAGACATATACTGTAAGCAGCAAATTAATGGAACTTGTCTCATGAAAAGGTTCTTTTCAAACTTACCACGCCACATAACCATGTAAAATGCACTGTACTTGCACATTACATTATAGTTTAAATTAAACTCATCAACAAAGGCTTGGCAAAATAAATTTCCGTGAAACCAAGGCCCCTTAAATTGCAGTTTAAACAAACCATAATTATTATTATTGGCACTGCCAGAAGGGTTTCCTTTGGTGTTAAAAAATTGAATTTATATAGCACCTTTCACAATTTCCCAAAACGTCCCAAAGCATTTTACCACCAATTAAGTATAAATAAAGTTGTAACCCGTATTTTGGGTGAGGGGATTAAACCCAAGCCCTGACTGCTCTCATGGGTATGCATCACAGATCTTTACTATCACACAATTTCCAAGAAGACCAGTGTCCTGGCTATTTTTCTCTCAGTCAACATCACAAAACAGATAGGTTCTTCTTTTGGGATCTTGCTATGCCATGTCAATGACTGCATTGACTGTTAATTTAGTGAGGCATCCTGGAGTTGCCATAAACACCAAAGATAAAAATGGCTGTGTAGTTGATTGTGATAGCTGTTGAATCCAGAATGATGTCAACGGTTTTGTTGAGTGGGAAGAGAAGTGACAAACAGAATTCAATCTGGAAAAGTAAGGTAATGCATTTGGGGAAGGCAAACAAAGCGAGGGAATATTCAATAAATGGAAAGATATTGAGAAGGATTGAGGAAGTGGGAAATCCTAGAGTGTATAACCACAAGTCCTGAAAGGTGGCAGCACAGGTAGACAATGTGGTCAAGAAAGAATATAGAATGCTTTACTCTATTGGGAGAGATATTGAATATAAAAGCAGGGATATAATGATGGAACTCCATAAAAGGCTGGTTAGATCACAGTTGGGAGTCGTGTACATTGCTGGTCACCACACTACAGGAACATAGAACATAACAGCGCAGAACAGGCCCTTCGGCCCATGATGTTGCGCCGACCAGTTAAAAAAACAATGACCCTCTAATCTAAACCAATCCCTTTTCGTCCATAAACCTATCCACGGATCTCTTAAACGCCCCCAAACTAGGCGCATTTACAACCACAGCAGGCAGGGCATTCCAATCCCTCACCACCCTCTGGGTAAAGAACCTACCCCTGACATCCGTCCTATAACTACCCCCCCTTAATTTAAAGCCATGCCCCCTCGTGCTAGCTTTCTCCATCCGAGGAAAAAGGCTATCACTGTCCACCCTATCTAAACCTCTAGTCATCTTATATGTTTCAATAAGATCCCCTCTTAGCCGCCTTCTTTCCAGCGAAAACAACCCCAAATCCCTCAGTCTCTCCTCATAGGACCTCCCCTCCATACCAGGCAACATCCTGGTAAACCTCCTCTGCACCCTCTCCAAAGCCTCCACATCCTTCCTGTAATGTGGGGACCAGAACTGCACACAGTATTCCAAGTGCGGCCGCACCAGAGTTGTGTACAGTTGCAACATGACACTGCGACTCCTAAATTCAATCCCCCTACCAATAAACACCAAGACACCGTATGCCTTCTTAACAACCCTATCTACTTGATTCCCAACTTTCAGGGAGCTATGTACACATACACCTAGATCCCTCTGTTCATCCACACTATTCAAAGTCCTCCCGTTAGCCCTATACGCAACACATCTGTTATTCCTACCAAAGTGAATTACCTCACACTTCTCCGCATTAAACTCCATCCGCCACCTCTCAGCCCAGCTCTGCAACCTGTCCAAGTCTTCCTGCAAACTATGACACCCTTCCTCACAATCTACCACACCTCCGACTTTGGTGTCATCAGCAAATTTACTAATCCACCGAACTATACCCTCATCCAGATCATTAATAAAAATTACAAACAGAAAGGACAAAATTACAAACAGGAAGGACATAACTGTTCTTGAAAAGTACAAAGGAGATTTACAAGGTTGTTGCCAGTTGAAAATTGCAACTACGAGGAGAGACTGGATAGGCCAGGGCCGCTTTTCTTAGTACAGAGGAACCTAAAGGGAGACCTAATTGATGTGTACAAAATTATGAGGGACCTAGCCAGAGTACACAGGACAGACTTGTTTCCCTATCTGAGAGGTCAATTACCAGGGAGCATAGATTAAAGGTGCTTGGTAGAAGGATTAGAGGAGACATGATGAAAAACCTTTTCACTCAAGGTTGTGAGCATCTGAAATTTTCTGCCTAAATTGGTCATTGAGGCTGAAATGCTGAACTCATGTTAAAGGTATCTGGATCTGCATCTGAAGTGCTGTAATCTGCAAGAAAACAGAGCAAATGCTGGAAAGTGGGATTAAAATAGGTGGCTCATTTTTTTCTCTTTTTAGACCAGAGCACAGAATGGGCTAAATGGCATCTTTCTGCAATGTAACTTTTCTATAGTTTTACAAATGCAAGCTGCATAGGGCATTAGTGAGAACACATTGGGAGCACTCGGGATGGTTTTGGTCTCCTTATTTGAAGAAGGATATAACTGCATTAGAAGCAGTTCAGAGAAAGTTCACTCAACCCATTCCTGTAAAGAGGCTGGGTCTATACCCATTGGAGTTTAGAAGAATGAGGGGTGATCTTATTGAAATATATAAGATCCTAAGGGTTAGGGTGGATACCTGGCAGATGTTTCCTTTTGTGGAGGAGACAAGAACTAGGGAGCACAATTAGAAGGTCTCACTTTTAAAACAGAGATGAAGAGAAATATTTTCTGAAGTTCGTTAGTCTGTGGAATTCTCTTCCTCAGAAAGCAGTGGAGGCTATGTCATTGAATTTACTTAAAAACTGAATTACATTTTTGATGGGAGTTAAGGGTTATGGGGAGCAGACAGGAAAGTGCAGTTGAAACCATAAGCAGATCAGCCATGATCTTATCGAATGGTGGAGCAGGCTTGAAGAGTTGAATGGCCTACTTCTGCTCCTATATCCTGTGTTCCTAAGCACTCATATTTTTAAGCTGTCTGGCAATCTGCTGCAGTTCTGCCACACAGGACTGTGATACTATATATCATATATACAGTTATCAGGCAGCGTAGCTTCAATGAAGAAATACATAAGGCATATAAAACTGACTATCATTCCTACTGGCCTCATTATTTCCAAGGAGTACACACACTGATGTGTTAAAAACTCAATCTTAAAATATTTATCCTGTTTTTTGAATCCCTTTACGGCCTTGCTCCTCGCCATCTCCACCAGCCCTACGTGCCTGTGAGATCTATGCATTGCTTCAATTCCAAACCCCTTGTGCATTCTCAATTTCCATTACCCCACCATGAGCAGCTGTGCTGTCAGCTGCCTTAGTCCTAACCTTTGGAATCCCCTTCTTAAACCTCTCCATTTCTTTCTTCCTTTACCATTCTCCTGTAAACCTACCTCACTGACCATACATTTTAATACCTGCTTATGTGCCTTGGTGTTAAATTTTGTTTGGTCATGCTCCTTTAATATGTGCAGTCTAAGGACTGCATTAAAAGGTTGAATAGCTTACTCCTGTTCCTAATTCCTATAAAATTTATTACATTAAAAACAGTATAGAAATGCAAATTTGTGTGTATAATCCCTTCACTTAAGGAAAATCAGCAAATCTGCCCCATTCCCTGTAATGCTATTCTGAATTATACACGTGCTAAAATCTTTGTCAGACTAAACAATATTATATTCAAAGCTAAAACTCCCTGCTTTGTACAATCGCTAGAATTTATCTCATATATTCATTTAGCTACATTCACTATTCTTAATGGTCTCGGCATAAGGATGAAAGATACAGCATGAGACAAGAAGTTCAAATGTCACAGCTGCACACCATGTTCAGATAAGACACCAGGCCAGAATCTGTGACCTCTTGGAGAGTGTGTTTCAAATGTCAAACATTAATGTGCCTAGAAGTGTGCTGTAGTTGTTACTAAACTCTTACCCCCAAAAAATAAAAACTTAAACAGCCTTGCTTTGTGAATAAAATTAAAAATATGAACCAAAAGACCAACAGCCAATGCAATCCTCAAATGCTACCAGTTACAAACTGGCCACGGCCAAACTCAGCAAAGTTATTACAAACAGAAAATGCAGGAAATAGTAGCGGTTCAAAAAGAAACAGAGTTAGTGGTTCAGCTCAGTGTCCTTTCATCAGATCTGTAACAATGCTGATTCTCTCTCCAGAGAAGCTACCTGACCTACTAAATATTTCCGGCATCTTCTCTCTTCATTCAGATTTCCAGCATCTGCAGTATTTTGCTTTCATCAACAAATTAATGCACAGAATTACATCGCACTGGTCTATGCCAGAGTTTTGTTCCACAGAAGTCAGTTCCATTGGTTATTAGAGCAGAGCAAAGTCAAACTCACAGCACCAGTGACTGCACGGATCACAGGATGCCTTCAACAAGCAGCTCACATTGGTTAGACATCAACATGAGCAAATTGGGAAGTTGAAGCAACTCTGAGGCCATCATCAGAAATCAGTGCTCCCTGCTCCTCAAGTGGAAACAAGCTCCTGTAATGTAAAACAAATAGCCCTGGTTAGGTGCTATAGCCAATATTCTTTAGAAGATCACCAACATGAAATATTAATTCTTTTCTCTCTCCTCAGATGCTGCCTCATCTGCTGAGTATTTCCAACATTTTGTATTTTTATTTCTCTGGATGGAGGTTTACATCAACTACCATGGGTGTTAACAACACAAACAGCTGTAATACACAAATGGAAACACACAAGATCCCGAGGGGTCTTGACAAGGTGGATGTGGTGAGGATGTTTCTTCTTCTGGGAGAATCTAGTCACTGTTTAAAAATAACAAGTTGCCCGTTCAGGACAGCGATGAGGATATATTTTTCTCTCATATGGCTGTTCCTCAAAAAAGCTGTGGGAGCACAGTCTTTGAATATTTTTATGCAGAGCTAGACAGATTCTTAATAAGCAAGGGGTGGTAAAAGGTTATTGTGTTGCAATCAATCAGCCAGGAATGATGGAGAAGCAGGTTCGAGAGGTTGAATAGCTTACTCCTGTTCCTAATTCCTATAAAATAAGACACCATTCCTTATTCTGCTCTGTAACTATGTAGTCTTTTTGACTACAAGGATTAACACAACCAAAAGAACACTTTCCTATAGTGAATAGAGTGGAGAAAAGTATTTCCGGATACCAATCCGTTCACAGATCAACATGATTTAAGGAGATGGTCGCTATTTCTATAACTCCAGCCCTAGACCCTTTCATGATCTCTGCACTTCTCCAAATCTGGTCTATTGTATCCCCAATTTTCATTGCTCCACTGGTGGCCATGCCTTAAGCTCTGGAATTCCCTCCTTAAGTCTACTTAAAACATACCTCTTTGACCCAAGCTTTTGATCACCTGCGTCTAATATCTCCTTACATGACTCAGTGTCAAACTTTATCTGCTAATGATCCTGCAGAGTGTCTTGGGAGGTTTCCTATTCTGAGGGTGCCATATAAATGCAATTTATGCTTTAGTTACAAGATCCTAAATATGAATTATTGCAATCCTACTCATTGCTAAATGAGTAAGATAATACTAGTCCTGACAAAAGCATAAACAAAAATGCTACATTGAATATTTTACTATCTGACATTTCTTCAAACTAATTATGTTTACAGCATACACTCAGCTATTGAGGATTCATAGCTGCTGAATGAACAACTGCCATCAGTATCACTAACACTGAGTTAACAGTCACTTAAGAATCCACTCTTTTCCCACAGCAACACTGAAAGGTATCAGGAGCTAAATGAAACACTTTGTACAGGTCATGTCCAGTGAGAATGAAAATAGGGGACAGATCCTTTCTTTATAAAACAGAGTATGTCCTTTTTAATCTAGATATACTTTCAAGTTTTTGTTTCACACCATTCTCAAATGAGAACCCACATTCTTGACATTTTTATTCTTGCCCTGGCATATAACATAAATAATTATAAATGTTTTCTTCAAATTGTTTTAGCTAACGATTCCATTCTGTATATCACAAGAGCCTCTTGATCTTGAACGAACAGCAAAATGACTCCCTGACACTTGCTGAAGCTTCCAAATATCAATATTGAACTGTAAGTAACCACAGAAATTAATTAAAAATATATACATCTTTAGAAAATATCTTGCATTTACAGTGCCTTTCGCAACAATAAGTTATTGTCCTTACAGCAAAGAAAATTACAAGGAGTTCCGATGAAAGTTCACAAATCCAAAATATTAAACTTGCTTCTCTCTCCATAGATGTTGCCAGACTGGTATTATCAGCATTTTCTGTTTTTATTTAAGGTTATGTGAAAACTTGATAGAGGTATTAATAAATAAAGTGAAACCCTTTCCACTGGCGGGCAGATCAGTCACAGCAAATTGTTGTCATCTAGAATATACTGCCTGAAAGGGTGGTGGAAACAGATTCAATAATAGCTTTCGAAAGGGAAATGGACGTAAACTTTGAAGGAAGAACTTCCCTGGGCAATGGGGAAACAGAGGGGAGTGCAACTTGTATAGCTCTAGAAGCTGACACTGGCAAATAGGTCAAACTGCTTCCTTCTGTGCTGTATCATTCTGTAGTTCTATGATTATTCCAAAGGGTCTTTGTCTCAAACAGCATATGTGGAATTGTAATTTGAAGAGAAAATACTTGCCCTTTAATTCTCACTTCTTACATGATAGTGAATATTCAATGAGTTTAAGGTTCTCATCTGTACTAACCTATCTGAAGGCTCATTCCAAGTGTCAATGTTTGAGTGAAGTTCTTCCTGACATTTGTCTTGACTCTTGAATTTTCCTTTCACTGAAGTTAGCCTATGGTCTCTTGTTCCTTACCTTATTTTGAATGTTTCTTTTCTCAGTCCTGGTTCAGATAACAATAATTATGGATAAGAAAGGATGTTAGCCCATGTTAAAGTGGCCCTGTTGATAACACTCCTGTCTCCAAGTCAATCGATATCTTAATTATCACATTGCTGTTTGTAGGAGTTTGCTGCATGCAAATTGACCGTTATTTTTCCTACAACAGTGGCTACATTTCAAAATTACCTAATTGGCCACAAAGTCCTTTGGGATGCTCAGTGGTTGTGAAAGGTACTACATAAATGCATATCATCTTTTAATAAATAATTTATGGGATGTGGGTGTTGCTGGTTAGACCAGCATTTATTGCCCATCCCTAGTTTTTCTTGATAAGGTGGTGAACTGCCTTCTTAAACCACTGCAGTCCCACAGTTTAGGTACACCTACATTGTTGTTAAGGGAGGACAATCAAGGATTTTGACCCTGCGACAGTGAGGGAACAGCAATATATTTTAAAGTTAGGATGGTGAGTGACTTGGAGGGGAACCATATTGTGGAGTTCCCAGGTATCTGTTCTCTTGTCCTTGATGATAGTGGTCATGGGTTTAGAGGGTGCTGCATGAGGAGCCTGGTTGAGTTCCTGCAGCGCATCTTGTAAATAGTGCACGCTGCTGCACTGTCCAGTGGTGGAGGGATTGAATATTTGTGGAAGTGGTAGCAAGCAAGCAGCCTGCTTTGTCCTGGATGGTGTCAAGCTTCTTAAGTGTTGTTAGAGCTGCACTCATCCAGGCAAGTGGGGAGTATTTTATTACACTCCTGACTTGTGCCCTATAGATGCTAGATAGGCTTTCGGGAGTCAGGAGGTGAATTACTAAGTGCAAGATTCCTAGTCGTTGGCCTGCTGTGGTAGCCACAGTATTTATATGGATAGTCCAGTTCAGTTTCTGGTCAATGGTAGCCCCCAGGATGTTGATATTGGGAGATTCAGCAAGGTAATGCCACTGAATGTCGAGGGGAAATGGTTAGATCCTCTCTTGTTGGAGATGGATCAATCCTGAGAGACAGGATTAACTGTCACATAGAAAGGCAATGGACATCACTGCAGAAGTTCCTCAGAGTAGTTTCCTAAGTCCAGCTATCTTTAACTGATTCATTAATGTCCAGACAAAATACATCTTTCCTGTAATGTGGTGACCAGAATTGTACACAATGTTCCAGTTGTAACCTCACCAGTATTTTATACAGTTCCAACATTCTATCCTTACTCTTACATTCTATACCTCTGCCATTGAAGAAGAGCATTTCATTTGCCTTCTTTTTCTATTTAAACCGCTTGCTTTTAAAGACTTGTGTACTTGTACGCCAGGATCTCTCACTTTATCTATCCCCTTAGTATATTCCCATTTATTGTGTACTCCTTATAACTGTTTGACCTCCCCAAATGCATGCCCTCACACTTGTGTGTTAAAATCCATCTGCCACTTTACTGCCCACTCCACCACACATTGGAGATTATAGTTATCCACTACTCGGCCAATTTTTGTGTCATCTTCAAATTTCCCGATCGTACCCTGATGTTAAAGTTGTTAAAATATAACACAAACAGTAAGGGTGCCAATCCTGAATCCTGTGGAATATCAGTTGAAAAACCTTCCATTTGCAAGAGCATCCATCGACCATTACCTTTTGTTTCCTGTTACTAAGCCAACTTTCTATCTAGTTTGTCACAGTATCCTGAATCCCATGGGCATTTACTTTTTTGACCAATCTGCTATGTGGAACCATGTCAAGTGACTAGCTAAAATGCATGCACACAACATCTACTGCACTACCTTCATCAACCCTTCTTGTCACTCAGAGAATTAAATCAAACTTGTGTGGGAAGATCTTCATTTAACAAATCCATGCTGACCATCCCTGAATAGTCCCATCTTCCTTTGTGCCAGGTATGACTCCAACCAGCAGAGAGTATTCCCCCTGATTCCCATTAACTCCAGTTTTGCTAGGACACCTGGGTGCCATACTTGGTCAAATGCTGCCTTGATATCATTCTCACCTCCCCTCTGACATTCAGCTCCCCCTCCTCCCTCTCCCTTCCCCCTACTCCCCCTCCCCCACTCCCTCACCCTCTCTCCCACCCCCTACTCTCCCCCCCCCCACACACACCCCTACTCTCCCCCCCCCCACACACACCCCCACTCTCCCCCCCACACACACCCCCACTCTCCCCCCCCACACACACACCCCCACTCTCCCCCCCCCCACACACACACCCCCACTCTCCCCCCCCCACACACACACCCCCACTCTCCCCCCCCCACACACACACCCCCACTCTCCCCCCCCCACACACACACCCCCACTCTCCCCCCCCCACACACACACCCCCACTCTCCCCCCCACACACACCCCCACTCTCCCCCCCCCCACACACACCCCCACTCTCCCCCCCACACACACCCCCACTCTCCCCCCCCCCCACACACACCCCCACTCTCCCCCCACCACCCCCACTCTCCCCCCACCACACACACCCTCACTCTCCCCCCACCACCCCCACTCTCCCCCCACCACCCCCAGTCTCCCCCCCACCACACACACCCCCACTCTCCCCCCCCACACACACACCCCCACTCCCTCCCCCCACACACACCCCCACTCTCCCCCCACCACCCCCAGTCTCCCCCACTCCCTCCCCCCACACCTCTCTCCATCCCCCAACTCTCCCCCCACAGCCCCACCCACACCCCCCCCTCCCCTCCCCTCCCTCCCCTCCCCCACCACCCCTCCCCTCCCCCACCACCCCCAGGCGCCTGGGGAACTTCCCCTTTCACAGGCCCGCCTCCCCAACCGCGCGTTTCGGGAACCGGCCGGCGAAACCCCGAACCCCTCCTAACCTGTCGAGGCCGAAGCTGAAGCGGTGAAGGTCCCGGGCCGCTCGGTAATGGCGCTGCCACCGCCTGCGGGAAACCGAACCAGAGGGAAGAGGACCTCAGACGGGAGGCAGTGCGGCTGCGCGGAGACGGGCAAATAGCGGCCGGGAAGCGCCTTTCGCACCGCGGTAGCGTGGCCGAGTGGTCTAAGGCGCTGGATTTAGGCTCCAGTCATTTCGATGGCGTGGGTTCGAATCCCACCGCTGCCAAAGGGGATTTTTTTTTATATTTATATTCCCTTCAAAGAATTACATAATTTACTTTTGAATTTATTTTTAAAAAAGCTAAAATGATATTGCGCAGTCAGCCAGTAATAATCTTAGCACTGCTGCTTCAAAACACCAGGGACTTGGGTTTGATTTCCAGCTTGGGGGGCATTTTCACTAACTTCATTGCAGTGTTAATAATGTGAAGGCAACTTGTGACTAATAAATAAACTTTAACTTTTGTCTATGTGGAGTTGGCACGTTCTCCCCGTATCTGCGTGGATTTCCTATTGGTGCTCCGGTTTCCTCTCACAGTTCAAATGATGTGCTGATTGGGTGCATTGAATAAACTAGGCTTGTACTCGTTGGAGTTTAGAAGAATGAGGGGAGATCTCATTGAGACGTATAAGATGATGAATGGGATGGATAGGATAGAGGTGGAGAGACTCTTCCCGCTCAAAAAAGACAGTAGGACTAGGGGGCACAGCCTCAAGATAAAGGGGGGGCGTTTTAGAACAGAGTTGAGGAGGAACTTCTTCACTCAAAGGGTGGTGAATCTTTGGAATTCTCTACCCGTTGAAGTGGTGGAGGCTGCCTCGCTAAATATTTTCAAGAAGCGGGTTGATGGGTTTTTGATAAGAGAGGAGATTAAGGGTTATGGGGAGAGGGCCGGAAAGTGGAACTGAGCCACGACAGATCAGCCATGATCTTATTGAATGGCGGGGCAGGCTCGAAGGGCCAGATGGCCTACTCCTGCTCCTATTTCTTATGTTCTTATGAACATGCTAAATTCTCCCTCAGTGTACCCAAACAGGTGCCGGAGTGTGGCGACGAGGAGATTTTCATAATAACGTCATCACAATGTTAATGTAAGCCTACTTGTGATACTAATAAATAGACTAAACTAATATTACACCTGAACACAAGTACATGGAAATAATTAGAAAATTATTATAAATAATTGTTTGATACCACAGAACTTGAGTATTCCTGAAAAAATATTTTGTCAAAGTTTTTTATCTTACACATATCTTGTGTTGTCCTGATGAGTTGCCAGATGAAAACTTTGACAGCATTTATTTTATTACCGATACTCAAAATTATTATAACTCAGAGAGTTCATGCTGGCTGTCTGCAAGTGCTATTTATTATCCAGTCCTTTCCACATAGCCCAGCAATTTATTCCCCTTCAATATTTGCCTATACCCCTTTTGAGCTAAGGAGAGATTGGCAAAGATGTCATGGACGTGGGACATGAGACATAGGGGCTGCTTATAGTGCCATGAGGAACGGAAGAGCGTTAACAGTGGCAAAGATAGACCAGCAGAATGTGTTAATAGGAATAGAAAACCGAGATCTGTGCTCAATGGGAACAAAACAGAACAACAGGAGGCTGAATGGCCTCCTTTCATGCATAAGTTTCCAACTTTTCTACACCCAATTCTAAGGAAAGAATTGAGAAACTGCAGCTTTTTGCCCGGTTAGGAGGCAGATGATTTTACAGAAGTCTTTATTCCAGAACATAACCTCAAAATAAACTGCAAGTGTTGGCACAATTAGGTAAAAAGGAAATTCCAAACTGAAAGCAGGAAAATTAGCAGATGTGGGCTGGCCATAAGGGAAAGGAGGAGATGGGCAAGAGGGCACATCTCATTATGTGGCAACAGTAGTAATTTGAGGAAGGTTGAGCATTGTAAATTAAAATTAATTTGATCTTTTCATTGGCTTTTCTCCCAACTTTTTGCTCTTTTCCTTTTGCCTGTCCCTTTTAACTCAAACTCACAGACTGACCATCTTTGACTCCAGCAGAGGGCACTGTTGCCCAACTCCCTGTCCGCAGTCACAGAGTTCCTGTTATACAATCCATGTTCAAACTCAAGATAACCTGCAACCCCAGCCCGTCCTTTTCCATTGCTTGCTCTGCTCCTGGGCTATCCTCAAGTGAAAATGAAAGGCCTGAATTTTGATACAGTTATGTGTGCAACCTCAGGATCTCCAAAAGCACAAGATAGCCCAACTAATGTTGACACTTTTGTAATGTAGGAAACACAGCAACCAATTTTTACACAGCAAGCTCCCATAAACAGCAATGTGACGATGAGAAGATCACCTATTTTTAGCGGTGTTGGTTGAGAATTGGTCCAAGACTCTGGAAAAGAACACCCCCTTGGGATATTTTCTGAGAATGCACAGGGTCCCAGTTAACGGACATAAAAACAGAAAATATTGGATAAACTCAGCAGGTCTGATAGCATCTGTAGAGAAACACAATAAACGCCACGGAGGCGATTCTCCCAAAAAAGTTCTAAGTGTAGAATTCACATAAAAACTGGAGTAAATCACATTAATTTTTTCAGCTGGAGTTTCAAAATGAATCACAGAGTGCCTCAGCGTAAATCAATCCACAAATCAGTGGGTGGGACCTATTCCCACTGGAGAGGCCGGCAGCATACGCTACATGGAGCAGTGCGCATGCGCTGAACTGTCAGCATCGAGATTGGCGCACGCGCAGTGGCCTCACACTGCCGGCCTCCTGATTGCTGGCCAGCGCTCCAACCCCTCATCGCTGGCTCCCCCCAACATCATCACCGCACCCACCCCCCCAACCCCACAGTCCAAAGGCTGGCCCCTCGAACATGCCCAGGTCAGCTTCGACCCCACCGCCAGTGCACCTTGATATCCCCCCATTTCCCCACCCTGGGCTCTGATCTCGCGATCCCCCACCCTGCAGTCCCAACATCCCCTCCCCAAGCAGCCCCCGACCTCTCCCCTCCAGCAGGCTGAACCCACAGTGATGGCCAGCCCCAATCACTGGCCTCCCTCCCTCTGTCACTCAGCCCAAATGCAGAATGACAGCAGGACCTCCCTATCCCCATGACCACCCCCCCATCAGGTCCCGCCCTATTAGATCCCACCGTCTTAGCGATGCCCATGGGCAATGCCAAGATACCCCCTGGGCATTGCCACTTTGGCAGTGCCAGCTTGTGCCCCAAAGTGGTAATGCCCGGGGGTACCCCCTTGACACCTGACCCTCTAGGGGGGGGGGGGGGCGTGGGCCTCGATGCCACCCTTTCAGTCCAGCAGGGTATGGCTCCTATGGGGAGCTATAATAAAACCTGCTGGAGTGAGCCGCCCCTGATGGAGAGGGGGGGGGAGCCTCCGGGCCTGCTAACGGGATTTAAATTGTATTTAAATTGTCAGCAACATGATTTATGCAGCTCCGTGCTGATTTCTGATGCAGAGCTGATGGTGCCGGAAATCCAGCGCTGGGAGACTCTCGGGGGCTCTGGAGCCCAGTGGGAAGTCTGCGTGAGTCTCCTGGCAGCACAGCGGAATGGGAGAACTGCACCCACGAGTCCATTGTTCCTTCTACAGAACCCAGAAGATCTAGAAATGTGATGACTGACATACTGAGGGGAGAGGCTGGCAGGATGGAAAGTCATTGATAGATTGGAGCTAAGGAGAAATTGGCAAAGTTGTCATGGACATGAGACAAAGGGGCTGTTAGTGGTGGCATTAGGGACAGAAGAACGTTAATAGTGGCAAAGGTAGAACAGGAGAATGTGTTAATAGGAATCGAAAATCCAAGTCTGTGCTCAATGGGAGCCATGTGGGGGGACGGATGGTTAGTATTGGGGTATGCCAGGGAAACAGAAACATTCACAGCCTAAAGTTGTTGAACTCTCATCCAAAAGATAGTACTTCTGAAAGTAGTACTCCAGACTTTGTTTCCCAAAAACAGTGCAGCATTCCCTCAGTGCTGCTGTTGCCACCCTGCCCTCCACCTCCTGCACAGTGCAGTCTTCCCTCAGTACTCATTCTCCTACAATGTGGAGGTTCCTCAGTACAGGCCTTCCAACAGTGTAGCACTCCCTCAGTACCGACCCTCTGACAGTGCAGCGCTCAGTACCGACCCTCTGACAGTGCAGCGCTCAGTACTGACCCTCTGACAGTGCAGCGCTCAGTACCGACCCTCTGACAGTGCAGCACTCAGTACTGACCCTCTGACAGTGCAGCGCTCAGTACTGACCCTCTGACAGTGCAGCGCTCAGTACCGACCCTCTGACAGTGCAGCACTCCCTCAGCACTGACCCTCTGACAGTGCAGCATTCTCTCTGTCCCGACCCTCTGACAGTGCAGCGCTCAGTACCGACCCTCTGACAGTGCAGCACTCCCTCAGCACTGACCCTCTGACAGTGCAGCATTCTCTCTGTCCCGACCCTCTGACAGTGCAGCATTCTCTCTGTCCCGACCCTCTGACAGTGCAGCACTCCCTCAGTACCGACCCTCTGACAGTGCAGCGCTCAGTACTGACCCTCTGACAGTGCAGCACTCCTTCAGCACTGACCCTCTGACAGTGCAGCATTCTCTCTGTCCCGACCCTCTGACAGTGCAGCACTCCCTCAGTACCGACCCTCTGACAGTGCAGCGCTCAGTACTGACCCTCTGACAGTGCAGCACTCCTTCAGCACTGACCCTCTGACAGTGCAGCATTCTCTCTGTCCCGACCCTCTGACAGTGCAGCACTCCCTCAGTACTGACCCTCTGACAGTGCAGCACTCCCTCAGTACCGACCCTCTGACAGTGCAGCGCTCAGTACTGACCCTCTGACAGTGCAGCACTCCCTCAGCACTGACCCTCTGACAGTGCAGCATTCTCTCTGTCCCGACCCTCTGACAGTGCAGCACTCCCTCAGTACTGACCCTCTGACAGTGCAGTGCTCAGTACTGACCCTCTGACAGTGCAGCACTCCCTCAGTACTGACCCTCTGACAGTGCAGCACTCCCTCAGTACCGACCCTCTGACAGTGCAGCGCTCAGTACTGACCCTCTGACAGTGCAGCACTCCCTCAGCACTGACCCTCTGACAGTGCAGCATTCTCTCTGTCCCGACCCTCTGACAGTGCAGCACTCCCTCAGTACTGACCCTCTGACAGTGCAGTGCTCAGTACTGACCCTCTGACAGCGCAGCACTCCCTCAGTACTGACCCTCCAACAGTGCAGCATTCTCTCTGTACTGACCTCTCACAGTGCAGCATTCTCTCTGTACTGACCTCTCACAGTGCAGCACCCCCTCAGCACTGACCCTCTGAAAGTGCAGAATCCCCTCTGTGCTAACTCTCTGACAGTGTAGCACTCCCTCTTGTGACATTAGTGTACCTTTAAGAAAGATTTTTTTTTTAAAAAACATGATTTCTGCAGCTCACAGCCTTTAGTGTTGGCATTGTTGGGCGCTTGACTGGAAGTGTCCTTTATTGCTACTTAAGTGGCTTAACTCACTTGTTTGTGTTTACTCTGGGATTAGTTTTACAATCCTGCATTGTGAGGAGGATGTTCATATATTTTTGGACAGTTTCTTTTTCATTTTCAGTTTGGAACTGCGGATTTGAGTTTTTAGTTTTAGAAGGGACAGCAAGCTAAAAATAAGTATTTTCTTTCTTTTTTTCCTTGGAAATTCTCTTACTTTCCTGAAGGGTGAAAATCTACTGTTACTGGGGCTGGACCAGAGTGTTAAAGTTAAAGCTTATTTATTAGTCACAAGTAAGGCTCACATTAACACTGCAATGAAATTACTGTGAAATTCCCTTAGTCGCCGCAGTTTGGTGCCTGTTAGTGTCAATGCACCTAACCAGCACATCTTTCAGAATGTGGGAGGAAACTGAAGCACCCGGAGGAAAACCACGCAGACACGGGAAGAACATGCAAACTCCACACAGACAGTGACCCAAGCCAGGAATCAAACCCGGGTCCCTGGCGCTGTGAGGCAGCAGTACTACCATTGGGCTACTGTGTCTCTGGTGCTGCTTTGTCCACAAACTGTTAGCAGTGAATCCAAAGAACTGCAGACTTCAACCAAAGGTCTCAATTTCCATTATTTGATTTGATTTATTATTGTCACATATCTTAACATACAGTGAAAGGTCTTGTTCCTTGCGCATATCGTTCATTGAGAAGGAAACGAGAGAGTGCAGAATGTAGTGTTACAGTCATAGCTAGGTTGTAGAGAAAGATCAGCTTAATGCAACTTAATATCATGTGAACAGTAGACTTTGCTGCATTTGCTGTTTAAAGGGTTTTGTCTATGGCAAGTGATTGGAACACGTAAGATATCTTTTCGTTAAGGTTACATATTATGGTGATTATTTTGTTTCTTATTTGTAATTGATAAATGTTCTTGCTAATTTTCTTACTATACATGTTAACTACATTCTTAAATAAACTTTGTTTGATAAAAGCTGTCTAGTGGCCTTTTGAATCATACCTGAAGTGAAACACCTCCTGCTTAGCCAAATTCAAGATGCAAAATGTATGATTACGGCAGGCTTCATAAAACACTTTGGAGTTTCTAACCCGAACCATAACACTGTATCAACCCTGCAACAGCGCAGCAGTCCCTCTGTACTGACCCTTGGACAGTACAGTTCTCCCTCTGTACCGACCCTCTCTGACAGTGCCGCAATCCCTCAGTACTGAGTCTCCAAGAGTGCAGAATCTCCTCTATACTGATCCTTCAATGTACAGCATTTCCTCAGTTCAAACACTTTCTGATCCTCCAACGGTGCAACACCCCCTCAGTACTGACCCTCTATCAGTGCAACACTCCCTCTGTACTGGCCCTCTGATTGTGCAGCACTCTGTCTGTACTGACCCTCTGACAGTGCAGCACTCTGTCTGTACTGACCCTCTGACAGTGCAGCCCTCCCTCTGTACTGACCCTCTTTGTCAGTGCTGCAATCCCTAAGTACTGATTCTCCAACAGTGCAGAACCACTGCTGTATTGACTCTCCACAAATGCAGCACTCTGCGTACTGAACATCCAATGTGCAGCATTTCCTCAATTTAGATACTTCCTGACCCTCCGATGGTGCAACACCCCCTCAGTACTGACCTTCTGATAGTGCAACATCCCTTCAGTACTGACCCTTCTACAGTGCAGCACCCCCTCAGTACTGACCTTCTGATAGTGCAACATCCCTTCAGTACTGACCCTTCTACAGTGCAGCACCCCCTCAGTACTGACCCTTCTACAGTGCAGCACTCCCTCAGTATTAACCCTCCAATAATGCAGCATCCCTTCTGTACTGACTCTTTGATAGTGCAACTGATCTGTGTGTGTGTGTGTAGAAATTAAAATCATTTACATTGTGTTATTTGCTACTTAGATCAAACACATGAACCATCCATCCCTTCAACGATGATAAATATTGTCTGAACAATTAAAAACATTCTGGGATATATTTTATTTAGACAAATGATGCTGTAAAGGTTCATCGGTTTAAGAAGCAGAAATTGCTGCTGACTGCTTAACTCGGACAGGACATTTATAGCAAACGCCAGCATGAATATACATTATTGATCATGTTAGCCCAAGTAGATTTACGTAGTGAGCAGATGGTGTTACTGCACCTCTTCATAGCAATTCAATCCAATTCACATTCTCGGTAGTTGCTGTTCTTTCTATCGGATAAGCGTCCTTCCCATTCTTTCATCCAATGTGTCTGGATTCGCTAACACATTCTCTTCCATTATTTTTCCAGGACAGTGGAAATCATGCTTCAATGTGATTTAGATAAGCTGAGTGAATGGACATATGCATGGCAGATGCAGCATAATGTGGATATATAAATGAGGTTATCCACTTCAGTTGCAAAAATAGGAAGGCAGATTATTATTTGAATGGGTAAATTGAGAGAGGTGGATACTAAATCATACTTTGGTGTCCTCATGCATCAGTCGCTGAAATTAAGTGCGCAGGTACAGCAGGCAGCAAAGAAAGTGAATGGTATGTTGGCCTTCATAGTGAGAGGATTTTGAGTATAGGGACAGGGATCTTTTACTGGAATTGTATAGGGCATTGGTGAGGCCATACCTGGAGCATTGTGTACAATTTTCATGTCCTTATCTGAGGAAGGATGTCCTTGCTGTAGAGGGAGTACAGCAAAGGTTTACCAGGCTGATTCCTGGGATGGCAAGTCTATCATGTGAAGAGAAATTAAGTCATTGGAGTTTAGAAGAGTGAGAAGGGATCTCATAGAAACTCATGAAATTCTAACAAGATTAGAGACGGTAGATTCAAAAACAATGTTTCCAGTAGTGGGGGAGTCCAGAACTAGGGGTCATAGTTTGAGGATAAAGGGTAAACCTTTTAGGACTGAGGTGAGGAGAAATTTCTTCTCCCAGAGGGTGGTGAATGTGCGGAATTCACTGCCATGGAAAGTTGTTAAGTCAAAACGTTGTGATTTCAAGAAGAAATTAGATATAGTTCTAGGTGCTAAAGGGATAAAGGGACATGGGGGAAGGCAGGATCAGGATATTGAATTTGATGACCTGCCATACTCATAATGAATGGCACAGCAAGCTCGAAGGGCCGAATGGCCTACTCCCGCTTCTATTTTCTATGTGTTTTCTATGCAAGTTAACCGTACCCTAGCAAGACTGACTTGTTAAAAATAAATAAAGTTTATGGACAACGTATATTTTCTTTGCAAAAAAAAGCTTTGGATTTATTGTAACCACGTGCTGAAGTGAGAGGCATTGCCATCACAAGGTGCCATCACAACTTGTACAGATGCAATTTCACAACTGGATCCTGAGAAATGTTGAAGATTGTGAGATCTTCAGAACATTATGTCCAAAACACAGATTTCGCCCAGCAATCTGACAAAGATAAAGATCAGCGACAGAAGATCAGGTTAAAGTGTACAAATCAGGGCATGCTGTTGTTAGATATAAGACTGCTTGTTTATAAGAAGATTATCTATGGTATTTGACCAGGGTTGTATTTAGCATCCACGAGGGGTGGAAACTGTTTGCAATTGGCCCAAACCCGGATCAAGTTGCTAGGATTCTCCCAAAAAAAATTCTAAGTGCCGAATTCGCGTCAAACTGCGATAACTACTACTGTTTTTTTTAAGTGGGGTTTCCAAAATGAATCTCCCACACTCTGATGCATTACACAGTGCCTCAGGAAGATTAACGTTGAAAATCTGGTGGCAGGGCCTATTCATGTTGAAGACATCGGCAGCATAGCGCTGAGCAGGCCACTGCACATGCGCCGATCTGTCAGAGCAAAAATCACGCATGTGCAGTGTCCCCTGCTCCCCTCCCCCCCCTCCCTGGCAGCCCCAACATCTCAGTAGTCATAGAATCCGTACAATGCAGGAGGAGGCCATTTGGGCTATCGAGTCTGCATCAACTCTCCGATAGAGCATCTTACCCAGGTGCTATTCTGGTAATCCCCACATATTTACCCCACTGACCTCTCTAACCTACACATTTGGGACACCAAGGGGAATTTAGCATGGCCATTCAACCCAACCTGCACATCTTTGGACCCATAAGGACTTGTAAGAAGAATTCAAAGAGAGTTGTCTGATTTAGGAATCTACCTCCAGACACTCTATACAATGAGCAATTAAATCCAACTAAGTGACGTTAACCTTTACCTTCAGGAGCCTGAAGTACAAAGAGGAGGAAATGTTGCCACAATTGTGCAGCCTTGATCAGACTCCATCTGGAGTAACTGCATTCAGTTCTGGGCACTGCACCTGGCCTTGAAGGGGGGAACATTGCAGATCCAACAGAATGACACCAAATTTTAGAGGGTTAAGTTATCAGGGCAGGTTGCATAAACTTAATTTGTGATCCATTGAGTTCAGAGGTTGAGGGGTGTTGTGATCCAGGTATTTAAAATGATAAAAATTTAATAGGGTGGATAAAGAGGAAGTACTTCCTCTGCTACATGAGTCCAAAGCAAGGGAGAAAAATTCTTAAAATTCAGGCATGAAATCAGGTGTAGTAATTCAGCTGAATTTCCTATCACCAACATCCTTTATTGTGCACCAAAGGAAAGGGCCATTCCTCCAATCAGGTAGTCTTCATCTTAAGACCTACAACTCCAGCTCAGGTAAAGTAACAGACTTAAAAAACCCCGCTGACCATTTCCCATTGGGCGAGCCTCCACTTGCTCAATAAGGCAGTTAGTACTCCACAAAGCCCACAGGCAGATCAATTGGTCACCTCTCCCCAAGGTTTCCGTGGCCATCATAACATCCCTCCCTCCTTAGATCCACATCTCTCCCAACATCCTGGTTGGAGGACTCTTGTAGGTGAGGCTAGGTCAGGCGGTGTAAACTAAACAGGAGACCTCCTTTTCCAAAAGAGCGATGCAGGTTTACTGATGTAGGTTGCTCTGTAGGCTCCGCTTCACAACAGAGGCCCACATCTTCGGCCTCCATTTCCAAATCTGAACCTTTAGTATCCAGGGGGGCCAACACAGAGTCAGTGCTGGCACAGGCAGTGGTGATCTCCTTGGCTGGTGGCAGCAGTGGCTTGGGCAAGGGCTCCCTGATTCTGAGATGGCCCAAGTATTTCTTTATGGTTTTATCCTGAACTTTGACCTTGTAAGATACTGGTCCTGTTTTCTTCATAACAATCCCATCTGGGACCATCCTCAACGTTCCTCACGTGGACCAGATCACTCTTTGCAAAAGTTCTTTCTATTCTTACAGAATTGTAGTTTATTTACTCATTTTCCTGTTGGGATTCCACCCTCTCTGTGGAGTTTGGGAATAGCAGGCTCAGTTAGCTACAAAGCCATCGTCCCAGTAACAGCTCCACTGAAGAAACACCTGTTATTGTGTGTGGTGCGGTTCTGTAATCAAACAAAAGATTTGAACTGCCCATTCTCATTTATCGATGGGTAATAAGGCACTGTTCGGACTTCCGGTATTCCATGTATACTGAAGCTTTATCGTAACTTCTCAACCGTAGCCTGAGATGTTGTGAAATGAATGCGGTGCACCTCCAACCACTTGGTGTCCACCATGATTAAAAGCATGGACCCTATAAAAAGGCCTGCAAAGTCCACATTCACATGCACCCATGGTCTGCCAGGCCATTCCCATGGGTGTAGGGAGGCTGAGAGTGGAAGTTTTTGATTTTCACCAAGTCTGTGATGTCAGAGTCAAAACCAGGTCTCCAGACGTAACTCCGACAGCATCTTCATTATTGATACTCCCAGATGGCCACTGCATAGTTCCATTAGCATTGGACACGGTCCTGTGGGGGGGGGGGGGTGGAACAATTGCTTGGGACCCCCAGATAATGATCCCATCTTCAAAACTAAGTTCATTTTTCTTAATGAGGCAGGGTTTCATTCCTTTGGAGGGTCATCCTTGGAATCCACTGTATAGGATCACTTGCCTTATTTTGGATAACGTTACATCCTTTTGCATCCAGGCTTTATTTAATCTGCCTTGTTGATCCCAGCAAGGTCTCCAAAAAGTTCAGAATCACCACAACCTCTCCCAATGCTGGTAAAGGAGCCAGGCCTGAGGGCAATGGAGGTAATTCAGTATGTCAGCATTAGCTATCTAGGTTCCAGGGTGGTGTTCCTGAAGGTATTTGTAGGTCACCATTAACAAAGGCCAGTGTTGTATCTGAGCAGAGGGGGGAGGCCCAATGGTGAGTAACCAAAAAAAAAATCAACTATTGATGGAACATCTTCACGCCAAATACAACTGCCAACCCTCCCTTCTCAATTTGGAAATATCTTCGCTTCGTATCCGAGACAAAAGTGATGGACTTTCCAGCAATGTGACAGCACCGCACCAACCCCGTATGGGGAAGCATCACAAGTTAACATAAGATTTTTCTTAGGGTTGAAGTGGGCCAGTATTAGATGACAGTAACTGAATCTTAACTTTAGAAAAAACTTCTACCTGCGGAGCTTCCCAGGATCATCTCTGGTATTTTCATGCTCGGGTATGTAAGGGGGCAAACCTGGAAGCCAAATTCAGGATAAATTTTCCATAATAATTGACTGATTCCATCTTCGTCACCAGTGTAGTAACTCAGCCACCCTTGATTGTGCACCAAGAGAGAGGGTCAGTCTGCAGCTTACAATCAGGTAGCGTTCACCCCGAGACCTACAACACCAGTCGGGATGGGGTAACAGGTTTAAAACCCCCGCTGATCGTTTCCCATTGGGAAAGCCTGCTCGTTAAGACAGCTCGTACTCCACAAAGCTCACAGGGAGATCAACTGATGATTCCACCATGGCCTTTCATAACATCAGGAAAAGTTCATTTCCTTCCCCCACCCCCACAAAGGTTGGTGGGAATCTGCGAATCATACAATCTACAGTGCAGAAGGAGGCCATTTGGCCCATCAAGCAAGCACTACCAACAATCCCACCCAGATCCCATCCCCATAACCCCAGGGCACAGCCTCAAGATAAAGAGGGGGCAGTTTAGAATGGAGTTGAGGAGGAACTTCTTCACTCAAAGGGTGGTGAATCTCTGGAATTCTCTGCCCGTTGAAGTGGTGGAGGCTGCCTCGCTAAATATTTTTAAGACGCGGGTTGATGGGTTTTAGATAAGAGAGGGGATTAAGGGTTATGGGGAGAGGGCAGGAAGGTGGAACTGAGCCACGACAGATCAGCCATGATCTTACTGAATGGCGGGGCAGGCTCGAAGGACTAGATGGCCTACTCCTGCTCCTATTTCTTATGTTCTTATGTTCATATTTACCCTGCTAATCCCTTTGACACTAAGAGGCAATTTAGCATGGCCAATCAACCTAACCCGCACAACTTTGGAGTGTAGGAGGAAACTGGAGCACCCAGAGAAAACCCACGCAGACACAGGGAGAATGTGCAAACTCCACATAGACAGTGACCCAAGGCCAGAATTGAATCCCGGTCCCTGGAGCTGTACAACAGCAGTGCTAACCACTGTGCCTCCCCAACTCAGTCCTCGCAAAAGCTGTGGATGTTAGGAGTCAATTAGAGGTCAATAGATTTTTGTTGACTAAGGATATCAAGCTATAGGGGACAGTGTCAGCCTGATTAGTTTGAGAGAGATGGTTGAATGGCTGGGCAGGCTCGAGGGGCTGAATAACTTCCACCTGTTCCAATGTTGGACAAGGCCTTGTTTAAACATAACATTGAAAGGGATAATGATACCATTATAGATTGTGTACTGAAAGGAAATTGTATATCATCAGTGGTAACATCTTGACAACAACCACAAGAACCATACATTGAGATTGCTGAACTGGTCGTAACTGGATTCCATTTTGCGTTTATTCGAATTATATTTTTTTCCTTGGCATTTGGGCCTTTTCAAGGACATTTTCCTTGTCTGCTTTATTCCCCCAGTTATTTGAACTGTGAACAGTGACAACTGATGTTGCCATGCGAGCTTGTCAGTAGTAACAGGGTTGAACAAATGACAAGTACTTCCGTTAACTGCAGCAGATTAACATTCATTAGCAGTGGGTAGCACTTGCACCTGTGAGTCAGTAGGCATTGGGTTTAAATCCCACACTAAAGAATAGAATGCTTAGTCTGGGCTGTGTTTCCAGGGCAGGACTGAGGGAGAACAGCACTATCAGAGGGGCCATCTTTCAGATTTGATTTGATTTATTATTGTCACATGTATTGGTATACAGTGGAAAATATTGTTTTTTGCACCCTACACAGACAAAACATACCATTCATAGAGAAGGAAAGGAGAGAGTGCAGAATGTAGTGTTCATGGCTAGGGCATAGAGAAAGATCAACTTAATGTAAGGTAGGACCATTCAAAAGTCTGATGGCAGCGGGGAAGAAGCTATTCTTGAATCGGTTGGTACTTGTCCTCAGACTTTTATATCTTTTTCCCAATGGAAAAAGATAGAAGAGAGTATGTCCGGGGTGTGTGGGGCTCTTAGTTATGCTGGTTGCTTTTCTGAGGCAGTGAGAAGTGTAGACAGTGTTAGTGGATGAGTGGCTGGTATTGAGTGATGGACTGGGCTACGTTCACGACCTTTTGTAGTTTCTTGCATTCTTGGGCAGAGTAAGAGCCATACCAAGCTGTGAAACAACCAGAAAAAAGGCTGTCTATGGTGTATCTGTAAAATCTGTGAGAGTCGTAGTGGACATACCAAATTTCCTTGAGTGGTTTAGATGAGGTGTTCTCTCCCCTTTCGGAGGGACAGGCCATGGCACCTTTTCAAAGAAGAGCAGGGGAATTCAATCCGGTGTACCACCCTAGTATTTATCCCCAACCAACATCACTAAAACAGATTATCTGATCATGTATCTCTTTGCTGTTTGTGGGATCTTGCTGTGTGCAGACTGGCAGTCATGCTTCCTCCACAATTACTGCACTTCAGAATGACTCCAGCAGCTGCAAAGTACCCTGGGTCATCCTGAACTCATAAAAGACACTGGGGGCAACCTTACCAAAAAATTTCCAAGTGCCGAATGAACGTATGAACAGGAATCGCACCCACTTTTAGCAGAGTCAAAAATCCAATCTGACCACAGTCTGAGGAAAGAAATGAAGCAACGTCCTCTCCATGTCCACTCTATCCAGGCCTCGCAGTATCCTGTAAGTTTCAATAAGATCTCCCCTCATCCTTCTAAACTTCAACGAGTACAGACCCAGAGTCCTCAATGGTTCCTCATACGACAAGCTCTTCATTCCAGGGATCATTCTTGTGAACATTCTGTACTTGTCTCAAGGTGCTGACGGGGGTTGGGGTGGGGGGAGCTCCCAGGAGGACATAATGGACGGAAAGAGGAAAAGGGGTGTTGTTATGGGTGATTCGCCAGCAGAAGACAACGTGAGGCTGTTGTTCACACAACAAATCAATCCGTGGAATGAATCTCAAGGGCTTTTGTTACAAGATGAAGCAGATTATTAATAGCACTGCATAGCGTTACCGGGAACACAATTCAGCTAAAGTTCTGGGCACTTTACCTTTGAAAGCACATTGATTCATTCGAGAGGCTGGCGAAAAGAGCAGCAAGGCTGATTGTAAAGAGAAGTCGTCCTATTTCTAAAAAAAAGCAGTAAAACAAAAGGGAGGCTTGCATTGATGTAGCGCCTTTCATGACCTCAGAACATCCCACAGTGCTTTTCAGCATGTACAATGTTCTCAGTAGTCGCTGCTGTGACGTAATGAGGAGGGGGTTCACACTGTTAAATGACTTGTTTCTTTGGGAAAGAAGGAGATAGAGACAGCAAATTGTCCACCATCTTTGAAAGGCTGAAAGGCATTGATTGATATGAATTATGCATTATTTAAAAATAGCTTTATATCTCCGAGAGGTACAGACTCATGAAGAACGAAGCTTATCATAGTTGGCTAAGGGTACTCAGCCTTTAGAAAGAGATCGAAGATCATCAGGCAAAGCAGAGGAATAAAAGAACAAGGGCAAGATTCACCGGCCTCCCAGCTGCGTGCTTCCCGCCGGCAGGATTTGCTAGCAGTGGGATCCTCTGGTCTATCCGCTGTCAATGGGAATTCCCACTGACATCGTCCCACCCAAGCAGGAAAACCACAAACAAGGGTGCACAGCCGGAGGGACTGGAGAATCCCACCAGTGTGAATGACCGGGGAATTCTGGCCAAAGCCTTTTGGAGAAGATCTCTCCAATGCGCCATTGGGTAAATGCAAAGTTTGATGAGGGATTGAATCATTAAGATTACAAAGGACTGAGGCTCCTTCCTCAGCCTCTTCGGTTGTAGAGCTGCCATAATTGGCCTTGGGGGCTGCAAATTATGGATGTATAATAACACCATGACCACTTCCATTAAAAAGACAAGGGCAGCAGATACATGTGAACACCACCACCTGCAAGTTCCCCACAAAGCCACTCACCATCCTGATAGCGAGGGGGATTGAATATAAAAGTAGGGAGGTCTTGCTGCGGCTGTATAGGGCACTGGTGAGGCCGCAGCTGGAGTACTGTGTGCAGTTTTGGTCGCCGCACTTACGCAAGGATATTTTGGCCTTGGAGGGAGTGCAGACGAGGTTTACTAGGCTGATACCGGAGTTGAGGGGGTTGAGCTATGAGGAGAGGCTGAATAGACTGGGCTTGTACTCATTAGAGTTTAGAAGGATGAGGGCAGATCTCATTGAGACGTATAAGATGATGAAAGGGATGGATAGGGTAGAGGTGGAGAGGTTCTTCCCACTCAGAAAGGACAGTAGGACTAGAGGGCACAGCCTCAAGATAAAGGGGGGGCGGTTTAGAACAGAGTTGAGGAGGAACTTCTTCACTCAAAGGGTGGTGAATCTCTGGAATTCTCTGCCCGTTGAAGTGGTGGAGGCTGCCTCGCTAAATATATTTAAGACGCGGGTTGATAGGTTTTTGATAGGCAACGGGATTAAGGGTTATGAGGAGAAAGCGGGAAAGTGGAACTGAGCCATGTCAGATCAGCCATGATCTTGTTGAATGGCGGGGCAGGCTTGAAGGGCTAGATGGCCTACTCCTGCTCCTATTTCTTATGTTCTTATGTTCTAAGTCTGATGATAAACAGAAGTATCGTCATGTTACAATGTACATTTCATCCATTCAAAATCTATTGGGAAACAACAAGAAAACTAAGGATGTACTATCCTTCAGGGGTGCTATTCACTCCAAAGCCTGGGATTTTCCAGTCTAGTGGGTTTCACCACAGCAGATATGGTGGGCCTATCAAAGGTCCATTTATTTCGGTGAGACCTGGAGATTCCACCAGTGGGAGGGACCCGGAGAGTTCTAACCAAATTCAGATTACAACAGCAACACCAGAAACACCAACAACATAGCACAATTTGGTCCCTGAAAGTAGTAAAACTTCCGAAAGGCACTTCCTGGCCAATTGCTTGTTACAATTTCCCCAGGGGGTTGGGGATACAGTGATCCCAGTAAAAGCATCGAGCATTTGGAACAAATGTGAGAGAAAGCCCCAGAATTAACCAACTTTGAGGGGGAAAGGCAGAGAGATCAATGTTGGTTCACCTTGGAGAATTGCATTACTGATGGTCCCTGGGTCCAGGGCACTGGGGAGAGACAGATTAGGAAGAAAATAATGGTCAGAATAAAAAAGGCTTTCAAGAACAGAGAGAAGGAATTGTCTTGCTTGGGCCTTGTTTTTATGTAATACTCGACAATGTCAGAAAAGCTGTACTTCTGGGGGCAATAGCCGAGTTGCTTCCTTGCCTTGTCTATCTTGAAGGTGTGCGTGACTGAAATATTTCGAACCTGAGAAAGCAAAATAACAACATGATAAATAAGCAACAAATGTGAGGGATAGTAGCGGTAGTGTAATTTTTGAGTCAAGCCATCTGGGGCGGAAACCATGACAGAACCGTTAGTGTAACCTGAGGGGTTAAACGCTAAGACCAGCAGATGATGAAACACGCAGAAAAAGAAGAAAATAAAAACATGAGACTGGCAGGCGCTCGGGGTCTTCAGCATAGCCTGAAAGAGATTTACACCATATAAAATAAATGGGTAAGCAATTTACGGGACAATGAAAAAGAGTTAGCTGAATTGATGAGAGGTAAAACGATTTAAGCCTTAAAAGGGGTGATTGGATTAGAGTTAATGGGATGTCAACAAGGGAGGAGATCACTCAGTAAAGAGATTAAGGAGTGGTACCCAATAAAGAAAGGAGGGCTGTCCTATTGTTATCTAGGAAAAATGTATATAAACTAAGATTGTGTAAAGCAAGGTGTGTGTACCCACGGGACGGCACCCTTTCTTGCAAGATCGAATAAACCGACAGTTAGCTGAACTCATCCGTGTATTTGATTCAAGGGGGGGAATCATAAAGTGAGTATCTGACCGTTTCTCACAATTGGGGGCTCGTCCGGGATCTGGAATTATAACGGGGGTTTCCCTCGACTAGACCAAATCGATGGAATAAGACGCGTCTAGTGTATATTTACACGTAAAAACGTCGTTTTGGTCTGGGAGGAGGGGAATCTGAAACCACTCAGTTGAGATAATTCTGGACCCTGGAAATCACACGGATGACTTCTATACACTAGGACTGCTAGGACTGTGACTGAAATCTGTGAGGGGGTATACACATCATTGGAAGAAGTCGGACAACTCCGTGCACGGATCAAGGTAAGAAATTTCTCTCCCGGGAATTCGGCTGATTAAGGGTGAGAGTCATTTTCTTCCTTGACGACTTTATGGTTATGACAGTTTGATCTGAGGGCACAAATAAATTAACTTGTGTCCAAGACGACAACTGAAGACTAACCATGGGAGGTAAACCGTCCAAGAGTAAGGATGGGAAACCGGGAAATAATAATGATGAAAAGGGAATACCCCCCGACAGTCCTCTGGGGATACAGTTAGAAAATTGGGATGGGGACCGAAAGACTAAGGACTTAAAAAAGAAGGTTATGATAAAATATTGTTGTTTTGTGTGGACGAAGGAACCAATCCGGAAACCATCTGTATTGTGGCCAAAATATGGATCGGATGAGGATTGGGTCTGTCAGATATTAAATTTATATGTTAATAGTAAACAACCCTTTAACCCCGAGGAAAGTAAGTACGCTGCCTGTTGGGTGGGCGCGATGAGTAGATCGCCACAGCCAGTCTCCCTGTATCCAATGATCCCACAGAGCAGACCGGGGCAATGGGACCCTCTTGACAACCTCCCGCCGCCACCCCCTCCTGTACCAAATGTACCCCCTGCATATCAACCAAATAATAATGGGGCCCAAGGGCCCCGAGGGGATGATCTCATAAATCTTGAGAACGGCACAGGAGGCGGACCCCCAGTTGAGGGTCTGCGGAGGTCCGAGAGGTTGGTAATAAAACAGTCCCTGGAACAACAGCAGAATAATGGGGCTTCAGCGCCCGAGGTGGAAATGCACCCTCTCAGGGAGGTTCCCTTCGGACAAAGAGAGACAGGGTTCGTGGTGGTGCCTCTTAACTCGGCAGACATCCAACAACTTAGGAAGGAGTTGCCCCCTCTCCTAGAGGACCCTGTCGCGGTAGCGACACAACTTGACCAATTCCTGGGTCCAAGCATGTATACTTGGGGGGAACTCCGGGCCATAATGAGCATATTATTCAACTACGATGAAGGAGTTATGATCCGAAATAGGGCCATGGAAATTTGGGATAGGGATCACCAACAGCAAGAACAACTCAGGGGAGATCAAAAATACCCTCGAGGATCCAAATTGGAATCATAATACCCAGGAAGGGCGGACAAACATGTCGGATCTCCGGAATCTTATAATTCGGGGGATCCAGACATGTGTCCCCAAGCAGCAGAATGTGGCAAAAGCATTTGATATTAGGCAAGGAAAAGATGAATCACCCAGCACGTTCTTAGACAGACTGAGGGAGTCTGTCCGCAAATATTCAGGAATCGATCCTGATGATGAAATTGGAAAGGGAATGCTAAAAATTAATTTTGTAACGAAATCCTGGCCAGATATCCAGAGAAAACTACAAAAGATTGAGGATTGGAGTGGGAAGGACATGGCGGAATTATTGCGGGAAGCGCAGAAGGTTCTTTGTTCAGAGAGAGGTTGTAAAGGAAAAGCAGAAGGCAAAGATGATGGTGGCAGCTGTTAGGGAAGTATGTAAGTCCACCGGGATAACGGATGAAGGATATACAGTAGGTAGAGGAAGGTCAAGGGGAGGTTGGAAGGAAAGGGGGGCCAGGAGGGGCCGAGGTAGAGGACGAGGAGAATTTTACGGTGGTGACCGGCCCCGGGCGGCCGGGTGTTACCACTGTGGGAAACCGGGACACTTCAAAAGAGAGTGTCCTGAATTTAAGAAGGAACGAGAAGGGATTTATGAAATGGAATGTGAGGTTGATTAGAGGGGTCAGGGGAGAATCGGAAAAAGGACCTACCAAGAACCCCTGGTAAATTTAAAGGTGGGTCCACAAAAGGAGGATGTTACATTTTTAGTCGACACGGGGGCAGGCAGATCTTCAATCCCAATCTATCCTACAGGAGCCAATTACCAAACTAAAATGTTGAACATATCAGGAGTAAAGGGAGGGGTATTTAGGGCGAAACTATTTGAACCACAGGTACTACAATGGGAGGAAGAGGAGCTTTTAGCAGAGCTCCTCCACCTCCCTCATCTCCCCTATGGTCTGTTGGGGCGGGACCTGATAATCCGCTTCGGGCTCCGAATAAATGTAGGGGACGACGAAGACCTGGTGGTAACTATGTCATACCTTAGCGAGGACCGACTCACGGGTATAGACTCTAGAGTATGGACGGCCAAGGGAAACAGAGGGCGACTCTCGATTCAGCCTGTAAAAATTGATCTTAAGCCCCAGAGCCCCTCTGTCAAGATACGTCAGTATCCTATCTCCCGGGAAGGGAGACAGGGCCTGAAAGAAGTGATGAAAGACCTGATAAGTGATGGGCTGGTGGAACCATGTATGTCGAGATATAACTCTCCCATTTTGCCAGTCCGAAAGTCTGACGGCAGTTACAGAATGGTCCAAGACTTGAGGGAAATCAATAAGATTGTACAGGTGCGACACCCGGTGGTGCCGAACCCATACACTATACTGGGGCGGATACTCCCAGAACATGAATGGTTCAGTGTAGTGGATTTAAAGGACGCCTTCTGGGCCTGCCCGTTGGACGAGGCCAGTAGAGACTTATTCGCCTTCGAGTGGGAGGACCCTGACACGGGCAGGAAGCAGCAATACCGCTGGACAGTGCTTCCCCAGGGGTTCACTGAATCGCCAAATTTGTTTGGTCAGATTTTAGAGCAGGTATTAGAGGGACTGATCCTTTCCCCAGCCCTAAAACTCATACAGTATGTGGATGACCTCCTGTTGTCCGGACCCACAGAAGCGGAGGTCGTAGCGGGAACAAATACCCTTCTGAATTATTTGGCAGGACAGGGACTAAGGGTGAGCCAGAAGAAGCTCCAATATGCAGAAAGAGAGGTTAAGTATCTGGGACACTTGATAAGCCAGGGACAGAAGAGAATAAGTCCGGAAAGGGTGAGGGGAATAGTTGAACTGGGACTCCCGGGAACTAAGAGAGAGCTACGAATGTTTTTGGGACTCTTAGGTTATTGCCGATTATGGATAGACGATATGCCCCCCTAACCAAGGGTCTGTACCTAAAACTTGTAGAGGGGGCTCCTAACAAAATCCAGTGGGACGAGAAAGAGGAGGAACTAATTGAGACCCTGAAACAGAAATTGATGACCGCGCCAGTCTTGAGCTTGCCAGATTTCAGTAAGGCATTCAGACTCTTTGTAAATGCCAAACAGGGAACCGCCCTCGGAGTTTTAACCCAAGATTGGGGGGGAAAAAGGAAGCCAGTGGCATTCTTATCAAAGATACTGGACCCAGTTTCCCGAGGCTGGCCAGAATGTGTCCAGGCGGTGGCTGCCACGGCCAAATTGGTGGAAGAAAGTAGGAAGCTGACATTTGGGGCACCCTTGACGGTCATTACCCCCCACCAGGTTAGGACTATTTTAAATCAGAGGGCTGGAAGATGGCTGACGGACTCAAGAATCTTGAAGTATGAGGCCATTTTGCTAGATCGGGACGATCTTAAGATAGAGGTCAATTCCTGTCAGAACCCAGCTGAATTCCTCTGGAAGGGGGAAGAAGGCGAGGGACTCGAACATTGCTGTTCGGACATAATAGATCTCCAGAGTAAGGTAAGGGAGGATCTAAGGGACTCCCCTCTTCACACTGGAAAGCGATGGTATATAGATGGATCCTCCCGGGTGGTAAACGGAAAAAGGCATAATGGATACGCGATCATTAGTGAAGCTGGCTGGAATTTGGTAGAAAGGGGGCGACTGCCTAATGTCTGGTCTGCCCAGACATGTGAATTATATGCTCTACACCGGGCTCTCAAGGGCTTAGAGGGATTGATAGGGACCATCTACACCGACTCCAAGTATGCGTTCGGGGTGGTACACACTTTTGGAAAAATTTGGAAGGAAAGGGGAATGATAAATAGTAGGGGAAAAGAATTGATACATGAGGAATTGGTTACTAAAATATTAAAAGACCTGCTGGGGCCACGGGAAATTGCTGTGGTCCATGTAAAAGGACACCAGAGAGACAATGGGATAGAGACAAAGGGGAACCAGTTGGCGGACGGACAAGCAAAATTGGCAGGGACGGAGGAGGAGATAGTGGACTGCTTGGTCTGGGTGCCCCAAGTGTCTGAAGTAATAGAAACACCAGCATTTAGCGAAAAGGAAGAAGCCGAGCTAAAACCACTTGGGGGTCAGAAAGATGAAAGAGGGAAATGGACATTACCCGATGGTCGACAACTATTAAACCGACCGATGACCAGAGACATAATTAGTCATCTCCATCGGGGAGGACACTGGGGGACACAGGCGATGTGCGATGCATTTCTGCGTCAGTACGTACATCCCGGTTTATACACTGTGGCTAAGCAAGTCACGAAAGATTGTGTAATTTGTCGGAAGATAAATAAAAAAGGACTGAGACAGAATACGAAGCAAGGAGGGAGAAGCCCAGCCTATAGGCCCTTCGAGTATATCCAAGTGGATTATACCGAACTCCCCCCCATAGGGCGCCTGAAATATCTTTTGGTAATAGTGGACCACTTGACAGGGTGGGTTGAGGCGTACCCAACCGCCATAGCCTCGGCGACACAGGTTAGCAAGGTCCTTCTCGAACAAATTATCCCACGATACGGACTCCCCCGGGCCATCGATTCAGACCAGGGGAGCCAGTTTACGTCCACTGTCCTACAGAACATAGTGCGGGCAGTGGGGGTAAGCTGGGATTTCCACACCCCTTGGCATCCCCCGTCCTCGGGCAAGGTGGAAAGAATGAATCAGACTATTAAAAAACAGCTGACAAAACTCAGGACAGAGACCGGGTTGCCCTGGACCAAGTGCCTTCCCCTTGCCTTGCTGCAAATACGAACGCAGCCACGACGGGACTTGGGGGTGTCCCCATACGAAATAATGTTCGGTCTCCCCTTTAATGGGCCAAAAGGGGAACTCCCCACATTCGAGTCCCGCGATGTATTTGTGCATAAATATGTTGAGGTCCTGGGGTCTGCTCTATCTCATTTACGCCAACAGGGACTCCTGGCACAGACACCACCTCTCGAGTTTACGATACACACCATCAAGCCAGGGCATTGGGTCCTAATCAAGAACTGGAAACTCCGGACTTTAGAACCGATCTGGGATGGTCCCTACTTAGTACTTCTGACCACGGAAACGGCTATCCGCACGGCTGAGAAAGGCTGGACGCATTACACTCGAGTGAAAGGACCGGTGCCAGAACCAGCAGAAGAAGTGCCTACTCCTGGCCACCACACCGCGAAGAACTGATTGGACTTGATTTTTGATATGTCAATTTGGGCAATATACGGCAATAGCGGGATGTTACTAATAATATGTTTACTCTATGGGGGCACAGGTGCTGGGCAGGCGGCCCAAGTGTACTCCCTTACTATAATCCAATCACCCCAGGCACAGGTAATTGAGATCGACCTCTGTCGAATGGTACCCTGCAAAGACGACCTTACGGGGCAGAAGAGATACCAGGGGAGGGAAATAGAATTACTTGTCTTCGATAAGAACCCAAAGTGTACTAAGAATGAACAGGGGAAAGTAGAATCTTGTCAAGTAGGGGGGTTAAATGAAGACGTTAAGTTAAGGATTCGCGAGAAAGTATCACTGGTTCCACGGAAGATCTTTCCCAGAGACTGTAAGCTAAACCAATGTAACCCCCTCTACCTCACCATAAAAAAGTCAGACGACGGTGGGACAGAGGGCCTCGACGGACAAGTTTTTGGGGTCAAGATCAAGGAACACACAGGGAGGGTGGGGGCGGCCCTGTGTTGTGTGCGGGTTACAGTCAAAAATGCCGAAACCAGGAACTCCTCCGCCCCTAGCCGGGGAGTCTCGGGAGAAGTCAGGGTAGTGGAGGTAAAGGATTTAAGAGAGACCATTGAAATAGAAACGGGATTCAGGGAAGCGAACACCTGGATAGAATGGGTCAAATATACAGTACAAAGTGTCGGAAAAGGTAACTGTTATGCGTGCACCAGTAGCCGGCCAACTCCCCAGGTGGTCCCATTCCCGCTGGGATGGGATAAAGAACCAGCTGAAATGGAGTGTATGGTGAAACTGTATCAAAACAGAGGCGCTTGGGGAGACCCCACTTGTCGCTCCTTGAGCCTGACATTTCCCCCAATCAAACTGAACAGGGCGTCTCAACCCCCCCCTTTTTCCGGAGTAACGGGGATACATCACACCTGTATCACCCGGACTGGGGATGGATTGGACAGGGAAGTGGGAAGCTTCGATAGGTGTGGAACAGTTAAGGAAGTCAGCGACACCACCGAGGGAGGAAACTACTCCCAAATCCAGGTACCTAGAGCTGATCTATGGTGGTACTGTGGAGGGAGGACTTTGAGACCCATTTTACCTCAGAAATGGAAGGGCACTTGTGCACTTATCCAATTGGCCGTACCCTTTACCCTGGCATTCGAACATCAGGGACCCCGTGGAAAAGAACGAGGGAAAAGGAGCCTCCCGGGTTCTTTTGATGAACGAATATATTTGGACGCCATAGGGGTCCCTAGGGGGGTCCCTGATGAGTACAAAGCCAGGAGCCAGATAGCAGCAGGATTTGAATCCCTGTTCTGGTGGGTGACTGTCAACAAGAATGTAGATTGGATCAACTATATCTATTATAATCAACAGAGGTTTGTTAATTATACCCGAAATGCGATAAGCGGGATAGTGGAACAATTGGACGCAACCAGCAGAATGGCCTGGGAAAACAGGCTAGCCCTGGACATGATTCTAGCAGAGAAAGGGGGGGTATGCGTCATGATAGGAACTGAATGCTGCACCTTTATCCCAAATAACACAGCTCCCGATGGGTCAATTACCCGAGCCCTCGAAGGGCTAACGACCCTAGCTAATGAACTAGCTGAGAACTTGGGTACAGACCTAGATCTCACTGGGTGGTTGGAAGCTTGGTTCGGCAAATGGAAAGGAGTAGTAATGTCCGTCCTTGTCTCTTTCATGGTAACGGCAGGGGTATTGGCCGCCCTAGGGTGTTGTATCATCCCTTGTGTTCGGGGGTTGGCTCAGCGGCTAATCGAAACAGCCCTGACTAGGGGGGATGTCCTGAATGGAAAAGTGATAAATATGAATTTAGAGACGGAAGAGAGGATAAGCCTCTTAGGCGATAAAACTCTGGATGAACAGGCCCTCGACCTGCTGGAACGCCTGGAACACCAGAAGAATGTCAAAAATTACAAAGCGTAAGAAAAACAGGGGGGATTGTGAGGGATAGTAGCGGTAGTGTAATTTTTGAGTCAAGCCATCTGGGGCGGAAACCATGACAGAACCGTTAGTGTAACCTGAGGGGTTAAACGCTAAGACCAGCAGATGATGAAACACGCAGAAAAAGAAGAAAATAAAAACATGAGACTGGCAGGCGCTTGGGGTCTTCAGCATAGCCTGAAAGAGATTTACACCATATAAAATAAATGGGTAAGCAATTTACGGGACAATGAAAAAGAGTTAGCTGAATTGATGAGAGGTAAAACGATTTAAGCCTTAAAAGGGGTGATTGGATTAGAGTTAATGGGATGTCAACAAGGGAGGAGATCACTCAGTAAAGAGATTAAGGAGTGGTACCCAATAAAGAAAGGAGGGCTGTCCTATTGTTATCTAGGAAAAATGTATATAAACTAAGATTGTGTAAAGCAAGGTGTGTGTACCCACGGGACGGCACCCTTTCTTGCAAGATCGAATAAACCGACAGTTAGCTGAACTCATCCGTGTATTTGATTCAAGGGGGGGAATCATAAAGTGAGTATCTGACCGTTTCTCACACAAACATGTTGCTTCCCTTGATCATGGCATCATTGAGCACAGAACGAGGCCATTCAGCCCATTATACCCACGACGGTTACAATAACCGTTGGTTTTTACCTCATTCCTGGTAAGCAGTGGTGAGATTTCTACAATTGGTCTTAGTGCTGTATGGAGATATTCCATCGTTACAGCTGCAAAACAAAAGGGTGCCAGTATAAATACTGAGTTGTAATGAAGGTGTTTAAAGATGATACATAATAGGTTTGGTCTATTTGCAGCTCCAGTCCCAAACCAATGTGTTGGTCCCTAACTGCTCTCTTAAAGGAGCTAGACTTGCCAACCCTGGTTGGAAAAATCCTTCGAGGTTTCACGACCTCTCTCCTCCAACTGCCTCCAAACTCAGTTTATCCTTCTCTGATATTTTTATAATTAATAAACAAAAATTATGTACAATAATTTTTTAAAAATGCCCCAAGGATAGAGTGGTATGGTGGCACAGTGGTTAGCACTGCTGCCTCACATCTCCAGGGACCCAGGTTCGATTCCCAGCCTTGGGTGACTGTCTGTGTGGAGTTTGCACATATTCCCTGTGTTTGCGTGGGTTTCCTCCGGGTGCTCTGGTTTCCTGCCATAGTCCAAAGATGTGAGGATTAGGTGGATTGGCCATGCTAAATTGCCCTTTAGTGTCCCAAGATGTGTGAGTTAGGGGGAATTAGCCAGGGTAAATGTGTGGGGTTATGAGGATAGGATGAAGGAGAGGGCCTGGGTGGGATACTCTGTCAGAAAGCCAGTGCAGTCCTCGATGGGCTGAATGGCCTCTTCTGCACTGTCAGGATTCTATGATTTAATTTTCCCAGGACGCTTGCAATAATCTCCAGGAGAATAATCTTTAATTCCTTGAAACTCCAAGGTCAGTGCTGGATGGTTGGCAACCCTGGGACTAGGCTGAGCCAAAGATTCCATTTCAACGAAACACCAAAGGGTCAGGAAGTGGCAGATCACCATCATGCTCTCAGGCTGGCCATACGTGCCAGCCTTGCCAATGACAACCACACCCCGAGAATTCGTTCCAACAAAAAACACATTACCTGATGTGAGAGCAAAATGAATGAATTTGTGATGGGTTTCCTGCTAACCCATTATGAACAGGTTGGCATGGCAAGGGCCAGAGCAACAATTGCCTGGTCTCTGAGCTGTGAGGAGACAAGAGCTTGAATGGGAGGCAATGGATGGAATAAAACCTGAGGTGGAAATATATAAAATTCACAAACACATGCGTGAAAAGTACAAAGTGATGTGTTACAGAACCAAACAATGAAAGATTTAAAAAGCGAAGTTACCTGCTATGTAAATGAGATGGACAGGCACATGTAGCCAGGGTTTGTAGCCCAACTTTACAAACTAGCGGAGACAAATAAATGAGGCATGAGTTTACAGACACGGTGATTTAAAACACTCACTTTCAATTTGTTAAAAGCATTAGGAACAGGAGGAGGCTGTTCATCCCCCCAAGCCTGTTCCACCATTCCATGAGATCAGGGCTGATTTGTATTTTATCCCTTTGTTTAAAAAGGGCTGCAGGGAAAAGCCTGGGAACTACAGGCCAGTGAGCCTCACATTTGTAATGGGTAAATTGTTGGAAGGTATTTTGAGAGACAGGACCTCCAGACATTTACAAATGCAAGTATTGATAAGGGACAGTCAGCATGGCTTTGTGAGTGGAAAATCATGTCTCACAAATTTAATTGAGTTTCTTGAAGGGGTAACCAAGAAGGTAGATGAGGGCAGTGCAGTTGATGTTGTCTACATGGACTTTAGCAAGGCCTTTGACAAGGTACCACATGGTATGTTGTTGCATAAAGTTAAATCTCACGGGATCCAGAACCACGTATCTAAATGGATACAAAATTGGCTTCTTGATAGGAGCCAGAAGGTTGTTGTAGGGGGTTGTTTTTTCAAACTGGAGGCCTGTGACCAGCGCTGTGCCTCAGGGATCAGTGCTGGATCCACTGTTGTTTGTCATTTATATTAATGATTTGGATGAGAATCTAGGAGGCATGGTTAGTAAGTTTGCAGATGAGGCCAAGATTGGTGGTATAGTGGACAGTGAAGAAAGTTATCTCCAATTGCATGGGAGCTTGATCAATTGGGCCAGTGGGCTGACGAATGGCAGATGGAGTTTAATTTAGACAAATGCGAGGTGATGCATTTTGGTAGATTGAACCAGGGTAGGACTTACTCAGTTAATGGTAGGGTGTTGGGGAGAGTTACAAAACAAAGAGATCTAGGGGTACATACTCACAGCTCTTTGAAAGTGGAGCCACAGGTGGACAGAGTGGTGAAGAAGGCATTCAGCATGCTTGGTTTCAAAACATTGAATTCAGGAATTGGAATGTCTTGTTGAAGTTGTACAAGACATTGGTAAGGCCACACTTGGAATACTGTGTACAGTTCTGGTCACTGTATTATAGAAAGGATATTATTAATCTAGAAAGAGTGCAAAAAAGAATTACTAGGATGCTACTGGGACTTGATGGATTGAGTTATAAGGAGAGGCTGGACAGACTGGGACATTTTTCTCTAGAGCGTAGAAGACTGAGGGGTGATCTTATAGAGGTCTATAAAATAATGAGGGGCGGAGGTCAGCTAGAAAGACAATATCTTTTCCCAAAGATAGGGGAGTCTAAAACTAGAGGGCATAAGTTTAAGGTGAGAGGCGAGAGATACAAAAGTGTGTAGAGGGGCAATTTTTTCACACAGAGGGTGGTGAGTGTCTAGAAGCTGCCAGAGGTAGTACTAAAGGAGGGTACAATTTTGTTTTTTTAAAAAAGCATTTAGATAGTTACATGGGTACAATGGGTATAGAGGGATATGGGCCAAATGCGGGCAACTGGAATTAGCTTAGGGGTTTAAAAAAAAAGGGCAGCATGGACAAGTTGGGCCGAAGGGCCTGTTTCCATGCTGTAAACCTCTATGAATCTATAACTCAAACAACAAACCTTAGAGCCAACAAAAATCTACCTATCTCAGTTTTGAAATTTTCAGTTCACCCTCCAATCACAACAGCTTTTTGGAGAGAGTTCCAGTTTTCCATTCTCCTCAGTGTGAATACTTCCTGACGTAACAGCCTGGCTCAAATTTTAAAGTTGTGCTTCCTTGTTCTCGATGCTCCCTCAACCAGAGAAAATAATCTTTTGCTATCTATCCCGACCAGTTCCTCAATCATTTGTAAAACCTCAATTAGATCACCTCTTAATCCAAAGTATCTCAACATGGGAGATGCAGAACCAGCCTTCTCCCTGCACTCCTGCCCTCTGCCTGGGCCCCACTCTCTCCCTCCCTGCACTCCTGCTCTCTCCCTGGGCTCCTGCTGTCTCCCTGGGCTCTCTCCCTCCCTACACTCCTGCTCCCTCCCTGGGCCTTTGTAGCCTCCCTGGGCTCCTGCTCTCTCCCTGGGCTCCTGCTGTCTCCCTGGGCTCTCTCCCTCCCTACACTCCTGCTCCCTCCCTGGGCCTTTGTAGCCTCCCTGGGCTCCTGCTCTCTCCCTGGGCTCCTGCTCCCTCCCTGCACTCCTGCTCCCTCCCTGGGCTTTTGTTGTCTCCCTGAGCTCCTGCAAATTCCCTATGCTCCTACTTTCTCCCTGGATTCTCTCAAAACCATCAGCAGAACATTTCTTACAAGTAGCACCTTCTGTATTATGGATATTATATAGTACTATGATACATTTGGTCCTTCAACCAAAAATATTTGAGAATCTTCAATATGCAAGCCTAGTCTACCCAACCTTTCCTCATAATTTAACCCCTTTTAGTCCTGGTGGAGTACAGTTCAAGCAGTACCTGACCAAAATGCTGAAGGTAAGCGGGTGATACAGGGATATAACTGTTCTTAGGATTCTCTGTAAGCAGTGAACAAACACAAGGAGACAGATTAAGACATGGGCCCAGATCCTTCATCCAAGCTGAGCTTGATCACAGCTTCTATACCCCAAATACCCGCTCTATTAGAATCTGCAGCACAGAAATAGGCCATTTGGCCTTTAAAGCCTGTGCTAATTCTTTGAAAGAGGTGTCCAATCTAGTCCCACACACCACCTTCCCCCCCATGATGGCACAGTGGTTAGCACTGCTGCCTCACAGGGGCCCAGGTTTAATTCCCAACTTGGGTCACTATCTGTGTGGAGTCTGCACGCTCTCCCCATGTCCATGTGGGTTTCCTCCGGGTGCTTCAGTTTCTTCCCACAGTCTAAGGGACTGGCTGGTTAGATGCATTAGACATGCTAAATTCTCCCTCAGTGTACCCAAACAGACACCAGAATGTGGTGACTAGGGGATTTTCACAGTAACTTCATTGCAGTGTTAATGTAAGCCTACTTGTGATTACTAAATAAACTTTCTAAATCCACTTGAAAATGAGTTCTCTTCAAGTCAAATTGTCTTTTGAAAATCCCTATGGAATCTGAATCCTTCACACTTGCGGATGGCACATTCAGGATCTTAACAACGTTTTGTGGTAAAAAAAATTCTCATTCCTCCTCAGTTCTGTTGACAATTATTTTAAATCAATGAGCTTCAGTAACCAAATCCACTTTCCAGAGGAAACTGTTTATCCCATTTTCTCTATCAAGCCACTTCAATTTTGAATTCCTCTGGAAGATCTCATTTACCTTCCTCTGCTCTCGGGAGAATAATCAAGATTCTCCAACCACTCCATATAACTGAAGTTCCTCTTCCCCAGTATCATCCTGGTAAACCTTTTACTATCCTTGCGGTGCCCAGAATTGAACACAATACTCCAACTGAGGCCTAACCAGCGATTTCATAAGATCATAAGATATAGGAGCAGAATTAGGCCATTCGGCCCATTGAGTCTGTTCTACCATTCAATCACAGCTGACAAGTTTCTCAACCCCATTCTCCCGCCTTTTCCCCATAATCTTTGATCCCCTTACCAATCAAGAACCTTTCTATTTCTGTCTTAAATACACTCAAAGACCCAGCCTCCACAGCCTTCTGTGGCAATGAATCCCATAGATTCACCACCCTCTGGCTGAAGAAATTCCTCCTCATCTCCATTCTAAAGAGTTGTCACTTTATTCTGAGGCTGTGTCCTTGGACCCTAGTCTCTTCTATTAATCTGTAACGATTCAGTGTGACTTTATTTTTGTATTCAGTGCCCCTATTTACAAAGCCAAGTTTCCGGACAATTTATTAACTATCTCATCAACTTGTACTGCCATCTTCAAGGAATTATAAATATGTGTCTAATCTTGCACCCCCCTCATAATAGGACCATTTAGATTACACTGCCTGTCAACATTGTCCCTTCCAAAGTGGATCACTTCTCAGATTTTTTTAAATATTAGTTCATGAGATGTAGGTGTCACTCACAAAGCCAGCATTTATTGCCTATCACCAGTTGCCCTTTGAGAAGGTGGTGGTGAGCTGCCGCAGCCTATGTGGTGTAGGTACACCCACAGTGCTGTCAGGAAGGGAGTTCCAGGTTTTTGACCCAGTGACAGTGAAGGAACGGCGATATGGCTCCAAGTCTGGATGGGGTGTAGTCTGGAGGGGAGTTTGTGGGTGATGATGTTCTCCTGTGTCCGCTACTCTTTGTGGTAAATGATGTAGGTTTGGAAGATATCATTAAAGGAGACTTGGCAAGTTGCTATAGTGCAGATGTGGATGAGGCTGATCCTTCAGCACAGTACTGAATCAGTGCTGCACTGTCGGAGGTGCCATCCTTTGAAAGAATGTCTTTTGATTTGATTTATTACTGTCATATGTATTAGCATACAGTGAAAAGTGTCGTTTGTTGTGTGCTATAGACAAAACATGCTGTTCATGGAGCACGTAGAGGAGAAGGAAAGGAGATAATGCAGAATATAGTGTTACAGTCATAGCTAGGGTGTAGAAAAAGATCAACTTAGTATAAGGTAGGTCCATTCAAAAGCCTGATAGCAACAGGGATGAAGTTGTTCTTAAGTCGGTTGGCACGTGACCTCAGACTTTTGTATCCTTTTCTCAATAGAAGAAGGTGGAAGAGAGAATGTCCAGGGTGCATGGCGTCCTTAATTATGCTGGCTGCTTTTCCGAGGTAGCGGGAAGTGAAGACAGAGTCAATGTCAAAGTGCAGGTGGAAGTTAAATGATACATTGTGAAGACCAGCAGAGGGGTTCACCCAGTATACTGGCCAACATTCATTCCTCAATCAACACCAGCAGAAATTAAGGCTGATAAACTGGCCATTTATCTCATTGTTGCTGTGGGATCTTGCTGTGTGTAAAATGGCTGCCACATTCACCTGCACAACAACAGTGACTGAGCTTCAAAAAGTTATTTGAAACACTTTGTAACATATTTGAAAGTTTGATTTGTTCTTATTTAAATTAATTGTTGAAATAATATTTTGAAATATTTGTACAAGTATTTAAAAAAAACCTACCAGTGGAGATAACCAGTCAAATACATTTACAGCTTCACCATCGTTGATGTAGTAAACTTGGCCACTCTGTAAATAAGGCAATAAATCTAGCTGCATTACAACACCAAACAAGCTTTTAAATGACTGAGTTCCCCCTGATTTTGTCTGAGTCATACACAATAATGGATTTTTCCAATCAAGCCTAGACAGATCTACACCATAGTCAAACTCAAAGAAAGATTTGCATTTATATAGCATCTTTCACAACCTGAGCACATTCCAAACTGCTTTACAGTGAAATACTTTTTGAAATGTAGTTATTGTTGTAATGCAGGAAGCACTGGAACTAATTTGCACACAGATAACCTGTTTTGGTAATGTTAAATGAGGGACAGGCATTGGCCGAGAGCACCATGACAACTCCCCTGCTCTTCTTCAAACTAGCACCCTGGGATCTCTTCAAGTCCACCTGAAAGATGGCACCTCTAACAGTGTAGCATGTACTCACGCATTGCAAGTGCTGGGGTAGATTTTGTGCCTGGACCCACAACCTTTAACTCATATGAGCATCCTAGCAGCTAAGCCATAGCTGAAACTGACTCTCATGTCAATCCTGTCTCAACTTTCTGTTGATCCCACCTGAAGATCTCTTAGACAAAAGAAAGTACTGGAAACACTCAGCAGGTACAACATCATCTGGAGAAAGAGAAACAGAGTTAATCTTTCACCAGAAAGATTGTAGACCTGCTGTTTTTCTCTCTCCACATACTGCCAGGCCTGCAGAGTATTTCCAGCATCCTCAGATTTTATTTCAGATTTCCAGCAAACGCAGTATTTTATCTTTTTTGAGATGTCTTTATTCTCATTGACCTCACTGTTACATCAATGTTCTCACAACAATGTTCTCATTATTAAAGCCTGCTTCAAGCAACCTTCAAGTAGGGCAGCATGGTAGCACACTGGTTAGCATGCTGCTTCACAATGCCAGGACCCAGGTTTGATTCCTGCCTTGGGTCACAGTCTGTGTGGAGTCTGCATGTTCTCCCCGTGTCTGTGTGGGTTTCCTCTAGGTGCTCTGGTTTCCTCCCACATTCTGAAAGATGTGTCGGTTAGGTGCATTGACCCAAACAGGTGCAGGAGTGTTGGGAATTTCACAGTAACTTCATTGCAGTGTTACCTCACTTGTGACTAATAAATAAACTTTAAAAAAAAAGCTCTGTAACATCCTCTCTCTCAACCTAACTGAAATCTTTGTCCACACTTTTCTTTCTTCCAGGCTGGACTATTCCAATGCTTTCCTTACATCTTCCGCCCCCTGTAAAAATGAGCTCATCCAAAATTCTGTCATCCCATTACTAACTTGCACCAAATCCATCGCTCATCGCCCCCTGTGATTGGCTCTCAATTTGGAATTGCCTTGATTGTAATATTCTCTTCCTTGTGTTCAAATCTCTTAGTGACCTCCCTTTCCCCCTTCACCTCCATGTAAACTCTTACCATCTGACAACCTTCGCTATTTGCTCTCCTCCAATGATCATAGAATCCCTACAGTGCAGAAAGAGGCCTTACGGCCCATCATGTCTGTACCGATCACAACCCTTCTCAGCCCCTATTCCTGTAACCCCATGGATTTACCCTGCTAATCCCGCTGACACTAAGTGGCAATTTAGCATGGCCAATCAACCTAACCTGCACATCTTTGGACTGCGGGAGGAAACTGGAACACCCAGAGGAAACCCATGCAGACACGAGGAAAATGTGCAAACTCCACACAGAGAGTGACCTGAACCAGGAATCAAGTGTGACTCCCTGGCACTGTGAGGCAGCTGTGCTAACCACTGATGGTTTCTAGTGCACCTCCTGATTTTACTCACCCAAGCACTGGCAGACATGCCTGCAACTGTTTTACCTTTAGCCCCATTAACTTGCCCAACACCACCTCTTTCGTGTTAATGATAGTTTCTAGGTTCTCTCCTGCCATAGCCTTCCTCTCATTAAATGGTGCCCTTGCCAGCAACGCCCACATCCCATGAAAGAATATTTCAAAGTCAGTTGCTGGCAAGGGCACCATTTAATGACAGGAAGGCTATGGCAGGTGAAAACCTAGAAACAATCATTAACACAAAAGGGGTAGTGTTGGGCAAGTTAATGGGGCTAAAGGTAGACAAGTCTCCTGGTGCTGATGGAATGCATCCCAGGTACTAAAAGAGATGGCGGGAGAAATAGCAAATGCACTAGTGGTAATTTACCAAAATTCACTGGACTTTGGGATGGTTCCCGCAGATTGGAAAACAGCAAATGTGATGCCACTGTTTAAAAAAGGAGATAGACAAAAGGCAGGTAACTATAGGCTGGTTAGCTTAACTTCTGTAGTAGGAAAAATGCTTGAATCTATCATCAAGGAAGAAATTGCTCGACATCTGGATATAAATTGTCCCATTGGTAAAACGCAGCACGGGTTCATGAAGGGTATGACTAATTTGGTGGAATTCTTTGAGAACATTACATGTGCAGTGGGCAATGGGGAACCTGTGGATGTGGTGTATTTGGATTTTCAGGGGGCATTTGACAAGATGCCACACCAAAGACTGCTACATAAGATAAAAGCACATAGTGTTACGGGTAATGTATTGGCATGGATAGAGGATTGATTAACGAAGAAAGCAAAGACTGGGGGTAAATGGGTTGGCGATCAGTGACTAGTGGTACACCTCAGGGATCGGTGTTGGGACTGCAATTGTTTACGATTTACATAGATGATTTGGAGTTGGGGACCAAAATTCACAGATGACACTAAGGTGGGTGGAAGAGCAAAGTGTGCAGAGGACACTGAAAGTCTGCAAAGGCGGCGCGGGCTTGTTGGGCCAAAGGGCCTGTTTCCCAGGCTGTTTTTGTTCTTTGTTCTTTGATATAAATAATCTAAATGAGTGGGCGAGTGTCTGGCAGATGGAGTACAATGTTGGTAAACTTGAGGTCATCCATTTTAGTAAGAATAATAGCAAAATGGACTATTATTTAAATGGTAAAAAATTGCTGTGCAGAAGGACCTGGGTGTCCTTGTGCAGGAATCTTAAGGAGTTGGTTAGCAGGTACAGCAGATAATTAAAAAGGCAAATGGAATTTTGTCCTTCATTGCCAGAGGGATGGAGTTTAAAAACAGTGAGGTTATGTTGCAGCTGTATAAGGTGCTGGTGAGGTCACACCTGGAGCACTGTGTACAGTTTTGGTCTCCTTACTCGAGAAGGATATACTGGCAACTGGAGGAGGTGCAGAGGAGATTCACTAGGTTGATTCCGGAGTTGAGAGTGTTGGCTTATGAGGAGAGACTGAGTAGACTGGAGCTATACTCATTGGAATGCAGAAGAATGAGGGGAGGTCTTATAGAAACATATAAGATTATGAAGGGAATAGATAAGATTCCCTTATCTAGCCACAAAATAAGGGGAAGCAGATTTAGGACTAAGTTGAGGAGGAACTTCTTCACAGAAAGGGTTGTGAATCTGTGGAATTCCCTGCCCGGTGAAGCAGTTGAGGCTACCTCATTGAATGTTTTTAAGGCAAAGATAGATAAATTTTTGAACAGTAAAGAAATTAAGGGTTATGGTGAACTGGTGGGTAAGTGGAGCTGAGTCCACGACAGATCAGCCATGATCTTATTGAATGGCAGAGCAGGCTCGAGGGGCCAGATGGCCTACTCCTGCTCCTAGTTCTTGTGTTCTTATTTGTTGCTCATCCCTAACTGTCCTTGAACTGAATGGCTTGCTAGGCCATTTCAGACAGTATTTAAGAGTCAACTACATTGCTATGGGTCTGGAGCCACATGTAGGCCAGACTGGGTAAAGATTTCCTTCCCTAAAGGACATTGGTGAACCAGATAGGGTTTTTACAAAAAATAGACTTTTTACTCCAGAATTTTATTGAAATCATTTGCCCTGATGGATTTAAACTGGGTCCTAGCGCATACCCTTGGTTTCTGGATTAGTCGTCCAGTGACAATATTATTATGCCATCGTCTCCCTTAACTGTTGAGGTCCTAAGCACTGCAATTCCCTCCCTAAACATCTACCTCTCTCCTTTAAGATGCTTCTTAAACCCAACGTCCTTGACAAAAGCTTTTGATCACCTGTCCTAACATCTCTTTATATAGCTCACTGTCAAATCCTGTCTGATTTATGTGACTCTGAAGTACCTTAGGACATTTTACTATCTGAAAGTTGCTATATAAATGCAATGTGTATTGTAGATTAATCCATCAAATCAATCAATTTCAAGGATTGCTCCAGCCCACAATTTCAGAGAATTATGATCCCACCCAGTGCATCCCCTGCCGGAATAGACCTGCCACTTACCGCGATGTAGCCTTTGGCAGCTGTGAGTGCCTCCGCAGCGAGAATATGAGCTTGCACCAGGTTGTCAACGTGGACCCAGTTCATCTTGGCATCAGGATTTCCAAAAATGAAACTGAACAGCCGTCGATCAATGTTGACCTGCAATCACCAGGGTACAGATTGGAAATTGGAAGGGGATGGGTCAGCAGTCAGCTGTAATCACCATCCATATTTAATATTGAAGCATTGCTCAAACTGTCTAATGTGGCTTCCCTATTCCCAGAAGCTCACTATGTCCTCACCAAACTTCTGTTTTCATTGTTATGTGTCGGTTGTGGCTCACTGGGAAGCAAAGAGGACTGTGGCTCGGGCAGTGGTTGGAGCACTTAATCCTGGCTGACCATCCTGGATACTACATGGTCTGAACTCCCCTCTTTCAGATGAGACATTAAATCCAATCAGCCTGAAGTTAGCTAAAGATGTTACAACTCTCTTTTAAAGAAAGGGGAGTTCTGTCAGTGTGGGGAAAAAAAAAGATCTCAAGGTGGATGCTCAACCATGGTCATATGGCATGCAGGAACAGGCTCAATGGGCTGAATGGCCTTCTCCTGCCCTTATCTCCTAACTGCTTTGTAAGTTTATTTATTAGTCACAAGGAGGCTTACATTAACACTGCAACGCAGTTACTGTGAAAGTCCCCTAATCTCAGCTGTCTGTGACCAATATTTATCCCTCATTCAACATTCTTGATTTCCCTCCACAGAGCCTAGCTACGATCTTGAGATTATTCCTCCTCGTCCTTAACTTCATCCTTGAGTAAATCTATCTCCAACAGCCCCAACACCATTCACCACTGAGAGAATACCAGCCTAGTTTATGTGATCTGGCCTCATAGTTTAATCCTTTAATCATCCTTGTAAATCTGTGTTGTACCCCCTCCAAAGCCCAACGTATCTTTCCTGAGTCTTGGTGTGCTAAACTGAATACTCCATGTGGTGTCTGACCAGGAAAGTGATTGTGCAAAGTTAGCCCTGTTGATCTGGACACCACATCTGCTGGTCTGGGCACCACATTCATTGGCCTGGAAACTACATCCACTGTTCTGGGCAGTCTGGAATTCTCCGACCTCACCTGCAGCTGGGATTCTCCAGTCCTGCTGTGGTGAAAGGAGATTTGGCTGAGCGCCAAATTCTCCATTCTTGCTGGTAGGGGTAGTGGGGTGTGTGTGACCGGAGAATTCCAGTTTGCATTTGCTGGTCTGGGCAGGATTTTACGACCTTGCTCAGGCGAGACTAGTAAAATCCCACCCAAAGCTAACAGGAAATTCTGTTCTACGAGCCTCGCCCATCCCAGTTCCAGGGCAGATGAGGCAGTAAAATTCCGACCTCTGTCTACATGTCAAATTATTTGTTTTCACAACTTAAGCATGGCACTCGCTCTCAAGGAGGACAGGGAAAATGTTTTAAGGACACTTGTCTATGTGGTGCCTGTCTCTTTAATACAAAACAGCAGAAGAGAGTCACCTGAACAAATGGGACTGAAAAATGAATGATTACCCCAGAGAGTGGAGTCCTCTCTCAGGCAGAATACATCTGGAAGCCATGTGGTCCATAGATAAGCATATAAGCACTGCTCCAGGGCAGCCCAGAGCTGCAGCTCCTGCACCAACTTTCTCTTATCAATAAATACATGTTGTTCCTATTAAAGAAATCTCTTGACAATGCTAGGGTGATAACAACTCCAAAGGCCCAAAAAGGGACAAATTGACATTGGCATGTGGGAGGAACTTGCTGATAATTGTGTCGTTGCATCTTATCCAACCAGCAGCAACACAGTCAGAAACTGACTGCATAAATTCTGTTGTGGAGAAGTGATATAAGCTGGAGGAGACAGAGACAACCCTGGCTTGAGGACCCTTCCCCCCCCCACCCCACCCCTCCCCAACCCCCCACCACCCCACCCCACCCAGAGGATGACCTGCAGAGTCACCTGAGGACATGCAAATCATAAGGCCTGCTGGAGGTCATCCTCATGTCGAGAGGCTGACGACATATAAACAATGATGGACATAACCCTCTGACAGCTTGTAGGGAACAACGAAGTAGGGAAAGGGTGAATGCATTTTGTACCTGAAGAAGGGAAAGGGTTAATGGATTTTGTACATAGAATATGTCACAAATATAATCCTTCCTCATGGCTGATCTCCTTTGGCTTATACTGCTCCTGGCATTAATATGAGTTATTGGTTCATGTCTTACATGCTTTAACCCTCATTTTTATAAAGACAAGTAGTTTAATGTGGCTCTTATTTTTTAACAGTCTCAGAGGTATTATTTTACCTACAACAACAGTATACATTCCCACCCACAACCATGCAATATGCTGGGAACTTAGGTTAAACCCAGGTCGCAGGGTGATAGAACATAGAACATAGAACATCATGGAGTTCGGTTACGAGTGGTGTGCCTCAGGGATCTGTTTTGGGGCCACTGCTGTTTGTAACCTTTATTAATGATCTGGATGAGGGTATAGTTGGGTGGATTAGTAAGTTTGCTGATGACACCAAAGTCGGAGGTGTGGTAGATTGTGAGGAAGGGTGTCGAAGTTTGCAGGAAGACTTGGATAGGTTGCAGAGCTGGGCCGCGAGGTGGCGGATGGAGTTTAATGCGGAGAAGTGTGAGGTAATCCATTTCGGTAGGAATAACAGATGTGTTGAGTATAGGGCTAACGGGAGGACTTTGAATAGAGTGGAGGAGCAGAGGGATCTAGGTGTATGTGTACATAGATCCCTGAAAGTTGGGAATCAAGTAGATAAGGTTGTTAAGAAGGCGTACGGTGTCTTGGCGTTTATTGGTAGGGGGATTGAATTTAGGAGTCGCAGCGTCATGTTGCAACTGTACACAACTCTGGTGCAGCCGCACTTGGAATACTGTGTGCAGTTCTGGTCCCCACATTACAGGAAGGATGTGGAGGCTTTGGAGAGGGTGCAGAGGAGGTTTACCAGGATGTTGCCTGGTATGCAGGGGAGGTCCTATGAGGAGAGACTGAGGGATTTGGGGTTGTTTTCACTGGAAAGAAGGCGGCTAAGAGGGGATCTTATAGAAGCATATAAGATGATTAGAAGTTTAGATAGGGTGGATGGTGATAGCCTGTTTCCTCGGATGGAGAAATCTAGCACGAGGGGGCATGGCTTTAAATTAAGGGGGGGTAGTTATAGGACGGATGTCAGGGGCAGGTTCTTTACCCAGAGGGTGGTGAGGGACTGGAATGCCCTGCCTGCTGCAGTTGTAAATGCGCCTAGTTTGGGGGCGTTTAAGAGATTGGTGGATAGGTTTATGGACGAAAAGGGATTGGTTTAGATTAGAGGGTCAATGTTTTTTTTTAAAAATAAGACTGGTCGGCGCAACATTGTGGGCCGAAGGGCCTGTTCCGCGCTGTAATGTTCTATGTTCTATGTTAAACCCAGGTCGCAGGGTGATGGCACAGTGGTTAGCACTGCTGACTCACAGCACCAGGGACCTAGGTTCGATTCTGGCCTCAGGTGACTGTGTGAAGTTTGCACATTCTCCCCATGTCTGCATGGGTTTTCTCTGGGTGCTCCAGTTTTCTCCCACACTCCAAAGATGTACAGATTAGGCTGATTAGCCATGCTAAATTGCCCCCCCTTAATGTCAGGTGGATTCATAGGGTAAATGAGTGGGTCACAAGGGCCTGAATGGGATTGCTGTTGGTCCAGGCTTGATGGGCCAAATGGCCTCCTTCTGAACTGTAGGGATTCTATGATTTGAGGGAAAAATGCTGAGAAATTCCTTTCTGAATCCCTTCAACAATCAAAACTAATCCAGGACAAGGTGAAGAAATTGACAGCAGAAATGGAAGGGGCTTGTAGCCCAGTACTAACCACCACCCGTGCCAAGTGTCTCTGTTCCTGAGGCCCATAGATACCTGGGGGACGGAGTACGCAGGTTCGGAAGATATTGCCCCCTGTGGAAAAGGAAGAGAAAGTGTGTCAGAGTAGTTGGTACAAAATGTTTCTGCCTTTGAAAGCTTTGCAGGGGGTTCCCCAGTCTGCAAAGTTGGCCCTCCACTCAGGGGATAACTTCCAAACCCAGAAATCCAGAATCCAATTCAACATCAGATAACAAATTGAGGATAAATCCACACCCCTTTACAATCAAAAACCTGAACACAAAAGCTTAGCTGATTCCCGCAATGCCATGTGAAGGGAGTGCTACACCACACTGGCACGGTGGCACAGTGGTTAGCACTGCCACCTCACAGTGCCAGGGACCTGGTTCAATTCTCACCTTGGGTCACTGTCTGTGCTGAATCTGCACATTCTCCCCATGTCCACATGGGTTTTCTCCCACAATCCAAAAGATGTGCTGGTTGGGTGGATTGGCCATGCTAAATTTTCCCTCAGGGTACCCGACCAGGTGCCAGAGTGTGGCGTCTCGGGGCTTTTTACAGTAACTTCATTGCAATGTTAATGTAAGACTACTTGTGACACTAATAAATAAACATAAACTATTGGAGGTTTGTCTTTTGAATAACTTTAAAAATTAAGGGCAATAAAATTGGCCTCCCTGGGCTAGGACACGGGTCTTGAACTCAATGAGGACCCTTACTCCTGATTGCAACCCATTGTGGAATAATTACAGGGGTACAGAAGGTGGATAGAAGGTGCATCAAAGTCAAGGTTCAACCTGGGTGAGATACTGGTGGGTGGCCAGGACCCAGTTTGAGCTGCGTCCTTTTCTCTTTCCTCTGGCTCTTTCCCCCCTTCCTCCTACAGAGGAGAATGTTGAAAAACAAGTTGTTGGACTGTACACATCCTTTCCGTCAAGGAGGCTGTACGATCACATTTTATCTGATGTTTAACTTCTGAGTCAGGCCTTACATTCAGAGAATGTTTAATCTGTCACATTATCCACTGTTAAATTTAAACTCGGTCACACAACCTGTGGTGTAGAATTGCAATCCCAGTTAAATTATCAATACCACTGAAGCAACCCTTAGACGGAAAGGTTTCAATATTCAAACAGGCCACCCTTGCCTCATCCACTCTCCCTTATTCAGATGACACCAAATTGTGAAGGCTGATTACGTTGAGTAAAATTCAGAATGTCTATTGACAACGTGGGGTTGGAGGAAGGGCGGGACTTACTGCAGACAGAGTCTATTTAAACAGAACTTCAAGCTCACGACTAAAACCACAACAAAATTTCACAGTAAAAACAGGAACCTTTCTCCAACAGCATAACTCTTGATTGGACAATAGTAACAGAATGTGAATGCTATGCGTCACTGAGACAATGCAATCTCCAGTTGTGACTGACAGGGGAAACACAGCATCTTTACAGGGCTCAAGGAGGCCATTCAGCCCATCGGGTCTGCACTGGCTCTCTGAAAGAGCATTCTATCTAGTTCCGCTTCTCTGTCGTTTCCCCTAGCCTTGCACATTCTTTCTTTCAGGTTACAATTCAATTTCTTTTTCAATATTTCGATCAAATCTGCTTCCACCACCCTCTCAGGAAGTTCAGACCCCAACTATCCTCTGGGTGAAGAAATTTCCTCACATCACTTCCACTCCTTTTGTCTATTATTTTGAATCTGTGTCCTCTAATTCTTGACATAGTCTTGAGAGTTTCTCATTACCCAGTCCCTATCCTTCAGGATCTTGAATATCTCCTCTCAGCCTCCTTTTCTCCAAAGAAAATGGACCTCTCCAATCTATCCTCATAGCCACAGTTGTTTACCCCTAGAATCATTCTTGTGATTCTTGTCTGTACTTTCTCCAACGTGTTCACATCGTTCCTCAAAAATGGCGCACAGAACTGAATGCAGTACTGAAGAAGAGGCCTAATTAGAGTCTTATACAAATTCAGGGTCAAGTGACCTTCTTACACTTGTACTCGGTGTCCCTATTAATATGTTCTGGATAATGGGTTGATTATAGACCTGCATTTTCTGCATTCCTCCATTTCCAGCCTCTTGAACATTCTTAATCTTCATCACTATTCCATTGACAATCGTGACTTCAGCTGCCTGGATCCTGAGCTCTGGAATTCCTTCCCTCAATCTCTCTTACCCCTCTCTTACCTCTCTCTCTCTCCTCTTTTAAAACACTTTTTGAAACCTACCTCTTTGACCGTGCTTTTAGTCCTAATATCTTCTTGTGTGGCTCGGTGAAAAACACTGGTTGAAAACGCTCCAGTGAAGCACCTTGGGACATTTATTGTATTAAAGGTGCTGCATAAATGCAAGTTGTTGTAGAGACACATACCTTCCAGAGGAGTGCCATCAGCTGCCAGCACCATTTGATCAGCGATAGCTTTAGTCCTGGAGTAATGATCAACATGCTAGGATGGAAGATACAATGGGAGATTATACAGAGCATCTAGGCAACTACACTGCAATTTAAAATATACATCTTTCTTCATTAGCTTTCTTTCCCTGCTTAGATGCTCTCTGTACCATTCGTTATTCCCTCATAAGAACACAAGAACATAAGAAATAGGAGCAGGAGTAGGCCATCTAGCCCTTCGAGCCTGCCCCGCCATTCAATAAGATCATGGCTGATCTGTCGTGGCTCAGTTCCACATTCTCGCCCTCTCCCCATAACCCTTAATCCCCTTGCCTATCAAAAACCTATCAACCCGCGTCTTAAATATATTTAGCGAGGCAGCCTCCACCACTTCAACGGGCAGAGAATTCCAGAGATTCACCACCCTTTGAGTGAAGAAGTTCCTCCTCAACTCCGTTCTAAACCACCCCCCCTTTATCTTGAGGCTGTACCCTCTAGTCCTACTGTCCTTTCTGAGCGGGAAGAGTCTCTCCACCTCTATCCTATCCATCCCACTCATCATCTTATACGTCTCAATGAGATCTCCCCTCATTCTTCTAAACTCTAACGAGTACAAGCCTAGTTTATTCAGCCTCTTCTCATAGTTCAACCCCCTCAACTCCGGTATCAGCCTAGTAAACCTCCTCTGCACTCCCTCCAAGGCCAAAATATCCTTGCGTAAGTGCGGCGCCCAAAACTGCACACAGTACTCCAGCTGCGGCCTCACCAATGCCCTATACAGCTGCAGCAAGACCTCCCTACTTTTATATTCAATCCCCCTCGCTATGAAGGCCAGCATCCCATTAGCCTTCCTGATCACCTGCTGCACCTGCAAGCTGGGTTTTTGCGACTCATGCACAAGGACCCCGAGGTCCCTCTGCACCATCATGGAGAGTGAGCAGTGGATTTAGAGTGCAGGGGAGGGATGAATGGTCAAAGAGGTGAGGGGAGGGGGTAGATGGAGATTGAGGGGGAAGGTGGATGGAGGGTGAGGGGGAAGGTGGATGGAGTACGAGGGGGAGGGTGGATGGACGATGAGGGGGAGGGTGGATGAAGGGTGAAGGGGAGGGTGGATGGAGAGTGAGAGGGAGGGAGGATGGACGGTGAGGGAGAGGGTGGATGGAGTGTGAGGGGGAAGGGTGGATGGAAGGTGAGGGGGAGGGCTTGATGGAGGGTGAGGGGTGGATGGAGGGTGAGGGGAAGGGTGAATGGAGTGTGAGGGGGAGGGTGGATGGAGGGTGAGGGGTGGATGGAGGGTGAGGGGGAGGGTGGATGGAGGGTGAGGGGTGAATGGAGGGTGAGGGGTGGATGGAGGGTGAGGGGGAGGGTGGACGGAGGGTGAGGGGTGGATGGAGGGTGAGGGGTGAATGGAGGGTGAGGGGTGGATGGAGGGTGAGGGGAAGGTGAATGGAGTGTGAGGGGGAGGGTGGATGGAGGGTGAGGGGTGGATGGAGGGTGAGGGGTGAATGGAGGGTGAGGGGTGGATGGAGGGTGAGGGGGAGGGTGGATGGAAGGTGAGGGGTGGATGGAGGGTGAGGGGAAGGGGTGAATGAAATGTGAGGGGAAGGGGTGGATGGAGAGTGAGGGTGAGGATGGATGGAGGGTGAGGGGAAGGGTGAATGGAGTGTGAGGGGGAGGGTGGATGGAGGGTGAGGGGTGGATGGAGGGTGAGGGGGAGGGTGGATGGAGGGTGAGGGGTGAATGGAGGGTGAGGGGGAGGGTGGATGGAAGGTGAGGGGTGGATGGAGGGTGAGGGGAAGGGGTGAATGAAATGTGAGGGGAAGGGGTGGATGGAGAGTGAGGGTGAGGATGGATGGAGGGTGAGGGAAAGGGGATGAAAGTGAGAATATGGAGCAAAAGCTGGTCAAAAATGATAAAAACCAACAAATACCTTGTGGAGAGGAACATATGGCACAGTTTCTTCATCCCCCTCGTGTATTTGTTGTCCTCTAAAGACCACATTGACAGTGCTGGTGTATATCAAACTCGGGATGTTTCGATGGAGACACACTAAATAATGAAAACAAGCCTGTGGTAACATTAAAGAAACCGGAATCCAATCATATGAACCTGCTTTCACTGAGTGACACTGGGAATGTGTGGGAGAGTGGAGATCATACTGAATGGTGGGTAGTGCAGGTCCGATAGGCCTTTGGGTTCAATCCTGTTGCTAATGATCTTTGTGTGTTCTGATAGCCTTCTCTTAAAAGCTCACCATGAAATGTAGAGTGACTGAAATAGAAAAATCCGCAGAACTATCACAGGACCAGAGTTTCATTATAGCAGCTGTGAAAATAGGAAGATAAAGAAAGATTTGCATTTATATAGAACCTTTAATGATCACAGGGGCTCCCAAAGCATTGTACAGCCAATGAAGTTTTTTTTTGCAGCGTTGTTACTATGGTACTGTGGCAACCAATTTATACATAGCAAACTCCCACAAACTACAATGTGATAAATGACCATGTAATCTGTTTTTTTGTTGGTTGATGGATTGGCCGGGACACGAAGGGAGGTTTGGGGGTGGGTAGAGGATTTGGGGAACTGCCCTATGCATCTTCAACTGAGAATCATTTCCATCTATCTGAGTCGATGAGCTGCCTTGAACCACTGCAATCCATCCATGCAGATATATCCACTGTACTGATAGGGAGGGAGATCCAGGATTTTGACCCAGCAGCAGTGAAGTAACTGTGATGTATTTCCACAGGAAATACACAGGGAACTTGTGAGCAGTGCTGTTCCCAGGTAGCTGCTGCCCTTGTCCTTCTAGGTGAGAGTGTTGTGGGTTTGGAAGGTGCTGTAAAAGGAGCCTTGATGAGTATCTCCAGTACATGTTGTAGACAGTACACATGGCTGCCACTGTGCATTGTGGTGGAGGGGATCACTTTTTAGGATGGTGCATGGAGTGCAAATGGAGCAGGGCCGCTTTCTCCCAAATAGTGTTTATCTTCTTGAGTGTTATTGGAGCTGCACTCATCCAGGCAAGTGGGGATTATTTGAGCACACTCCTGATTTGTGTCTTGTAACTAATGGACAGACTTTGGAGAGTCAGAAGGTGAATTACTTCCCATAGGATTCCCAGCCTCTGACCTACTCTTGTAGCCACAATATTTATGTGGCTGGTCCAGTTCGGTTTCAGATCAACCACCAGAATGTTGATAGTGGGAGACTCAGCCATGGTTACACCAATGAATGTGATGGGCGATGGTTAAATTCTCTCTTGTTAGTGGTTGTTGCTTGAGATGGTTAGTGCCAGAAACTCTTTTTGCACAAATTCACTCCCACTTATCAGCTCAAGCTGAATGTTGTTCATTTGCACATGGGCTGTATCTTAGAAGTCATGAATGGTACTGAATATTATGCAATCTTCAGCAAAAATCCCCATTTCTGATTTTATGAGGGAAGGAAGGTCAATGACGAAGATGCTGAAAATGGTTGGGCCTTGGATATTACTCTGAGGAATATCTGTAGCAATGTCCTGGGACTGACCTGCTTTCATTGATACTGGGAGTGTGTGGGAGAGTGGAGATCAGCCATGGCCGCACTGGCCTCCAATCACCACAACCGTCTCCCTAAGTATGACTCCAACCACAGGAGAATTTTCCTCCTGATTCCCATTGACGTCAATTTTGCTGAGGCTCTTTTATGCCACATGCAGTCAAATACTGCCTCGATATCAAGGGCAGTCACACTCACTCCAACACTTGAATTCAGCTCTTCAGTCCACATTTAGAATAAGGCTGTAATGAGGTTAGGAACTGAGTGAACCTGGCTGAACCCAAACTGAGCATCAGTGAGCTGCTTATTACTGAGCAAGTACCATTTTACGAATGATTGAGATTAGACTGATAGGATAGGAATTAGCCATCTGCTTTTTGTGTACAGCACATACCTGGGAATTTTCCACATTGCGGGTAAAGGCCAGTATTGTAACCGTACCAGAACAACTTAGCTAGGAGCATGACTAGTTCCTGAGCACAAGTCTCCAGTACTATTGCTGGAATATTGTCAGGGCCCTTAGTCTTTGCAGTATCCAGTGTCTTCAGCCCTTTCTTGATATCACGTGGAGTGAATCAAATTGACTGAAAACTGACATCTGTGATGCTAGGGACTTCCGGAGGAGGCCAAATTGGGTCATCTGCCCAGTGCTTCTGGTTGAAGATTGTTGCAAATGCTTCAGCCTTTACTTTTGCACTGATGTGCTGGTCTACTCCATCATTGTGAGTGTGGATACTTGAGAAGCCATCCGGTTTAATTGTCCACCATCACTCAAGACTGAATGTGGCAGGACTGCAGAGCTTAGATCTGATCCGTTTTGCAGGATCGCTTAACTCTGTCCATCACAATTTTCTTTTGCGATGTGGCACACTGGTAGTCCTGTTTGGTAGCTTCACCAGATTGACACCCCATTTTTTAGGTATGCCTGGTGTTGTTCCCTGGTGTTGCCCTCCTGCATTCTTCATTGAACAGGTTGATCCCCTGGTTTGGACGTAATGTAGAGTGGGGGGATATGCTGGACCATGAGGCTACAGATTGTGGTTGAGTACAATTCTGCTGCTGCTGATGGCCCACAGCGCCGCATGGATGCCCAGTCTTGAATTGCTAGATCTGTTCAAAATCTATCTCATTTAGCACGGTGATAGTGCCAAACAACATGATGGAGGGTCTCTTCAATGTGAAAATGGACCTTCATCACCACAAGGATTGTGTGGTGGTCAATTGTTCCAATACTGACAGGTGCATCTACGACAGGTGGATTGGTGAGGATAAGGTCAAATAGGTTTTTCCCTCTTGTTGACTCCCTCACCACTTGCCAAAGACCCAAACTTGCAGCTAAGTCCTTAGAACTCAGTCTGTAGTGGTGCTTGGTGATAGATGTTGAGGTCTCCCACTCAGAATATATCCAATGCCTTTACTGCCCTCAGTGCTTCCTCCCAGTGATGTTCAACATGGAGAAGTATTGATTCACCAGCTGAGGGCAGTAGGTGGCAATCAACAGGAGATTTCCTCGCCCGCGTTTGATTTGATGCCATGAGACATATGGGATCCGGATGTTGAGGATTTCCAGGGCAACTCTCTTCTAACTGTACACCACTGTTTGTCATCTCTAGTGGATCTGTCCTGCTGGTGGGACAGGATGGTGAAGCTTGGGACATTTTCTGCAAGGTATGATTTGAAGAGGATGAATAATTTGGTCTGTTGCTTGACCTACCTGTGAGATAGCTCTCCCAATGTTAGTAAGGAGGACTTTGCGGAGCTGACAAGGCTGAATTTGCCAGTGTTGTTTCTGGTGCCTAGATTGATGCTCAGTGGTCTGTACACTTTCATTCCCTTTTGTGGACACAACTAAGAGGCTTGCTGGGCCATTTCAGAGGGGAGTTAAGAGTTAATCACATTGCTGTGGATCTGAAGTCACATGTAGGCCAGACCAGGTAAAGGCAGCAGATTTCCTTCCCTAAAGGATATTAGATAGGTTTTTACAACAGAAGTTTCATGGTCACCATTAGACTAGCTATATATTCCAGATTTATTAATTGAATTTAAATTCCACCAGCTGCTTTGATGGGATTTGAACCCCTGTTCCCAGACTATTTGTTTGGACCGCTAGCCCAGTGACATTATCACTTCATCACCACCTCCCCAAGAGTCTTCCTTTAATATTTCTCCTAAAAGATGCATATCTGACAATGCAACACTCCCTTCAATAATGCACTAAAGTGTCAATTTAGTTTATATGTTCCCTAAACTATGACTGTCTTTCTGCGAGATGTTTTCCCATACCACCTGCCATGGGAAATGCAGTAGGCAGTGGGAGGAGTGGGGGGGGTGGGGAACCATGCAAAGGTCCGTTGACTTTGGTGGGGGGGGGTTCCACTTTTGGGGCAAGCAAATCCCACTCCCAGTGTCTCTCCCTTCCTTAAAGATCCTACTTAAGTCCCACCACTTTGACATAGACTTTCGACATCCCTCTTAATACCTAATTCTTTGTTTTGATGTCCGTCTTGTCAGATGGTGCTTCTGTCGAAGTGCTTTGTGATGTTTTTGTACATTAAAGATGTTTTATAAATGCACATGATATCCAGGCAATAAATTGGATTCTTACCATTAATAACTTGCCTTGTTCCATCAACGTTCACTGATTCAATTTGCTCTTTATGAAGCTGTGAAAATAAATAGTGACATTTGACTTAAAACAAATTCTAAACTGTAATGGCATTGTAGCTCAGTGTATGATTCCTCAACTAATAACTCATTCCTTATCCCTGATCCCCTCTCTTCAACAAGACAAATTAATCTTAATTTAAAAAAAAGCATCTCTATCAAATCTTCACTTCCCTCGGCCAATCTGAGCATCATCCACATATATCCATTTACCAATGACTGTTTCTGTCTGCACTGCTCAAGCTTTTACAACCTATATTTGGTGTCACCGAACCAAGATTTGTCTTTTCCATTTAATCTTGGAACCTTGTTAATTTCCTAACTTCTGGATCTTGGGATCTGCGGACAGGCAAGGGTTAATGAAAACGCAGTGTCAGTTGGCCTGGAAACCCCTCATTGAGTATCTGCGTCAACAGCTATTTCAAAAGCACTTCACAGTATTAGTGACAGGATCTGATGCCTCATCCACATTAAGTTGCTTACTCAATATGCGGCACTGAGCAAATAGATTTCCCCAAAGTATAATCAATTTACATAATGTCATTGTTGACTCTTTAAAACTGAACATTTTGCTAAATCGAATTTTAATTTTGCTTCCCAAGAGCACAAGTATTTGTTTTGTGCTGTGCTATGAAGATGTGTTACACATAGTATCAATTCATAATGTCAACAGCTGGACATATGTAACTTTATAATGTCAGCAGCAGGACATATGTAATGTCAGTAGCTGGAAATATATACATACATATAGACAGAGAACTTTTTGTAAAGAACACTTTTGCTAAGCAAAAGACACAGGCCTACAGTAACTATTATATTGCATTCACAAAGGACAGGCTACTTTATGGAGACCAAGTTCTCAGAGAAAGTGGCTAAGGTAAGCCCAGATTGACACCAGGAAGAGATCATGTGATGCAGCTCTTGAGTGTAAAAAGATAGCAGTTTGAACTTACAGCCAGATAGAGACTGCTGCAAGGGCAAAACCTTAACCCTTCTCTTTCCCTGAAACCTCTCTCATCATGATTTGATCTGAAAGCCACTAGAAGACCTCATTGCTGCAAACCAAGAGTTGTTGAAGAAAGATTTCGGATCAAGTATCTTCAAGAAAAAAGAGACTAAATACTAGCAAGGACAGTGGAAAGTGACCCTTCAGCTGTAAACAAGCATCTGGACAATCCAGAAATTTATTTTTACCTGATTTTAAATTTTATTTGGCCAAGTTTAAAGATCTAAAACTCTGCAGGTTTTGTGTGTAGATGTGTGAGTGTGTGTGTGTTTTGTTTTTGCATTAATGGGTAGTTGGACATACTTGCATATTTTAAACATTGTGTTATTAATTTCTGCATCTTTGCCAGACTAGAATTTAAGCAATAAAACCAACTCTTTACTTATTACCTTAAGGATTCTGGCCAGTTGATTCCTTACATGGAGCTACACACTAATTTAGTATATACATATTTATATATTGAATTGACAATATCATGTCCTCTTGAGATTCAAATCATGTCTAACTATCTCAGCACTGGGACAAAGGGAGAGTTAGTTCATCCCTCCTAACCTGGTTATAATAGCTGATCTCTCACAAACTGCACCACTTGCCTCCTCACTACATTTGTGTTCAGCAAGAAAGGTATGGAAAAACTTCTCAATGTTACTCCTTCTCTGAATCACACACCATAGTCCATCTACACTCATTACAGCCAATCAGAATTCCACTATTCAGGCCAATCAACATCCTTACTATTACAGCCAATATTCAATTGGAATTGTTGGCTCTCTTTCTCTCTCCACAAAGGCTGTCAGACCTGCTGAGTATTTCCAACTTTTTTAGTCTTAATTCCAGATTTCCAGCAATAGTTTGTTTGTATTGACATCCATGTTTCTGAGGGAAGGGAGGGGGTCATCATCACAGTTTCATAAAATCATAGAATCCCTACAATGATGAAGGGGGCCATTCAGCCCATCAAGTCTGCACTGAACACAAATCCATCCAGGCCCTATCCCTCTAATCCCTATATACTCTTGCTAATCCCCTGACATTAAGGATCAAATTAGCATGGCCAATCAACCTAACCCACACATCTTTGGACTGTGGGAAACTCATGCAGACACAGGGAGAGCGTGCAAACTCCACACAGTCACCCAAGGCTGGGAATTGAACCTGGGACCCTGGTGCTGTGAGGCAGCAATGCTGCCCTCCTAATTAGCACCAAGTGATTGTAAGTGAACAAGGAGAGGATTGAACTCATCAGTGATGTCTCACGAAGTGGAACAGTGTGCCAGCTTTCATTTGATGAGTGAAGATTGATGAGTGGGGAAAGCTCCAGCGCTGGTGAAATCAATCTGGCTGAAAATCCGTATTCTCTGGAGGGGTTCCAAAGACAGAATCCGATCCTCTTCGTAATGAGGTTATTCAGAAAGATTAGCAGCAAAGTAAGAAATCGTCAGACAATGCCTGCCCTCCACAAACGGCCATTCTTCAATTATTAAAGGATTGTTTTCCAAAACGCCCGAGCATCTTTCAGGTAACTGCAGAGAAGCCGAGAAGGGGCATTAAAATTTCACGAAGGAGTGCAATTTATTAGCCATTTGAGTGAAGGTAAGGGGGCCACAGAGAGTGCAGCTTGCTTCAGAGGATTTGTGTCAAATGACATTCTATTTCTGGAGATTCCAAACCAACAATTCAATTCACAAAGGAATGGCAAGCAACAGAAAAAGAAAGGCTTGTATTTCTGTAGCACCATTCACTACCGTGGGATATCCCAAAGTCATCTGCACAGCCAAGCAATAACTTTTAAAGTACTGTCACTGTAATGGAAGAAATGTGGCAGCCAGCATTACTCAGTAAAAAGCAACGGGCAATTTGATAATGAACACATATTCTATTTCTGAGATGTTGATTGAGGGATGACTATTCGCCAGGACCAGGGGGAGCTCTGCTACGTTCTTCAAAAGAGTGCTGTGGGACTGTTTATTCCCACTTGGAAGGGTAAATGGGACCTCGGTTAATGTGTCATCTGAATGACAGCAATCCTGAAAGTACAACACTCCCCTCATACTATGTGGCTTAGTGAAGAGTCTTTAAGTCAGACAATTGAGGGTTCAAGTCCCACTCCAGGTCTGGAACACAAGATCAACATGGACACTCCATTTCAGTGCTGCATCATAAGAGGTGCTATCATTCAGAAGTATTAATCCCTGTCTCCTCTCACAAGTAGATTTTTTAAAAATTCATTCATAGGACATGGCCGTCGCTAGCTGGCCAGCATTTATTACCCATCCCTAGTTGCCCGAGGGCATCTAGAGTCAACTACATTGCTGTGGCTCTGGAGTCACATGTAGGCCAGACTGGGTAAGGACGGCAGGTTTCCTCCCCTAAAAGACATTAGTGAACCAAATGGGTTTTTCTGACAATCTACAAGAGCTTCATGATCATCAGTAGATTCTTAATTCCAGACTCTTTTACTGAATTCAAATTCCCCCATTTGCCATGGCGGGATTTGAACCCAACACATTAACTGAGTTTGGATTAATAGTCCAGCGATAATACCGCTACGGCATTGCATCCCCGTCATAAAACTTCCCATGGCAACAATTTGCCCTCAGCTGGAGTATTGCACCCAGTAATGGGAACTGCACGTTTGGAAGAATGGTGGAGAAAGTGCAGAAAAAAATTCACAAAAATGGTTCCAGGATGAGGAACTTCAGTTATGAAGATAGGTTGGCAATGTTAGGACAGTTTTTTTGCAGGAAAGAAGGCTGAGAGGAAATCTGACAGAGATATTCAAAATCATGAGGGATCTGGACAGAGTGGATAGGGAGAAACACTCATGAAAGGATCAAGAATGAGAGGGCACAGATTTTAAAAAGCATTAGTGATATGAGAAAAAGCTATTTTATACAGCAAATGGTTAAGTCCTGGAATGCACTGCTGGACAGTGGGGTGGGGACGGTTTCAATCAAAACATTCAAAAGGAAATGAGACTGTAAACTGAAAAGGAAGAATGTGCAGGGTTACGGGGAAAATGGCACCAAGTGAATTGGTCATTTAGGGAGCTGGTGCAGACATGATGGGCCAAATGGTCTCCCTCTGCACAGTAACAATTCAGTGATTCTGCAATCGTTATTTGGTAATACCGAATTTTTACTTCGTTGTCAATTAAGGAGTTTAGTGGAATTCAAATTCACAATCTTCTAAATCATTGGCATGAGCGCTCTCGACTGAGCCACAGCCTGGAGCAGGGTGCGAGGAGCAGGAGTGGTTCAGTTGGGACGCTAGCTCTCCAGGATTGTCCCACTTCCACCTGAGATCATACCCCAGCCCCCTCCCCTGTCCACTTTAACCTCCCCGCTTCAGGCATGGGGCCGAATCCTCATTAACAAATCCCTCCCCCCCTCCCCCCAATCTCTGTTCAATGTCCACTAGGGGGAAATTTAAACACCTCCCCTCCCCCTCCTCACCACTGGGCTATAGTTTGAAAGCTACCATCAAGTATCTGTGATAAAACACTGAAAAGGGGGAACCTCCTCCCACATTATCTGAACATGGCTGCAACACTCACCTGTTCAGTGCCTGACATGCCGTAGGAAGCAGTGTGGTAAACACAATCGACCCCCTCGCAGGCCCGATACAGAGCATCGTAATCCCTAATGTCACTCTGTGAAATGATGAGAATTACTGGCATTAGATCAACAGCCCTGCTGCTTTTAGAATTACTTGTAAAATCGAGAATAAGTCAGCAGATTATTGGATCCTTGTGCCAGACAACTAACACAGATACCAAGACAAAATATTGAACAAACTAATAGAATGGAAAGGGTTCAGAATTCTGAGGGGTTTAAATTCAATAACTGAGGAGAAACTGGCAGATAACCAGATGACACAATTCAAGATAATCGGCAAATGAATACAGAGGGGAGATGAGGAGATTCATTTTTGAGTTGTGATCTGGAACGTGCAGTCTGAAAGAACAATTCAATAGTGACTTGCAAAAGGGAGTTGGATAAACACTGGAAAAGGATTACATGTTCAGGGCTGAGAGGATAATGCGATCTAATTGGGTAAGATCTGCCAAAGGGCCAGCACAGGCACAATGGGCCAAATGGACACTGCCTGATTCTATGCTGCTTTGCTGTTCTTTTTCATTCTTTCACAATGCACTCAATGGCCAGTAGAACATGTCAATGCCAGCTTCAACATGTGGATGATGCATTATCTGCAATAGAAGGCAGAGGTGGAACCCAAGGCAGAAACTGATGGGTAATTGTGTATTTCTGAACATTTTTAATCTATGACACAGCAATCACCTGCGTGGAGGAATGATGTACTAGAAAAAGAGTCAGTAAGTAAGTGTAATTCCTGTGGGTTGTGTGAAGATAACAAGAGGAGACTAGATTTGACAGCTTGCACACATTTGGAGGCTGATTGTGAAGGTGGGCAGTTGAAATTTATGCTTTGGAGGATCAGTTGTATGTCTTTATCCTGCTGCTAGTCACTGATTCCTACTGGACAATAGATCGCAAATGATGAGTTTAATGCTTTATTCATTAACATCTTTAGAGCTGGACAAAAAAAAAACCTGGTTGGAAATCTCCATCACCAACACTTCTTTTCAAATTCTTCATTGCTAAAGCACAGAGCAAACTAGAGTCGGCAAACATCTGGGATTATTCTGAATTCTCCAGGAATTAGTTACTAGCCTCCAGGACACTGCTGCCAGCAACAGCTGAGAGATAAATCATAGAATCCCTACAGTGCAGAAAGAGGCCATTGAGCCTGCACCAACAACAATCCTACCCAGGGCCTCGTACTTACCCTGATAATCCCACTAAGGGGCAATTTAGCATGGCCAATCCACCTAACCTGCATATCTTTGGAGTCTGGGAGGAAACCGGAGCACCCAGAGGAAACCCAGGCAGACACAGGGAGAACGTGCAAATTCCATACAGACCATCACCCGAGGCCAGGATCGAACCCGGGTGCCTGGCGCTGTGAGGCTGCAGTGCAAATCACTGTGCCACCGTGCTGCCCACTAATCTTAGCAACATTAAAAAGAACTGTGAGTGTTTTAATCATTTCCATTATTGTCTATAAAAATATTGGAGATGAGGGAATAAGAAGCGGTTTGAGCAACAGTCAAGAATCATTTAATCAGGGGACAGAGAATCTGATTACTTTTCATTTGGGTGCTGGAAGGCAGGGCTCTGTGAGGGTGGATGTGTCAGGCAGCCAATGGCAGGAGTGTAGAGGTGGGACTCTGTGAAGATGGACATGTCTATAAACCAATAGTGGGAATGGGGGAGGGGTGACATTTGGCAGCAGGAGGTCATTTGAAGAGGTCAGGACTATCCCAATTACAGTTTGCAACACCAGTTATGATCTAATAAGTATAACCAGAGGTACAACAGATGGAAGATAAGGTGCTGGGGCTATAAAACAGTCGTATCAAGGAGGACAATGAGTTATGGACAAATCAGAAGAGCTCCAAAGCAAAAAGATACTCTGAAATTTTGTTCCAATTACCTTAGAAGGAGATCACGGAGATGTGGGGCGGCACAGTGGTTAGCACTGCTGTCTCACAGCTCCAGGGACCCGGGTTCGATTCTTGGCTGGGGTCACTGTCTGTGTGGAGTTTGCACATTCTCCCCATGTCTGCTTGGGTTTCCTCCGAGTACACTGGTTTCCTCCCACAGTCCAAGATGTGTAAATTAGGTGAATTGGCCATGCCAAACCGCCCCTTAGCATCCCAAGAAGAGTAGGTTTGGTGGATTGGCCGTGGTAAATGTGCGCGGTTATGGGGATAGGATGAGGGAGAGGACCTGAGTTAGATACTCTGTCAGAAAGTCAGTGCAGACTCAATGGCCTCTCCTGAACATTAGGGACTCTATGTTTTCAGACTCTTTCCTCAGGACAGATTTAATGGGGTTTAGGTGGATGGTAGAGGGTCAAGAGACTTCCCTGATGTGCTGAGAGATCATTGGTCATTCTTATGTGCTGACCACCAACTATTTTGCAAAATGGGTGGGGTCAGTCCTTGGCCGCATTCCTTCCCAGAGTGTTGAAACGTTTGGGTTTCACCAATGCAAGGAAACACAAATGGGAGCAAGTGAACTAATCTCAGGCCTGGCCACAAGGTCATTCAGAAAGTCACTCCAGTTAAAACCTTTATGTAGAAAATTGAACCACTTTGATTCATCCGTGTAAGTTAAGCAGTGATTAATGATTGTTGGGCAATAAGCAACACCAGTTATCATTAACCCCCTTGTTAGGTCATTCTACAGAAGGTGTGTTGCAGCAACTGCACAATCTCGTCCTGCTGTTAACTAAAGATAATTCAACTTGGAGAAAGGCCATCAATCAAAGAACTACCATTCTTCTAACTATGTGCCCTGCCTCCCCAGCTCAATCTGTGAATCCATTTCAATTACACACAACTGCCACTGAAATACTCTTTCCACACGAGTTAATATTCACAGCAAATACTGGCATGTGCTTCTCCTCTGCTCTCCAGCTAAACTAACAAAGCCCGAGCACCAATTGACAAGTTTCCAGCAACTACGTTGTAATCCTTATTTGCTGGTGATCAGGCTGAATGCTGAAATTGCTACCACAATGGGTAGGTCTATCCTTTCATTTCCTTCATTGGTGGTTTTCAAGGTGTGAGTCGCAGTTCCAGATCAATACAAAAAATATTCTGAAGATGTCTCAACATCCAGCATATGGTAGAAATAATGTGCATTTATCTGATGTCTTTCATGACAACTAATCGGAAAGTGCATGTTTGGAAGTCAGTTGGAAACTGTGCTGTATCTCGGAGTGCTTGAAATAGTCACCAGGCAGGAGAGGAAGGCCATTTGGCTCATTTTAATCGGTCCATCAGTCAGTTGGTCCATCTGTTTGACATCCAAAACAACCCTTCAGTCCCAATACCACAACATTAAATTGTTTCAAATAATCACAACACTTCTGTCTCCCCTAACCCACGCTAAGTCCATTACTTGTATTAATCAGCCTTTGGGTGAAGAATGACCCTTGCCAAAGCAGAATTTGCTCTTTCTCTCAATCAAACCTTGGCTTCTTGCAAAGCGGTCGATTTAATTTGATGTACAACCCTCGATTTATCTGTTTTACCTCATTTTGTATCTAATATATCCTTATGAGACCTACCCTGGCTGCTGAAAAGTCTAATTCCATTCTCATACCTTAATCCGTTGATGTTGTGACTCAATTTCCTCAACACTAACTAACATTCACATGCTGAGGAACACTGAATCCACAACTAAATGTATGGGGGTTGGGGTGGGGTTTATTAAGTTTATTTTATAAGTGACACAAGTAGGCTTACATTAACACTCAATGAAGTTACTGTGAAAATTCCCTAGTCGCTACACCCCAGTGCCTGTCCAGGAACACTGAGGGAGAATTTAGCATGGCCAAAGCACCTAACCAACACGTCATTCGGACTGTGGGAGGAAACCGGAGCACCCGCAGGAAACACACACAGTCATGGGGAGAACATGCAGATTACGCACAACAGTAACCCAAGCTGGGAATTGAATCTGGGCCGCTGGAGCTGTGAGGCAGCTATGCTAACCACTGTGCCACGGTGTTGCTCCAGGGTGTGAATTGTGCATAGTTAAACGAGGAATGTGAATGTGTTCATTATCCTCCGAGTCTGCCTTCATTGGAGTTAATATTGACTAGTGAAATGAATATCTTACCTGCAGGAAGACGGCTCCTTTGGGGACGCACCATCTTGGTTTGTGTATGTCGACAAGGATGACAGACACATCAGATTGGGCAAGGGCGCAACCTAGCCTGTACCCGAAATATCCAGCACCCCCTGTCACCAGAGCACTCCTGGAATTCTTCCTATTCAGCCATTTCACGTGTCCATTGATTGAGTGGCTGCGTGCCTTTGACCAGTGGGATACCATTCCATTAAACCTGTGCTTGGTGCTGTTACCAAAGTGACAACCTGTTGGATTCACCTTACATAACTCCATCTGAGTATCACTTAGGAAGGAAGCAGATGCTGTGGTCCCCTCAGATTAACTCACCCAACTGGAGCAGCCACTGAGGAATAACAAGAAATTTGGTTAGTGGCAAAAAGAATTAGGATGCTTTATCTAAAACAACCGATACAAAGACAGTGGGTTGTCCCAGGGTCAGCAAATCCCCACCCCAAAAACCAAACATTATAAACAGATAAAGTCAACATTCAAAACTTACTAACTGCTCAGGTACTGAAGCAGTCTGTGCTCACATGAAGCAAGATCGGAACAACATTCAGGCTGGGGCTGATAAGTGGCAAGTAACTTCCACACAAGACAATGGACAACTCCAACAAGAGGGAATCCAGCCATCTCCCCTTGACATTCAACAGCACGAACATCATTGAATCCCTCACCACCAACATCCATTGACCACACACCTAACTGGATCAACTGTATAAATACTGCAGTTACAACAGCAGGACAGAGGCTGGGAATTCTGCAGCGAGTAACTCACCTCCTGACTCCCCAAGAAAGGAGTATGATGGAATTGTTTTCATGGATGTGGTTGGGTGTAGCCCCAACAACACTGAAGAATCGCAACACCATCCAAGAAGAAACATTCAGCTCGATTGGCTCACAGTGGCAGCAGTTTAGTACCATCTACAAAATGCACTGCAGCAACTCGTCTAGATGAGTTTGGCAGTACCTTCCAAACCTGTGACCTCTTAGAAGGATAAGGGCAGCAGCAGACACTTGGGAACACCATCATCTGCAAGTTCCCCTCCAAGCCACACATCATCCTAATTTGAAACTATATTGTTATTCCTTCAGTGTTGTTGGGTCAAAATCCTAGAACTTGCACTGTGGAGTATGTTTACTGGATATTGCAGCGGTTTGAGAAAGCAGCTCACCATCACCTTCTCAAGAGTAATTAGGGATGGATAATAAATGCTGGTGTTGCCAATGAGGTTCTCACCCTGTGAATTCATTTTAAAAAATACATCCATAAAAATGAAGTAAATTTTCTAAAATTAAATACTAATGTTGATTGTTGTGGGCACATTAAGAAGTCTCACAGCACCAAATTAAAGTCCAACAGTTTATTTGGAGTAACGGGTTTTTGGAGCGCTGCTCCTTCATCAGGTGAGTGGAGAGGTAAGTTTCACAAACACGGCATATATACTTAAATACGCAATTGATATCTGATGTCGATTATCTACTGCAGTTCCTGTGGGAGGCCTCAAGCCACCAATGTGCAGCCAGAGCAACCTTTCCAAGACACGCAGCACATTCAATCCTGACCCACAGGTGCTTAACATGGGTACAGGTAGAAGCAGACTCAAGAGGAGGGTCTCTGATCTGCCCACTCCCCTCCACACAAAGCACCCAAAGATCAGGAATGTGGGACTGAGATGCAGTGAGAAATTAGAGTTCTCTCCAAACAGTAGATTAGGAGCTGCAACCTTTCACAAGAAACAAAAATGTAGATGCGGAAATAGTGTTTGGGAGGAGCTGAGAAAAATGGCTGAGAAAGAGGTACGGAAGGGATTGATAGGGATAGAGGATTTGGGGACTTCAGACTGAATGAAGTGAGCACAGATACGGGATTGGCGGGAGGTGGAGGAATGAAAAATAGTTCAATGTTGGAGAAATGGAAGTTAACTGCAGTAACATTTAGCTGGAGGAGGTAGGGGAGGCAAGAACATGAAGGGATTTTGAAAGCAAATATGCAGGGATTATTTCTTTATTCTTTCATGGGATGTGGACGTCAGTGGCAAGGTCAGAATTGTCCATCCCTAAATGCCCTTGAACTGAGTGGCCTGGTAGGCCATTTCACAGAGCAGTTAAGAGTCCTCCGCACTGCTGTGGGTCTGGAGTCCTATGTAGACCAGATCAGGTGAGATTTCCTTTGTGAACCAGATAGATTTTTACTACAATCGATGATGGTTTCATGCTCACCATTATTACAATTTGCTTTCAGTTCCAGTGTTTTAATTGAATTTCAATTCCACCAGCTGCAATGGTGGGATTTGAACTCATGGCCCTCCAACATGGGACTCAGGATTACTAGTCCAGTGACATTATCGCTACATGAGTGACTCCCCTATTTAAGGTGTCTTAAACTAATTTGTCTCGAGACCAGAAACAGCTGGTACTTGCCAATTACAGAGGAAATTGAGAATCTAAAACTGACTAGGAAGAATCAGAGAATCTATACAGCACAAATGGAAGCTATTGTGTTTGTGTCAGCTTGTTGAAAGAGCTATCCAATTAGAACCACTTCCCGTCTCCTACCACATAAGCCAGAGATAAGAAAGATCAAACACAATCAAATTTTCTGCTCTCAGTCACTGCACAGCGATTCCACTTGCTCACTCTGACTCACCAAGACTCCATAAACAGCACCTTCCAAACCCACTACCATCTAGAAGGACAAGGGCAGCAGATGCCTGGGAAAACCACCAGCCGGAAGTTCCCCTCCAAGCCACTCACCATCCTGTACTGGAAACGCAGCAAGATCTGGACAATATTCAGGCTTGGGCTGACAAGTAACATTCATGCTACACAAATGTCAGGTAACGACCATCACCAATAAGAGACACTCTAACCACCGCCCCTTGACATTCAATGGTGTTACCATCACTGAATCGCCCACTGTCAACATTCTTGGGTTACCATTGACCAGAAACTCAGCTGCACCTACCACATAAACACAGTGGCTATAAGAGCAGGTCAGAGGTTAGGAATATTTGGTGAGTAATTCACCTCCTGACTCCCCAAAGCCTGTCCACCATCTACAAGGCAGGAGTGTGATAGAATATTCCCCACTTGCCTGGATGGGAGCAACTCCAACAACACTCAAGAAGCTATTCAGGACAAAGCAGCCTGCTTGATTGGCACCACATTCATAAATATCCACTCCCTCCAACACTGACAGTTGCAGCAGCGTATCTACAAGGAGCACTGCAGAAATTCATCAAAGAACCTTAGACCATGTCTTCCAAACCCACGACCACTTCCATCTAGAAGGACAAGGGCAATAGATACCTGGGAACACCATCAAATGCAAGTTCCCTTCCAAGCCGCTCACCATCCTGACTTCGAAATATATCGCCATTCCTTTGTGGTCGCTGGGTCAAAATCCTGGAATTCTTTCCCTAACATCATTGTGGGTCAACCTACAGCACACAGACTGCAGTGATTAAAGAAGGGAGCTCACCACCACTTTCTCAAGGTCAACCAGGGATGAACAATAAATGCTGGCCAGCCAGTGACACCCACATCCTATAAATGATTTTTTAAAAATACACTGGTTAACTGTGCCCCATTGATTAAATATTCTGTAGAGTCTTGGCTCACACATGAAGACTGACCACTTAAGGATGAATTGTTGGATTCTGTTGGACCAGTACTCTTGCATTGAGTCAGTATCTTCAGAAAGATTATTCGGTGAAGAATGGGTACTTGAGTAAAGCACATATTCAAAGCTATATTTTTAAACAAGTATTTAAGATGTTTTATGCAACACTCAGTCAGGAGGGAAACTGAACCAACTCCAAATGGTCAACGTATTAAAGGGACAGCCTGGAAATTGTTTGGTGTTAATTGTGGAACTAGCTACTTTATTCTTGCAGAAAACTCACATGAACAAGATGGGCTGAGTGGCCTCCTTCCGTGCTGTAACCATTCTATGATTCTACAATAATACACTATATAAAAGCCAATAAAGTCTCCTAATAAAGCAAATTACTCATTATAGAGATTAATTTTAACAATAACTTGCATTTATATAGCACCTTTAATGTAGTAAAATGTCCCAATGTGCTTCACAGGAGTAATTATCAAACGGCATTAGACACTGGGCCATGTGAGGAGACATTGGGGCAAAAAGCTAAAGCTTGATGAAAGAGGTAGAGTTTTAGTGGAGGAGAATGAGGTAGAGAGGCCAAGTGGTTTAGAGAGGGAATGCCAGAGGTTAGGACTAAGTTGGAGGGATTAAAATTGCAGAGACCAGAATCAGAGGAGAGCAGAGACTCGGAGGATTCTGGGGCTAGAGGAGATTACAGAGACAGAGAGGGCAAAACCATAGAGGGAGTTCTAAACAGGTTTGTCACATCAAAGAATACAGGTTTTATCAGATCAAGTAAAAGGTTGGAAGATTGTCCACTCTAACTCTGTGATAGTGAGACACTCAGTAACATGGTCATAGCTCATGGCATTGAACCAGTCCCAAGGAAAGGAGTAAATATAACCACTTCCCACCTATCCTTTATTTATTTTATTTATTAATGTCACGAGTGGGCTTACATTAACACTGCAATGAAGTTACTGTGAAAATCCTCTAGTCGCCACAGTCTGGCGCCTGTTCGGGTACACTGAGGGAGAATTTAGCATGGTCAATGCACATTTTCTGGACTGTGGAACGAAACCAGTGTACCCAGAAGAAACCCATGCAGACATGGGGAGAACGTGCAAACTCCGCACAGACAGTGACCCAAGCCAGGAATCAAACCAGGGTCCCTGGCGCTGTGAGGCAGCAGTGCTAACCACTGTACTGCCCTGTACAGGAAGTAAAGAGTCATAATTCATCTTCACATTTACCCGGTCACCATACGACACATCACATCCTACAGTGCCCTCCTTGTGAATGGTGCAGCCGCATACATACTTCCCTATCAGAGATAGAGCTCAAATCGATCTGAATCCATCAACATCTCTCCCCAAGAGTTGGAGTGACAGTCTGGACTATCATCCATCTTCATTCCAATTAGTGCAGGACAGATTGCCTGCATCAACTGTCATGTAAAGTGTTAGATATTGCAGGGAAGATGTAGTCTACCAGCTCGTGAAGGATAAATTGTCCTCAACTTCTAGATCCTTTCCCTGACATTACTTATTTCAGGGGGATGGCAGGCTGAGGAGATTCCAAATCTCCAGTAGAGTTTACAGTTTTCGATCCTGTCTCTCTGTCTATTAAAACAATGCTCCCTACCGCAAACATGCAGCATCCCCTTCAGTCCAGAGGATGCGATCCCGGTGAATCTATAGCGACTACTTCTCAACAGCAAAATGTTATTAAGTTTGATGCGCCCACCATGTACCTGAATGAGCCGATTCTGCTTCTTTTTTGATGAGCCAATTCTTACCTGTTGCCGGAAATCTCAAGGTGTTGCACGTTGTAGGCAAGGTTTACAATTCTCCAATATTCCAGAGACACTTGTCCTCAGTCTTCATTTGGAGGAGGGTGGTGAGTGGGGGGCGTGGAAATGTTCCTGATACCGTATTTACTGCACAATAAACACCCAAACATCCATGTTCCCGAAAGACCAGCTAACTCTGGTGTACGTAAATTAATACTGCCCAAGGTTACACGTTCAGAGTTACAGAGAAAGAGAAGGAATTTGAACTGCACATTTCCACTTCACATGTGAAACTAACTGTTGCAAGCATACCTACATACTCCAAGCTCCTAGTAGTTATTTATTTATTAGTCGCAAGTGAGCTTACATTATCATTGCAATTAAATTACTGTGAAAATCTCCGAGCCACCACACTCCAGCGCCTGTTCAGGTGCACTGAGGGAGAATTCAGAATGGCCAGTGCTCCTAACCAGCACGTTCTTTGGACTGTGGGAGGAAACCGGAGCACCTGGAAGAAACCCATGCAGGTATGGGGGAGAACATGCAGACACCACACAGTCAGTGACCCAAGCCGGGAATCGAACCTGTGAGGCAGCAGTGCTAACAACTGTGCCACCGTGCTGCCCATAATAGTTGTCACTAAATGGAACAGGAATAGTTTTTCTGGCTTTCTGATGAAAGGTCTTCAACCTGAAATGTTAACTCTCTTCCTCTCTTTACTGATACAGTGTTTCCAGCATCTGTTGTTATTTCAGAACAAAAATGTGAATAACTTTTATCTTGCACAAATCAAAACTAATTATAATTAGGACATTCTTTTATTATATGAGATTTTTACCCATGACCTTAATTCCCATTCAAAGCTTCAATGTTTTTAAAGTCCACCAGTAATCAGCTACAACTTTCTGCTTCTGTGTAATTATCCACCTATAGAATAAATCTGCCTTTGAATTTTAGCCTAATTTTTAAAAAAAATTACTACCTTTAAGAGATTTACAACGGATACATCATGTCACATCCAGTGCACTAAAATTCATAGATACATTCCAATGAAAATTCCAAGGGGAGAACTCACAATTGGTGGTTAACTGAAAATGGGAAAGATTATATCAAACTTAACCAAAAACACCTGAGCAAAGGTGGGTGGCAGGTCAGATGACGGGACAGAATATTAAAAAATCTAGATACTTAACAAAGAAAAGCGCTAACAAAATGAGCGTTGGTCCAACAGAGAGTGAGCTTGGGAAATTAATAATGGAAAATAAGGAAATGGCAAATGAATTGAAGAGGCATTTTGCATCCGGCTTCACTATAAAGGATATAAGTAATGCCCAAGAAATAGATGTAAATCAGCAAATGGTAGGGAGGGTTGGAACTCAAGAAAATGATAATCAACAGGAAAGAGGTACTGAGTAAATTGTTGCAGCTTCGGGCTGACAAGTCCCAGGATCCTAATGGATTTTACCTTCGGGTCTTAAAAGGAATGGCGAGGGAAGTAGTTGATGCATTGTTTTCAATTTTAAAATTCCCTTGATTTGGGAAAGAATTGGCTGCAATGGAGCATTCCATTATATTGGAGCATAGTGAATGTAATTCCATTATCCAAAAAGGGAGACAGAAAGCAGGAAGCTGCAGGCCAGATATTTTAGTATCTGTCATAGGGAAAATGTTAGAAACTATTATTAAAGATGTTATAGCAGAGTACTTAGAAAAATTCAGGGCAGTCAACATGGTTTTATGAAAGGGAAATCATGTTTCACCAATTTATTAAAGAAGTAGCTGTGCTTTGGATAAAGGGGAACTGGTGAATATACTGAACTTAGATCTCCAGAAGGCATTTGATAAGGTGCTACATCAAAGGTTATTAAGGAATATAAAAGCTCGTGATATGGGGAAGGAGGAGGTAGCATATTGGCACAGATATAAGATTGGCTAGCGAACAGAAAATGAGATTAAGTATAAATGCAGGATGTGATAGTGATGTGCCACTGGAATTAGTGCTGCGCCCTCAACTCCTGACAATTTATATAAATGACTTTAATGAAGGGACCAAATGTATGGTTGCTAAATTTGCTTATCACACAAAGGTAGGGAGGAAAATAAATTATGAAGAGGGCATAAAGAGGCCACAAAGGGATATAGATAGGTTAAGTGAGCAGGCAAAGATTTTTCAAATGGAGTATAATGCAGGAAACTATGAAATTGCCCATTGTGGCAGGAAAAATAAGAAAAAAAGCATATTATCTAAGTAGTGAAAGATTGTAGAGTTCCCAGATGCAGAGGGACCTAGGTGTCCAAGTGTATGAATTGCGAAAGGTTAATATGCAGATACACCAAGCAATTAGAATAGACTGGAATAGACTGGTTGTCTTCTGAGGAAATGTTGGACAAACTAGACTTCAATCCACTGGAGTTCAGAAGACTAAGACACAATTGATTGATACACATCAGATCCTGAGGGATCTTGACAAAGTGGACGTGGAAAGAATGTTTCCTCTTGTGGAAGAATCTAGAACTAAAGGTTACTGTTTAAAAATAAGTGGTTGCCCATTTAAGACAAAGATGAGGAGAAACATTTTCTCTCATAGGGTCATGAGTCTTTGGAACCCTCTTCCTCCAAAGATGGTAGAAGAATATTTTTAAGGCACAGCTAGATTGATTTTTGATCAACAAGAGGGTGAAAGGTTATCAGAGGTAGGTGGGAGTGTGGAGTTGAGTTTACAAACAGATCAGCCACAATCTTATTGAATAGCAGGATGTAAGTTCAACTAGAAACCCATGCTTAATACCTTAGAGGGCAATCACTGCTGTGAGATGTTGACCATCTTAACAGCTAGTGGGTTCATGTTTCCATTCACTGGTAACTAAGTTTGTTTATTGAACCAGTATTTGTGCTGTGACCATAAACTTAACATATTTTGGAGTAAATCTTCATTGTGACATTGTCCTACTTTACCTCTTCCAACACCTACATGCTGGAAGTGACCTTCTTTCATCTTCATATCCTCCATTTATACCCCTCACTCTTCCCCATTTGTACCAGAAAGCAGAATCCACACTTTAATGACCCCAATGTTCTAGTTTCTCCAACTCTATACTACACCAATTGAAAATCCCCAAAATTCTGTTGCAAATTTTCAACCACTCAAAGTTTTGCATTTCTCTCAGCCTCCCAGGTTTCATATATCCATGGTTCCTTAACTTTTAAATCCCTGTTCCACACTTTCACTCCCCCATAACTTTGTCCCTACTACGGAACTTAGAGATGCCAGTGACACCCAAATCCTATAAATAAAAAAAGAAATATTTATTCAAATATTCCTGTAGAGCATTGAACAAAGGCTGATTGGGTGTTTCTGTGACAGTCATTCTGGTCACACATAGTGATTGACATGGGAAGGCTTTGATTGGTCCATTGGGCAACTAATAAAGGCAAGGTGTATAGAACAACCAATGAGACAGCTGTTGAAGGTCATGTGATGAAACCTCCAGGAATATATCAGACCAGAGTTGACAATTCTAGCAGTAACTGAGACCAACTGTATGCCCCAGCTTATCTCCTCCACAACTCTTCTTTCAGTCTGCTCTTTGCCCCCCTCCTTTATTTTAATGATAACACCCCTGCCAGCTGTCTCCCTATTATCATTCCAAGCTACCAGCTCTAACTTGCATTAAAAAGCCTCTTTTCTCATCAAACATTTTGCTTCTTCCCAACTCCCTCTGTTTTGTGCTTTCTCTTACTTCCAGAAAGCATTTGACAAGGTGCCACATAAAAAGTGATCCATTAGATGAGATTGCAGGGGACTGGGGGTAGACTACTGGATTGGATTGAAGATTGATGGACTAACAAAAAGCAGAGGGTCAGAATAAATGTATCCTTCTCTGACTGGCAAAGTGTAACTAGTGAGGTGCTGCAGGGGTCAGTCCTCGGACCTCAACTGTTTACAATCTATATAAATGATTTGCAAGCAGGGACAGAGTGGAACATAGCAAAATTTGTGGAAGGTACTAAAATAGGTGGGAAAGCAAGCAGTGAAGAAGAGATAAAGATTCTACAGATGTTAGTGGATAGGCTTGGAGAATGTTTAAAAATTTGGCAGAGTGGATGAGTGGGAAAAAAATAGGGAAATTATTACCTAAATGGAAAGCAGATTCAAAATGCATCTCAGCAGAGGCATCTGGGTGTCTGTGTTCATGAATCTCAAAGTCATTATACAGGTGCAGCATATACTAAAAAAGTCAAATGGGATGTTGGCATTTATTGCAAAGGGATTGGAGTATAAAAGAAATGTTATTGCAATTGTATAGCATGTTGGAGACACCACATCTGGAGTATTGTGTCAATTTTGGTTTCCTTATTTTGAGGAAAGATGCAGTGGTATTGGAGGCAGTTCAGAGGAGATTCACCAGATTGATTCCAGGGATGAAGGGACTGATGTGTGAGGAATGATTGAACAATATGGGCTTACACTCGCTGGAGTTCAGGAAGATGAGAGGGGATCTGAACAAGATATATAAAATTTTAAAAGGGATTCTAAAGTAAATGTAGACCAAATGTTTCCTCTTATGGGAAAATCTCGAACAAGAGGTCGCAGGTATAGGTTGAGAGGTGGTAGATTTAAAACTGAGATGAGGAGGAATTACTTCTCCTAGAGGGTGATGAATTTGTGGAATTTGTTGCCCCAAAGTGCAGTGAAGTCTGAATCACTGAATGGTTTCAAGAAAGAGATAGGTATGTTTCTAATCAAAACGGGATAAAGGGATATGGGGAATAGGTGGGAGCGATCAGCCATGATCTGATTGAATGGGGGAAGCAGACTCGAGGGGCTGAATTGCCTCCTTCTGCTCCTAATTCCTACATTCTTTCCACTGTGTTGTGTGAAATTTAAATGAATGGGAGGGACACTGAAGCAACACAAGGTGCTTGAAGAAAACACAGGCACAAACTTTTTTTTATTCCAAATTCACACTGATCATCTTAATTTTTCATAAAATGTACAAAAACATTACAAATCATTTATTAAGATATTGAAGAACACACATCTAGAAAATCAAAGTGTAAATTATTCACATAACTCATATTTCATTCAGTATGAAGTAAGTCATTTTAAAAAGTAACATGAAATCATACACAGAAATGACTGGAAATTTGTCAGGCAAATCCAACAGATATTCTGTGAAGTTAGTCCTAAATTCCATTAGATGTGAACCTCCTTTATAAGGGAGTTATATTTGATGTACAGTGACTGTTGTTAAACAGCCAACAACCTTTCCTACAGCAAGGTCCCACCACTATAGGTAGCCAGCTAGTTAGTGTTGGTTGAGGGAAGAATGTTGGCCAGGACATTGGGAAAATTTCCCCCACTCTTGTTTGAATAGTGCCCGGGGTTCTTGCAATGTCCACCTGAATATCACATCTTCGATAATGCAAAGCTCCCTCTGTACTGCACCAAAGTGTCAGGACAGAGGGTATATCTGGATTGGAGTGAGAATGAAACACACATTGACCATGAAGGGAGTTATTGTGCAGAATCATCGAAAAGATACCTGCCACACAGGGCTAATATGATTAAATTATAAAGGACAGTTGCATAGACTTGGTTTGTATTTATATGAGTTTAGGTGGTTGGGGGTTAATGTAATTCAATAATTTAATATCATATGAGAAAGAGATTCAATAAGTTAGGAAATTAGATAAGGTAATACTTCCTCTAATAATGGAACTCAGAAGACACTGAAGCCCATTCATTCTGTTTGGTCCTCACTGACTAGTGCTGTGCTCTAAGTTCCAGTGCTTGTCTGATCCGGTTTAACTTGTTTTTCCAAAAGTAAGTGTCTGTTTAAAATGAGAAGAGCAGTGAATTACACCAGTTACTGCTGTTACACTCTGCACATTATTCAGAATAAGTCCATCAATAGCACCATCACTCCGTTAATCAGGCCTATCTTAGTTTTGTAGCATTCAGCCCATTAGAGCAGGGGGAATGAACACAATTAAACAGCAAAGACAATCATTGAAACACCAACCTGAAGGATTTAGCTTGTGTTAGGAATCGTCGAGCTTTAGTGATTTCCCTAGACAGCCTCTTTAAATCGTTGCCCTCAAATGCTGGAAGATTAGGATTCTGAAACCAGAAAACGTAGCATTTTACAAAAAAAAACTCGTCATTTCCAAATGTGATGCACACCTGAAGTCAGAACAGATCATTTTAGAATAGTGTGATTCTCACACCAAATAATCAACATTTACCAATTCTGCAAGAGTTTCTAAACCATTTCTAAATTACTGCCACAGTGAATGTTTGTCCATAAGATCAAAGAGAACAAAGAACAAAGAAAATTACAGCACAGAAACAGGCCCTTCAGCCCTCTAAGCCTACACCGACCATGCTGCCCAACTTAACTAAAACCCCCTACACTTCCGGGACTGTATGCCTCTATTCCCATTTTATTCATATATTTGTCAAGAAGCCCCTTAAGTCAGTACTGTGTCCGCATCCACTACTCCCCTACAACGAGTTCCAGGCACCCCACTACTCCCTCTGTAAAAAATAATGTCTTGTATATCTCCTTTAAACCTTGTTGCTTGCACCTTAAACCTGTGTCCCCTAGTAATTGACTCTTCCACACTGCGAGAAAGCTTCTATCTACTCTGTCAATGCCTCTGATAATCTTGTAGACTTTTATCAGGTCGCCCTGCAACCTCCATCGTTCCAGTGAGAACAAACCAAGATTCTCCAACCTCTCCTCATAGCTAATGCCCTCCATATCAGGCAACATCCTGGTAAATCTTTTCTGTACCCTCTCCAAAGCCTCCACATCCTTCTGGCAACCAGAATTGAACATTATATTCCAAGGTCGCAGGCAAATCTCAGCCAGAATGGAGGTTTTTTTTAATTTGTTTGTGGGATATTTGTGTCACTGGCTGGGTCAGCATTGATTGTCCATCTATGATGAGCATTTGAGAGTTAACCACATTGCTGTGGCTCTGGAATCACATATAGTTCAGACCAGGTAAAGATGGCAGATTTCCTTCCCTAAAAGACATTAGTGAACCAGATGGATTTTTACAACAATCGACAATTTCATGGTCATCAGTAGACTTTTAATTCCAGGTTTTTATTGGATTCAGATTTCACCGTCTGCCATGATGGGATTTGAACCCGGGCTCCCTGAGCATTACCCTGGGTCTCTGCATTACTAGTCCAGTGACAATATCACTATGCCACTGCCTCCCCAGGGGAGTTGCCCATTCGCACTCGGAGGCCCCACCGCGGCTGTATGTGGCTGGGGTTGATTTTATACACTTTGGTTGCATTGGAGAAACAATCTTGTTTTTAATCAGGAACCTTTGCTGTAGCTTCAGTCAGGGGCTCGGACCGCTGTGGGTTGTAAAGACTTTTCGCCGAGTGAGTAAACTCTGTTCACTGAGTGAGTAAACTCTGGGTGGAATTCTCCAGCCGCGTCATGGTAGGGGTGGGACTGGAAAATGCTCCGGGTCATTCTAAATTCCATTGATTCAGGCAAAACCGGAAGAGTTTCTCCAGCAGTTGGGGGCCATATAATTCCACCCTCTGTTTTCGGAGTAAATAGTCTCTGTTTGTTATGAGTCCTGCACTGTCCCCACCTCATTCGTGAACATATCAGCGCCAATACTCACTGCCCTAAAACAATCATTGAGAAATGAGGAAATAAGGTTAGCGGCTATAATTTACAATAAATGATGTCAGCGACCTACATCTTCATCTGAGAATCCTCCCTCTAGCATTTTGTATGCTGCCAGCTGTCCATCAACATCTCCATGGCAACGGTGAAAACGGCCTCCAGTTTGGGCTGCCAACTTTTCGAGGAACTCATTCGCGGTGCTATCAGCAAGGGAAGCAGAAAATAACTGACAAAGGCACAAAAAGCTTCTTAAAATGAATACACAAGTAGGAATAAGTAGGGAGCTATTGGAAGGCAGTTTTCCTCATCCATCTTCTCACTGATCTGAAGACAAAAGTCATCTGTTAGTCATGGATTTACCCAGCTTCCTCTTCAGTCAATCTTTGTTATTTGCCTCAACCACTCCCTGCAATATTGCATTCCACATTCTCACCACTCTCTGAGCAAAGAAATTTCTTCTGGATTCCCGATTGGATTTATTAATAACTACGTTGTATTCATCTCAATATATATTTTAGAAATTAATGCCATCATTTCAACCCACATAATACCTGCTCCTAAATCCAGCACTTTAGTGAAGAATGATACTTCATACATTCCATTCATAGAATCATAGCATCCCTACAGGAGGAGGTCATTCAGCCCATCGAGCCTGCACCAACAACAATCCCAGCCTAACCCTAACCCGGAACTCCACATATTTACCCCGCTAATTCCCCTGACACTAAGGGGCAATTTATCATGGCCAATCTGCCTAACCAGCACGACTTTCGCACTGTGGGAGGAAACCGAAGCACCCAGAGGAAACCCACATAGACACAGACAGAACGTGCGGACTCTGCAGACACCCAAGGCTGGAATTGAATCCGGGTTCCTGGCGCTGTGAGACAGCACTGCTAACGACTGTGCCACTGTGCCGCCCTTATTTACTGATTTGAGTTCACATTTATACTTCATAATTAACATTTCCAAAAGGTTTTAGAAATTCAGAAGGTCCGGTGACATTGTGGATCTTATTGTGCAGAAACCCAATATGTTGCTTCAATCCAAATATCAATTTTATTGGTGTGGAATAAACGACAGCCTTCCTTACAAAGCCGCTGTTTAACACTTGAGGTTTCTTGAGGATGAAGAGCCTATTAAATTAAATTAAAAATTAAAACTTGTGGAGATTTAAGATAAATAACCCTCCAAATGAAAGTGTGAAATCACGTTGCACCCTTCACTTCAGCTGTTAGGTAGCTATAGTGGCACATGGGGCATCGGGCAGGCTGGGGCATCGGGCAGGCTGAGTGGGGCACAAGACAGATGAAGATGGAGAGTGGAAAATTAGACAGGTGGAGGACATGTGATCTGTCGATAAGTGGGGGATCTACAAACAGTTCAAAGCATGTGGGGAATAAGAAAAAACTCCTTCACCTAAAAAGGAGAAGCAAATATAAGCGCGAGAATTGGGGAGATGGATTCATTCAAAATCTCAAAATCAAAACTGGAACCTTTTCCTCATTTATCTTTAACCCCGGGTAAATTTCCCAGTTTCAACAATAACTTTCCAAATTGGATCCATACTGGTAAAGCAAACAGATACAGGCTCAGGGGAAAGAGCTGGGAGAGTGGGACTAATTGGATAACTCTTTAAAGGTACAGGCACAATGAGCCGAACAGCCATCACCTGTGTTGTGTTATTCTACGATTAAATCCACCCCATTTTTACAGCACGTTGTGAGTCTTCTCATATCAACACATTAAACTCTCAGGCAGCACCTATCCACCCTGAGCAGAAATCACAGTGAAGCCTCAGGGAAAGATACAGTGGTTCCAGCAAGCTCTGTGCCTCACCTGTCTGTGCAGTTAAAGGAAATGGTGTGAATTTTGACGCCTCGTCCCTGGTTCAGTCGTTGAGTTTCCTTCAAGATCAAACTGCAGCTGGTGTCAGGCTTTCCATCAGTCAGCAGGTATATTCCCTGCACATCCACAAACTGAAAGGCCCTCTGTTCACAGAATAGTAAACTGTAATGAGGAATCTGCTCAAAACTGATGATAAAAACAGAATTTGGTCTCAGAGACAAAGAAAGGGAGCCAGACTGAGGAGGCTATTGAAACATTATGCTTCCAATACAAAATCATTGAGGCTGACAATAGTTAGCTTCTGAAATCATTATGCCTTTGTGTTAGTGGCAGACTCAGCTATTCCAATGCAAAATTACTGTGCAGGCTGGAAATCTGAAATAAGCACAGAAAATGCTGCAGGTCTGGCAGTGCCTGTGGAGAGAGAAACAGAGTTAATGTTTGAGTCTGGATGTAACTCTATTTTCTCTCACCACAGATGCTGCCAGATCTGCTGATCTTTTCCAGCATTTCCTGTTTTTATTCCAATGCTCTCCTGGCTGGCCTCCCACCCTCTGCTGTCTGTATCCTAATTCACACCAATTCCTTCTCCCCCGTCACCCCAGTGTTTACTGATCTCTTATACTGACTCCCAGCTCTGTCAGTGACTCGATTTTAAAATTCTCATTCCTGGATGGCATGGCCTCTCCTGTATCTCCTCTGCCACTCAAACCCTCTCGGTGCATCCACATCTGCACTCCCCCAATTCTGGCATCATGAACATCCCTGATTTTTCTGCTCTGATATTGGTGGCCGTGCTTCCAGCTGCCAAGGCCCTAAGTTCTGGAATTCCCTCCCTGAAACCTCTCAACCTCTCTCCCCTTTGATCTGGTGCACCTTAAAACCAACCTCTGACCAAACTTTAGGTCACTTGTCCCAGTGACTCCTTTATGTGCCTCATTGTCAGTGTTCGTTTGCTCATTCCTCTGAAGCCCCTTGGGATGTTTAACTATTTTAAAGGTGCTACGTAAATATAAGAGGCTGCTTTTGTTGCATTCTGGTTCAGCAAGAGGAAATTCAAACAGCAAAGGGAATGGCAGCTCCTGGGTCAACTAGGGTCAATCAGGGTCAAACCCACCCCGCTCCCACCACCCCCCCCAACCAGAGAGCCATCTGACCCCTCCCCCCCTCCTCCTCCCCTCCCACCACCCTCACGATCTGAGTCAGAGAGCTGCCTGAAGCTCTGAACTTACCTCCTCAGAAGCTGGAGCGTCCGAATCGGACCCTTGCCGACCATGTCTGTTTCGCGCCGCGTCTGGACAGGCGAACGCGATGGTAAAGGGGGAAGTGCCGGTAAAGTGAGGCATCCAGCCATTAATTCAATTCAAATGCATTCAAATCGCCGTCATGTCCATTTTGGGTGCAGTCCCAATCGCCGCCACTTTCAGCCATTGGTAAATAAGGAATGGCCATGGAGTTGGTGTGGCCTCTCATGGATCACACTACTCACCTCACACCCAACTCTACCAAGTTTTCGCGCCCAAAAACAAGCGCAACTTGATAGTAAAATCGGGCCCTTTATGTCAGTTTCACAACTTGACTCCACTACCAACCCAACATGCTGGGTTAGACCTGTTGATAGGTCAGAATATCAAAGACCCTTGGAGTCATTGACTCCATATTCAGATCAATGCTTTACAACGCCACCAACAAAGATGTAAATATATCACAAATGTCCCCATTACAAAGATTTAAGAATATGAAAATGGTGGATGGGAAAAGGCTATTGGTCCATCAAGCCTGGCAGAGCTTCATGCATCAATACTCTATCACCCCTTCCAGCCCAACTGACCACCTGACCCTCTCCAGGTCATTATATCAGGCAAAATAGGAGGAAAAATAGACATAGCCCCAACATGGGAAAATATTATCCTTATGATGCGATCTCGGCCCCAGTCAGGAGTCAGAACAGATCCATCCAGCTGGCAATACAGTTCAGAGGCTCTCTCTTCACAGGGAACTGAGGAACCACCCAACACCCAATTCTTTCCCATCCTGATGTTCCCCTCAGTCCTCCCCAATCCATTAAACTGAAATAATCTATCAAAACACTATCCAGCTGTTTCATTATCTGACAGCCCTCTATCAGGTCACCCTGAGCATAGACCGCTCGAAAGCAAATATATTCAGGAAATATTTACATCCAAGTTCTGCATTTCACAAACGACATCAGCAGTCTCAAAAAATGTCCAGGATTTTGCAACAGAAACTTGAAAAGGAATCAAAGTAAAAGTAAAGCCAACCTGTAAGGCCTCCAGGGTGCAAGTGTTTCCGTGGGCAATGGCTCCTGAGGCCCACTGAACAGCATCATGACACGTCTCATCTGTAGCCTCCACCAGGCAATCCCGCCAGGAGTCAACATGCTCGGCAAAACACAGCAAGTTAAAGCTGGAATAAAAGTACAATTCTGCTGAAAGATCAGTAAGCTAAAGCATCAACCCTGTTTCTCTCTTCATTGATGCTGCCAGCACTAGTAGTCCCAGTCTTGAGCTGTTTTGTGCTGGGTTATGTAATTGGTGGTGGGATAAGGGCAGCACAGTGGCACAGGGACCTGGGTTTGATTCCTGGCTTGGGTCACTGTCTGTTTGTATGTTCTCCCCATGTCTGCATGGGTTTCCTTCAGTTTCCTCCCACAGTCCAAAAAATGTGCTGGTTAGGTGGACTGGCCATGCTAAATTCTCTCTCGGTGTACCCAAACAGGTGCCAAAGTGTGGATTCTAGGGGATTTTCACAATAACTTCATTGCAGTGTTAACGTAAGCCTACTTGTGATACTAATAAAATAAACTTAAAATTAAAAGTTGAAAAGGCTGTTTAAAAGAAAGCTTTGGCGGGATCTTTGGCTTTATAAGTAGAAGCACTGAGCATAAAAGTAAGAAAGTTATGCCTAAGCCTTTCTAAATCTTCAGCATGTGGTCAGTTGTGGGTCCCACATTTTTGGAAAGATGTCAGGCTTTGAAGGGTGTACAGAGGAGATTTGTTTGAACAGGACCAGGGATAAGGAATCTCAGTTATAAGCAGACAGCGGAGAAGCTGGAGTTGTCCTCAATGGAACAGAAAATGTTGAGGGGAGATTTAACTGTAGTGTTCCAAATTCTGAAGGATTTTGCTGGAATAAATATATAAAAATTGCTTTTCATGGCAGAATGGGTCAGTACCACATTTGGCCCACTGAGTCTGCACTGACTCTCTGAGAGAGTATCTTGCTCTGCCCTATCCCTGTAACTCCACACATTTACCAAGGCTAATCCCATCTAACCTACACATCTTGGGACACTAAGGAGCAATTTAGCATCGTCAATCTATCTAACCCGCACATCTTTGTACCGTGGGAGGAAACTGGAGCACACAGAGAAAACCCATGCAGAGACAGGGAAAACAAGACAATCAAACAGTTGCCCAAGGCCAGAATTGAACCTGGATCCCCGGAGCTGTGAGACAGCAGTGTTAACTACTGTGCCACCGTGTCATCCTTGTACGTAACTGACAAAAGAACGAGGGGCAACGAGGAGAAAAACATTTACACAGTGACCTACTGTCATCTGCAATGTGCTGCCTGAAAGGACAGTGGCTGCAAATTCAAATTTCTTTGATTTAATTTCGCTTTGATTTGACTTACTATCACATATTTTAGTATACAATGAAAAGTCTAACGTGCTATACAGACAAAATATACTGTACATAGAGAAGGAAAGGAGACAGTGCAAAATGTAGTGTTACAGTCATAGCTAGGGTGTAGAGAAAGATCAACTTAATGTGAGGTAGGTCCATTCAAAAGCCTGATTCAAAAGGGTTTGGAGAAATACTTGAAAGGGGAAAGTTTGCCATGGAACAAGGGTAAGGGGAGTGAGGCAACGTGGACAGGTCCATCAAAGAGATAGCACAGGCATAATGGGCCAAATGGTCTCCCGCTGTGTCATATGATTGTACAAATTTTTCATTTTTATTTAATCCAATTCAATCAAATGAAGTCCAATTCAGAGTTTCAACAAGTTGAGACATTCCCGATCCAAGCTGACAAGACAGGGCTCTCACCTCCTGTCCTGGGTTTGATCTATATGATCCAAGCTGATTGGAGCAGGCATAGCTCCTCCTCCAAGGTGCTACTTTTAAAAATTGCTTCAAATGAAAGTAAAACGTAACCTAATGACTTCAACCAAGGACAGCATGTCAATACTACACATGATCTTAGCCAAAAGGCCGATGATTGTACAAAAGCTAATGCTTCCAATTGTCGAAGTAATGTTAAAGCCTCATTCTCCAAATACTCATGGCCTTTGTTGGTCCGGTGTGAAGTCACCAGATTGAAAACCTGAATTTTAAAAATAATTCTCCCAAACTCAATGTCCTTTCTGTGGGAAAAGTGGCCAAAAAATGCAATCTCAAAGCAAGTGAATTAATAGCGGGATTAAAAAGGAGCAGAATGGATTTGTTGCTGAATTATGGATAGAAACCACATCTCTCATCCATCTTATTCTTCACCAAGGAGAGGGATCAGGAAGATATCCTGCACAGGGCTGCAAGAATGCTTCTGGCTGATCGAGATGTCACTGCAATTGCTTTTTCTCTGCACATTACCTGTGGCTATTCTTCCTCAGTTGCTCCCAGATCAAGGAAGTAAGTTCCTTTCTCAGTGTTGGCAGATAGGGGTCGGTGGATCCCGAGGTGTCCAGCAGAATACAGACCCTCTTCTCCAAGATTGTCCCAAATAAGCGTCTGCTTCCTACACAGAGATATTTAAGAATAAAACATCAGCGGGCACTGACAATCACACTGCAGCTAATGAACCACAGGATAGTGATTTTAAACAGGGAAGAGTCTTTCTCTCTCTCTGTTCTCCAAAGTACAGTCACTGTATGTATCACAATAAATAAGAGAAATGCTTTCAGTTGCTGCCCATTTTGATCATAATGCATCATTCACTGACCTACATTAGCCTCCAATTTAATAATCTTATCACTGTGTTTAAAGCACTTCTCATCTCCTGATAGCTGTAACCTCCTTCGGCCCGACAACCCTCTAAGAATCATAAAATCCCTACAGTGCAGAAGAGGCCAATTGGCCCATCAGGTTTGCACCAACTCTGGCAGAGTATTTTACCCACATCCACCCCTCTACCCTGTAATCCCACACATTTCCCCCCTAATCCCTCTAAACTTCACAGCTTGGGACACAAAGGGACAATTTAGAATGGCCAATCCACATAATCTTTGGAAAGTGGGAGGAAGCCAGAGCACCCGGAGGAAACCCATACTGACACGGGGAGAATGTGCAACTGCACACAAACAGACACCCACGTCTGGAATTGAACCCGGATCCCTGGCGCTGTAGGGCAGCAGTGCTAACCACTGTGCCACTCCGGCTAACGTTTGTCCAACTTAGGCATCTGGCACATCCCCTCCCCTCTTTGCATACCACTGCTGAACAATTCTTCTGTTGCCTTGGCCACAAGCTCTGCAATTCTTTCCCTAAGCCTCTCCAGCACCTCCTCTTTGTCAAACCTTTCTGACCAAGCTGGGGGCTTCACTTGCCTTAATATCACTGCATCAAATGATATCTGATTAACTCTCTGTGAAGCAGCTTGAGATGCTTTCCAATGTTGAAAGTGCTATGTGAATGTAGGTTGTTGTCACTTTCAGGTAGCTCTTACAGCCTGTGTGGGCACAGAATCTAACATAAGCTCCCCACCTGATAGCAGCCACTGCAATCGCTGCAGATATCGACACAAGACCCGCTCCACTTGTTCAATGTATTCATCCAGCTCATGGAGGTGTAACTGCAGATGCTTCACCACACCCTGGGAATAGAAAGCACAATGCCAGTGACTAACCAACTTTCTCCACCACTGCCCAATCAAATATCAAATCAAATCAACCTTACTGCCCCAATCACACCAAAACTGCTGCAAGTTTCTCATGCTTCCAGTTCCTTCTCCACTGGAGCTGTCCTCGTGTGAAGTCAGCCTGTAAATAGCAGTGAGAGAAACTTGATGCCTGAGGGATATCAGAGAATCCCTACAGTGCAGGAGGCCATTTAGCCCATTGAGTCTGCACCAACCACAATCTCACCCAGGCCCTATTCCTGCGATCCCACGTAATTACCCTGCTAGATATAGGATATCGGATGACCCAAGATCCTGGGAGAAACACTTGCTCTTCTCCACAGAAATAGTGATGGTTATGGAGCTATGGTGAATAGATGGAGCTAAAGTAAGATTAAATCAGTCATAATCTAATCAGACAGTGGAAAAGGCTCAAGGGGCTGAATGGCCTCCTTCCATTACTATATTCCTAGCTACTTAAAATGCAACTCTTCCATTAGAGCAAATCCAAGTCAGTTTAAAAAGTATTTTGTTATACCTATAATACAATAAAGAGATATATAACAAACATGCGCGCGCAGACACACACACACACACACACACACATATGCACATGCATACTGTGTATTACTAAACCATAATCACTACCATCTAGAAGGACAAGGGCAACAGATATCTGGGAACACCACCATCTGGAAGTTCTCCTCCATGTCACTCACCATCCTGATTTGGAAATATAATTGCCATTCCTTGACTGGTGCTGGGTCCTGGAACTCCCTCCCGAACAGCTCTGTGGGTACACCTCACGGACTGCAGTGGTTCAAGAAGGCAGCTCACCCTCACCCTCCCAATGGCAACTAGGGATGCGCAATGAATGCTGACCCAGCCAGCAACACCCACATCAACTTTCTAACAGAGCATCTCACCCACGTCCTATCCCTGTAGCCTCACATATTTTCCCTGCTAATCCCCCTTCCTTAGACATCTTGGGCTAAGGGGCAATTTAATATGACCATTCCACCTAATCTGTGCATCCTTGGACTCTGGGAGGAAACCGGAGCACCTGGAGGAAAGCACACAGACACGGGGAGAATGTGAAAATTCCACAGTCACCCAAAGCAAGAACTGAACCCGGGTCCCTGGCGCTGTGAATTAGCAGTGCTAACCACTGTGCCGTCACGCCGGGACACTTCCCCACAGCGTCACGCCGGGACACTTCCCCACAGCGTCACGCCGGGACACTTCCCCACAGCGTCACGCCGGGACACTTCCCCCAGTGCAACACTAGGAGACTTTCCCTTCCCTCCCTTGGTCAAGGCATCAACTATCCTCCAGTCCCTTGTCCAACTGCTCCAATGCCTGTGAGTACTGATGAGCCATTCTGCCATTGATGTGGCATCTTTCATATCCTCAGAATGTCCCAAGGTGCTTTATAGCCAAAGAAAGTGTAGTCACTGTTACAATGAAGAAAATGTGGCAGCAATCGATGCACAGCAAGCTCTCACAGACAGCTAGGTAATAATGGCAAGATTATCTGCCTTAAGTTTTATTTGAGGGATAAATATTGGCTCCAGGACACTGCAAGAAATCCTACTCTTTGAATAGTGCTTTGGGAGAGTGTTGATTTCAGAGGCTAACCCCACCTCAATATTGGATTGGGAATGTCAACCAGGATTATGTGCTCGAGTCTCGAGTGGGTTTTGAACCCATGGCTTCCTGACTCAGAGGCAAACGTACCACCCAACATGCCATGGCTGACACCTATATATAACAAGATGTTACTCAGTAATGTTTCTCTTAGATTATAGATGCTCCCACTGAACTGCACGTGACAACAGGAAGTAAGATGTCCATGATCAGCACAATTTACCGAGGGAAGCAGTGAGGGACTCTGCGTTCCAGCTGGAACTTACATTGATCTCCACTTTGGGGAAGGTGGCACAAAACTTTGCAGAGACTCTTTTTCGTAAGGTCCTCACCAGTTGCTTCTTATGTACACAGTCCTGGCCAGAGATGAGTTTGTGCAGATCCAACCTCAGCTTCTTAATGCCGAACTTCTGCAACCACTTTACAGAAACAGAGCACGCGTTCTATCAGTAAGGCACAACAGAAAGAGTCAGTCCCCCCCCCCCCCCACCCACCCCGCCCCCAGCCCCAGCCCTACCCCACCCCCACCCCCACCCCCACCCCCACCCCCAGCCCTACCCATGTGGGTCAATGTATCACAGGAAGGAACCAGGCAGAAAAAGCACTGGGCTGTCAGACAAAATGTAACCGATACCACAAAGAAACAGTTTGTGTATAAAGCTGGTTTAATCAACAAATGGCTTTGTCTCGTACTTTTCTAACTTCGAATTCGGTTACTTTCATAGACAATGGTAATTGTTCCAATCTGCAGCCCAATTCTGGAGAGGCTGTTAAGTGGCTTTTTGAACATAAGGAGGAGCTGGATCCTGTCCTCGTCCAATCTCCATCCATGGGGATGTCTAGGCAGATCTTAGGGTCAAGAAAATCTCTTTTCAAACAATTAACTTCAGTCTGCCAAGTTAAACCTAAAAATCTGACATTCTAACTGGATAGCCATGTGGAGCTTTCCTCCGGCTGCTGCATGGGAGGTGACTCTGGAGAAACTCAGTCCTCTTTGTTCTGGGCACAGATCCTGTCTGTAGATCTGTAACTAAATCAGGTCATCTTCCTCAGAAGGGACATCAGGACCAGGCCTCACCTTGCTACAGTGTTAGAGGTGTCGAGATCACTGTTCAGATGTGCTGGTGTGTGTGTGTGTGCGCATGTATGTGTGCGTGTGTGTGTGTGCATGTGTGCGTGAGTGTATGTATCTGTGTGTATATGTGCACGTGTGTGTGATTGTTTCAAAATAAATAAAAAGGTCAATTCTGAATTGCCGATGAACTACTATAAAAAGTCGCTTATCACCCTTTGTGAATGACAGCTTGAGAGTCTGAGTCTTGTTTAAATATGAACTTTAAAAGCTGGTCTCAACAGATAGTTAAAATAAAACTGGTTCAGGAGTGTTCCTTGAGGAAGGAAACCTGTCTTTTATACCTTGTCCTGTCCTGAATGTCACACCAACTCTGAAACTGCTCTTTGAAGTGATCTAGCACTCCACTTGGACAGAGCAGTGAGAAGGTGGCCCATCACCAGCTTCTCAAGGTGACCAGCGGACAGCAATAAACACCAGCCTTGCCAGTGACACTCAGATCCCCCGAATTCACTCAGATTAAAATAAACTGCGTGAAGCTGAAAACACAGATAGCAAAATCCCAGCCCAATGGGACAGGCACACTGTACCACTGAGGTCGAACAAATCTCCTCTTCTTTAGGCAGGTATACAAAGGGAATGATCTTCCTCATACTCTTCATCCTGGGATATTTCTGATAGACAGCACCTTCCCAAAAGAGACAGAAGCATCTCTCAGTATTCACAGAGCCCAAACTGAAGTTAAATCTATCATCAACATTGATCAGTCACACATCTGTACAGCCTTCGAGAGTCACATTGACAGAATGCTGAAAGGAGAATAGCTCAGGGCTATGGAGAAAGAGGATGGGGGAGAACTAATTGATAACTCAGGTACAATGCACTGAATGGTCTCTTTCTATGCAGTGTCATTCTAGGATTATTCATCGATCCTCAAGTTGTTTTTACACGGAGGGTGGTGGGTGTCCGGAACTCGCTGCCGGGGGAGGTAGGGGAAGCAGATACGATAGTGAGTTTTAAGGAGTATCTTGACAAATACATGAATAGGACGGGAATGGAGGGATATGGTCCTCGGAAAGGTAAGGTGTTTTAGTTCGATCGGGCAGCATGGTCAGTACAGGCTTGGAGGGCCAAAGGGCCTGTTGTCCTGCTGTAATTTACTTTGTTCTTGTTACCCGGATTGTCTCAGACGATAGGCAACATCTCACACAGTGTTTGCACCCCCAAGAGACGAGTGTTCAACTCAACACTGGCACCACATTGGGAAGCTGAGAGTTGAGACCTTCAGATTCAGAGGCCTGTATTCCAGCACTGAGAGATGGTTATTGTAGAGCTGTAGTCAGAGCTGTTCTGTATCACACACACAGGCTGCACTCACCAACTTTATTCCCATCCTCTGTGTAAAACATCGACTTTGAAATCCTCGCTGGTTTATTCTGCTTGGTGTGATTTTCCACAGAGGACTGAATCCACTTCTTCTCGGACTGAGCTGGAACAAACCGTCCTGTAAATATTAATCTGTGTTTCTCCCAGCCAAAGAATGTCAGTTTTTTAGGGTGACAGAGATTATTCCCAAATTTAAAACAACAAATTGTTCAGGCAAAAATAAGAATGAAGCCAGCACCGATGTCAGATTGGTCAGGAGCCAGAGGCATGAGAGTTTCAATCAAGTGACAGCACTGTGGAGGAACAGAAACATTATATTCAAGGAGTAGGATAGGGTATGGGGGTCAGAGGGCAGGGGTCAAGGAGCGAGTGAGGGAGTCAGGGAATGGTTTGAGAAACAGGAGCAGGTACAGGGGTCAGAAGGCAGGGGTCAAGGAACGGGTGAGGGACCCAGGCAGTAGTGTCAAGGAGAGGATACGGGAGTCAGAGGGCAGAGGTCAAGGATCAGGCAAGGGAGTCAGTCAGCGATGTCGACAGGCAGGATAGAGCACAGAGGGCAGAGGTCAAGGAGCAGGTGAGGAAGTTAGGCAGCGATGTCGTGAAGCAGGAGAGGGTACAGGGGTCAGAGGGCAGGGGTCGAGGAGCAGGTGAGGGAGTCAGGCAACAATGCCATGAAACAGGAGAAGGTACAGTGATCTGAGGACAGGGGTCAAGGAGCGGACAAGGGACTCACGGAGCAGTATCATGAAGCAGGAGATGGTATGGGGGTCAGAAGGCAGGGGTCAATCAGCAGGCAAGGGAGTCAGGGAATGGTATCAAGGAGCAGAAGAGTATAAAGGTCAGTGAGTAGGGGTCAGGGAGTGGAAGAGACAGTCAGAGAATGGTGGGTATCAGAGAGCAGAAGTTGAAGAGCAGGAGACAGCGACAGGGTGTTTGGAGTTGGGGAGCAGGAGAGGGCGCAGGGGTCAGAGTGAGATTAACTCCGGGGTAATCTGACCCTAACCCAGAGGATTGGGTGGGAGTTGAGCCCCTTTTATATTCATCAGCTTCAATGGACAGAGTGGCCTTCTTTATTCAAAATGACCACGAGATGACCCTTACCACATGGAGGGTCTAGTCCTTGTGTGGAGGAAAAGAGTCACCAATATCGCTCCTCCCCCTCAGCTTTGGATCATTACACATTGAACAGGTTGTCCATTCTGGACTTGGACACGCACCTGGAGGGAGGACAGCTTTCCCACTGCTTGGACGCCAGGTCAGGGCTCGGAGCGCAGAGCTGCTTTCTTCACTGTTTCCCTCTCTGGCCTGCTAACGGAATGACAGATATCACCAGTTAAATCTCAGCTTCTTCCACCGTTTGAATTTATGGTGAGCTCTGTGCAGCCACTCAGCAGATTCACCAGTGCGGAGGGATTATTCGTCCTGTCAGAGGGACAGAGTGACACCTGTGAGAAACACACGAGGTCAAACTGTGGGAATTTGGTGACTGCTGCAGCTCCACTCTCAATGTTATAAAAAGATGGGATTTAGGGATGGGAGGAGGCCATTTGGCCCTGCTCCACTTTTCTATAACATCACAGCCAATCTAATTGTGGTCTCAATTCCACTTTCCTGATCAGCCCTCATAACCCTCCACCCTCTTGTCTGTTAAAAATCTACCTAACTCAACCTTGAATTCATTCACTAACTCTTGGCCTCCACAGCTTTCTGCTAAATTCACTGACTAACGGCCCCTAGAGAGAAAAAAATTCTCCTCATTACTGTCTTAAAAATAAGAAGGTTTGTTTTTAAACAGTGCCTCCTAGTTCTAGTCTCTCCCACGACAGGACACATCCTCCCAGTATAAACACTGTCAACTCCCCTCAGATCTTATATTGTTTCAATAGTATCATCTCTCTTTCTTCTAAACTCCAATGGCTGATCAGCCCAACCTGTTCAACTTCATAAAATAAGCCCTTCATTCCAGGAATGAGTCAAGTAGACCTTCTCTGAACTGTTTCCAACACAATCATATCCTTTCTCAAATAAGACAACCAAAGCTGTACACAGTATTCCAGATGTGGTCTCATCGAGGCCCTGCACAGCTGCAGTAACAATTCTCTACTTTTATATCCCATTCCTCTTACAATAAACACCAGCTTTCTTAATCACTTTCTGTAGCTGCACACTGACTTTATGTGATCATGTACTGGGACACCCAGATCCCTCTGTACCACTGAGTTTTGCAATCTTTTTCCATTTGGATAGTATACTGCTTTTCTATTCTTCCTGCCAAAGTTCATATCTTCCCACATTATACTCCATAGAACCACTGAAAAGTTTGAACACAGAAGGGGGCCATTTGGCCCATCTTGTCCATGCCAGCCCAGAGCACCCAGGTATCCTTTCTAATTCCACCTTCCTGCACCCCGCCCATAGCCCTGTAGCTTATGGCACTTAAGGTGCAGACTCCTTCTGCCAAATTTTTCATCCATTCACTTAATCTATTTATATCCCCTTGTAGACTTTACTTCCTCTTGACAAATTTCCTACATTTCTTGGTGTCATTGGCAAATTCAGCTATTATACATTCACTCCCTTCATCCAAGTCATGATGTAGATTGTAAATAATTGAGGCCCTATCACTGATCGTTGTGGCACTCACTAGTTACAACTTGCTAACCCAAAAAGAGACTCACTTAACTTTGTTCTTTGCTTCCTAATAGCTAACTAATCCTTTAGCTTTGCTACTACATTACTCACCACACCATGGGCTCTTATCATCTGTAGTAATTGCTGATATGTTACTTACTCTCTATACAGTGACTGCTTCAGCAACCCCTCCAAACCAGTTCACTCCACATTACCTGAATGTGTTTTCTTGAATCAACAAACACAAAATGCAGAAAAAAAACAGCATAACCTTATTTTGAATGAGATGTTGTACACAATTTAAATAAAAAGTAAACTCACTCTACACTGTCTCAACAACACTGTCAGGGCAAGTACATGTACGGGGTTAGATACAGAGTAAAAATTCCTTTAAACTGTCCCCATCAAATGCTCCCATGGCAGATGCAACATGGGGTTAGATACACAGTAAAGCTCCCTCTACACTGTCCCCAGCAAACACTCCCATGACAGGTACAGCAGAGGGTTAGATACAGAGTAAAGCTCTCTCTACACTATCCCCATCAAACACTCCCAGGACAGGTACAGCACAGGGTTAGATACAGAGTAAAGCTCTCTCTACACTGTCCTCCATCAAACACTCCCAGGACAGGTACAGCACAGGGTCAGATACAGAGTAAAGCTCTCTCTACACTGTCCCCCATCAAACACTCCCAGGACAGGTACAGCACAGGGTTAGATACAGAGTAAAGCTCTCTCTACACTGTCCCCCCATCAAACACTCCCAGGACAGGTACAGCACAGGGTTAGATACAGAGTAAAGCTCCCTCTACACTGTCCCCAGCAAACACTCCCAGGACAGGTACAGCACAGGGTTAGATACAGAGTAAAGCTCTCTCTACACTGTCCCCCATCAAACACTCCCAGGACAGGTACAGCACAGGGTTAGATACAGAGTAAAGCTCTCTCTACACTGTCCCCCCATCAAACACTCCCAGGACAGGTACAGCACAGGGTCAGATACAGAGTAAAGCTCTCTCTACACTGTCCCCCATCAAACACTCCCAGGACAGGTACAGCACAGGGTCAGATACAGAGTAAAGCTCTCTCTACACTGTCCCCCATCAAACACTCCCAGGACAGGTACAGCACAGGGTCAGATACAGAGTAAAGCTCTCTCTACACTGTCCCCCATCAAACACTCCCAGGACAGGTACAGCACAGGGTCAGATACAGAGTAAAGCTCTCTCTACACTGTCCCCCATCAAACACTCCCAGGACAGGAAGTGACCATCTCTTTCTCTGCCAGGTGATTGGTTAGGAAGTGATCCAATGGTGGGGATGGCCTCAGCCTGATTGGATGGAATGGTGTAAGCAGGCAGAGTGGCCTCTCCCCCACTCTTTCTGAAACTGGGAAATGTCCTATTGGAATGGTCTTACCATCCTGGCCAGGGTCAGTGCCGTGGGCTTTGGAAGCAGCAGCTTCTGAGGGTAGCGATTCTCCCTTTTCACCAACATCTTCAACCTGTCCTCGGAGTCTGGTGGTGCCGGTGACTGCTTCCCTGAGCGATTCCTTAATGACTCGACCAGCATGGCGCACTGTACAAGGAGGGAAGTCACCCTTCAAATTCATTAAAGCGGTGTCATCCGATAAATATCACAGCATACTACTACAACAATTTGCATTTACATAGAGCCTTTAACACGATCGAACATTCAAGGTGCCTCTTGGGAAGGTGATTAAACAAAATTTGACACTAAGCCATCAGGAGATGTTAGCATCAGAGGGAGACAGGGCTGTATGTGGTGTGGAGAGGTTTAGGAGAGAACTCCAAAGTTTCGGGTCCAGTCAGCTCAAACATGGCCGCCAATCGTGAAGCAACACAAATTCGAGGTGAGGAAAAGCCCTGAACTACAGGAGTGCAGGGATTTGGGGAGGATTGTAGGGCTGGAATGCAGAGCTAAGGATGTGTTTGTGGCATCACCTTTCAGTGGAGAACCTTTAATGCACAATACAGGTAAATGTATCTCAAGCATAGATATTAATTGAACAAACGTCAGAGGGTTTAAGGTAATGGCAGTTATTTGAGTGATTCAGGTTATTATACACACCTTCTGGGAATAGTTGGTAGCTTTCTCCATTTCAGTCAGTAGAAGTCTAATATCGTCACTCTCTATAATACCTAAACGAAACCCAGAGAATATATCATCAATTAATCTTGTTTCCCCTCCTCTCCTCAAGAGGCTAGCTCTAGCTGAGTTACTATTCTACTGGCACACCCCCTTACCCTGCCCAATGCGGAGAATAGATTTTCAGTGCCAGTTTAAACACTTACTACCAGATGGCTATTCAACTATCACCAAAATCACCATAACAAAATCTGGATGCATCCTCAGCCAATGTCTGTACACATGCACATTCCTAGCAGGGACCAGGAACCAGCAATGTACCCGGTGATGTATCCAGTGATGTACCCAATGATGTACCCAATGATGTACACAGTGATGTACACAGTGATGTACCCAATGATGTATCCAGTGATGTATCCAGTGACACACCCAGTGAGTAACCAGTAATGAACTCAGTGATGTACCCAGTGATATACCCAGTGATGTACCCAGTGATATACCCAGTGATATACCCAGTGATGTATCCAGTGATGCACCCAATGATGTATCCAGTGATGTGCCGAGGGAGTAACCAGTGACGTACCCAGTGATGTACCCGGTGATGTACCCAGTGATGTACCCAGTGATGTACCCAGTGACGTACCCAGTGATGTACCCGGTAATGTACCTGGTGATGTACCCGGTGACATACCCAGTGACGTACCCGGTGATGTACCTGGTGACGTACCTGGTGACATACCCAGTGACATAGCTAGTGATGTAGCCAGTGGCGTACCCAGTGATGTACCCAGTGATGTTTCCAGAACACTAGGCTGGCTGGAAAAACATGTAAAGTTTCCTTGCAAAAATATCTGAAAACGTCCATCACAGTTAGTGCAATAATATTCAGGTTTTCCACACAGACCACGTTGCACTCTGGGGTACGTGAAGGTTTGGCCATCTGTTGACAGCACGATCCGAGGATGCTTTCTCTGGTGGGGAAGCACAGTCAAATACTTTCCTGCCATGGTCTGCTGGGTACAGTGTTGTAATGCTACGTTACTGGTCTAATCCAAAGAACAAGTTCAAATCCCACCGTAACAGTCTGGCAATTTGAATTTAGTAGGGAATGCAAAACTAAGACCAGTAAACGCGATCATGAAGCAGTCAAATTGTCCTTAAGTTGCCGTTGGTTCACTTGTGTACTTTAGGGGACAAAACCTTCCCCCCTTACCCAGAGTAGCCTGTATGTGGCACCAGGGCACACTTAACCATCAATCATAACTACCCTTTGGTGTGGTTGAGTGAAGCCATGGCTGTAATGATGTACGTTGGCCTGGATCCCGACAGTCAATGTAAAAGGGTCAATGTTGAGAATCCCTTGTTTAACGTGTCTCTCTGTCTCGGTGAAGCGACATGCCCAGGGATTGGAGATCAGAAGGTGAAGTTTAAACTAGAGGAAAATGTGAAGATGTTTCTCACTCACCTGTTTCCTGAAACCAGTGGAACCTCCCCCGGCCTGACTGAGCCAGTTCCCGCAGTGCGCCCGCTGTCTCTCGCGGAGGGGCGTAACGCGCAGGCACTGGCCCGCTCAGCTCAGCGCTGCCAATGCTGAACAGACAGACGTGAAGTTGCAGGTCGCGACCTCCACAGATTTCAGCCAGGTAGGAATAGACCATGTCCTGCAGCAAGACCGAGAGAAACACCTGCTTCACCATGAGGAACTCACACCCGGGCAGCAAGCACATCACCGGGACTCACTGTGCAGGGCGCGGTGACACCACAGGCTGCGGTGATGGGGGGTTACAGCTTACATCCCCCAGCTAAACCAATCCGGACAAGACCACAGCACACAACCAGCAGCAAACTTCAGAAGTTAATCTCCTCAATGTGGAGCTCTTTGTGAAGTCTTTGGAGCAACGCATAAAACATAGAAAAGATAAGGAGGCCATTCGGCCCTTCAAGCCTCTTCCAGCATTCATTATGATCATGGCTGATCCTCAATCTCAATGCTATATTCCTGCTTTCTCCCCATAGCTCTCAATGCAATTAAAATTCAAAAAATTATCATCCCTCTTATTAATATATTTAGTGACTTGACCTCCATAGCCTTCTGTGGTGGAGAATTCTACACTCCCATTAGATTCTCCAACCAGGGGAAACACCCTCTGTGCACCCTGTTAGAAATTCTCTGCGCCAGTCTCTCACGCACAAGCCTCACCACAGCCCTCCCTCCACTCGATCAGTTCCATGCCAGTATGGGGCGGGGGGTGCGCACATGCCGGTGAGTCTGGGTTCAGATCGCTCATGCACTGTTCCGCATACATAGTGTCAGACTCGGTGCTGCTTCCTACCATCCGCTGGTCAGGTACTCCGCTGGTGAGGAGGTAGAGGCCACAGCAATCCCATTGTTCACTCAGATCATTCTCAATCGCCGCTTTCAGCGCACCCAGGAAATTCCGACTGCCTCCGCACTGCAGAGTCAGAGCCCATCTAAGAGTAACACAGAGAGAGAGGGGTCATCACATTCAACAGATATCCCAGCCCAAGGTTCAGACCAGCCCCAGTGAGAGAGATGAGATTTGTATTTATAAAGTTCCTTTTCCAAACATGAATAGCATAAAATGCTTTACAACCACTGTCATAATGTAGGCACCCAACAACAAACTCCCATAAACAGCAATAGGATCATTTGTCTTTTGTAATATTAGCTGAGGGATGAATATTGGGCAGGACTCCAGGGATAACTCCCCTGCTCTTTTTCAGGATAGTGGAAACGAGATCTTTTACATCCTCCTGACAGGCCAGATAGGGCGTCGGAATAGCGCCTTATCCGAAAGACAGCACCTCTGACACTGTAGCTCCTCTGACACTAGCGTCTCTGACAGTGTAGCGCCCCGACACTGTAGCTCCTCTGACACTGTAGCGCCCCTGACACTGTAGCGCCCCGACACTGTAGCGCCCCTGACACTGTAGCGCCCCTGACACTGTAGCGCCTCTGACACTGTAGCGCCCCTGACACTGTAGCGCCCCTGACACTGTAGCACTCCTGACACTGTAGCGCCTCTGACACTGTAGCGCCCCTGACACTGTAGCGCCCCTGACACTGTAGCGCCCCTGACACTGTAGCACTCCTGACACTGTAGCGCCTCTGACACTGTCGCGCCCCTGACACTGTAGCGCCCCTGACACTGTAGCGCTCCTGACACTGTAGCACTCCTGACACTGTAGCGCCTCTGACACTGTCGCGCCCCTGACACTGTCGCGCCTCTGACACTGTAGCGCCCCTGACACTGTAGCGCCTCTGACACTGTAGCGCCCCTGACACTGTAGCGCCCCGACACTGTAGCACCTCTGACACTGTAGCGCCTCTGACACTGTAGCACCTCTGACACTGTAGCACCTCTGACACTGTAGCGCCCCTGACACTGTAGCGCCTCTGATACTGTAGCGCCTCTGACACTGTAGCGCCTCTGACACTGTAGCGCCCCTGACACTGTAGCGCCCCTGACACTGTAGCGCCCCTGACACTGTAGCGCCTCTGACACTGTAGCACCTCTGACACTGTAGCGCCCCTGACACTGTAGCATCTCTGACACTGTAGCATCTCTGACACTGTAGCACCTCTGACACTGTAGCGCCCCTGACACTGTAGCACCTCTGACACTGTAGCGTCTCTGACACTGTAGTGCCCCTGACACTGTAGCGCCCTGACACTGTAGCGTCTCTGACACTGTAGCACCTCTGACACTGTAGCGCCTCTGACACTGTAGCGTCTCTGACACTGTAGCGCCTCTGACACTGTAGCGCCCCTGACACTGTAGCCTCTCTGACACTGTAGCACCTCTGACACTGTAGCGCCCTGCATTGTGCTGGACTGGCAGCCTTGAGATTTGTGCTCAGGTTCTGAAATGGAATTTGAGGCTGGAGCCACATAGAGAGGCAAGAGTGTGACCAACTGAGCAACAGCCCAGGGAGCTGCACAAAGAGGTAGGGTTAGGGGGATGAGTGATTTTGGCAGAGGATTTTACAGGAGGAAAGTGTGAGACCGAGGCTGCTGAAGGCATGGCCACTAACGGAGGGTGGAAGGGGGAGGCGGATCGGAGACATTGAGTGAGTAAAATGGAACAGCAGCACCTCACCTCCAGGCAGCCTGCAGCCTCTCTGGAGTTACTAACACCATGTGGGGCTGGAACTGGTGAACTTCAGAACCAAACCTAGAAACAGGAGGACACAGAGAGACAGTTTCAACAATAAATTTCCCAAAGAACCAGGAGAAACTGCCACCAAATAGCACTCAGCCAATCACAGAGCAACAAAACAACTGCACTTGGAGTTCATATAAAATTGAGAAAAGGGGGATCTGGGAGAGGGGGGGTGGAGAAAGGAAAGAGAAGGGAGAGAGGAGGGGGAAGAGAAGGGGGGAGGAAGGGGCACGGGGAGAGAGGGCTGGTGGGGAGAAGGGGAGGGGAGGGGGAGAGGCAGAAATGGATGAGGAGAGGGGAAGGGGGAGGGGAGAGGGGAGAGGAGGGGGAGGGGAGAGAGGAAATGAGAGCGGACGAGGGAGGGCGTGAGGGTGAGGGAAGGAGTGAGAGGTTGGGGGAAGGAAAGAGGTCAAGGGAATGACAGACTGTAAGATTGGGGAAGAGAGAGATAGAGAGAAAGACAGACTTGCATTTTTCTAGCACATTCCATGTGTTTGGCTGCATGCTGGGAGAGAACGTGATTGCCACAACAAAGATAATCACAGGGCTGAGGCCTTCCATTAGTGTCCATAACTCACGCTATAATATTGAAGCTTTCCTTATTTGACATCTGTTGTTCCAGCAGGAGGCGCAGCGAGTGCTGAATGTGGATGATGTGCAGTGAATTGTAGAGTGAGGTGTCCACTAATATCATCACCCTGCACAGAGACAGAAGCCCTGTCAGAAACGGTAATACCTCCGCCACTCGCTCGGTGTACAATGCTGGAGTCAAGGGGAAGAACTAACCTCTTTTCACAAATATTACCCCAGATCCTTTTGCTGCCGGTGGACAGCCAGTCAACCCTGCGCTCAAACCTGCTCATAGCCCGACCGAGCTGTTTCTGGGATAGAAAATAAAACATGGATTTAATCAATGAAGAAAGAGAGAGAGAAAGAAAAGCTGGAGAAAAAGAGAATTGGAATGAGAGAGAAAGAGGATATGGAGCATGAGTGTGAATGAGATAAGGTGGGGAAAGAAAGAGAGAAAAGGCAGGAGAAATGAAAGTGAGAAGGTGGGAAATAGATAAAGAGAAGTCAGGAAAAAAGAGGACAATCCATTGATTCCCTATAGGGCAGAAAGAGGCCATTCGGCCCATCAAGTCAGCACTGACTCTTTGAATGAGCATCTTACTCAGGTCCATCCCACTGCTCTATCCCCATAACACCACACATTTAGCATGACCAATCAACCTAACACAGGCATCTTTGGACTGTGGGAGGAAACCGGAGCACCCAGAGGAAACCCATGCCAACACGGGGAGAACATGCTGACTTCACACAGACACCGAGGCTGGAATCGAACCCTGGTTCCTGGTGCAATGATACTGCAGTGCTAACTAACCACTGGTTAGCAAAGGTGAGCTAGGACAGGGTGAAAGAGATGCAGAAAAAGAGAGGAAACATGGAGAAAGAGAGAGAGAAATGTTGGAGAAGGAAAGAAAGTCTGAAAACGAGAAAAGGCAGGGAAGGAGAAAGAAAGATGGAGGAGGAGAGAGAGAAGATGGGAAAGAGAGAGAAAGAGAAGGTGGGAAAGAGAAAGAAGGTGGGAAAGAGAGAGAGATGGGAAAGAGAGAAAGAGAAGGTGGGAAAGAGAGAGAAGGTGGGAAAGAGAGAGAAAGAGAAGGTGGGAAAGAGAGAGAAGGTGGGAAAGAGAGAGAGGACGTATGGGGAGAGGGGGAAAGTGAGACAGTTTGAGGAAGGTATCCGTTGGAGATTTTTACCTGATATTCATACAAGAGAGGAGGATCGACGTGTACATTTTTCACTGTCCCATCATGCCATTCCAGCTGCATCATGGCTTTCTGCGTGAAAAAGAGCAATTAATCTCTCTCTCCATCAGCCAGAGCGAGGACACAATGTGCCGACCACATTTCTCTTCACGAGAGAATCCTACTCCTCTGGGCCAGTGGCCAGTCTTCCAATGTGGACACCGAGTGTTGGCAGGGGTTAGTCCACAGCCGGACATTACAGCCAGGCCTAACCTTACTCTTGGCTCACACCCGCTCGTGGGATCAGTGGCCGAGCTGGGTTAGAAAGCAACTTCCACACCTCATTCTCAACTCACAGTCAGCGCTGGCCCTAGTGAAGGAATGAAGAAGGGGCAGACTGCAATGTTAGGAAGGGGGGAATAACAGAGCTAGAATCTGAGGTCAGAATGATTAGGTGACACCATGTTTGAGTTTTTAAAAAGCTGATGTTTTTGGAGGAAGGAATAATGGAATTCTTCAGGAAGCAGCAACAAGGTTCGATTTAAACACAGTGAGAAAGAGGAGAGGAAGAGTTTGGAGACTCAGAATTGCAGCAACAACTGAGGTAAACTCAGAGTTGAACTGAGTGCAGGAACAGAAAGAGAAGCTGATCTTTACCCCATGTAGTGTCGAAGACACGGTCTTACGAAGAATTGGTACAAATTCCTCCAGTGGTGAGAATGCGTTCGGTGCCAACACCTGGTACAGGCTGAGCTTCTTGGCTGGAAAATGTTAAGACAGCATCTGAATTTTGAGCAAACTTCCGAGGTGCCGGCGGTCCCCAGGGAAATCAGGCAGCAACACCTTATTTTCACATCTTCACACTCTTCCTTCACAGAACAGGGTGAAGGAATGAAAGGATTTGCAGGTTAATTAACAGTCAGACAAGCTGCGACGCCAATGCTCCTTTCATGCTGATAACTATCTTTATCACAGCCAATCATAGGAGAGAGCCCTGTGTGACTGGGGGGTTTATGGAGATGGTCCGATACGATAGGGGGGTGTTTATAGGAGATAGGCCGGGGGAGGGGGTTTATGGGCTCCCACAATCTATACAATGAAGGGAACATGCTGACACTAACTGGACACAGAATTCAGAGCCTACCCACTCAATGTCCACCCTCTTCCCACCTCAGGGCCATGTAGGGATCCATTTTTGCCTGGAACCAGGTGGGGCACGCGGTCTCCTTTGGAACCATTTGGGGATCTGGTCTCCCCAGGACTGCACAGGGATCTGGTCTCCCCAGGACTGCACAGGGATCTGGTCTCCCCAGGACTGCACAAGGATCTGGTCTCCCCAGGACTGCACAGAGATCCAGTCTCCCCCAGGACTGCATGGAGATCTGGTCTCCCCAGGACTGCACAGGGATCTGGTCTCCCCTGGACTGCACAGGGATCTGGTCTCCCCAGGACTGCACAGGGATCTGGTCTCCCCAGGACTGCATGGAGATCTGGTCTCCCCAGGACTGCACAGGGATCTGGTCTCCCCAGGACTGCACAGGGATCTGGTCTCCCCAGGACTGCACAGGGATCTGGTCTCCCCAGGACTGCACAGGGATCTGGTCTCCCCAGGACTGCACAGGGATCTGGTCTCCCCCAGGACTGCACAGGGATCTGGTCTTTGTCCAGGACTACATGGGGATCTGGTTTCCCCCCCGGGGCTGCACGGGGATCCAGACTCCCCCAGGACTGCACGGGGATCTGGTTTCTCCCCGGGCTGCATGGAGATCTGGTCTCTCCCGAACTGCATGAGGATCTGGTTCCCCTCCTCCAGGACTGCATGGAGGTCTAGCTACCCCCCCAGGAATGCCTGGGGATTTGGTCTCTCCTCGAATGTGTGGGGATCCGCTCTCCACCAGGACCACATGAGGATCCGGTTTTCCCTGGGAATGTGTAGGGACCCAGCTCCCTTTCCCCCAGTTCAGGGCTATCTGGAACAAGATTCGAACCTTGAACCTTTTGGCTTGGGGAAACGCTCTAACTGAGCCCATCTTATCTGGAGCTGGCATAATTTCCAAATTCCCAACTTGTCCTGGCGGGATCTGAACTGAACAATCCCCAGGTGGAAAGGCCCAGAAGCACCAGGCTACCTTTGCTGTTACAAGGTGGATCTTGTGGAGAAGATCACCAGTTGCAGATCAGTCATGGGGCAGAGTGGGGCGCCTCGATGGAAAGTACACGTGTTATCGCCCCAGGAACAAACCTCAGTCTAATCGATAACCTGCACTGGTACCTTTCAAGCCATTTTGCCTCAGCCAATCAGCAGAAGTCTTGGGAAGGAAGTTGGAGGTTTCAATACAGAGAGGTCGGTCGTGATTGGGAGGCTGGATAAGGAATCGATCAGGTGGTATCTTGGCAACTTCAGTTGAAATCTAGACCCAGGGGAACAAAAGCATGAAGTTACCATCAAAATATCACCAACAGCTGGTGACAGGTTTGACTCTCGGCTGACATTACCTCCTCCATAACCTCAGTGAGGGATTCTCCAGTCAAACCCAGCCGTAACTCCTGTATCTTCTCCAGCATGTCACTGGCTCGCTGCAATTCCTCCATCAGGAACTCGATATCACTGCTCCACAGGGTCTACAGGGCAGGAAATCACAGCAGAACCCAACTGGAACATTCACCCACCAACTGTCACAGTTACCCACCCCCGCTCAATCAAACATGCACAGGATTATTCTGCAAGTGGAATACAATAGTAACATGCATTTATAGAGCGCCTTTTATGCTGTAAAAGCCCCAAATTACTTCAAAGAGCTGTTAGGGCAGAGGCAGGTTTTAAGGAGCGTCTTAAAGAGTAGAGAGAGGCAGATGGATAAGGAGGGAATTCCAGAGCTCAGGGAGCCGAAGGCACAGCCACCAATAATGGAACAAAGCAGTTTGGGGATATACAGGGCAGCAGAAGCAGGAGAGTGCAGAGGTCTGAGAGCTGGAGAAGCAGAAGCACAAAGATTTGCCTCAGTAATAAGTCAGAGGTTGCCAGTCTAACCCACACTGTAATTCATACCCATCATTTCAAATCCCTCCCCCTCCCAACGGGTGGGCAGCCTGTGACCCATCTGGGTCCCGAGTGCAGCCATAAGACATTTTGTTGACCACTGTCCACACGCACGAATGTCATATTCTGCTGGTATGTCTGTGTAGTTTGTTCCCTATCAGTATGAATGAAGTAATATGCACAATAAAGCCAGGACTAGTGAAGTGAGGTGCATACTGATTGACAACATTAACAGAGCTGCACACTCCCTTTGTGTCCAAAGTGTACATACTTTTGTTTTTCCATTTGAAGTTGATAGTTCTATTAATATTTAAAAATTAACCATTTTCTGTAATTCATTATGAAATAGTCAGCATGTATTAAGTAGACTTAATCTTATTCATAGGATCATGGTTAGTGAATAAGCCAGATTTTAATCTTGCAGCCAACTGAGATGGAGGAGGGCCACTCGTGCAGGCCATCCACTAGCCTAGGCTGCCCATCACTACCCCATGGCCTCGTCCTCCCTTTCTCTGATATGGGAAATGGTGACGTGGTGGGAATGTCACTGGATAAGTAATCCAGAGCCCTAGGCTAAAGCTTAGGCGACACGGGTTCAAATCCTACCACTGCGGCTGGTTGAATTTGAATCCAAGGACAACTAGGGATGGGCAATAAATGCTGGCCAGCCAGTGATACCTACGACCCACAAATGAATAAATGTAATGACTAAAATTTGAAACGATCACCAATTGTTGTAAAAACCCAGGAAGGAAATCTGCCACCTTCACCCAGTCTGATCTAGATGTGAGTCCAGAACAGCAATGTGGCTGGCCCTTAACTGCCTGCTGAAAAAGTTTAGCAAGCTACTCCATTCAAGAGCAATTTGGGGTAGCCTTGCCAGCATCACCTATGAAAAAAACAAACCTCCTCCAGCCCCACAATCTTCTGAGAATTTAGTGTTTCTCTAATCACTAACTCTCTGTCCCTTTGACTCTGGCCTCTTGTACATCCCTCCCTTCCCTGATGGCCTTGCTCTCAGCTACCCAGATCCCAAGCTCTGGAATTCTCTCCCTAACCATCCCCGCCTCCTTTAGGACCATCCACAAAACTCACTTCCATAACAAGGCTTTCAGTTACCAATCTCTCATTCTTTGCCTCAGTACCAGTTTGTTCTTATGTCCCAGTAAAGTACTGTGGGACATTCCTCAGATATTCAGTAAGAATGAATTGTGGTCCAGTGCTCACCTTCTGGATTCAATGTAAAATGTAGAATAATGCAGCACAAGAAGGAGATCACTTGGCCCATCACCACCATGCGAGCTCATCAAAAGAACCATCCAATTAAGAACCATCCATTTCACACAAATTTCTTTCCCACAAATCCTGCAAATTTTTAAAAAAATATCCTAGTCCCTTTTGAAAATCATTCTTAAATCTGTTTCTGCCACCCTTTCAGGTAGCGTGTTCCAGATCACAACAACTTGCTGCGTTAAAAAAACTCTTCACCCTTCTGGTTCTTCTGCCAATTATCTTAAATCTGCATCTCCTGTCACAGGAAACATTTACTCCTGATTCATCCCAGAAAACCCTTCACCATTTTGAACACCTCGATCAAAACTTCTCTTAACCCCGTCTGTATGAAGAAGGACAGTCCTAGCTTCTCCATTCTCTCTCCGTGAGCAAAACAGGTCCTGAGATGGTGAGAAAAACGAGGGGGGGCAGAAAGGGAATGCAGCCAGGGCTGTTCAGAAAGATTACCTGACAGCCTGTGGAGTACGAATGGTAACGTCCTCCTGAGACTTCCGCCAAGGCCTTCAGTGTCGCCTGGATTCAAAAAATATACAACATGTCAGAGCAGAATACCATTTCTCTGAGACTTAATCAAATTGTACAAGCGAAGATTGTCCTTCATTCACGACAATCGATCCCAGTCAACACATCATTATAACATGTTCATCTTCTTCATTTTCATTCATTAAAACCCAAAGTTTAAATTGTGACTATTTTTGATTGTTTTTTATTGGATGACACTTGCACTTTTACGAATGGTGTATTTGACCCTCTGTACATTCAGACTGTTCAGTATCTTTCCCTTGGCTATTTATTCCCAATGCTCATTACTACTCTAAAAGGACACAGGAAAGTATCAGGAATCTGACTAATTCATCGTATAAAATCCTCCCAAATAATTCAAAACCACATCTGAGAAATGTCTGTGTCCAAGGATGTGGAGTGGCCAAGATCTTCAAAATTCCACTTGATGTAACAATGCTTTGGGAATGAGACTGAAGACATTTACAACTCCTCATATGTGTGTGTGAGAGAGAGAGAGTTATCTAATATCTAATATCCAAAGGGATGCCAATCTTAGAGTGAGTTGCCATATCACAGTTACTCCAGGGTGGGGAAAGGGGCCTCCATGGTTAAGGGTCTCAAGTCTAGGTTGGCTACTTACATGAGTCATGTGATGGCCGCAGTCATAGGCGACAGCCTGGATGGGCAAATGTCTTCCCAGCATGCACTGCTGCATATGGTCAACCAAAATCTCTGCAGTCTGATCAGGACTGAAAGGAAAAAGATTGTGCATTTATATAGCAACTTTCGCAATCACCCAACACTCAAAGTGCTTTACAGCCAATGAAGTGTAGCCACTGCAATAATCTAGGGAACATGGCAATGTTGGCTGTGGGATAGATATTGGTCTGGATCCTGGGAAGAACTTCACAGCTGTGTCCTGGAATATTTCACAGACAACTCAATTCAGCAAACAAAGTCCTGGTTTAACACCTCATTCAGCAATACTGCAACTGTGCTGTCAGCCTGGGTTTTTGTGTTCAAGTCCCTGGAATGGGACTTGAACCCACAACCTTCTGTCTCAAGAGGGCAGAGGGCTACCCAGTGGCTGAAAACGTCAGCAATCTAACTTGTTTCAAATACAGGGCAATAGCTGCTTCATAAACCAGCTGTAAGACACTTTCTTGCTGTTTATCATTAAGAAAAGCACACAATGCTTTTGTAAAGAGTTTAATGCAACACAAATATTTTCTCTGCACATTAAGTAGTAAAGGCAGTGTCAGTAATCCTAGTACCAGACAGATCAGACAAAAGCAAGACAGAGAACAAGGAAAGTCCAGATTAAATTGCAATGCAAGAGGTCTGACGGGCAAGGGAGATGAACTCAGAGTAGGGATGGGTACATGGGACTGGGATATTATAGCAATTACTAAAACATGGCTAAGGGAGGGACAGGACTGGCAGCTCAATGTTCCAGGGTACAGATGCTGTCGGAAAGATAGAGCAGGAGGTAAGAGAGGAGGGGGGGATGCAATTTCGATTAGGGAAAACATCACAACTGTACTGAGAGGGGATATATCCAAGGGTTCAGCCGCTGATCTACATGGGTAGAATACAGAAAGAAGAAGGGGAAAATCACTTTGATAGGGTTGTACCACAGGCCCCTCAAACAGTTGGCGGGAAATTGAGGAGCCAATATGTAAGGAGATTACAGATAGCTCCAAGAAAAATAGGCTGGTAATAGTCAGAGATTTTAACTTTCCCAACATTGACCAGGACAGCCTTGGTATTAGAGAGTTGGATGGAGAAAAATTAGTTGAGTGTATTCAGGAGGAGTTTCTCATTCAGTATGTGGATGGCCTAACTAGAGAGGGGGCAAAACTTGACCTCCTCTTGGGAAATAAGAAAGGGCAAGTGACAGAAGCATTAGTGAAGGATCACTTTGGGACCAGTGACTATAATTCCATTATAAGATATTAATTGTTTGCTTCCTTGACTGCTTTATAGTAAAATTTCTTCCATTAGTTTGAAACAGTGGAATCTTGTGGTTTTATTCCCCTAGTGAGTAACTAGGATTTCAAATTTCATCTACTTTAAACAAAACGTTATTGGTTACTAATTGGATTTAACAATATTTGGGGGTTTGGTCTGTCCAACCTTCTCAGAATCTTGTAGGATTTAATGCTACTGCCTCACATTTTTTTTAAACTCTCGAGAACATAGACCCATTCCACTCAATCGCTCTTATCGGTCGTGAGCTCTGTGTGCTATTGTCCCTTGCTGAGGAGAGGATTTGATTTGATTTATTATTGTCACATGTATTAGCATGTAGTGAAAAGTATTGTTTCTTGTGCGCTATACAGACAAAACATACCATTCACTGAGAAGGAAACGAGAGAGTGCGGAATGTAGTGTTACAGTCATAGCTAGAGTGTAGAGAAAGATCAACTTAATGCAAGGTAAGTCCGTTCAAAAGTCTGACAGCAGCAGTGAAGAAGCTGTTCTTGAGTTGGTTGGTACATGACCTCAGACTTTATTATCTTTTTCCTGAAGGAAGAAGCTGGAAGAGAGAATTCTGAGATTAAATGGGGTCCTTAATTATTATGGCTGCTTTGCCAAGCAGCGGGAAGTGTAAACAGAGTCAATGGATGGGAGGCTGGTTTGTGTGATGGATTGGGCTACATTTATGACCTTTTGTAGTTCCTTGTGGTTTAAGTGATGGCCTAGTGGTATTATCACTAGACTATTAATCCAGAAACTCAGCTAATGTTCTGGGGAAACGGGTTCAAATCCTGCCATGGCGGATGGTGGAATTTGAATTCAGTAAAAAATATCTGGAATTAAGAATCTACTGATGACCATGAAACCATTGTTGATTGGCGGGAAAAACCTATCTTGTTTACTAACGTCCTTTAGGGAAGGAAATCTGCCAAACTTACCTGGTTTGGCCTCCCTGTGACTCCAGAGCCACAGCAATGTGGTTGACTCTCAACTGCCCTCTGAACAAGAGCAACTAGGGATGGACAATAAATGCTGGCCCAGCCAGCGATGTCCATGTCCCACAAATAAATATTGTACTTGTAATAAAAATTGTACTTGTAATGAATCAGGCACCAGTAAGCGGGTATCTTTACGTTTCTGATACTTGCATACCATGTTCCCAGTATAATGAGTAGGGCATTCAGCTGCCTGACTTTCGCTATTCTCTTCGTGGCCTTCAGCAGGTTGCAGCTCCCACTGGGCTGGAGGTCTTGAATCCATTGCCGGGCCTCATCCAGGCTGCAGTAAACAACAGGTTAGCCAGTGATTGAAAACTAGCACGGCAAGTGCGAGAACAATATTAGCAATGGAGTTTCAACCTTCATTTCTTCTGAAATAGCAACTTATATCAGAACTTTAATGTTGTAAAGCCTCCCGGGGTGCTTCACAGGAACGTTATCAACCAAAATCTGACATCGAGACACAAGGGCAGTGGGACCTGGCTGTAAGTGTGTTAAAGATCATTGAATACAGCAGGGCAGGTGAGACATCAGTTAATAAAGTTTAGAACACGCTGGGCTTTATTCACATTACAATAGAGTAGAAGAGCAAGGAGGTTTTACTGAATTTATACAGGACACTAGTTAGACCTCAGCTGGAGTATCGTGTACAGTTCTGGACATCACACTATAGGAAGGATATGAATGCATTGGAAAGAATACAGAACAGGTTTACAAGACTGGTTCCAGTGATAAGAAACCTCAGTTATAAGGATAGAATGGAGAGTTTGAGACTGATCTCCTTGGAGAGAAGAAGGCTGAGAGGAGATTTGAAAGGGATGCTGAAAATCATGAGGGGGATGGACAGAGAAGATAGGGAGAAACTGTTCCACCCCCGCCTTGCAAAAGGATCAAGAACGAGAGGGCACAGATTTAAAGTGATTTGCAAAAGAAGTAAATGCGATGAGAGAAAAAACTTTTTCACACAAGTCTGGAATTCACTGCCTGCAAGTGTGGTGGAGGCAGGTTCAATCGAGGCTTTCAAGAGGATATTAGATGATTATTTGATAGAAACAATGTGTAGGGTCCAGGGAAAAGGCAGGGAAATGGCACTAAGTCATGATGCTCATTTGGAGAGCCAGTGCAGGCATGATGTGCCGAATGGCCTCTTTCTGTGCCATAACAATTCTGTGATTAGGGAAGGTGATCAAAAGCTTTGCCAAAGGGGAAGGTTTAAGAAGTAAATTATGAGGTGGAGAGGCGAAGGGGGGGATTCCAGAGCTTAGGACTGCGGCAGGTGAAGGCACGGCCGTTAGTGGCGAAGTGGATACAGGCTCATGTAAATACACAACACGGGCTTGCGCGCAGCACTGAACAAAGGAATGACTTACGTGCGAATGTTAACACTGCGTGGGGTCTCCCAGAGTGCAGAGAGGTCACTACCGAAGGAGAGGAAATAAAACTGCTTCCTGTGACAGAGTTGTTCATCCAGCAGACACTGTGAACCAAGACACAGGAGTTCAACTTGACATAGCACCAGGGAGCCACACATTTCAACTTTTACCAGAGGTATCACTCACACACCGGCTGTTCCAAATACAACACATATTCCTCTCTCTACATACTAGCCTTCAAGCTGCCGTCACACTGACCAGAAGAGCTGTCTGAAACTCCTGCAGTCGTCCAAGTCCGCAATTTGCAGCAGAGGAGTCAATAAGCAGACCGACTCGAGAGCCTTTCACCAGCCCGAACATCTACCAGGAGAGACAAAATTACAAAGCTGTTTTTAGGAATCATAATAATGTCATTGATTATGTTTTTCATGTTGGGGGGGGTGGGAACTGGACAAAATCCTAGTAATACAATCCCCCAAAACAGTGACATAAAATCCTCTACAATGTTTAGCACTGCTGCCTGACAACGTCAGAGACCTATGTTCGATTCCCGGCTTTCATCACTGTCTTTGCGGAGTCTGCACAATCTCCCCATGTCTGCGTGGGTTTTCTCCGGGTTCTCTGGTTTCCTCCCACAGTCTGAAAGACATGCTGGTTAGGTGCATGGGCCATGATAAACTCTCCCTCAGTGCATCCTAACAGGCGAGAGGGTGTGGTGACTTGGGGATTTTCACAGTATCTTCATTACAGTGTTAATGTAAGCCAACTTGTGACACTAATAAATAAACTTTAAACTTTATTACAGACAAAAACTTAATTCAATCACGTTCATTATAAAACAGCTGCAATCACAAAAACACTGGTTAAAAATACCAGAATTTCATAACAAATATATAATCTGATTATTTGGTCGCTGTTAATCAGGAGTTCAGTTTAGAATTTATATTTGAGATAAGATTTGAAGGGTTGCTTTGGGAATGTGCATTCTTGTATACTGGCTTCTGAAACAGTAGCCTGGGCTTGGAGTCAGCCTTAAAATATTCCAGCCATAATTCTAAACCAGGCTCTTCAGGCCAGGTTGGCAACGTTCCCATTTTCATCAATGCACTTACCCTGCAACACACGCAGAGCTTTGGGAAGAAAAATAAACAGACAGTTTGAATAATTGTTCATTGAGCCACAACAGATATAATGGGTCAAGTGGTCTCTTTCTGCACTGTATGACTCCATTCTATGATCTTCATTCATTTGGGGGACATGGGCATTGCTGACTAGCCAGCATTTTTTGCCCATCCCAAGTTGCCCTTGGAGGGAAATTAAGAATCAACCACATTGCTGTGGCTCTGGAGTCACATGTAGGCCAGACCAGGTAAGTTTGGGCAGATTTCTTTCCTAAAGGGCATTAGTAATTGAGATGGGCCTTTCCAACAATCAACAGTGGTTTCATGATCATCAGTAGATTCTTAGTCCCAGATTTTTTTATTGAATTCAAATTTCATCATCTACCATGGTGGGATTTGAACCAAGGTGCCCAGAGCATTCGCTGAGTTTCTGGATTAATAGTCTAGCGATAAAACCCACTGGGCCATCGCCTCCCCTATGACAAAGTAGGAAAGCTAACCTTTCTGCTTCCTTCCCTCAGCCATTCCATCCGCTGGTGATAAAGGTCAATCATTCTGAAATATTTAATAAAACAGGTCAGGGCAATGACTTGAACAGTCTGCTCCATCCCACCAGGAAGGACAATAACTTATATTTATACATGATAAAATATCCCAAAGCTCTTCACAAGAACAACATAAAACCAAATGCAAAACTGAGCCACGAGGAGATATTAGGTCAAGCGACCAAAAGCTTGGTCCAAGTGTGAAGCTTTAAGGAGTATCTTGAAACGAGAGAAGTGAGTTGGAGAGTTGTAGGGAGGGATCCCAGAACCTGGGGCCTTGGCTGGTAAGAGAAATAAAATTGCGAATGTTCAGGCGCCGGAGTTAGATGAGCACAGGTATCCTAGAGAATTGTGGGGCTGGAAGAAATTCCAGAGATAGGGAGGGGGCATTGCCTGACAGAGAGCTAATGGAAGTCAGTGAGCACTGACAGGTTAGGGGGATGGGAGTTAGGACACAGGCAGGAGAGGTTTGAATGACCTCAAGTTTACGGAGGGTGGAATGTGAGGGATCAATTGTGTGTTGGAATAGTTAAATCTGGAGGTAATGATGGCAAGAACAGGAAATGGAAGGCAGCATTGTATGAAAAAAGACCATTCAATCCATCCAACTCATTGCTTCCACATGCCACATACAATTAAGCTGATCACAGGCTCCACTTTACCCAGCTGAACTGCCTGATTCTCCCCGTGGGTTTCCTGCAGGTGCTCTGGTTTCCTCCCACATTCCAGGGATATGCAGGTTAGGTTGATTGACAATGCTAAATTAACACTTAGTATCAGGGGGATTAGCTAGGGTAAATGCATGGGTTTACAGGGATAGGGCCTGGGCGGGATTGCTGTCGGTACAGACTTGCTGGGCTGAACGGTCTCCTTCTGCACTGCAGGGATTCTATGACTCTATGATAATAGAGGAAACTGGAAAAATACTTACTCTTGCAGTCTGGATTCAAACTTATCGATGGTGTCCAATCTGAACTGCAAGTATTTAATGTCTGTGTTGTCCTTGTTCCTAAAGGGAAAGGTGGGGTGAAAATGCAGTTAAATTGAGCTTTAGCTAATATAATTCCTGCTGTTTGCTGTTTCTCCTATTGGACTCACGTGACGATTCTGCCGAGCTCTAGAAGGTGATGAAGTGTCAACTTTTCATGTTCCAGGCTGTGATTGGTCAGCCACTCCTCTGACGTCTGGTTGTCATTGGCCAGCGCCGGTTTCCCTCTGGTTCTCTGGAGCAGACGTGATGCAAAGTGAATATTTCAGGAAGAGGAACCACAGGCTGAGCAGTACCGGACTTTCAAAATACACAATTGGATAAGAACTGGGAAAGGAAAATAACTGGAGGGTTTTGGGGAAAGGGCAGGAGGAATGTGGCTCAAACACTTAGAAGGACAAGGGCAGCAAATGCATGGGGACACCACCACCTGCAAGTTCCCTTCCAAGCCACACATCATCCTGACTTGGAAATATATCATTGTTCCTTCATAATTGTTGGATCATAAGACATGGGAGCAGACAGAGACCATTTGGCCCATCAAGCCTGCTCTGCCATTCAATGACATAATGACTGATCTGATGTGATAATCCTCAACTCCACTTTCCCACCTTATTCCCATCGCCCTTGATTCCCTTACTGATTAAAAATCTGTCTATCTCAGCCTTGAACGTACTTAACAACTCAGCCTCCTCAGCATTTGTGATAAAGACTTCCACAGATTCACTACCTTCTGAGAGAAGAAATTCCTCCTCATTTCTGTCTTAAATGGGTGACCTCTTACTCTGAGATCATGCTGTCTAGTCCTAGACTCCCCCACCAGGGGAATCATCAGCACCTACCCTGTCAAGCCCCCTGAGAATCCTATATGACTCAATAAGGTCGCCCCTCATTCTTCTAAACTCCAATGAGTGCAAGCCCAGCATACTCAACCTCTCCTCATTAGAAAATCCCTCCATACCCAGGATCAAACTACTGAACGTTCTCTGGACTGCCTTCAATGCCAGTATATATTTCCTTAGATAAGGGGACCAAAGCTGTTCACAGTATTCCAAGTGTGGTCTAACTAGTGCCTTGTAGCAAGACTTCCCTATTTTATACTCCATTCCTTTTAAAATAAATGCCAACATTCCATTTACCTTTATTATTACCTGCTGGACTTGCAGGCCAGCTAAATGTGATTTATGCACAAGGATCCTCAAATCCTTCTGTGCTGCAGTTTTATACAGTCTTCACACTTTCCTACATTATGTTCCATCTGCCAAGCATTTTGCCTGTTCACTTAACCTGTCTATTTCCCACTGTAGCCTTTGTGTAAACCCCACCACTTACCTCCCCTCCTATTTTTCTGTCATCTGCAATCTTGGCAATAGTACATCCATTCATCCAAGTCAGCAATGTATTGTAAATAATTTTGCTCCCCAGCACTGATCCCTGTGATCCCCATTAGTTACAGGTTGTAATCCTAAAAATGCCCCTCTTATCCCAACTCTCTGCCTTTTTATCAGTTAGCCAATCCTCTATCCATATGAATATACTATCCCCTACACCAATGACTCTTATCACTGTCTTTTGTGCAGTACCTTATCCTTTTGAAAATCCAAGTATTGTTACAGCTACTGGTTCCCCTTTATTGATCCTGCTCATTACCACCTCAAAGAATTCGAATTTCTCCTTCATGAAGCCATGCTGACTCTGCTTGATAATACTGTGTAGTTCTAAACGGTCTGCTTTTACATCCTTTATAATGGACTTCCAACATTTTCCCAATGACAGACGATAAGCTAACTTTTGTCTCCTCTTTTGAATATGGGTTTTACATTAGCTGGGATCCTGAATTTAAGGATTTCTGGGAGATTACACTAGTGCATCCACTACCTCTCTAGCTACTTTCTTTTCATATTCTAGGATGCCAGCCATCAGGTCCAGGGGATTTACTGGCTTTTAGCCCCATTATTTTCCTTAGTGTTTTTTTTCTCTAGTGATAGTTATTGTATTTATTTCCCCCTCATTCTATTCCTTGATTAAGTTGTATTTTTTGAATGCTATTAGCATCTTCTACCGTGAAGATTGATGCAAAGTATTTATTTAACTCCTCTGCCATTTCCTGGTTCCCCCATTATCATTTCCCCAGTCTCATTTTCTAAGGGGCCTATGTTCACTTTAGTCTTTCTCTTCCTTTTCATATATCTAAAGAAGCTCCTACTGTCTGTTTATACCTACTTGCCACTTATTACCAAATGTTACAATCACAGTCCCCTGCAGCATGTCATAAACTAGGAGACACTAAATATTTTACAGACACAAAATGTTCAGTAGTCCAAACTCCCGAACTTGTGCTGTGCAAAGATCTCCATTCAAGCTTAATGTTAACAAGTGATACAAATGTATCCCTGAATTTTTAAAGTGAAAAATCACTGGAAAACCTCAAAGAAAACCACAGTTGATAAGGCCAGAGTGGAACTTTTATATAGATGATCTGGAGGAGGGAACTGAGTGTAGGGTGTCGAAATTTGCTGATGACACCAAAATTGGTGGAAAGGCAAATTGTGCGGAGGGTGGGGAGAGTCTACAGAAGGATCTAGATAGGCTGGGCGAATGGGCCAGGAAATGGCAAATGGAATTTAATGTTGGCAAGTGCGAGGTGGTCCACTTTGGTAGGAATAATGGTAGGAAGGATTATTACTCACGTGGAGAAATACTGCAGCAGGCGACGGTGCAGAGGGACCTCGGGGTCCTTGTGCATGAGTCGCAAAAACCCAGCTTGCAGGTGCAGCAGGTGGTCAGGAAGGCGAATGGGATGCTGGCCTTCATCGCGAGGGGGATTGAATATAAAAGTAGGGAGGTCTTGCTGCAGCTGTATAGGGCATTGGTGAGGCCGCAGTTGGAGTACTGTGTGCAGTTTTGGGCGCCGTACTTACGCAAGGATATTTTGGCCTTGGAGGGAATGCAGAGGAGGTTTACTAGGCTGATGCCGGAGTTGAGGGGGTTGAGCTATGAGGAGAGGCTGAATAAATTAGGCTTGTACTCGTTAGAGTTTAGAAGAATGAGGGGAGATCTCATTGAGACGTATAAGATGATGAATGGGATGGATAGGATAGAGGTGGAGAGACTCTTCCCACTCAGAAAGGATAATAGGACTAGGGGGCACAGCCTCAAGATAAAGGGGGGGCGGTTTAGAACGGAGTTGAGGAGGAACTTCTTCACTCAAAGGGTGGTGAATCTCTGGAATTCTCTGCCCGTTGAAGTGGTGGAGGCTACCTCGCTAAATATTTTTAAGACGCGGGTTGATGGGTTTTTGATAAGAGAGGGGATTAAGGGTTATGGGGAGAGGGCGGGAAAGTGGAACTGAGCCAAGACAGATCAGCCATGATCTTATTGAATGGCGGGGCAGGCTCGAAGGGCTAGATGGCCTACTCCTGCTCCTATTTCTTATGTTCTAATGTAACTCAACAGCTGAGCACATGGATTGGGAACTTGGTGTGGTTTACAGTTTTCCAAGACATCCTCACCACCAACCCTACCCTCACCTCTCCAAGGAAGAATCAACACAGGACACCAAAATTTATAACATTAACCCCCAAATTAAACGTGTATCTTTCTCAATCGGTTCAGCTCTGCAACATACCAACAGCCCACTGGTTTGATTCACATGTGTCACCAGCAATCCATCATCTGGTTCAAGGTCAGTGATAGCAACATCTTGCCAGGGTTCTCTCTGCTTCCAAGGGATTTTCTCAGATTGTGGCCTTGAAACACAGCAATGCAATCGTTAAAATCAGCAACTTCCACTGTATTATTTCACTGAGATAACTGAAAATCTACCCTTTGTGTCTGCAGTCAAAATCAAACACAAGCCTATTAATGGTCTTACTCTTGTTCCTAGTTGAGGGGCTGAATGGCCTGCTCCTCTTTCTGGTTGAGGGGCTGAATGGCCTGCTCCTCTTTCTGGTTGAGGGGCTGAATGGCCTGCTCCTCTTTCTGGTTAAGGGGCTGAATGGCCTGCTCCTCTTTCTGGTTAAGGGGCTGAATGGCCTGCTCCTCCTTCTGGTTGAGGGGCTGAATGGCCTGCTCCTCTTTCTGGTTAAGGGGCTGAATGGTCTGCTCCTCTTTCTGGTTAAGGGGCTGAATGGCCTGCTCCTCTTTCTGGTTAAGGGGCTGAATGGTCTACTCTTTCTGGTTGAGGGGCTGAATGGCCTGCTCCTCTTTCTGGTTGAGGGGCTGAATGGTCTACTCTTTCTGGTTGAGGGGCTGAATGGTCTGCTTTTTTTGGTTGAGGGGCTGTGTCTCTGCAAAGCGATGGAGTAAACCCAGTTACAAAGGATGGAGTTAAGATCCTTTGCGCAGGATCCTAGTCTTGCTTTGATATCTTTCAATGTGAGGGAAGAAAAGACAACAAATGTTCAATCAAGCTGGAGATAAGAAAAATATTTGCCCCTTCTTGTCATTCCTCAAGACTGTTTGACCCACATGTTACTGAGCTGTACGAAGCATCAGGAGCCCTGGTCACCTCCAGCCAACAAGAGGTTCAGGCAGTTTATTAGGCCTCAACATCCACGGGCAGGAGAAGGTAAAAATAATTTGCCAGACTTCACATTGCTGATGGTGAAAACTGTTGGTCATGTGGACATCAAGTGAGGAGAGGGCCAGGAATTAATTAGAAAGTTCCTCATTATCAAAAACACTTTTCATTATTTGGCTTTTCTGACTGGAAAGAAATCAGACTCTAGGCCAATAGATTTGGGAGTGGACTCCAAGGGAAATAGGAAGATTAGAGTATTTTAGATAGTTAAATAGTTATAAATAATTTAATTTAGTCAGACTTACATTACAAGCTCAATAATACTATATGGAGCTTCTGCTTTTTTATTTATAACAGAGTTTAAAACACTGAATATTCTCTGTCTCCTCATCTTTATGATATTAAAAGTGGGGAATGAGAGTGTGAGATAAAGAGAGGGGGAGGAAGGTAGTCACAACAGAAGAGGTGAAAGAACTGGAGAGCCAGGAGGAGAGGATTGAGGAGAGAGAGAAAGATAGTAGAAAGCAAGAATTGAGGGAGATCCAACCAGGAAAGATAAGTAGATCAGATAGCGGAGGAGAAAATAAATGAAGGGATGGGGAACAGATACAGGAATGAGGAAAAAAGAGAGGTGAAAACAAAAAACAAAGTAGATGAAGAGGAAAGAGAGGGAGAGAGAGGGATTAATTGTACTTTTAAGAGGTTTTGTGTCAATTTATATAAATTGGACCAAGCTGAGGACATTCTGATACTTATAGACCATTTCATCTGTTCTCTTGAGCTTCCCTCTGTCCTATAGGATCTGAGAGCAGCTTTGAATGCTCCAATCTCTGAGGAGGAGGTGAACTCTCCCATAAAGAAGCTTCAGCCTGGTAAAGTGCCTGGGTCTGATGGTTTGGGTGTGAATTTTACAAGGAATTCAAAGATTAATTATTAGACCCACAAATTGGTTTGTATGATTGTTATTTGTTACAGGTCTGCTACCGCAGTTGCTTCGGGAGATGAATATTTCCTTATTCCTGAAAACAGGCAAGAATCCTGAGCAGTGTACATCAGTGTACACCCATTACTTTATTGAATGTTGATTTGAAAGTTTTGTCTAAGTTTCTGGCGATGGAAAATGTCCTTCCTGTGATTATCCAGGGTGATCAGACTGGATTGATTCAGGATCAAAACTCATGCAATAACATTAGGAAATTACTGAATATTATCCAAGTCTTCCAAAAGTGTGCTTTAGATGGGATGGTGATCTCTTTGGATGCTGAAAAAGCCTTTGATAGGGTGGAATAGGATTATTTGTTCTCATATGCTGCTTAAATTTGGGTTGGGAGGAGACTTTGTGAAGTGAATTCAGGTACTCAAAAAGAACCAAATAGCGGCAGTTCTTACAAATGGTTTTAGGGGCTTTTGGCCTTTAGAGCGGGATTCAGTAGCAGTGTCCCTTGACTCCCCTTTTGTTTGCTCCAGCTGTTGAACTTTTGGGAAGGCTATTAGATGTTACCCTCAAGTTTATGGGTCATCTAGTGGTGGTAAGCAGTATAAAATTTTGCTTAATGTGGATGATGCGTTGCTATTTGTTTCTGAGCTACGTTCTGCAGCTCTGTCACTGTTATCCTGTAAGCTTGGTTATCCTGCACTGCTGAGCCAATTGTGGCTCTATCCTGTCATCCTGATATCTCCCTACCTTTCGATATGTCTTTTCATTATTTGTATGATGGGAGGTAATACATACAACGAATAATCTGAACCAACTGCATTGATTTTTTTCTGTCTCTTCCTACATGTACTCGTTTGAAAGCGGGCAGCATGGTGGCACAGTGGTTAGCACTGCTGCCTCACAGGACCAGAGACCTGAGTTCAATTCCAGCCTTGGGTTACTGTCTGTGTGGAGTCTGCACATTCTTCCCTCGTCTGCATGGGTTTCCTCCGGGTGCTCCAGTTTCCTCCCACAGTCCAAAGATGTGTGCATTAGGTGAATTGGCCATGCTAGATTGTCCCTTAGTGTCAGGGGGATTAGCAGGGTAAATAATTGAGATGGGGCCTGGGTGGGATTGTTGTTGATACAGGCTCGATGGGCCAAATGGCCTCCTTCTGTACTGTAGGGATTCTATGAAAATGATTTTGCTGCACCGTACCAATCTTTGAGAGAGTTGCATTATTTGTAAAAAAATTCAAAATCTTCAATTAAAATATATTTTAAAAAGAATCCTTTCCATTACCACTGTCCACACTCGCACATGAAGAATGGGGACTTGATTAAACCTGAGGGAGAAGTGTTCATATAGAGGGCAATTCCACCCTGGGGCAATTGGATTCATGATGGAAGCCACCAATTGAGAGGGCAAGGAGGAAAGGCCAGGATGAAATATGTGATATGGTTGGAAAGGAAGCTCCTCCTCTTCTCCAATGACTCATTACAGGTTTGCAGATTAGCAAAAATTAATCATTCTTACTGCATTCAATGACTTAGAAAAACAATCAAAGACTTACAATCCACTTTGAAGAAACTGCTCATTTGCCAGGATGTCAGCCATATTACCAATGCAGTGATTCATTCTGACTGGTTCCTTCTGTTTCCAGCCTGAGTCTGAGAAACTGGCTCGGATCGCAAACTATGTCAAGTATTTTAGCAACTGATTCGGATTACGACTCATGAAATCAAAGCAAACCATTAAAGGATATGCACAACAAGAGATATTTCTCTATTTTCTGGAAGCCCATTCCGCCCCTGCCCCAGATCCGGCGCTATTTTTCAGCTGGGTGTCAATCCCAGGTGGCCGGATGATTGACAGGTCCCGGGTCCCAGGCTGCTGGATGATTGACAGGTCCCGGGTCCCAGGCGGCTGGATGATTGACAGGTCCCGGGTCCCAGGCGGCTGGATGATTGACAGGTCCCGGGTCCCAGGCAGCTGGATGATTGACAAGTCTCGGATTCACCGGCTCGGGGTCCCCACAGTCTCCATGATGTTGTTTGGCCGTTGCCAATGGAGATGGAAGAATCCATTCCTAATAAGATAGACACATTCTCACTTGTAATCTTGAAAAGGAATCATTAGAATTGTTGAAAACTTGTGCATTGCATTTTTCGTCGTTGCAGAAAGCAAATTTAACGCAATCGCTAAATATGTGATTTGCTCATTAAACTGGATACTGAGTCCAAACTTTGCATGGAGTGGTCAGAGCTGTAGCTTGGCAACGCGGGGAGGTGTTTCCAGTAAGCAAACCCCGGATGATGGACAATAATTACAACATCTGTCCTTTAAAATTTGCAAAAAGTTTTAAATCATTCACCCATTGTTGGTGAAATGTCTTTATCAAAATGCCACCCAAAGGAAGTGTAGACAGCATCTCGCTCTGTTCCTAAATACCAGAATTTAGGAACCTGAAAGCAGATTACTGGCATTGAGATAAAACCAGGGCGACAGTTTCACTTCGCTGAATATTGCAAACTTTTATTTGACACAGTAAATTGCAAGGACTGATCGTAGCAATTCTAATAACAGAACTTATTCCCAAATGCTGCTCCGCCACTTTCGGTGTCTACATTCCGTGTAATATCCAATGAGATCCACACTATATTACCAATGCCAAGTGAAATATTCTTGTGTGTCAGTGGTAATGTGCAAAAGTTATGGGAGCTTGTAACTAACTTTGCACATGTAACTTCAAAAACTCCTTTGAGGATTTCAAAGTGTTTTTAACTGAGGAATTATGAAATCTCCTGTGCCCAAACATTAAAAGCCAATTACTGAGAACTCGCTCAGTTTTAAAATTAAAACAAAGTCAGGAAATGAACAGTAGAGGGAGTAGTGAGCTAATCGCTAATGAAAGTACTTGTCGCAAGGTCCATGAGATTTACTTAGCTTTATGGCAGCAACATCCCTAAAGTTCATTTATTAGTCACAGTTGACGTACATTAAATAAAAGCAAGTTACTGCGGATGCTTGAATCTGACACCAAAAGAGAAAATGCTAGAAAATCTCAGCAGGTCTGACAGCATCCCTGAAAAAAGAGCTGACGTTTCGAGTCCAGACGACCCCCTGTCAAAGCTAAAAGGCACAGAAAGTAGGAAATATTTATACTGTGGGGTGTGGGAATGAAAGATGAATCATTTCCACAGAAAGTAGGGGAAATGGCTGTCCACAGAGAGAATAAAGGGTCTGAAGGCCAAACAGCAGAGAAGCTAAGAATTGGGGGGCAGGGGGGGAAGAGGGAATGAATGGATGGGACAGAGGTAAGATTTTAAAAAGGAGAAAGGAGATTTTAAAAAGGGGGCGAAAAGGTAAAGGAAGGGGGATAAAGTAGGGGGAAAGAGTGGAGGGGAAGAAAAGTGAGGAATAAAGAAACAGTAAAATATAAAATAAAATAGAATGAAAACAACAGGGTCAAGGTGGGATACAACAAATCATCTGAAGTTGTTGAATTTGATCTTGAGATCAGAAGGTTGTAAGGTGCCTAACCAGAAGATGAGGTGCTGTTCTTCCGGTTTGTGTTGAGCTTCACTGGAACATTGCAGCAGGCCAAGGACAGACATGTGGGCATGAGAGCAGTATTGTGTGTTAAAATGGCAAGCAACCAGAAAGTCAGGGTCCTGACTGCGCACAGACCAAAGGTACTTAGCATAGCGATCACCCAGTCTGTGCTTGGTCTTTCTGATCAATATGGAGGAGACCACATTGGGAGCAGCGAATGCAATACACCAAATTGAAAGAGGTGCAAATGAAATGCTGCTTAATCTGGAATGAATGTTTTGGACCTTGGATGATGAGCATAGAAGATGTAAAGGGACAGGTGTTACACCTTCTACGATTGCAAGGGAAGGTGCCATGGCTGATGGGAGAGATGTTGGGTATAGTGAAGGAGTGGACTAGGTTATCCTGGAGGGAAAGGTCTCTGCGGAATGCTGACAGAAGGAGTGAAGGGAAGATGTGTTTGGTGGTGGCATCATGCTGGAGTTGGCGAGGGGGACTCTATTCTTGTTCTGGGAGGGAGGGGAGGGGGTGAGGGTTGTGGCACAGGAGATGGACTGCACTGTGGATTCCCATCTACAGTTGTCGACAGGGTCCTCAACAGCATGCAGTCCATCTCCCGCACTACTACCCTCACTCCCTCCTAAAACAAGGATAGACTCTCCTTGTTCTCAATAAAGAACAAGGATAGAGTCTCCTTGTTCTCACATTTCACCCTACCAGCCTCCACATGCAAAGCATAATCCTCTGCCATTTTCAGTAGAATGGGGAGGGAATTCCAGAACTTAGGCAGCTGGTAGTGATTAAATCAGGATGTTAGAAAAACACACAGAAATGTAAGGGCAGGGGGAATGGAGGGCATGGAGGAACTTGAAAACAAGGATGCAAATTTTAAAAGCAAGGCATTGTTTGTTTCACTGAGGAGGAAGCCAGGGTGAGTCAGCAAGCAGAGGGCTGTTGGGCAAATAGGCTTTATGAGCTCAGGTAGAAGAGTTAATCCTCAATTCACTTTATAATTGATCCGTAAAGATGATACTGTGTTGTCCCATTCATTGTCTACCTATTTGCACAGGCTCCATTGTTTCAGGGACAACTAATAAAATCAAAAGGAAACTGATAAAACTAAAAGTTTATTTATTTGGATTATCTATTAGAGGTTCAATTATTCCTCAACTCTTCATGGCACTTCAGCCCAATACTCCTGATCTTTGGAGCTACGTGGAGGAGTACAGGCCATTGTAACATGCTACTTAAGACTACCCTGTTGGCCAAATTTTTGGTCATCTGTTCTAATATCTCCTTAAGGTTTGGTATTGAATTTTGTTTTATAACGCCTCTGTGAAGCACCTTGGGACATTGTACTAGATTGTTGATCTGCTTGGGAGCATAATTCATAGGTTCGGGTTGGGTCAGGCTGGTTTTGGGAGAGGAGATAAGAGAGGGACGTCACTCTGGCTGATTCCATGGTCTGTGCCCAGCTAACCATAGAACGGAAGAGCACGTTAGTGCACTTGGGGCTTATTGCCACTGGTAGGCATTGCAAAGCACAGAGTCCAACAGATGCACAAAACAATATTGAATTAGTTTTATAGAGTGCTTTTTCTGATTTGCCTACTGAGATGGAAGGCCTGGTTATTGTAACAGCCAACTAATGTACAACAAGAGTGGACGTTTAAATCAAGCTATCAAAACCGAAGTAACTTGATCAGTAATTTAAAGAGTCAATTACAACCCACATTCACTGCTATACTTTTACATTCATTGGATCTGTGACACTAGTTTTGTTAACCTGCTGCGCTTCTCACTCATAAGCATAGCCATCCTGTAACATACTCTCCCCAAATTCAAACACCAAGATGACTTATTTGCAACTTTCTGTTCTTTATTGAAATATTCTCTGTTTTTTTTACATCCATCTGAAAAGATAAAGTTATTCACTTTCCCTCTGGTAGAAACTGTTCTTTTATATTTAGTTCATCAACAAAAAACCTTACATACCAGATTTAGCATTAAAACGTCCAAATTTATTTATATAATCAGCATGTCATCAGATCATCGGTGGGGGATGGGATAGGAGGAGAGTTGGAGGCATGAATAGGAGGGGAAGGCATTATGGTGGGAAAGAATAACATAGCAAACATTTTGGTGCATTTTTTCCTCCTGATTTTCAGAAGTATCAGCATTTGGCCTAGTGTCAGCTTGGCACTCTTGCCTCTTGTCAGGAGGTTCAAACTCTGTTCCAGAATTCGAGCACAAAATCCTAACTGAAACTCCAGTGCAATGCTGAGGGTGTGCTGCACTGTGTGAGCCTGTTCAGGTGGATGTTCAAAACAAAATGCAGCATTATTTGAATGAACAGAGACTTTCTTTATGTCCTGGCCAACATTCATCCTACAATGAACACCAAAGAGAAATTGGTCTCACTCTCTTGCATTGCTGAGTTCAGTGGTTGTTATTGCAGCTTGAGTCCTTGGGCTGTGTGCATTTGTTTTGTCTGCGGTAGCCTTGCCAAGATGATCTTAAGCATCAGTTTAAAACTGCAGTCACTGTTGGTGCAAGTGCTGAATTCCATAGCTGTGAGTATTTTTATGGGGTAGGAGGAGGAAGGAGAGAGAGTTGGTTAACTCAGTGGCTAAGTGGATAAAGTGTAAAACGATGCCAATGGCACAAGTTCAATCTGCGTATTGGCTGTGATAGTTAATGGAGGTTTGCAGTTAAGAGGTCTGGCTCTACCTTGTCCCACACTTGTGGAGCGGTGTCCCTCAAGCTTTATCTAACCAATTTTCTCCTTCTAATGCAGACAGATGCTTATGGACCTTTTATAGGCTATAGTTTAGTTTACCTTAGTGTTGGAAGTGCTTTAGTAGACGTCCAAGAGATGTATGTAAATACAAGTCTCCTTTCAAACCAATTCAGCATTGTGCCAAGGTTTCAAGGTGAAGTCAATAAAGAAATCCCACTACAACAAGTACATAAACTAGGTTGACACTCCAGTGCAATACTGAGGGAGTGCTGCCCAGTCAGAGATGCTGTTTTTCAGATATTAAACTGTGGTCACATCCGTTTTCTCAAGTGAACATAAATGATACCCATGCCACTTGAAGATCAGGGCAGTTCACTTGGGTTCTTGATCAACTTTATCCCTCAATTAAAGCCAAAGGGAAAAAAATCCATTCATTATTTCATGGCTATTTGTGGGATTTCATGGTAACAAATTAGATGCTTGAAGTGCCTCATCAGAGGCAAGGGCTTTGGGAAATCCTAAGATTGTGAAAAGTGCTGTAGAAATGCAAGTCTTTAAATACCTTAGCAGGGTAAGAGAATACCTGCAGTTCAACAGAGATCTCTGAGGGTGGCAGGGTTGCTGAGATTTTATTCATTTGAGTCAGTGACATACCTGGTGCATGTTTTTAGTGAACAGAAATTTGTATCAAATTTATTTCAAAATAGCATTAAACAAAAACCAGTTCCTTTACTAGACAATTGTTTTATTTTGATAAACTTGCTCAATAACAAAAATACAAGTGAAGGAAAATTATGTTCTCTTTGTACAGACGTATTAACAATGCCTCCGCTGAAATTATTATTGGTTTTAAAAACTGCTGTAACCAATTATAAAACACATTGATAATATAACAGGATATTGTACAGCCTGTTTGCACATTTCCCAAAAAATCCCTTATGTGACTCTATTCAATAAGAAAATGACTAGATCTCATTGTGGGTTTCTTGGATTAACTACCGAATCACTTGCACGCAGTGAGGCATTTGTGTTATCCTTCATTGTTGTGTCCTTCAGATAGGGTTTGATGTGGATTGGAAGCGAGGGGAGAAACGAATGTAAACAAATCATACAGAAAGCAAGATATAATACAACTCAATTATTATGCGAAACATCAGCAAACAAAATGCTGTAATTTCAGTGTTTCCCGCCAGACTGAAGCTGGCTCTAGTCACATTAGCTTAACACATTTACGGAAAATGATTCTTTTCTTCATCTTTTTTAATGAGCTGTCCTAGAGACACACCAGCTCAGAATAAAGTAACAGACACGAGTGGTCAAGTAACGGCACCATACAGAATAGTGTGATCTACAAATGGTTAGAGAGAATATATAAATCTTAAAACAAAATTCAGTCCCAAAAAATACCTAATTCTCATTTATTTTAGTCATGTGCTGTACTGACAATTATATTAATAAACTTCCTTTGCTCAGAAAGCACCTAATTAAGGTTTTTGTTTTAGCACAGAGCTAACATGGAGCCAAAGTGGCAATTTAAAAACGTGGGCAGTAATGTTTTCTGACACTGCTCTGCCACTTAGTTACACATAATGCAATAGGAATTTAAAAGGCGCTCAAAAGGGAGTAATCTGATGCCAGAAAAAAGCTGGAGTGGTGACGTCCACTTACTGATTGCTATGGATCTTAATGACTTGATCATTTGGTCTTTATGTCAATGGTTCTCTTAAGTATTTCAAAATGACTGCTGGGTGTGGGGAAATGAAAATGAGTGAACACACTCACAAAGCATCCATTTCCGCAAAAGGATCTTTGAAACAAATAAGACTTGGTGACTATATAAATACATTAAAGCTTGCTAGTGGATTTAAATGTTGTACTACTGTAGGATGGCTGGCCGGTTCAGGCAGCCTTTATACTGGGTGATGTTATGTGATGCTGCATAAAACGTACAATACAGATTTGCAATAAAGCCTGCAGATGAGATATCTGTTTTCAAAATTGATACTCAATAGTGAAGTGCCCAGTACCTCCAACAAGTGATTTATTCAGAGATCTGTTTTCAGGATCTAGATGTAATTTAGCACAAACTTACCATGAAGTGTTTAATTACTCAGTTTGTCAAATCACACTTGAAATTCAGGTTAGAGTTGTTCCTGGGATTTTCTTTTGTCAGTTAACTGCTATCTCCTGAGTTAGTGCAATAAGAACTGCAATTTGAAATGGGGCCAAGTGGTAAGAAATGTACACAATTTCCATAGTAACACAACACCATGTTAATGTGCTGGCTAGAACCTGCCTTTTCACCTGTGTTGGCACAGATTGCGAGATCAGCAAAATCAAGCAGGTAAAAAGGGAGAGAGAGAGAGAGAGGCAAAGAGAAAACCAAGTTCAGAATGCACACAAGCAGGGGTGAGAGTGGAAGAGAAAACAAAGGAGTAAAGTGAGAGAAAGACACACAAATAGACGTAGGGAATTAAGAGAGAGTGGGAGGGAGGTAGAGGGGAACAGACAAACTGACAGAAAGGAGGGACAAAGAAAGCCAAAGAAACAAGAAAGAATTATTTCTACAATCAGGATTTTACAAATACCAGTGGTCCCGTGTGAGCTTGTGCTAATTGTGCATATTGAAGCGTACAACGTGGTCATGGAGAAGGAAGGTGTTGTCAAGGTCACAGGATAAAATTTGGGTCAAACCTTTGTTACAGCTCAATGAACATATCAGCTCAGCCACCATTTCTCTCTAAATAATAAAACATACTTTAAATGTCCAAGGTGTTTAGTTTTAGAATAAAAGGGATGTCATTCAGGAATTATAGATTTACTCAATCTGATTATTTAATAGTCTCTCATAATTCATGTTTGTATTGGCAGATCATTCACATATTTACATCCAGCTTCCTACAGTACAGCATTGTTGGGCTTTGCTTTTGTTTGCATGTTCAAAGAGGTTCGGAAATGTGGGCAACAGCATGAATGCTGCCCTTTGATCTTTCACTGTAAATGCTGAGGTACCAGGTTGCTTTTAAATATTCACAATCGTTTCTTGATGCTTTTATTTCCTCTACATCATTTCCTTTGAAATGCAGGCCTCTCAGATCACCTGGAAGTAGCTGCTTTTGTTGCCAGAAGCAATATTCCTGGCATCTCCATGACAAACTCACTTCTACCCAACTTCCTACTTCCAGTGAACAGACACTTTAAGCTAATGTGTTAGCCAACACTACCAGCATTCTGTGATCCATCTCTGAGTGCACAAGAAATGTTGAAGAGACATGCCCAGTGTCAGAGCTGTCTGGCTCTAAACTCTCTCTTTTATTACAGTGCCCACATCTAAATACCATTTCAGGAGTGGATGGGAGACAGCAGTGCCCTTGCATCAGTCTCAGAGCTGTGACTGCTGTGCCTTGATGCGAAGGGGAGGAGTATTCCTTATAGCAACTAGAGTAGGCTTTACAGCTTATATGCGAGATACTGGGTCAGATGAGAAGTTCACTCAGAAAGCTTGTGTGGAACTGCAGCACTCCTTCAACAGCTGGTCATACATGTTCCTCTGCCTGTTCTTGTCAGATAGCTCAATCCTTCAGCATCATACCAAACAACTTCACACTGATCCCAAATAGTCTGAGAGGGAAGCTCATTTTAATGTCTCTATCCTGACATGTAGAAATGGGCCATCCACCTGATCAGAGATACTGACATCTTTTCATTTTACACAATCTGACTCCCCAAGAAAAGCAAACACAATGAAGGTGACTGGAGCAGCTGAATAGATTACATTCATTTACAGCTCCATAGGTACATGAACAGCAGATGAAGTTGCATTTGTATAAATTGGAGGACAACTCTGGACAAACACATTAGCCAGAATATTGCAAAAAATAGGTCAGGTTTAAGCAGTGAAGTGATTAAAAGGATATGTCACAATCTCTTTCTCCTCATATACAAATAATTTAATAAAGATAATTTTTTAGTTCAGCTTAGTCAACTTAAAAAAATTGCACCAAGGTTTAGACATGTGGTAATATTGTTTGAAAGCATAAAGCTGGGGTCAGTTGCTACAGAATAAAAAAAAGCACAAAGAATGAGGTAACTGAGGACTTTCAACTGTACTGACCTCAAAGTGACAGCAACTTGGACACTGACCTTCACATAATAGTGTTTCCAGTAATCTAAACTCTCCGGAGCTGCATATACATTAAACTGCATCAGCCAACAAAAATGAGAAGGGGGATTTTCTTCTAAGTATCACTGAACAAAAAAACATAATATTTGGCTTTAATATCCAGCAGGAATAAATTTCCATATTTGTTTTATACAGAATAGAAAGCAACTTTGATCTATAGGCTTCATAACATGATGACCCTGGTCAGACTGGCACTCCACTGGGCTTCAAGCCCTGAATCAAATCCATTTGGTATTACTTTAGTTTTAGTAGTGTAACGTGTGTGGTATCCACCCCTACCCATCCCACTCCACCCCTCTCAATTTTTGAATGGTTCACCACCTTTGAGATGTTGCAATAGTTTATTCTTAACCAGTGAGGCCTGCCCCACCTGCATTGACCTGTTTACCTCCAGCCTAACACTGAGTCTCTTTCTAAAGAGTGAAAGAAATGAGAGAGAGGGGTTGGGTTCAAATGCCTGTTGCTAATATGAAACGGTGATAGGTATAGTATTAATGGAGGAGACATGGTAGGGTGGGTCTTGATGCCTCTGCCGCAAAGCAGTCCCCTCAGGTTGTTCGTTTCCCAGAATAGCCCCATCCTCATCCAGGTAAAGCAGCAGTTTGTTCACAACGTTCCGAGACGGCATGGGGGTTGGTGGAGGAAAATCTCTTCTTTGTCTCCAAAGTGCATAGTGATATGAACTAATCCATCCTCGGTCATGGGAGTTGCTCTAAGCAGTCCCCAGCTGACAAATGCAACTCAACTTCTGATAATTGGGTTTGTGTGCTGAAACACTGAGCAGGTTTTTGTCTGTTTCTTCAGCCAGGTAAGCAGACCTTCCCTGCAAACAGGAGTCCCACAATTGTAAAGAAGATGGACAAGACAAATAACACATACGATGACCCAACCTGGGTATTGTTAGGTAACTTGTACGGTTGCCCTCCAACTTCATTGATGTAAAATCCAATCGGAAATATTAGGGCTGCCATACAGAATAAGATCACTGTCAACAAAGAGAGAGAGAGAAAATTAGTACATTTTTGCTGTACGTTGAGACCACATAATTCTTCAGATTTCCACAAACATTTCATCTTGATGGTTCAATTTTATTTGCTCGCAACTTGAGTGTTAAATAGGTATACAGAGATGTTTCTTGGCCAAAGTGTAATGAAAATGAGATGCAATCAATGCATGTTCCTCCAATCACTGCTCAATGTACCCATTTATACATCACACAAATATGTCTCTCATCTGAAAGTGTCCTGAACCCAGGCTTTTCCTCAAAACTCTATGGTAACATTTAATCATTTATGCTTCAGCGTGCAAAATAACCTATTTTTAAAATATTCTGAATGTGACTGATTCTTAACTCCTTCTGAATTGGCCTAGCAAGCTACTTATTTGCATCAAACTGCTAAAAGTCTGAAAGGAATGAAATTGATGGGCCATAAGGCATTGATCCAGGCACTGGAAATGACAATGGCAACCCAACCTGGTCAACCTTGCAAGTCTCCAATACAAATATCTGGCAACGTGAGAAAATTGGGAAAGCAGTCAAGGACCAGCCTGTTGGAACCTTACTCTCTAAATCATACCTTACAGCCGATGTCCCAGACACCGCCAACACTGTCAGCTGATGTCCCAGACACCTCCAACACCGTCAATGTTCCAGATAACTCCAACAGTATCAGCCAATGTCCCAGACACCTCCAATACTATGCTTCTATCTCTGGAATGTCTTGTTCTATTGGTAGGTCAGGCCCATCAATGGTGGCAGCACAATGTTACATAGTTGGGAAGGAGTTGCCCTGAGTTCTCAACATCGACCCCAGATCCCATGAAATCTAATGGCATAAAGTCAAAAGCAGGCAAGGAAACTTGATTATTTCCGACTACTCTCCCTTGGCTGATGAATCAGGAAAGAAACACTGGTGGAGGCAAGGGCAGAGAATGTACTTTGGGTGGGGACTTCAGTACTTGTCAGGTGTGGCTCAGTAGCACACTACTGACCAAGCTGGCTGAGTCCTGAAGGACATATCTGCCACAATGCACCTGCAGCAGAGGTGAAGGAACCACCTGAGGGAAAAACCTACGGCATCTTATCCTCACCAATCTAACAGTTTCAGGTGCATCTGTCATATAGGAACATAGTCTTGGGAGTAGAGTAGGCCATTCAGCCCTTTTTATTATCTTCACATTGAGGGCATATTGTGGGTGTGTGTTACCCAATGCTAGTTGGGACATCTAGAACAAATCTAGCAACTCAAAAATTGGCCTCCATGAAGTGCCGTGGGCCATCAGCAGCAGAACTGCGTTCAACCATAATCTTTAACCTCATGGCCCAGCATATTCCCCATTCTAGCATTACCATCAAGTCAGGGATCAACCCTGCAGGTGAGCATGCGATGTACACCCAAAAATGAGATGTCAACCCAATGAAGCTGTGACACAGGACTACTTGTGTGCCAAGCAGTGGAAGCAGCATTCAACAGACAGAGCTAAGTATTGCTGAAAAAGACACTGTCAAAACTTGCATCTCACATTCATCAGAACAATTGCAAGATCTTGTGATGGGCACAAGGTGAAAAGGTTCAACAAAATGTTTTTTTTTCAGCAATACTCAAGCTCTTTATTAATAGCTAACTATTTCCAGACGAGCTAAGCAATCCCACAACCAAAGGATTGGTTTAAAGCTCTGAAGGCCTGCCACATCCATTTGGGAATGCTAGTGGATAATTAAACAACTAACCAGAGGAGAAGGCTCCACGAATACCCCATCCTCAATGATGGGGGAGCCCAGCACATAAGTTCAAAAGGGAAGGCTGAAGTCTGGGCACCCATATTCTTGATGTGGAGATGCTGACATTGGACTGGGGTAAGCACAGTAAGTGAAACTTCTTACCAACCATATTCCGCCGGAAGTGCTGAGTGGATGATCTATCCCAGCCTGCTTCTAAGTTCCCCAACTAATTTGATTCACTCCATGTGATATCAAGAAACGACCAATGGTTACTGGATACTACAAAGGCTAATGGCCTTGATAACATTCCTGCTCCAAGATCAGTGCTCCAGTCTAGCCCCACAACTAGCCAAGCTGTTCCAGTACAGCTAAACACTGCCATCTACCCAACAATGTGGAAAATTATCCAGGTATGCTCTGTCAACAAAAATCAGAACAAACGCAATCTGGCCAATTATCATCCAACAAGCCAATTCTCAATCATCAGAAAAGTGATAGAAGATGTCGGTGACAACAGCACTATCAAGTAGCATTTATACATCAAAAACATGCTCAGTTGTGCTCAGTTTGGGTTTTGCTAGGGCCATTTGGTTGCAGACCTCAATGTGACATTGGTCACAACATGGGCAAAAGAGCTGAATTCCAGAGGTGAGAGTAACTGCCCTTGACGTCAACATAGCATCTCCTGAGTGTAGGATCAAGGAGCTGCACCACTATTTGGAGTCAATGGGAATCAGGGCAAAAGACTTCGCTGTTCAGGAATCATACCTAGCATAAAGGAATATGGCTGTGGTTGTTGAAGACTAATCATCTTACTCCTAGGACACTGCTGCAGGAGATCCTCAAATTAGTGCACTAGGCCCAATCATCTTCAGTTGCTTCATTAATGACCTTTCCTCCATCATAAGGCCAGATGTTTGCTGATTATTGCACAATATTCAGTACAATTCAGATACTGAAGCAGTCTGGGTCCATATGCAGCAAGACCTGATCAATGTTCAGGCTTGGGTTGACAAGTAGCAAGTTACACTCGCACCACATCAGCTTTGATTGTATTAGATGGCAGAGCAGACTTGAAGGGCTGAACGGCCTCCTCGTGTTCCTACTCATCATACCCAATGCTGCTTTTTCACAAATTGGTTTAATTGGTGAGCATGTAAAACAAATTCACATCACACATCACAGGTCAACTGTTTGCAATATGTCTCACTGCTCGCCTGCTTAACAGTTAGAATTTAAGACAGCAAGATTGGAATGGAAAATATTTCCTTCCCCCTGTATAATTAAATATTCATTATGAAAGGGGAGATGCACAGACACAACATTTTATTTTGACATAGCAACAAGGTAAATTGAACTGATCCTTTTCTGCTGTCAAGCAATACATTTACTTGTGGGGGAATGATTGTGTGTTAAAGCTCACTGCAACACTGAGGCTCTGAATTCTTGTCTACACAACAAATTCTGCTCAGCCCAATTCAAACGGGATGCATTTGAAGTCAGCTATGATTATGCATTTAAAAGGGTGCAGTCAGAACACACATGCCACACAGATGTTGCTCTCTCAACATGAATCTCTTGTTTTAAAATGCATTTAATCTAATAAAACGGGAGAACTGAATCCAAGCTCACCAGTAATGCTGTAGTTGCTCCAGTTACTATGGAAACCTCTCTGATGATACTATAATAGCAGATCTGGCCAACCCAGATACTAAAGACAGCTGCATACATGCCGCAGATGACAGAAAAGCTTCACAGGTCAGTCCAGGCTCACCACCAGAACCCTCCCGCCCAAAATCACCCATGCCAGCAATGGGACAGGGTCACCTCACTCGTGTACACATCACAGATACCTTTCTGCCTTGCCGCTAAAGTCTGTATCCACTGTTGGTAGCCACATAAACACTACCCTATAAATTGTGCATTCTTTGATCCAGCACTCAATATTTTCCAGAGAGTTTGCTGGTTTTACTCTGTGTGACATTACTTCAGGGTATTGGTATTACAAGTAGGAAGTTTAAGATTTTGTAGACCTGGGGAGAGCGCACTTTTTATAGGAGCTTGGCACCAACCATAGCAACTCAATTACTTTCCAAACAAGCAATTTCTGACACTATACACATTGGAATATAATTGCGAATATCTTAAAAAAAGCAAAATCTTAAAAGCAAACAGTAAATTCCAAAAACACAACAAACTGTTCAGCCCGTTAGATTAAAAGACAAAACAATACTTCAGGTGAACAAAGGATCTCCAACATCATCAATGCCTGATAGCTTTCAGTTACTGTTGGATAAGAATCTCTGCATTTACTGCTGCCTGACTTGCTGAACATCTCCAGCATTATCTGCTTTTACGGTTTACTATTTTGTCTTTGCAGAATCGCAGCCTTTGTTATTCTTGTCCCTTCTTGTTCCTTCTCATTATCGATTCTGTTGCACTAAGGCCAGTGCAGGCAACAGAACGCTTCGAGGTAATGTACCGCAATTTAGATCAATAATGCCGAACTTGGGTCACTGTCTGTGTAGAGTTTGCACGTTCTCCCTGTGTCTGCGTGGATTTCGTCAGGGTGCTCTGGTTTCCTCCCACAGTCCAAAAGATATGTGGACTAGGTTAATTGGCCATGTTAAATTGCCCTGTATTGGGGGGATTAGCAGGGTAAATATGGGGGGTTGTGGGTTTAGGGCCTGGGTGGCATTGTTGTTGGTTTTGGCTCGATGGGCCAAATACCTCCATCTGCACTGTAGGGATTCTATAATCCGGAGACTACAAGGGTAATCATCACAAATTATTGAAATTTTACAACTTAAACGTGGCACAGTGGTTGGCACTGCTGCCTCATAGCACCAGGCACCTTGGTTTAATGCTCAGCTTGGGTCACTATCTGTGTGGAGTCTACATGTTCTCCCAATGTCTGCTGGGTTTCCTCTGAGTGCTCCAGTTTCCTCCCACTGTTCAAAAGAAATGCTGATTAGGTGCACTGACCATGCTAAATTCTCCCTCGCTGCACCTGGACAGACGCTCGAGTGTGGCAACTGGGTGATTTTCACAGTAATTTCATTGCAGTGTTAACGTAAACCTACTTGTGACACTAATAAATGATCTAATTTAATCCAGCTAGTGAATCTTGGTAATTGGTTTCTTCTGCAAAAGCCTTCAAAGAGGTAATAGAAGCAGGATCTAAATGGCAGGTGGAACATAGTTACTAAACAACTTTGCCTCTCTACCTGTCTTTCCTCCTTTAAGACACTTTTTGATTTTCCTGAGTATCTCATGTTTGTTTTGTACTCCTGTGAAGCACCTTGGGAGATACTACAAGAAAGGCACCCTTTAAATGCAAGTTGTTGTTCAGTCTGAGCAGATAGCCAATGAAGTCTGAGACTGTAGATGTGAGCGAGAGCCAAACAAAATGCCTTCCAGTTTTATTTATGTTCAACTGCAAGAAATTTCAACTCATCATGACAAGATGGTGTCAGGCAGACAGCGCAACACGAGTTATAGAACTAACGACAGCAACAGAGAAGCAGGGTGGTGGGATAATTGGAAGATCACTGGCACACGTGGATGCTGTCACAAAATATCAGAAGGATGGTGAATTGGGAGGGATCCAAAAAAGTGCCTTTTTTTGATAAAAATTGAAGATCAAAATAATGAAGATGCTGGAAATCTGAAGTAAAACAGCAGATACTGGAAATATTCAGCAGGAATGACAATATCTGTGTGGGGAGAAACAGAGTTAATATGTCTTGTCTCTGTTCTTTTGTCAGAACTGGGAAAAGTTAGAAATGTAACAGACTACCGAGGAAGCAAGAAGGCTTGGAGGTAGGACAAAAGGGAAGATCTGTGATAGGGTGGAAGGGAGGAGAGGTTAAATGACAAAAGAGATGGTGCAAGGGAGAATGGAATGGTAATGGGACAAGGAAAAATAAAGGTGTGTGTAAAGGTGGTGTAAATGGGAGTAACAAAATCATTAATAACTTCTGGGGTCTAAAGAAATGGGAGAAGAGGCTGTAATCTGAAACTGCTGAACTCAACGTTGAGTCCAGAAGGCGTAAAGTTCCTCACTGAAAGATGAGGTGCTATTGCTTGACCTTACACTGAGTTTCATTGGAACAGCATAAGAAGCCGAGAAGAGGTCAAAATGAGAATGGGGTGAAAAACTAAAATGACAGGTAGCTGGAAGTTCAGGGGCACACTGACAGACCTGGAGCTCAATCAACATTTTGTCTCAAATGTAGATGAGATTGTATTATAAATGTAGTACATTAAAATGAAAATAATTTGCTGTGCTGTTCCATCCAGAAGGGCGTTTGAGTGGGACGGGAAATGAGTGGGCAGGTATTGAACTGACTGCATTTGTTTGGAAATGTGCCTCAGAAAGAACAGGAAGTGTTGAGAATGATTGAGGATGTTATAGAAAGTAACTTTGGAATGTTGAAAAGTGAGGGGAAGATGTGCTTGGCAGTAGCACCTTGCTAGAGACTGAATCTGATGAGATGAAAAGTGACAGTCATGGGAATCCTATTATGAGTGTGGAAGTAAGAGGTGAGAGTGGAAGAGGGAAATGGGATGGACACGATCAAGGAATCTGGTTGAAGGAATTCTCAGTTCAGGAAATTGGCACAGAAGGTGGCATCATCAAAACAAATACAATAGAGACAGAGAAAATGGGAGAATGCAACAGAGTCTTTAATCAAGTAGGTTGTGAGGAAATGTACTCAAGATAGCTGTGGGAGTCAGTGGGTTTATAGTAAAGACGGGTTTATAGTAAAGACGGGTTTATAGTAAAGACGGGTTTATAGTAAAGACGGGTTTATAGTAAAGACGGGTTTATAGTAAAGACGGGTTTATAGTAAAGACGGGTTTATAGTAAAGACGGGTTTATAGTAAAGACGGGTTTATAGTAAAGACGGGTTTATAGTAAAGACGGGTTTATAGCAAAGACGGGTAAATAGCCTGTCCTCAGAAATAGAGATAAGGAAGTTGAGGAATGGAAGGGTAGAATCGGAGAAAGACCATGTGAAAATGAGAAGTGTGGGAATTGGAAGCAAAATTAATGAATTTTTCCAATTCTGGGCGAAAGCAGGAAATGGCACTGATGCAATCATCAATATATTGAAAAAGCTGGTGAGGGAGGGGTCATGAGTGAGATTGGAATAAAGGAAGGACAAGTGGAGTGCCACAGAGATCAGTGCTGGGGTCTCAACTATTTATAATTTGTGTCAATAATTTGGATGAAGGGGCCAAACATATGGTCACTAAATTTGTTGAAGACACTATGACAGGTAAAAAAATAAGTTGTGAAGAGGACATAAGGAGCCAGGAAGGTACATAGATAGGTGAAGTGAGTGGGCAAACAATCTGGCAGATGCAGAATGTGGGAAAATGTGAACTTGTCCATGTAGGCATGAAGAATAGAAAAGTAGCAGATAAGAATCATAGAACTATACAGTGCAGAAAGAGGCCCTTGGGCCCATCAAGCCTGCACCGAACATAATCCCACCCAGGCCCTAGCCCCAAATCCCTACATATTATACCCACTAATCCCTCTACCCTATGCATCCCTGGACACTAAGGGGCAATTTCTTAGCATGGCCAATCAACCTAACCCACACATCTTTGGACTGTGGGAGGAAACCGGAGTACCCAGAGGAAACCCACGCAGACACAAGGAGAATGTGCAAACTCCACACAAACAGTGACCTGAGCCGGGAATTGAACCCAGGACCCCGGAGCTGTGAAGCAGCAGTGCTAACCACTGTGCTACCGTGCCACCCGATAATTTAAACGAGACTGCAGAACTCGGAGCTATGGAGGGAGCTGGATGTCCTGGCACATGAATCACAAAATATTTGTCTGCAAGCGCAGCATCTGATTAGGAAGGCAATGGGAATGGAATATAAAGTATGGATGTTTTGCTACAGTTGTACAGGTGTTGCTGAGACCATGTCTGGAGTACTGTGCACAGTTTAGGTCTCCTTATTTAAGAAAGGATACAAACGAATTGGAAACACTTCAGAGAAGATTCACTCCACTGACGCCTAGGATGGGGCAGTTATCTTACGACAGAAGGGGCTGGACCTTATCCTTTGGAGTTTAGCAGAATGAGGGGTGATCTTATTCAAACATATAAGATTCATGGGGGCAGTTTACACTGAGTGCTGAAAAGATGTCTCCTCTTGTGGAGAATAGAACGGGGGCACGGTTTAAGAATAGGGGGCACGGTTTAAGAATAAGGGTCACCCATTCAAGATGGAGATGGGAAGAAACTTGTTTCTCAGACAGTCGTGAGTCTTTGGAACTGTTCTTCAGAAGGGGTGGAGGCACAGTTATTGAATTTTTTAAGGTACAGGTGGATAGATTCTTGACTAAGAAGGGAGTCCAAGGTTATCCAGGGTAGGTGGAATGTGGAGTTGAGGCCACAATCAGATTAGCCATGGTTTTACTGAATGACAGAGCAGGCTTGAGGAGCCAAATGGCCTTCTCCTGTTCTAAATGTGCAACATTGTATGTAAAAAGGTGGGATATCTGGGGCCCACACAGGTTCCTAAAGTCATACCTTTTATTTAGAAGTAAACAGAACTAAAGGATAACTTGTTTGACGCAAGAACAAGTTCAGATGGGCAGATGATGTGGACAGATTATGCCTCCATTCAAAGAGGGCAGCGGCCCTCAGGCCATCCTGGTGGAAGGGGGAGGTATAGAGGGCTCAGACAGCCACAGTGAAAAGAAGGCAGTTAGGGTTAGGAAACTTCAGATAAAATTGATCAAAGACTGGTGTCAGCAACCTCCCTGCAGGCCTTCAGACTCTGCGGTGATACAGTAAAATAACATGTCTGTCTAGACTCAATGACACTCCCCATGCTTCCAGACTACATTGTGGTTTGTATTGCACCTGGGTCTGAGACACAAACCCTGCTCAAAAGCTCAAGTATTGCATCGCAAACCAATAAGGTCTTGTGATTGTGGCATAAAGCTCCTTTTCATCTGCCATGGCAACTAGCCAAATTCTTTATGCCACATCACCCATTTTTCTTGCAGAACTTAAATTTGGATTTCAAATGCTCAAAAGCAAAAAATAAATTATATTGCTAAACAAGATTGCTAGCTTCAGCAACAGACTTGTTCGCAGGACCTAACAAGAGGTTGAAAGGTTATCAGGGGTAGGCAGGAATGTGGGGTTGAAGTCACAAGCAGACAAGATCTTAGTGAATGGCACAGCAGGCTCCAGAGGGCCGAGCAGCATATTCCTGCTCCTAATTTGCATGCTCATTCATGTGACTGATGATTTCCTCCAGAAGGAAAAGTGTTGTACAATGGAAGCAGAAATGTTACAACTATCCCTTGCCCTTCTATCTGACAATCCCACTCCTGCCCTGACACCCCACTCCACCCCCGCAACCATCCCCCCCCCACCCCCCCAACCATCCCACCCCCACACCCAACCCCACCCCACCACCCCCACCCAACCCCCCCCACCCCCAACCCCACCCTCCCTCACCCCATCTCCCCCCCCAACACCGCCACCCCCCCATCCCCCCCACCCCATTCCCCCCCCCACCCCATCCCCCCCACCCCATCCCCCCTCACCCCACCACCACCCCAAGTGTGGCTCTCCATTTCCCACTTTGGGATAACTGGGCCAGCAGATATGCAACTCTGTACCCAAAGGTTTAGATCTGCTACACCCTGCTGCTCCTCATTACTGTACCTTATTCTCTGTGTATGACGCGGCAACATATTCCCAGACATGGAACATTTATCTCCCTATTTTGTTAAGGGCACATACACAATCTATTTCTTTTATAGAGGGTATAAATTCCCAAAAAAAAAGTGGTTTATAAATGTTCCACCCCATTAACTGAAAGATGGAGATGGATTTTATTCCTGTGGTAAAATATGTTTGAAACTGGACCACATCAACTGAATTCAGGAGTGAAGAGAAATAAAGATAACATCTCAGTTAGGAACCAAGCAGCTGCTTAAAACACATACCTGTCTCACCAAGAAATGTGCAACTTTTAATAGGAAGTACTTGATAAGTACAGTAAATTGTAATGTGCAGGAATTGTTCCAAGTTAATCAAATAACATAAGTAACAATGGCAGGACAGATGTTATGTTGCAGCTGTGGAATGTGGAATTTTTGGGCACCAGGGCAATCCAGGACAAACACATCTGCAGAAAATGTAGGCTGCTAGAGGAATTCTGGATCAGGATTATTGATCTGGAGACTGAACTGCAGACACTGCACAACATAAGGGAGGAGAAAAACCTGGACATTTTGTTCCAGGAGAGGACCACACCTCTTAGAACAAGATTGTCTGTTTTGTTCAGCAGTGAGGCACAGTAGAATGGGACCGTGATGAAGCGGATAAAGAGACCAAGCAGACAGGAGCGACGCAGACTCAGACTTTGCAATTGTAAAGGCATTGGCAACCTGTGTGAATGAAAAAGAAGCCTGCAGGGTGGATGAGCAGACTGATCATGTTACAATGATACAGGAAGCCAATCAAACTGGGGAGGGAGCAAACAGAACTGTAGTAGGGACCAGTACAGTGAGGGGATAGAAAAGAGTGAGTGCAGACGGCTGTTTTGTCTACCCAGTACTCAGGTTTGAACATCCGCTCAGGGCTGAACAGGGACTTACAATGGTAAGGGGAGGTTCTAGTAGCCATGGTCCATGTAGGTACTAATGACAGATAGGACAAGGAAAGAGGTTCCGCATTGTCAATATGGGAAGCAGAACCGCAAAAGGTAATTGGGCAAATAAAATTTGAAAGACGAATGGTTGGCTCAAATATTGGTGAGAGAGAAGTGGGTTCCAGCTTGTGGGGCACTGGCATCAGTATCGTGGAATGTGGGAGCTGTATTGTTGGTATGGTCTACATCTGAACTATGCTGGGACCAGTATTCTTGTGAATCACATAACTAGGTGAGTAGAGAAGTTTTTAAACTAAATAGCGGGGGCAAGGGATCAAATGTTGGTATACCAGAGAAGAAGGTATTAATATGGGAAATGATAAACAGACCATGATAGGAAGGGACAGAGAGTACGGGGGATACAAATTGAAGAGCAAACCAAGGAATAAGACTCGAGGTTACAAGAATAATAAAAGTTCAAAACTTAAGGCTCTGTACCTGATTGTACATAGCATTTAAAATGAATCAGTTGCACTGATAGAGATGTAATTGATAAAGTACATCTAATAGACATTATAGAGATATGGCTGTACGATGGCATAGATTGGGATCTGAATATTGAAGGGAGCATGTGATATTTAGGAAGGACAGAAAGTTGAGGAATGGCTCTGTTAATTAAGGACAATATTGGCATAACAGAGGGGGATGGCCTGTTTCAGGAAACCAGGATATAGAAGTAGTTTGGCTAGAGATGAAGAATGATGAAAGCAAGTAGTCACTTGGTATACAGGAATCACACAGTAGGACATGGTATCAAAGAAGCTTGTCAGAAAAGTACAGTGATTATCATGGGGGATTATAATCTACATACAGACTGGAAAAATCAGATGGGAAAAGGTTGCGTAGATGACAAATTTGAAGACTGTTTTCAGTATAAGTTCTTAATCAGCACATTCTGGCACCTAAAGGAAACAGGCTATACTACATCTGGTACTGTGCAAGATAGGATTAATTAATAACCTCATAGTGAAGATGCTCCTACATAGAAGTGATCATAATACGATTAAATTAGACATCGTTTCTTTTCAAAGAGTGGGTCTAACAACAGCTAGCATTTTAAACTAGTTTATGAGGACATGAAACTAGAACTGGTGAAAGTGCACTGGCAATTTAGGTTAAGAGATAGGTCAAAAGAGATGCAATGTCAGACATTTAAGGGGATATTTCAGAATACACAGTAGATACATTCCAACGAGAATAAAAACCAAGGAAAGGACCCTCCATCAGTGGTTAACTATAAAAGTTAAAGTTAGTATAGTAATTCAGCCAAATGCTAGTTTCCCATCATCAACACTCTTTATTGTTCACCCTAATGCCTGCATTTATACCAGGCAGTCTTCCCCTCCAGACATACCATAATGGTCCAGACTCAGTAACAGGTTTAAAAATCCCTGCTTCCCATTCAGTAAGCCTCTGCTCACTCAGTAAGGAGGCTCATACTGCATGAAGCCCAAGGGAACATCTATTGATGGTCCCCATGACATAAACTGAACAGGGGATCTTCGTTTCCAGAGACAATGTTGCAGGGTTACTGATGCGGGTTCCTCCTCAGGTTCTGGTTCAGCGTAGAGACCAACTTCTTTAGCCTCCATCTCAAAGTCTGTATCTTCACTATCCAGAGGGGTTAACACTGAGTCAGCTTCGAACTGAAGGCTGGTGCTGGCAGCAGCTGTCTGCATGGCTGGTAGTGAGGTCTACTCGGGGATGGACACCCTGCTTCTGTGATAGCCCCATTGTTTCTTTAAGGTTTTACTTTGACCTTGTAAGCCACGGTCCCGTTTACTCCAGATTGACCCCAGGGACCCAAATGGGAGCATCCCTGAAGTTTCTCACAAGAACCAGATCATCCATTGTGAAAGTTCTCTCTGCTCTTGCAGAACTATAATTTCTTTTTTTGGTTTTCTTGTTGGGACTCCACCCTCCCTGCCAAGTTTGGGAATAGCAGTCTCAATCTGGTACAAAGCCATCATCCCATTTACAGCTTGGCTGGGGGAACACCTGTTGTTGTGTGCATCGTGGTCCTGTAATCAAACGAAGATTGTGCCCTTAAAGGATGTTCTCTATGAATCTTTGGAAAAAAGTACAAGCTGATGAGACACCAAAGGGCAAGTGGGAATACTCAGTCTCTTTTGCATGTTGATCATCACATATTTCTGGGAGGATTCGTGTAATTAGCTGAATATAGACATAGTTTGTGTCCAACTTGGAGAACATCTTGCCACCTGTTGACTTAGCATACAAATCTTCAATTTGGGACATGGGGAACCTATTGAGTTTGGAGACTAGTTTGACTGTTGGTTTATAGTCCCCACAAAGGTGAACTGATTTGCCTGGCTTAATAGGAACTACTAGCGCAGCCCACTCTGCAAATTGCATGGGCCTTATTATATCTAAATTTTCAAGGCGCCCTAGTTCAGTTTTCATCTTCTCTAGCATGGAGTATGGGACTGGTTTTGCTCTGGGTCAACATAGATCTTGGCCTTGACTCCTTATATTTTTTTCCAGGCCCTCTGGAAGAGTCCAGTGTATATACAAATAATTTTCTACAGTGTTTCCCCCTCCCACAATCAGTTCAGCCAGATAAGAGCATAAGAAATAGGAGCAGGAGTAGGCCATCTAGCCCTTCGAACCTGCCCCGCCATTCAATAAGATCACAGCTGATCTGAAGTGGATCAGTTCCACTTTCCCGCTTTCTCCCCATAACCCTTAATTCCCTTGTCTGTCAAAAATCTATCTACCCGTGACTTAAATATATTTAGCGAGGTAGCCTCCACCACTTCAATGGGGAGAGAATTCCAGAGATTCACCACCCTTTGACTGAAGAAGTTCCTCCTCAACTCCAATCTAAACTGCACCCCCCCCTTATCTTGAGGCTGTGCCCTCTAGTCCTGCTATCCTGTCTAAGCGGGAAAAATCTCTCTACCTCTACCCTATCCATCCCTTTCATTATCTTATACGTCTCTATAAGATCCTCCCTCATCCTTCTAAACTCCAACGAGTACAGACCCAGTCTATTTAGTCTCTCTTCATAGTCCAACCCCCTCATCTCCGGTATCAGCCTAGTGAACTTCCTCTGCACTCCCTCCAAGGACAAAATATCCTTACGCAAGTGCGGCGACCAAAACTGCACACAGTACTCCAGCTGCAGCCTCACCAGTACCCTGTACAGTTGCAGCAAGACCTCCCTACTTTTATATTCTATCCCCCTCACTATAAAAGCTTGCATTCCATTTGCCTTCTTGATCACCTGCAAATAATATCTGCTGGAATCAATCTCTCCTCTTAAGGCTTAGTCCATATCCCCAAATCAATGAGTGGGAAACAAGCTGATTGCTGCCTACAAGTCACTGGGGACATTATGGTGCCTTTTATTGTAAAAGTTCCCCCATGTAATGTAGGTGGTTAGTCTGGCCTTTGTATTTTCCAGCCTCAGGAGTTGGATGCCAGATTGGAGGCGCTCATACGTCCGTTCTTTGATAATGGAAACTGCAGCTCCCGTGTCCACCTCCATCTTCAAGGGATGGCCATTCACTTGTAATTCTACCACCATTGGGGCAACTTTTGTTGTGATGATATGATTCAGTTGTAGTGTTCCTGCCTCTGGAACAGGGGATACTTGCATGGTATGATCAGGTGCTGGTCTTGGCTTTCTTCCTAGGCAGCACATATTTTACCTGTTCCCAAAGCTTGGCCCTGGCTGTGTCCTTTGACATTGCTTGCAATAATCCGTCATCTGACAAATGCACCTTTCTGAACTATGCTCTCTAATTATCTTAGGGTCTTCACTGCATTTCCTTGATTGTCTGGTGGTGGCATTAGGGTTCCTATATTGAAACCAAGATGTGTAGGTTAGGGGGATTGACTAAGGTAAATGCGTCAGGTTATGGAGATGGGGTGTTTTCCTAGCCATGTTGAAGCGATATCTCTGAAAGATTAGAGGGGGCTTCAGATCATAGCGGTTTTTCACCAGGTCTACTAGCTCATTAAAAGTTTTTGAGTCAGGGGCATGTAGATAAGTCAGAATTTTTATTATGCTGAAAGTGGGGCCCTGCATGCCATCAACAATGTCACTTTTTATTTCTCATCTTCTTCAATACTGTTAGCATGGAAGTAGTAATGCTTGCGCTAGTATAAAGGCAAAATATTGCAGATGCTGGAATCTGAAACAAAAACAAAAAATGCTGGAAAAACTCAGCAGGTCTCACAGTATCTGTGGAGACAGAGTAGAGCCAATATCTCAATTCTGCTGGCTCTATTCTCTCTCCTTAGATACTGTCAGACCTAAGATTTTCCAGCATTTTCTGTTTTTGCATGCGCTAGTATATTGGGCCCCATGTTCCCCATGGGTGTCAATGATTCAAGATGCCCAAAAAGAGGATTAATAGCTTTTTCTTACCAGAAGAGATTTTTGACTTAGAGGTTGCCTGGAGAAACAGATGGAGAAAAAAGTTCTCCGCATTGCCAAAGCAATAATTCAGCAAACTGCCAGTTCCCCATCATCAACACCCTTTATTGTACATCAAAGGAAAACTGTGACTTACAGCTAGGCAGTCTTCACCTCCAGTCATACAACAACGATCTGAGTAGCAGGTTTAAAAACCCCCTTCTGACCACTTCTCATTGGGCGAGCCTCTGCTTGCTAAATAAGGAAGCTTCTACTCCACAAAACCCAAGGAAGATCTAGTGGTAATTCTCTGTGGCTTCTGTGGCCATCACAACAGACAACATCAAATTTAAAGAAGAAGCATATAATGGTTCAAAGACAGTAGTAGGCTAGAAGATTGGACAGAATATAAAAAAAGCAAAAAATGACAAAAAGATTATTAAAAGGGAAATATTAGCATATGAGAGAAAGTTGGCTGGAAATATAAAGACAGATGATAAGTTTCTATAGACATTTTTAAAAAATTAAAAAGTAAGCATTGGTCCTATAGAAGGTCAGTCTAGAGAATTAATAATGGAAAATAAGGAGATGGCAGATGAATCGAACCAGTATGTTGCATCAAACTTCACTATAGAAGATACAAGTAACATGCAAGAAATAGTTGTAAATCACAAATTGGAAGAGAGGGAGAAATGCAAGAAAATTGCAATCACCAGGAAAATGGCACTTAGAAAATTGTCAGAACTTCAGGTTGACAAGTCCTTGGGTCCTGATGGATTTCATCCTAGGGTCTTAAAAGTGGCTCGTGAGATAGCTGATGTGTTGGTTTTAATTTTCAAAAATTCACTAGATTCAGGGAAGGTTATTAATTTGGGAAATAGCAAATGTAACACATTTTTCAAAAACAGAAGGGAGACAGAAAGTGTGAAAATATAGGCCAGTTAGCTTAACATCTGTCATAGGGCAAGTGTTAGGTGTTATTATTAAATATGTTATAGCAGGGCATTAAAAAGACACAGTAGTCAGGCAGAGTTTGTGAAAGAAAAATCATGCTTAACCAATTTATTGAAGTAGTAACGTAGATAAAGTGGAACTGGTGGGTATACCCTATTTAGATTTTCAAAAGGCACTTGATAAGTTGTTATATCAAAGGTCATTGTGGAAAATAAAAGCTTATGGTATAAGGGGTAATGTATTGGTATGGATAAAAGATTGGCTGGCCAACAGAAAGCAGAAAGTAGGGATAAATGAGTCATTTTCTGATTGGCAGGATGTGACAAGTAGTGCGCCACAGGAATCAGTGCTGCAGCCTCAACGCTCTACAATTTATATAATTGGATTACAGGATTTATGGTATGTCTGCTAAATTTGCTAATAACAGAAAGATAGGTAGGAAAATAAATTGTGAAGAGGACATAAGAAGGCTACAAAATAATATGGATAGTTAGATGAGATTAGGGAAAGATCTGACAAATTAAGTTTAATGTGAGAACTTGTAACATTGTCCATTTTGGCAAGATGAGTAAACAGTAAGCATATTATCCACATGCTGAGAGATTGCAGAGCTCTGAGATCCAGAGGTATCAGAAGCATGAATTGCAAAAGGTTAGTACGAGGCTGCAGCAAGTGATTGGGAAAGTGAATCGAAGGCTATTGTTTATTCTGAGGGGGATTCCATACAAGAGCAGGGAAGGTAGGCTTCAGTTATACAACATTGCTGAGGCCACATGCGCAATACTGGTGTACAGTACTGCTCTCCTTATTTAAGGAAAGGTATTAATGCATTGGAAACAGTTCAAAAAGGTTTACTGGATCAATATTTGAAATGGGTGGGTTGTCTTATTAGGAAAGGCTGAACAGGCTAGGCTTGTATCTGCTGGAATTTAAAGAGGAAGAGGAGACTTGATTAAAACACAAGATCCTGAGGGACTTGACAGGGTGGATGTGGAAAGGATGCTTTTTTCCCAATATCGACTCTACTGTTAATTCATTCAGCTAGGTTGTTAAATGAAAAATGGACATCGAAGGTTGAGTCTCTCAGAGCCTTACTTCATTTAAACAACATTGGAGACAGAAGGCAATTATGACTGAATATTATTTAAGAGATGGCTCTTAGAGACTCAACCTTGGATGTCCATTTTTTATTTAACATCCTAGCTGAATGAATTAACAGCAGAGTTGGTGATGGGTTACCAAGGATAAAATTTTAAAAATCTAAAAACGCTTCAGGTGGACAATTTTTGGTGAAACAGGATCTATCTATATATTATGCAAGACAGAAGAAACAAAGTGTACAGCACAAGAATTTGGCAGTGTTAAAAGGTATATATTTAGGAGTATAACAAACAAAGTCAATGAGCTGAAGGCACAAATAGATACATGGCAGCACATTATTGTTGTAACAGAAACTTGGCTTAAAGAGGGGGAAAATTGGCAGCTCAAATCCCTGGAGAAAGGGTGTTCAGAGAGGGTTAGAAAAAGTAGTGGTATAGCATTATTGGTTAAAGAATCAATTGTAACTGTGAGGAGGGAAAGTATATTAAATGAATCATCAATTAAGGCTATATGAGCTGAGTTCAGAAATAAAAAAGGGGCAGCAACACGACTAGGAGTGTGCTTATAGACCCTACAGGGAGATAGAAGAGCAAATATGCAAGCAAGTTTCTGAGCACATAAACAACAGGGCAGTAATAGTTGGGGCGTTCAACTACCCTATCAACCAGGATACAAAAAGTGTGAAGAGCACAGACGGAACAAAAATCTTACCAAACTGCATTCAAGAAAACTTTTTTAGCCAGCACATAAGAACCCAATGAGGGGGAGTGCAATTCTAGATTTAGTCACTGCAACTGAAGGTGGGGATGTCGATAGGTGATCATTTTGGTGATAGTGACCATAACGCTGTTAATTTAGCATAATTATGGGAAAGGATAAAGATAGAACTGGAATAAGTGTTTTAAATTAGGGAAAGACAAATACTATGAAGCTGAGAGGTGATTGGGCAAAAGCGGATTAGTTATAGCTACATAAAGGGAAATTGGTGACAGACCAATATGGCACAGTGTAAGACATGTCCCCACAAAGAAAAAGGATGCTCCTGCCAAATCTAGGGTCCCGTGGTTATGTGGAAGCACACAGGGTAAATTAAAGCAGAAAAAGAAAGCTTATGGCAGTCACTAAAAAATGACTATGTTATAAAGCCTGCAGACAGATAGATAACACTGAAATGAAATCAGGAAAGCAAAGAGAGGATAAGAAAGAATATTGGCAGGTAGAATCAAGGAAAACCCAAAGATGCTTTATCAAGACAATAAGAGCAAGAGGATAACTAAAGATAGATTAGGGGAGTACAAGAAACTTGTGCACTGATACAGAAGATGTAGACAGGGTTCTTAATGAATATTGTATCTTCACAAAGGAGAGGGATGATGCAAACATTCTTTGGAGTCTGAAATATTAGATACATTAAGAATAGCAAGAGAGGAAATACAGGAGCTGGAAGGGCAATAGTTGATATCCTGAGGATCATTTTTCAATATTAACTACATTAGGTGAGGTACCAGAGGACTAGAGATCTGTGAATGTTGTACCATTCTTTAAAAAGGGTGCGAGGGACTGGCCAAATAATTATAAACCAGTAAGTCTAACTTCAATGGTGGGAAAATTACTAGAACAATTCTGAGAGCCAGAATAAACTGTCTCTTAGAAAGGTACGGATTAATCAGGGCTAGTCAGCATGGTTTTGTTAAGGGAAAGTTGTGACTTAATAAATTGCAATTTTATGGAAGTAACAAGGACAATTGATAAGACTACAACACTGGATCTGGTCTATGTGGCTTTTAATAAGGCATTTGATGAGGCCCCACATGGAAGACAGTGGAAAAGTAAAAGCCCTTGGAATACAGGGGAACATGGCGAATTGGGTTTAAAATTGGCTCAGTAACAGAATGAATAGAAAGTGGCTTCCAGTGATGTTCCACAGGACTCAGTGTTGGGTCCCTGCTTTTTGTTGTAAATATTAATGATTTGGACTCAAATGTGGGAGGCATGATTGTGAAATCTGCAGGTGACACAAAAGTTGGTCGTGTAGTTGATAGTGAAGGGGACGACTGTTGACTCCAAAACAATATCAATGGTTTGATTTGAGTGGACAGAACAGCGGGAAATGAAATTCAATCCAGAGATTTGTGAGGTTATACACTTTGGGACAGCAATAAAAGCAAGGGAATACTCAATAAACAGGAGATTATTGAGGGGTAGGTGAGGTCAGAGACCCTGGAATACATTGTCACAAGTCCCTGAAGGTGGCTGGACATATAGCTACGGTGGTTAAAAAAAAGCATATGCATTCCTATATTGATGAGACATAGAAAACAAAACCAGGAATGTAAAATGGAACTTGCTGGTTAGGTCACAACTGGAATTTTGTGTACAGCCCTGGTCACCACATTACAGGAGGAGACAATTACTCTGAAGAGATTTACAAAAATTTTGCCAGGGCTGGAAAACTGCAGCTGTGAGGATAACTAAAGATAGATTAGGGGAGTACAAGAAACTTATGCATTGATACAGAAGATGTAGACAGGGTTCTTTATAACAGATGAGGCTGAGGGGGACTCGATTGAGGTGTACACAATTATGAAAAGCCTAGATAGAGTAGATAGTGAAGACTCGTTTTCTCTAACAGAGTGGTCAATTATCAGGGGCATAAATTTAAGATAATTGGTAAAAGGATTGGAGGGAATATTAGGAAAATTCTTTTCAATTCTTTGGTAGGCATCTGGAATTTGTTACCCAGATTGGTGATTGAAACAAAAAGCGAAAATTTATTGATAAGATATGTAAATCTACTTCTGAAATGCTGCAACCTGTCATCAGATAATGTAAGGATATTTTATCAGAATTGCGCCTCTGGGAGAGCGTGACAGCAGGGACTGGAATCGGAACATCACTGATAGCATATTACTAAAAAATAACAAGAGAATTGAACAAACATCAATTGATACCATTATTAACTCCAGGATGCTTTAGTTATGTGGCTTATGATTGCGGATAGGATGTGAGAAATATGTGAAGGCTCCAAACAACTCTACTGTAAATCAAACCTCAATAGTGTATAAAACAGACATTTAGCGTTCTGTATAATAGAGATACAGTGGTAATGTTGCTGGACGAGTAACCCAGAGACTCAGGCTAATGGCCTGGGGACAGGAGTTCAAATCTCACCACAGGAGATGATGGAACTTGGATTCAATTACTACATTTGGTATACAAAATTAAAATGCAGGAGGCCAAACTGAACCTTAACAGAAGGCTCCCACAATGTCATGGCTACATTTATTCCTGAAAGTGGAGACACAGATGTAGCAAGCAATTAGGAAGACAATTGCAAGAAGATTTGAGTTCAGAAGCAGGGGTGTTGCACTGCAGTTATACAGGGTCTTAGTGAGTCCACACCTGGAGCACTGCTTGCAGTTTTGGTCTCCCTAAGAAAGGATGTACTTGCCACAAAGGGAGTGCAGCAGAGGTTCATAAGGCTACTACTGGGGTTGGCTACTACTGGGGTTGAGAGGTTGGTTCGACTAGGCCTAAATTCACTAGTGTTCAGAAGGATGAGAGGACATCTGAATGAAACATAAAATTCTAACAGGGCTGGACAGACCAAAACCGAGGGGGATATTTTCCCTATTAGGGGAATTTAGAACGAGGAGAGATGAAGAAACATTTCTTCACTTACAGGGTAGTGAGCCTGTGGAATTCTCTACCACACAACGCTGTAGTGTCCAAGACACTAAATATATTCAAGATTTTTTTTATTAATGCTAATGGCATCAAGGGGCACAGGTAGAAAGCAGGAATATGGCACTGAGATAGAGATCAACCGTAAAATTAATGAATGGCAGAGCAGGCTCACAGAGCAGAATGGCCTACTCTTGATCCTAGCAACCACTTACATAACTAGTGCCTGGAATAAGTAAGAGGTAGTTGGTCATGTGACAAAATCATGCCATGTTATGAATCATTGACAGCACCATCTTTGGATTAAAAAAAGTGTTGTTGGTCTTGGCTCAATGGTAGCACTGTGCAGCATAAGAGAAATGATGATATGCAAACTATGGAATTACTGATGTTATAAAGTGGGCACTAAGGCCATAATTTAGTCTTGTGTGGTCTTGACAAGTCAGGATAGTAATTTCTGAATGATGTCTCGAGTCCAAGATTAAAATACAGCATTATGCTATCATTTTAATAGAGAATGCAGACTTAAATGTACAGTTCATCAAATTAGTATACAGTTGTAGGCAATAATAAAGGCAGAGCGATTTTCTCATATCAGAAGTTTGTCATTAACTGCTAAGTTAAAGGATTGATCTCAACTCTACAATCAAAGTGCATATTGACTAAAAGTTAGCACTCAGGTGCTATAGTCAGTTGCTGTCCTATCACTTATTCTTTCCCAGTCATTTTCTGCATCACTTTTCTATGACTCAACCTTTTTGGATCGCTCGCTGCTAGATTTTCCTGTCACTCACTCACAAAAACTATCAAAATTTTGTTTTTAAAACTTGAGTAAAAACTCTTACTTTGAAATCAAAGCAGCATATAAACTTGTAAATATGATCCATACACGGTTTTTCTAATCTTTTCATAGTATGTAGTTTCTTTAAAATGCGGTTTGTTTATATAATGACACATTTTACATTCTATTGCAAATGTATTCCAGCAATATATTTGTTAGTAATTCCCCCAACCCCTTTTGATCATTTTTCTTGCATTTGCTTTCTCTTGTTAATGAATCTTTGAAGCAAAATAGGCTCTTAGAACTCCGCTTAAACTGCGTTTTCCTGATTGACAAGTGAGATTGTTGCAGAAAATATTCAGGCTGCAAACAGCACATCATTGTCATCAGGAAGTTTCTTTACAAAGAAAACAGCCCGGGCTGGAAATTTAAATGATTTCAATTTGAATCAAAAGTACTTCTTCACTCACAATGAGAGCAGTTCAGAGAAACTTCAAAAATCCAAAAAGATGTGTTATGGAGACACTGATTCTCATGGTATAAACACTATGATGCACAAATACTTACTAAGGACAAATACTGTACAATAAAGCAGAATTATCACATTTTTCAATCTTTTTTGGTGAATCAATAATCTTTGGAGAGTTTCAATGCAACACGTTCCAGGAAATTCATAAACCTTCAAATAACAACAGTGTTGGGATGAGACAACCGCCCCCCCCCCCCCCCCCCCCCCACCGCACTACAGTCTGAACTTTTGCATTCCAAGGACTGCAATGAGCATCCTCACCTGACTGGTTGAGGTTCAACTATGAAAGGCATCCCTGCCTCATCTTACATTCACATGCATATACTGCAGGGTTAATGATCAGAATTGTAACTCTGTGAATTTGTTTGTTCTCCTTCCCTGGCCTTGGGGCATGGAGCCTAAATTTAACAATGAATTGTTGCTGTAGTGGAATCCGCTCCTCAACACATAAGGGTGAGGAAACCAAGATATCTAATCCAAGTTAACTGGAGGACTATACTGAACTTTAAATAATTTTGCTACCTAAAAATATCAAATTGGACACTGACACAAGCATGACACCATGTCATTCAGCTCACTTGCCCTCTGGATATTAAGCATGACGAGGATCATGTATTAAATTTACACCTGTCTATTGAGAAGGGCAAGCAGCCATGTGTAATCAGTCCACACTTCCCCTCCCCAAGAGTAATCCAGCAGAACTACTGTTTGTCCAATATCATATTCACGTTGTTCAACTCTGACAAGCAGTATTCCACAGATGCAATCATGATCCAAAGAAGCACAGAAGCCATTGTTCCATATGGCATTTGATCTGCTACTTTGATATGTGTTTCTCTTAAGAGTCAAATGATACATTAGTTGTTCTCGCCAAATGGTTTTTCCACATTCCATTAAATTGTATTTGTGCCCTCTAGTCCTGCAACTGCTGTCTGAAACGAATTAGTTTGCTTACTCCAGAATTCTGAGGACCTTTATAACCAGTTGGCCACCTTTTGCAACTGTTTACATTGTGCAATGAGAGGATCAGCGGACATTCCTGCATTTTGTTTTGGTCAGGCAGATGTACAATTGTTAATGACCAAAATCTTTGCTTGTTATTTTAACTCCATTTAATCCTTACACTCTGCACCCACCTTTTAATTGTAAACATCCAGCAGTCTAGTTTGCTGTCAGCAAAACATCCCAAATTCTGCTCCATAAGTGGCCTACAAGAGATATTTAGCTATGGATTAGGTGTGCCACCACTTCCAATGCTCAGTCTGCTATGCTGTGAATTTGTGAATTGGACTGCTAAGAACTTGTAATGAAAGTAAATCAGAATAATAGTTGTGATGGGGGTTGCATGTTTCCAGTCAAGGATCAATGTTCTAACATAGTTTTCCGGGAGTAGGCATTTAGATTTCTAAATTTATTGACCTATTAGCTTGTTATTTCAATGCTGCATAGCTGGGAAGAAAAGCACTTTCTGAAAGTTTGGTATTATGCTGTCAGTAGCTGACACTGTCAGAAAGCTAGGACTAGGAGGTAACTTGAAAGAAATCCAAACCCTCCTGGTTAAAAATGGGAACTAAGTTTACCTTTTTTTAAAGGAAACTGGGATAAGAGAGGAAGGATTCTAACCAGTAATAAATAAAAGCAAAATCCTCCAAATCTGAAAAATAAATGGAAAATGCAGAAAAACACTCAGTAGACCTGGCAGCATCTGTGGAGAAAGATAATGTTTCAAATCAATATGACTCTTCATCAGAGCCAAGGAGAGGGAAAAATATGATCAATTATATACAGTATAAGAGGAGTGTGGCAGCTGGAGCAGAGTAGAAGGTTCGTGATAGGTGGGAGCTAGGAGAGATTGCAACAGCGACGTGAAGGGCATGAGACTGAGGAAGTGCCTATGGCAGTGTGAAGGGCTATACAGAAGGTGTTGACAGTGGCACAAGGATAGGAGAATGTGTTAATAGGAGAACAAAGGTTAGTACTCAGGGAAAACAAAATATAAGAACAAGAGACATATGGCACAGTGGGAGAGGAAGGAGTTGCATTGGCACAAAAATGTTTCGGATTAAAAAGGGGTCAAGATGGAGGAGAAGGGTCACAGTCTAAAGTTGGTGAACTCAATATTGCGTCCCAAGGGCTGTAACCTGCCTAATCAAAAGATGAGGCATTACGTCTCAGTTTGTGTTGGGCTTCACTGGAATGCAATGTAAACCAGAAGAGCAGCACCTCATTTTCCAATTAGGCGCAATATAGCTAGCACTCCCTTCAGATTCAGTATTGAGTTCAGCAACTTTAGACTGTGACTGTGCTCCTCCATCTTGATCCTTTTTTTATCCAGAACATTTTTGTCCCAATGCAAAGCACCCCACCCCCCTGCCCCTGGAACTGGGTTATCTGTCACGTGATCATTGAGTACAGACTTTTGTTCTCTTATTAACACATTCTGCTTTCTTACCTTTTGTGCCACTATGTACACATTCTATAGTCCGCACTAGCATTGACACTTGCTCAGTCTCGTCCCCTATACCCTCCTAGGTCCCATTCATCACTGATATTCTTTTCAGCTCCAGCTGCTCCACTCTCTCTTAAACAGCATACAATCCATTACACTACTCCTTTCAAAGCTCCATAGAGTCACAGGGACTCTGTTCCTCTTTCCATAGATGCTGTCAGGCCTGCTGTGTTTTTCCAGCAGTTTTTATTTTATTCCTAACAAGTGGTTATACTTAAAAATGGTATTTTTCAACTGATGTTATCATCTAAAAGCAAACATCAGGCGCCAATACATTTCCAGGACAAAGTCTGAATAGACTTTTTCAAAGTTCAAACTAAATAAAGGTGTGGTCCTCATATGCCTTTTAATAATTTAAAATACCAATTTCAGGGAATGCTCATTCAAGCTTGCTCACAGAACCTGTTGTATCAAAGAACAGACTGGATCATTTACTAGTGTTGGCTCTAACTCAATTCAACAAAATCGCTGTCACTCTGGGATTTACTTCTGTACAGAACATTTTTTGTCGGACCTGTTTGTATAGGTATAAGCTTCACAGAAATAGCGTCAATGGTTCATGTTTTTAAACATTCAAATATTCCAGGCTCATTCTGAAGTTGCAATACACATACACGCAGGTTCTTTCGTTTTTTTTAAACACACTTCAAATCAACAATAATTACTTTGTTGGGTCTCACAAGATTGGCAAATACGAGATTTGGCTACTGTGCAAATACTTCTCTTCTCCTTTCCTCCTTTCAACACTTTGGTTCTAGCTTCACCCGATATAAACTGACCAACAGCAGCCAAACCTCAAATTAACTGAGCATAAAGACGATTTTTATCAACCATTATTAAATCCTTTATAATCCACCAATGCAAGGGGATTTTTTTTTAATTGAAGCTTTCATCGGGATAATAAAATTGATGCCTGGCCAAAGAATGTCATCTGTAAATTACATTTTGCAGTACATTAGGTCATACCTCTCGTGCTGTCATGTCAAAATCAGCACAAATGTTTACAGTCCATTCTTAGTTGGGATATATTTAATTTGCTGCATGGCAAAAGGGATCACCTTGCGTTCATTAACTTCAAACCAGAACTCTGTATTCAAACAGTACCATTACAGGCTGATGAAAGCTAGATCACTTGGAAATCCTGCTTGCATTTTGTGCTGGCTGCAAATAGCAAGCTGGGGAAAGTGAACACCCTACAGTGCAGGGCTGTTTCAGCAATAACCTTCATTGGGAAGGTACTCTGCCTGGTAAATAAATTTGGCCAATATCATAAATCTGTTCATGCTAGCATGAAAGAATGCAAATTCCAACAAACTGTTACAGCAGGCAAACGTAAGACAATGACCATACTGGTGCTGTAGCCACCCCTGTCGGTTTGAGGGGTGAGATGGGGGGACAGGAGCAAATATTCCACTTGCACTACTGGAATTCTGGAAAATCCTCAAGGTTCGCAAGAGTTTGGGAGTTTAACTCTGAAACCAAATTGAACTTACTTCCAGCGAAGGCTATCCAGCGGGCATATTTGGTAGTTTCTCTACGCCAATGTGAAGCCACCAGCAAACCGCACGTTACTGTTAATGAAATAATGCCCAGAATAATGAAAAACAGTGTTGTGACCCATTCAGGTGGAAGACGTGGAGGGACACATGTTCGGTCACGGCCATGGATGGTTTGACACTGACGGACGAGGCCAACCGTCAGAGCACCTATGGGAGCAAAGAGACAAAATAAATTACCTTTCTGTTTGTATATCGGGCAATACTCGCTTTGCTTAAAGTTAGCCCACAAACAAACTTATATTCAAATGCAGTGGAGATCAAGGATATCACCTCTACACTGACATACGTACACAATCCCACAAGCAGAGGGGTGGTATACAAAATAAACCACTTTAGTTAAGCATCTCATAGAATAGAATCCCTACAGTGCAGAAGATCATCATTCAACCCATCAAGCCTGTACCTACTACAATCCACCCAAGCCCTATTCCAGTAACCCCACCACGCTAATCCCTCTGACACTGGGGTCAATTTAGCGTACCAATCCATCTACTCAGCACATCTTTGGACAATGGAGTACCTGGAGAAAACCCACAGCACCTGTGGTATTCTTTCACATTTGCCTCCACTATGAATCAAGTTTCATTAACCACATCATCCCTTATAAGTAGAAACCAGATATGATGCACAAAATCTGGTCAGATGGACTAAAGATATAAACCTATGTGGAAAATCTACTCTCCAGCAGAAAAAAATATTAACTTGCTCAGAAAGCTGCAAAACCAAAATATTACACAAGTTTAATTAACAAATTAACTATTTACAGAAATGGTCTTCCCCTTTACCACTTGTGCAATTGAAATTGTAAATTCACTTGGACATAATTGGATAGTTAGTTGTACCTCAGCGTGTAGTAAACTTGCCCTTCAGTTTGTGAATTCAAGTATCACTCCAGAGAACTGAGCATAAAATTTCAACTGACCACTGCAGTACTGAAGGAATGCAGCATAGTCAGAGATGCCATTATTCGAGATGTGACATTAAAATGGGACTTTACTATGTCCACTAAGATTCTAAAAGATCCTGTGGCACTTTGTCAAGAACATATTTTCAGAGCTCTGATTGATATTTAGCTCTCAGTTAAAACAGATTATTTGCTCATTGTCACATTGCTGTTTGTAGGAGTTTGCTGAGTGCAAAGTGGTTCCCATGTTTCCTAAATTACAACAGTGACTACACTTCAAAAGCATTCCATTACCAGCAAAATTGCTTTGGGGTGTCCTGGGTAATGAAAAACATCATATAAATGTCAGACTTCCTTTTAATATAGAACATGAGTCAGGGACTGAGAGAAAAGAAATTGGTGGGGATTTAAATAAAGAATCTGCTGTGTCAACATTTGCAGCCAACCTGCTGCCCTCACTGCAGCTGCAAGCAACATCTGTAGATCTGGCTTCAATATGCAAGTTTCCGGTTGAAATTGCAAATTCATTGTAGAACAAAAACAATACTAGATGAGGAAGTGATGAAAGTGGATTGCATCTTGTTCAAGTACAAAGAGAAAGCTGCTCATCTGCACATATCTCTTGCGCCCTAATCAATTAAAACGAAGAATGGATTTATCTCATCATTTAGCTACATTGCGCACGCACTCTTATAACCTGACTGTATTCACAGGATTAGGCAGCAAGAGCCAGTCTAAAAAGAGACAGCTCACTGGTTACAATGCACCATGGGTTGATAATTAAAAGAGCATGGAAAGTGGACGTCAGGCTGGCATTTTCTCAAGTATCAGCTGACTTCAACCCTCAACATATTGTGCTCGTCAGAATGAGCTGTCAGTGCTGAGGAATAAAATATTTTATCTTTTAGACTACTTAGTGTGATAACAACCCTAGTATCAAGAGCTTCTAGTTAAGGCTCAGTGCAGTTACATACAAAGTATAGTTCCCCATTCTGCCTTGCTTCAATGTGGCTTCTCAATGGCTCATGATAGTCATCCAGTGGCTCACTCAAGTAAGAATGGCAACTGTTAAGTTAGGGTCTGTTTTGGATTGACACTGTCCAAGTTCATGTGACATATTGGCCTCACAGGGATCCTCACCTCATTATTCTGAGGTTTACAAGACAGGACCCGTTTTAATGCCACCAAAAAATATTATAATATAGATTTTAACGAATAACATGCATATACAGCTCACAAGGCATTAGAACCTGTGCACAATACTCCAATTCTTTGTTGCCACAAATCATCTCCTTAAACCTTGTGTGGAGTGCAAAGGGATCAAAAGAAATATTTCTAGATCAGACAGCTGCCTAATTTAACAAAAAAAAACCCACATCCGGGAGGTTTAACCAGTACTTGAACAGCAATACCTTCCAGCAGTGTGAATCTTTAGCTGAACATGCACACATAGGAAGTTTTGTTCAGAATGTATTTACTGATAAGCTGAGTAAATTAACATTTTTTTTTCAAATCAGTGGAAATGCAGACACTAATTTCCTAGACAAGTAAGTCTGAGAGGAAACAGGATTCACTCTCAGGGAGAGAGAGAGAAATCAGAATATCATAGCATGTGCTCCTTTGCACCTGCTAGCTGCTCTGGAAACAAAATCAAATACATTGTACGTCTGCTGTGAAGCAACCAAAATGATAGGAAAAATTTCATTACACCACAGGAAGAGTGGACAGAGCGAGAGAGAGAGAGAGAATACGACAATGGCTCAATGGGTAAACACTCTACCAAGTGCAATAATGGTCAAGAGGAATCAGAAGATGTCATTTGTGATCTGTACAGGGAACTCAGCTGGAGTGTCAGTGGAGCTGAACCCATGGTCTGGAGAGGAATTGGGGAAGGGACTGTACATGGGGATGGTCTTAATCAAAACAAAGGTTCATCCTGACTCGAACCATTGGCTCTACTCTCTCACCACAGATACTGTGAAACATGCTGAGATTTTCCAGCATTTCCTGTTTTTCTTTCAGATTCTAGCTTCCTCAGAATTTTGCTTTTTATCTATGACCTTGATCAGTCAGTCAGAGTTTCTCTTCTAACAGGCTATCCGGCAACACCTGTAGAAAGAAAGTGTGCTTGGCTAGGGGGTGAACAGAATTAAGTAAATGGTGATGGCTACCTTCACTCAATGGTCTTGCCTAGATTCACGTGTGTGTGTGTGCGTGTGTGCGTGTGCGTGCACGTTTGGGGGGGGGGGGTGGGGAGGATGGGCAGCATTAATGGTTTTTGGAGTGTGAATAAAAGTAGAAAACAAGAGGGCAAATAAATAATAAGTCATCAGTGGGGAGTAGGAAGAAAAAGCAGGAATTATTTACAAGGTCATTACTTCAGTATCCACTGAAGAGCACGTTAAAAACAATAATTTGTTAGATATTTAATAAACTGTTCTAACAAACGTCTCAACTGAATAAGATTTTATTTATTCTGAGAATTCTGTGGTAAGCTCTTTCCTTCCAGACAACTCCTTAACTGGGCCTGCATTGTGAATGAAAATTTATAACATGCACTTGGTCTCCATTATGCTAAGTACAATGGTTACAGTGTCCACATGAAATACGTTCCGATTCATTAAATATTTAAGCAACATTTTTGCTGTTGGTTACAAATTCTGGAACTCATGAATTTATTAAATACAAATAAACTTTTGTAAAAGTTGCTCCAGTACATGCATGCCAAGCCTTTCAGTTTCCTCTGTAGAAATGAAGGTACAACATGCCACGTAGGAACATGCACTGCACTGAGCTGTTTACTCTGGCAGTTAGTGGCATAGCGGTGTTGGAACATTATATCTGAATATGGTCTCTACTGAATGTTATCCTGCCACAGGCATCACAGGGAAAGAAAGCACACAAATTAGAATCTGACTGTCACTGATTTGACAGATTTTCCTGTCAATCTTCTCTTCACTTTTGCACTGTCTAAAGGTGCCACACTTTTGAGGATGTACCTAATTGGGTAGATGAAGAGGAAATAGCAGGTTGGGTGTAAAGATTTACATTCTAATCAGTAATCTGTGAACTGTCTGTGCTGTTATATGTACTGTCTGAGGCCAGAACTCTCCATTCGCCTGAAGAAGAGGGGAACCTCGAAAGCTTGTGAGTTTACTATCAAATAAATCGGTTGGACTTAAACCTGGTGTTGTCAGACTTCTTACTAGATGAAGAGCAACCAGGATTTCCAAAAGGCATTTGAAAAAGTGCCAGACAAAAGGCTAATACATCAGATAAAGGAATTGCAGGATAATATATGAGCACGAATGGAGGATCAGTCAGTGGACGGGAAGCAGAGAGTTGGGATAAACAGGACATTGTCAAGTTGGCAGGGTGTAATGAGTAGAAGGCTGTAAAGCAGAATGCTGGGGCCTCAGCTATATACAAATTATATTAATGATTTTGAGAAAGAGACAGAGCTTTCTGACAGTACTAAGCTTGTGAGAAGAACACAGAGGCTGCAAAGAGATAAAGACAGATTAAGAGAATGCAACAAGGTGGCAAACTGCGCACAATGTGGATATGTGAGGTTATTCACTTTGGTAGTAAGAATAGGAAAGCAGATTTTTTTAAAAAAGGCTCAAAACTTCTAAATGCTGAGGACTCTGGTGTACTCTTTCACAGAACACAGATAGTAAGCTTTCTGGTATAGCAAGCATTTCGGAAGATAAACAGCATGTTAACCTTTATTGCAAGGGGATTGGAGTACAAGAATAAAAGGAAGACTTGCGACAATTGTTTGTAGTTCGGTAAGGCCATATACAGACTACACAATTTTGATCAGCTTACTTAAGGGGGGAAATACTAGCAGCACGGTGACACAGTTGTTAGCATTGCTGCCTCATAGCGCCAGTGACCCAGGTTCGATTCATTTTCAGTAACCTGTGTTGGTATACATAGTTGTCAAGTGAGGACAGGGAATTGACATTGGGTGTGATGCCTCTATTGGTTGAAAAGTCTGCCTGTCCTCATTGTCTTGGCTCTGAATGGACAAGACACTGAACACAAGAGAATTTAAGGAGGAGGAGGAGTAGACAAAAGGCCCCCCAAACCTGTCCAGCCATTCAATTTGATTATGACTGATTTTCCAGCTCAACTCCACTTCTCATCACGTCCCACAACCCTTATTTCCATGAGACACCAAAATCTGTTTAACACAGCTTTAAATAATTTAATGATGGAGCATGCATAACTCTCTGACGTAGAGAAGTCTAGACCGTCACAATAAATTTGAGTGAAGAAATTTCTCGACATCTCCATTCAAAGTGCATAGGTCCAATTTACACAGCCTTTCATCATAGAATAGCCTCTGATCCCAGGAACCAATCCAATGAACCTTTGCTGATTGCCTCCCTTGCTAAGCTTATGTTTATTTATTATTGTCACAGGTGGATTTACATTAACACTGCAATGAAGTTACTGTGAAAAATTCCTAGTCACCACACTCTGTCGCCTGTTCAGGTACACTCAGGTAGAATTTAGCATAACCAGCACGCCTTTTGGACTGTGGGAGATTCTGGGACTCTGGCTGGCACCACCTTTTTTGATCAATTGCTTCTAACATATCCCCAGTCCACTTGGCCAAGATATAAAACATGAATAGAGATGGCTGGATATTGGATCATGATATCTGAGTTGAACAATTGGCATCGGGAAGTCAAGCTTCCACAGGGTCAATAAAAAGAAGTTACAAAACAGAAGCTGGGGAGACTTGAGATGGCACAAACATCAAGTTTCTATCTTGCACACTATCTGGGAGTGAAAAAAATGTTAAAATGCCCTTGAGCAATTGAACATGAACATAAACCTAATCACTGCCCATCAGTACATATTCCTTCCATCTTGTACTGTAATCATTTGTGCAAAGGTTTAAATCCAAAATGACAACTGCTTTCTCAACCTGCTCTGCCACCTTGAATGACTTATGCATATATATCCCAGGTCCCTCTATTTCTGCACCTTCTTTAGAATTGTATCCTTTATTTTATGGCATGGTGGCACAGTGGTTAGCACTGCTGCCTTACAGCGCCAGGGACCAGGGTTCGATTCTCGGCTTGGATCACTGTCGGTGCGGAGTCTGCAAGTTCTCCCCATGTCTGTGTAGGTTTTCTCCGGGTGCTCCGATTTCCTTTCACAGTCCGTAAGACATGCTGGTTAGGCGCACTGGCCAAACTAAACTCTCCCTCAGTGCATACAGAGAGGCCTCAAGGTGTGCCATCTAGGGGATTTTCACAGTAACTTCATTGCAGTGTTCATGTAAGCCCACTTGCAACATTAATAAATAAATATTAAAACTTTAAAACACTTACCAAGGTGATTCACTTCACCATTCTCTGCACTAAATTTCATCTGCCACTTGACTGCTCATTCCATCAGCCTGTGTCCTCTTGAGGTTCATCCTTAGCCTCCTCACAATTCACAATATTTGTAAAATTTGAAATCGTGCCCTAAACACCAAAGTCTAGGTCATTAGGAATGATGATGAAGAGCAGAGCTCCTAGCATTCACCCCGGGGATCCCCACTATTTTCCTCCAGTCCGAAAAACAACCATTTACCATTACTCTTTGTTTCTCATTACTCCACCAACTTTGTATCCATACTTCTTCTTTCTTCAACTTTGCTGACAAGTCTTTTGTGGAACTTTACCAAATGCCTTGTGGAATTATGTACAGCTCATCAACAGCATCATTCACATCAACCCAATCTATTACATCATCAAAAAAACCAAAGTAAGTTGTTTCAAACACAATTTGTACTCAAAATTAATGCTGGATTTCTTTATTAATCCACATTTTTCCAAATCATTGTTAATTTTGTTTACTATTAGTGTTTGTAAAAACTTTCCTACCACTAAGATTAAACTACTGGTCTGTCAGCTTGGCTTAACCTTATACCCTTTTTTGAACATTTGCAAATCTTTGGTACCACCACTGAGTCTAAGAAGGATTTGAAGATTATGGCAAAAGCCTCCACAATTTCCATCCTTGCTTCCCTCAGCATTCTTAGATACATTTCGTCTGGCTTTAGTGACTTATCAAAAACATAGCAGCCTATCCAATATCTCAACTGCATCAATTTCAAGCCCATCCAGTGTCTTAACTACCTCCCTCCCTCACTATGACTTGTGCACCATCTTTGGTAAAGATGGATGCAAAGTTCTCATTCAGTACCTCAGCGCATGCCCTGAGCCTCAAAGAGAACAAAAGAAGAATACAGCACAGGACAGGTCCTTCGGCCCACCAAGCCTGCACCGATCACATTGTCCTTTCTAGATCAATTGCCTGCATCCCTCTATTCCCTGCCTATTCATGTGTCTATGATGTGGAGATGCCGACGTTGGACTAGGGTAAACACAGTAAGAAGTCTGAAACCTGGTGTTGTCAGACTTCTTACTGTATTCATGTGTTTATCGAGGTAAGTCTTAAATGGCACCAACATGTCTGCCTCAACCACCTCACTTGGCAGTGTATTCCAGGCCACCACCATCCTTTGTGTAAAAAACTTCCCCGCACATCTCCATTGAACCTTCCTCTCCTTATCTTGAGCTTGTGTCCCCTTGTAATTGTCATTTCTGTCCGGGGAAAAAGTTTTCAACCGTTTACCTTAAAAATCTATGCCCCTCATAATTTTACAAACTTCTATCAGGTTGCCCCTCAGCCTCCGTCTTTCTAGGGAAAACAATCCCAGTTTATTCAATCTCTCCTTATTGCTAATACCCTCCATACCAGGCAACATCCTGCTAAACCTCTTCCCTCCTGTTCTCCCTTCAAAGCCTCTGCATCCTTCTGATAGCAACGAGAATTGGACACAATATTCCAAATGTGGCCTGTTGAACATTTTTTATAACTAACAATTTGCCAACTTTAATACTCGATGCCCTGGCCGCTGAGGGCAAGCACGCCATTTGCTTTCTTTACCACCTTTTCCACATTTGTTGCCACTTAAGGATTTGTGGACCCATACTCCCATATCTGTGTCTATGCTCCTGATGGTTCTGCCATTTATTTCATAGCTCCCATCTGAATTGGATCTGCCAAAATGCACCACCTCGCATTTGCCCAGATTAAATTCCATCTGCCATTTCTCTGCCCAACTTTCCAGTCTATCAATATCCTGCTGTAATCTGATAATCTTCATCACTATCTGCAACTCTAGCAATTTTAGTATCATCCACAAATTTGCTAATCAGACCAGCTACATTTTCTTCCAAGTCATATATATACATTACAAACAAGAGGTCCCAGTACTGATCCCTGGGGAACACCACCAGTTATAAAACTCCATTCAAAAAAACGCCCTTCCACCGTGACCTCTATCTTCTATGGCCAAGCCAGTTCTGAATCTATCTAGCTAGTTCACCCTTGATCCCGAGTGATTTAACCTTTTTGCCCAGCCTGCCATGAGGAATCTTGTCCATGCCTAAAATCTAATTTTTGGATTCAAATTAGCCCCATTCCTTCTTTTACAACGTTTTAATTATATATAACGATGAAGACTTTTTGGATTGTCTTTCATTTTAACAAGTTTGTGAGACATGAACGAATTCAATTATTTCAATGAGTGTCAATTTAGCAACGAATATAGGGCATTATTTGATTGCATCATTTGAAGAGAAATAATTTGCAGGGCTACAAGGAAAGGGTGGAACGAGACCAGCTGAATTGCTCTTGCAGAGAACTGGCACCGACATAATGGCTGAATAGCCTCTTTTTGTGTTGTAATCATTCTATGATCCAATTTTAAGCTTAAACAAGCCACAAGAGTCACTCATTTTTAAGAGCATGCTGACTTTGTGAAATCATTAATGTGGCACATTTGACAAAGTTTATCCATGGATTTAATTGTGCATTAGTTAAATAACTGATAGAAAACACTATTTCAACACTCAACATTTGGTTTTGCTGTGTATTATCTGAGTTTCAGATGATTAACTTCAAGTGTAACTTTATTTCTACTATATGAGTTGATACCTAAATGAAATCTCAAGAACTCATCAATAGTTAAACCAGCCAACTGCAGGGGAAACTAAAAATTACCTTTCCTTTACATTTAAATTAATGATATCTTTGGGATGTTTTATCAATTTAAAGAATGAGTATGTTGCTTGTTCTTCGTTATGCTTGATTGAAATCTTAGTAAATATAGCTATAAAGTACATAACATTTCACATGCCCTTTAAGGTTTATCAAAATTCTGGTTTTAAAAATGTTATATTAGAGTCAACCAAAACGCCATCATCTACTTGAAAGTTCAAAATCTCAATGCAATGACCCCCAGCTGAGAAATACATTTCTAGTTTTGAGTCTTGCAACAACCAAGTTTGTATTTTAACTGGTACAGTAAATGTTCAAGTTACAATTTGTAACTAGTTTTGGTTGGAGAGAACAAATTGACTGAAAGTGATTGCACTTTTTATTGTAAAGCAGTCTTTCCAAACACAGAAGAACACTACAGTGAATCCCACATCATTTTGGAAAGTGTTATGAAGTTTGAGGAACAGGGTATGGGAGCAAGCTTTCCTGTAATATGTGCAGTTAAACTCAATGGCATACCTCATCCATTATCAGCATGGTTTATATTGAATCAATACTCCATAATGAGGTTATATTATAAACGAAAAAGGCATGCCAATCCCGCAAAGCACAAATTAGTCTTAATTTAGCAACTAATTTAATTTTGTACTCGGATTGCCCAATGGGAACCTGTCCAACATGACTGTTCAAATGAAATAAGTTTCAATTTTGCATAATCTTTCAAAGCAAAATAATCAAGGAGCTGAACCTGAATCAGTCCCTCAGGAGACCCACTTAAAATAAAATGGATGGGAATGATGTGCAGGAATTTGTTTAGTATCTTGGGCTATTTTATATTGCACATTGGGAACTGGTGCGAGACATCATGTTTGGGGAGGGGAGGGTGGAATTGTTCCACTTCATGGCTCCCGTGTGGGCCTTGCTGATGCAGAATGGAAGTCAGTATTCAATCAACAATTCCATTCCTTCACTAATAATTTGGTATTTCCTACCATTCCTTTTTTTTAATCCAATTTCTCCCATTGTTCTAATTCTCATGTGATTTGTTCTCTCATTCCTGCTCTTCAAGTTGTCCTTTTTCTTTGGTGTTGTATTTATTTTGACTCTCTTCCATGTTCCAGCTATTTCCCTGTGTACCAATTTGCTTCTCCCCTCAGCCCACATACTGATCAAAACAGGCCATGACTCCACCTGAAATCTTCAAAACAAAGCAGTGGAGAAAATCTTCGGGGCACATCAATCTGCTTTAACGACTGCAACTCCCCTTTTTGGTACTGCAGTAGGCATCATAACAAAGTATGAGAAAAAACGCTGGAAACTCTCAACAAGTCTGGCAGCATCTGTAAGGAGAGAAAAGATCTGGCGTTTCAAGTCCAGATGACCGTTTGTCAAAACTCACTGCCACTTTTCTTCTAAGCTTTGACAAAGGTTCATCTGGACTCGAAGCGTCAGCTCTTTTCTCTCCTTACAGATGCTGCCAGACCTGCTGAGATTTTCTAGCGTTTTCTCTTTTGATAACAAAATGTGAGCCTGGCAAAAATTCATATACTTCTCAGATGACACTCAGCATTTCACATCAAGATCAAAAGCTGAAATTTGACACAATGAACATATCATTATGAGCTGTCTGATTTAGGAACACTAAAATTCAAATTCTTCACTGCAAGGGAAGTACTAACTTAGATTAAAAGGGTCAATTAATAGTTAAAAAACTGTCTGTAACTTTGAGAAACAATTGCCTACTGATCGAACTAAAATTCAAACAAATTATCAGCTCATAGCGACAATATCTACTCAAAATGTTACATTACAAAGCCAAATACACATTTTTCTTGGGTCATTTCATCATCCGAACCAAAATGCTTCCCAGCTGTAAAACCAATGTCTAAAGGTCTAACTTAGTTTTAAATCTCACTTCGAAATTCTTTTTCTTAAAGTAGATATTTCAAGACATCAGTGGGTGGTTAATGACTGTGATAACATTTCTGGAAAATTAGCCAGTCTCCTACTGTTTTGCAACTAACCACAGAGGAAGTTCGCTGCAAACTGGCATGTGTTCTGGAGCCTTAGCAAGCAGTGAACAATACTGCACGCTTGGCTAACCTTGCAAATACCAGACTCTTGCCTTAGGAAGAGTGGTGTACAAAAGCAATAGATTAGTAGAATTTAACATGAGATTTCTCTGTGACTCTTCCCTGCCACCTCAACCCCCACTCACCCAAAAAAGGCAAAATAAAAAAAAATTCTCAACGAAAGTTAAATCTACTATCCTAAATGCTATACATGGAGCGGCAATTTTGTTCACTGAGACAATAGTTTCCATGCAAACAATTCAAAGCTAAAATAAACATGTTCTCTTACTGCCAAATGCCATATGGTGAAAGGCACTCATGAGGTTCATTAATATTCTGGGTTAGCAGTCTTAATGCTTCCTACTGGCTTCTTGCTGTTCCTTTAGATGATGAACTTGACCATGACCTTCACTAGAGGGGGTCTTCAGCTTCACTTTGCTATTCAGTTCTCAATTATATTGGATTTCCATGTCTTTGTGAAATATTGCAGCGCTGTCACTAGGCCGGTTTAGCACATTGGTATCAATATGCAAAAGAAAAATTACACTCAAGTCAATATACTTTCACGTGGTGTGAGTATGCTCCATTTTAAATTATTCCTATCACTACATCATTGGTGACATGCCTGTACCGTGTGTTGCACACTAACGTTAAATGTTGTTTCCGCTTTGGCCAAGCTTAACACAAGTTTGTAAAGACAAAATACTGAACTGTACTGCTGGCTACTTTCCAAGTTCATGTTGACACAGTATGAACATTTCACTAATCCATCACACTTTACTGAAAGTGTGATGTCAATGCTGCGACTAGGCCTCCAATCGCTCCTTGTAGCAAGACAGCTGGGGTTTTATATTTTTTAATGTGTTCAGGCTCGTTTGCTCCTTCATTCCACCCACAACCACCCGCCCAGCCCCCAAGAAATGAACAGATCATTCAGAGAACACAAATCTATCAAGCTGCTTTGATAGCAGTCTTAAAACTGTTGTCTTGATACAAATATAAAATTTGACAGCTGTTCCACGGCATCATGGGCTGAAGTGCTGCTTAACAAATGAGTTCAATACTCCCAACACCAATTCCCAGAAAAATCAACAAGTTAAAGGGAAAAATAAACCAGCCCTGAATGCTGAATTGATAAATCATGCTCTCCATCAAAATCTAAGAACAAGACCAACTTTTCCCATCCCACGTCTAAAAGTTGTGCAGCTGAGTCCAGAGGCTTGAATGCCATCCTCAAAAGCAATTGAGGATGAAGAAAGGAGTAGAAGAAATTGAAGGGCAGGTAGAAAGGAGACAGAAAAAGAGAAGTGGGGAGAAGAAGAGGAAGAAAAATTAAAAGGGGAAAGAAAACGCGGATTTATAAAGCATCTTATCAATGCTCAATGTTCCAAAACACTTTATTATCTATGTGACCAAGCACAAATGAATGACTAACCTGTCTTTGATGTTACATGAAGGAACATAATTGATTAGGAAGCAGAGAAATAACCCACTCTTCCTTCCTTTCTTTAAGTGCTGCCATGGGATCTTCCATGCCAGTAACATAGCAGACAGGGTCTCAATTTAACATCACAACCAAAAGTCAGAAACTCTCAATACACTAAACAGAACACGTTGACATGCATTTCAAGCTCTTTTTGGGCCCTAACACTGGGCCATTAGACTCTTTTTCGGCCAGCACAGACACAACAGACTGAATGGACTCCTCCTTCCATGCCATAAATCTTTATGTTCTAAAAGACAATGGCTGGAATTCTCCAGCATTTCACGCCAGCATGATTCTCTGCTCCCCCTGCAGTGAATGGCTGAGGAAATCTAGCCAACACATCTGATATGATGACAAACCTTCAACAGTTCAGTGAAGTGTCACAGCCTACATGTTCTAAGTATTGACCAACCTTACAAAGAGGTGAAGTTTGCTATTTTTACACAGTGCTATTTCCTATGCCTTATCTGTGAACACACTCCTATTATTCTAAGAGCCACCTATCTACAGGGCCATTATTTATGCACAGATCAAGATGGTAAGTTATAAAGAAAAGATAACTCTTAAAATCAGAGAAAAATGCCTAGAAGCGAAAGCTGTCATTGCTGGTCAGATATGAAATTTAAATATCGAAGCACAACAGGTCACAAACCTTGTACTGCTCACCTCAACACAACTTACTTTCAATCCTAAATTCACCCAAACTGCATTCACATCAAATAATCAGCCTAGCTTCTGACAAATAATACAAAATCAAATTACATAACACCAGGTTAAAGTCCAACAAGTTTATTTGATATCACGAGTTTTCGGAGTGCTGTTCCTTCATCAGGTGAGTGTGTTGAACACGAGCACAGTTTAAGAATTAGCGGTCTCCCTTTTAGTGGCAATGAGGAGAATGGTTTTTCTCTGGGGGCCATCAGTCTGTGGAATTCTCTTCCCCAAAAAACAATGGGGGCTGGATTGAAGCACCTTTGGGTGCACAGATGTCAGTTTTGGACTGGGGTGAGCCATCCCCAGTCCAACGCCAACATCTCCACATCATGGCTACCACTGATACCACAAACTGCCAGCTCAAAGTGGAGAGGATCTCAAATTGCAGAAAAAATGTGCAGCTGGCATTTTGTTCGTTTGTGCACAGTGAAAAACAGTAATGCAGCATTCGTTCAGTACTGTCCTGAAATGTCAGCTGAGAGTGTGTCTATCTCTTTGGAATGGGGCTTTCACCCATGATCTTCTGACTCGCAAGTGAAGATGCTGTCAGTGACAGTCAAGGCTGGTACTTTGATATCCCTTTAGTACAGCCTGCCCTCAACCTCTACATCCCTCTCAGCTGGCATCACTGTGCCAACAGACACTTTTTACTGGCTCTCCCAAATTTTGCCAATTTCATACTGCAGTTGCAATCTTTATTTCCTCCATATTCCCTCGGGTCCAATAAAAAAAAGACACTCCTTTAAGTCTCACCGAGCCCTGTGTACAAAAGGTGCTTCAATTCAGCCTCTGTTGCTTTTTGAGGAAGAGAATTCCATAGACTAACAGCTCTCAGAGAAAAAACATTCTCATCGCTACTGTAAAAGAAAGACTGCTAATTCTTAAACTGTGTCCTTATGTTCAAATCTCCCCCACAAGTGTAAACATCTTCCCAATATCTACCCTATCAAGCCCCTCAGAATCTTGTATGTTTCAATAAGAACCTCTCCCATTATTGTAAGTTTGCTCCACTTGTCCAATCTTTGTTCATAAGCCAAGCCCTTCAACACAGGAAGAGGTCAAGTGAACTTTCTCTGAACAGCTTCTAATGCAATTATATTTTTTTCTCAGAAAGGAAACGAAAACCCTTCACAAAACTCTGGATGTGGTCCCACCGAGTTCCTGTAGAGCGACATTATTTTTACATTCCATTCCCCTTTGCAATATATTGATGATGCATCAAACAGCTTGCTTAACAGAAAGTGTTCCCATCACCCATTCCCAGTTCATGGGAATTCCTGGATAGCTCATAAGACAGAGTATAGGAAAGAGATAGAAAAATTGGTGAAATGTGCAACAACTATCTCATGCTCAATATCAGTAAAATGAAGGAGATAGTCTTGAAATTCAGGAAGCATAGTGGAGGATATGTCCCTGTGTACATCAACAGGGATGGAGTGGAAATGGTCAAGAGCTTCAAGTTTCTAGGTGTCCAGTCACTCCACACTGACACTATATTAAGAAAGCCCACCAACATTTCTGATATGGCTTCTGCTCTGACAAAGACCACAAGAAACTACAAAGAATTGTGAATGCAGCTCAGTCCATCACGCAAACCAACCTCCCATCCACTGGCTTTGTCTAAACTTCCCACTGCCTCAGAAAAGCAGCCAACATAATCAAGGACCCTACGCACCCCACACACACTCACTTCCACCTTCTTCCATTGGGAAAAAGATACAAAAGTCAAAATCATGTACCAATTGACTTAAGAACAGATTCTTCCCTGCTGCCATCAGACTTTTGAATGGACCTACTTAAGTTGATCTCTCTCTACATCATATCTATGACTAACACTATATTCTGCACCCCCTCCTTTCCTTCTCCCTTAGGTACTCTATGAACAATATGCTTTGACTGTATAGCACACAAGAAATAATACTTCTCATTGTCTACCAATATGTGACAACAATAAATCAAATCATAAAGCTGGTTACTTGATCCACAATCACTATCTACCAAATAATTCACTACCTACCTCCACCTTAAAACATTCAGTTCCAAAGTGACAAAAGTATTACTGCAAAAAAGCATCTTTTTGTCTCCCACTTGATAAATTTAAAACAACACATCAAGATTAAAAATGATAGGTGTTAAGAACATCAGAAATAGGAGCAGGAGTAGGCCATCTAGCCCTTCGAGCCTGCCCCACCATTCAATAAGATCATGGCTGATCTGAAGTGGATCAGTTCCACTTTCCCGCTTTCTCCCCATAACCCTTAATTCCCTTATCGATCAGAAATATTAGGTAAATTTAGAGAAAATAAAGAAATTTAAGGTAAATCAAGTTGTGGTTTAAGGATGGTAACAGCACGCGCTGCATAACTGACGTACTGCACAGCAGAAAATACTTTAATTTGCCTTTGACAATGGAAGGATGGATTTTATTTTTAACCAAAGTCAGTCAGAATCCTCAATATCACAATCAAATCTCCATGCTCCACTCGGAACTGAGACACTCTTCCTTTAGAATTTTCAGTGAAATTTTTAACTGATTAATTCCCAGTGTCTTAAATGCTTTAAACTCAACAGTTTATCCACCAGTGACCAACTTGCACTTTTATAAATATAAAATAAACTATATAGCAGGTTTGTAATGATCTGCAATTGAGTTGAGCTTTGGCATTGCTTAATGTCTCAAAACAGGAAGTGTCCTATTGGGAAATGAACTTTTTATAGATCTTTGGTTCTTCTTTAATATTACAGTATAAGTAGTTTGATGAGGAGGAATGGGGCAAATCCAACACAGTGGCTCTCGTAATCATTCACACTCAAAGAATTACACTTAGTTCCCACTAATTACGTGCCTCAATTACTTTGCATCTTACATACTACCTACAAATAGTGATAGCTCTTATTCCCCAGTTAACTGTCAATTGTAATATCGAAAAGTAAAAGCACTGATGCAAGACACAATTACATTTCAAACCACTCACATCCTTAAATAACCACCAGCTGCTTTGTTAGAGGTTTGATCTGCAACAGAGTTCAACCCCTCAGCGACACTTCCTGTTTTGTGTCAACAGTGTGGTTTCAGATTCAATGTAATGTAAAAACAGCAGCCTGACTTCAGAGTTAGGTGAATAATCTGATCCCAAAGCACATCAAAAACATAGCGACAGCAGCAGGCTGTTCGGCCCCTCAAGTCTGTACTGAATGGCATTAGAAAACAATCTCATACTAGGTGCAAAACACTGATAGTATCTGCATTGCCTTATCTACAAGTCATTCTCTCCAGTCCATGCCTTAATGTGTGGCGAGCAGAATATCAAGCATGTGCATTTTAAAAGCAAACCAATAAAATTCTTTGGATGCAGCTATAAACAAAGTGAGATAAATAAAACCAAGGACACAAATGTAAAATGGTGCAGTTTTCTGTAAGAAACCAACGATAACAAGGTCTTGCCCTGAACAATTGCTCCTTCAATTAAAAGGCTGCTTCCTCTGCCAAATAAAACAATATAAATTCTATGGGGGTCTCCATTTATTCTGCAACTGTTATGATCAATCTTGCTTTACTATCAAGTTGCAAATTAAATGCCAGATGGTGACAGCTGTACTTAACCTTTAGCTCATACAAACTTTCTGACTAACTTTAGCAATATGTTCACATATGTTGAATGATACGGCCAGTGAGCAGCACTCCCTTAATAAATTTGAAAAATTAATCATTTATTATGATTTGAAACTTGCAACAGCCTTTTATTTGATCCATGTATATGTGCAATTCTAGTCAACCCCACACAAAACCAGATCAGACATTTGTAACTTGATATCATGATAGTAGAATGTCTCCAGCCACCAGAGAAATACTGGTTTTTTTTAGCGCAATTGCTACTTGGTACTAATCAAAACTCTATTTACAAAACCCAAACAGTTCTTAAAATTCAAATTAATTGAGAAAATTAGATTCACATTTCTAATTATGGTTATTGTATTTGAAGAAAACGATCGCACAATTGTCCTGAAATTATATTTTTTGCCATTCTAACCTTTTTGTAAAGTGGTAAATATAAATTCCCAGAAATATATGCTGTAGCCTGTCATTTGCAGAACACATTTACTTCAATGGCTGCTGCAAGTTAATAAAGAACTGTAATCAGCCATAGTTCAGTTTCAAAAATAATGGCTAATATACCATGGTCATAATTTGTAATTATACATTGCATTTTTTTTTAGGGAATTCTGTTTTTGCTAATCAAAAGGAGGGTCAATAGTACAAGAGAACAGAAGAGTTTCCAATTTCAAGCACTCCACATCAATATTAAGAACTCCCATATTAGGAATGACAGCCAACTGCAGTGTTTAGCATCTTAACCTTTCCCCCGCAACCTCAGAAGTGCACTCTGTTTTGTGAGCTCTGCCCTCACCTGTTTCCATCTAGATTATTTACCTAATACAAAAGACTGTGGGAATATAAAGCCATCAGACTTGAGCTACGCTATGAAGATATTGTTTCAAAAAAATCTGAAAAGAAATAAGGTGCACTGTTTCACTCCCACAATCAGGTCTTTAGATGCTGCCAAGGGTTTTGAGCCCTAAAGTCTGGCCAAGAAACCTAAACCTACTCTGAAAACCCCAGAGGACAACCCTAACATAATACTGCATTAGCGCAGATTAAAACAAACACACCAATAATTAGGAGCAATTATCCTTCTGCATGCTTGGCATGTGGGCTGTCCGTTGTAGACAATTCGGCATCAGAATCAGAGTTGCAGTATAAACACAGCCTTCACCAGAAACCAGAAATACGTTCCTTAAAGGCACAGTATCATCACAAATGAACAATATGAAAATACAGCTAGGTAAAATCATTTACCTGGATTGAACAATAAAATATCTGGAGTAATTAAGTTAGATGGACGATACAGCAAATGCAAAAATGAAATTTGACAAGAAGAATGAGGTTCTGCACAACTGAGAAATGAAGCTGGCAATGAGAGGCAGAGTGCAGCATAGTTTTAGCCAGAAGAAACTAGTGGTCAAACAGCAGTGCACAGACGTTAAAACTGAATTCTGAAAGCTGCAAACAGTCAACTAGAGGAATTTGGTTGTTGCGTTATAATGTGAAGATGCCAGCATTGGATTGGGGTAAGCACAGTAAGAGGTCTCACAACAGCAGGTTAAAGTCCAACAGGTTTATTTGGCAGCACTAGCTTTCAGAGTCTCAAGCCCCTTAAGGAGGAGGAAGCTCCTTAAGGAACCTGATGAAAGAGCTTGAGACTCTGAAAGCTGGCACTGCCAAATAAACCTGTTGGGACTTTAACCTAGTGTTGTGAGACTTACTGTAACCAGATGTTTAAAATTAAAGTCAGATTATCTAACAGTGGAGTTATGTTCAATGTTCAAACGATAATTATCTTCCACACATCTTTGAAGTTAATGATTTTGGATCCAAAAAGTAGCATTATGTTATCAGCCGTGAACAAAAAATGCTGCAGTGACATGAAATGCTACTAGTTTCTTCTGGCTAAAACTATGCTGCACTTTCCTCCTGGAACCTGTATCTATACGCCTGAGGGAATGGAATCAGTGCATATACGATGCATATTATTTGAAGAACAACCACTCTATAAGGCAGGTCATTTTTTTCTTCTCCACTCAATATCCCCACACATCACTGGTGTTTACAACATTAACTTCCATTTATATAGCGATTTATCTAACAAATTATTAGAGAATGCAGCAGAGGAACTCTGTTATAAAACTATATATTTTGTAAATTGTGTGTCTTTATATGCCCTGTTTGTGAACAGAACTCCCACTTACCTGATGAACAAGCAGCGCTTCGAAAGCTAGTGACTTGTGCTACTAAATAAACCTGTTGGACTTTAACCTGGTGTTGTGAGACTTCTTATTAAAACTAAAATAGCAGATGTCAAGCTTTTCTGCCAGAGAAGTTACTGTGCGTAGTAAGTCAAACCTGGACCATTTTGCTTGGTAAAAATGAGCAGAATACTGCATGCAGTCACAAGGCAAATAGGATAAATTGGAATGCAATTAAAATATGGCAAGGAAAGGAGCCTTATGTGAGGTAGAAATGCATTTAACTTGATCCGTATAGCAAGGCAGAATATATTCCACTATTCTCTTAACTATTCATGTCTTTGTCATTTGTATGTTTTGGATCTTTGAGTCATAGCAAATAAATAACATTCCTGACAACAAGCACCTGCATTGATATAATGCCTTTGATGTAGTAAAACATCTCAAGGTACATCACAGGAGCATTAAAGAACAAAATCTCATATTGGGTCACATAAGGAGATAGAAGAGCATGACTTAAAAAACTAAATTTTAAAGGAGGAAAGAACGAATGAGTGGTGGAAAAGCTTTGGGAAGAAATGTTACTGTCTAGCAACAGAAGGCTCAACAGTTAGTAGCGCGACTAAAATTGGGGATACACAAGAGGCAAGAATCAGAGCAGTGCAGAAGCCTTGGGAGAGTTGGAGGAGGTTACAGAGATAGGGAGGGACAAGATCATGGCAAATTTGAGGATAAGGATAAGATAGTCATTTGGTAGTACCAAACCTGAGTATTGATGAAAAAAATACATGCAGTCCAAGTCTTTTCATCTCGGACTCATTAGGACAGATTTGCAAGAAGACCACTAAGGAAACAACAATTTATGCTGCTTGAGAAGAGAATGTTGATTGGTTGGCAAGTAGATTCTGGTAGAGGCATTGCCATGGAGAAGCTACATACATTCACACACAGGGTCCTGTCTTTTGCAGACAGAAGGAGCAGGTATATGCATTGCGCCTTTCTCATCTAAAACAAAAGCATTCTCCTTGACCATGGCTTAGCCAGAGTCAACCTGCCTAGTTTCAATTTAAACAATAGCTTGACTACTAACTGTTCCCTGATGCATTCTCCATGGCAACGTCATTGCCAATCAGAATCTACTTGCTAACCAAACAGCACTCTCTTTTCATGCAGTATAAACTGTTGTACCCTTTACTATTGGTATTCTTGTGACATAGTCCTGATCAGTACAAGAAAAGCTTTGGCAGCATGTCTTCTTATTCAGCAATAAGGATAACATAAAAATTAAGGTTTTGTCTGATCAGGAACCAATGTAGGATAGTGAATATAAGATTTGGTGCAAATTGGGATACAAGTTGCAGAATTTTCAATGAACTCAAGTTTAAGCAGGGTGGAAGCTGGCTAAGACTCACTGGAACAGTCATGCCTCAAATCAATGAAGGCATGAATGATGGTTTCAACAGATGAGTTGAGGCAGGAACAAAGTCAGACAATGGTATGGATGTAGAAATAGGTGGTCTTGGTGATAGTGCAAATATGTGGTCGAAAGCTCATCCCCAGTCAAATATGTCACCAACTTTGGCTCCAGTTCAGACTCCTACAATTTCCAGGGAGAGAGATGGAGTCAGTGGCTACAGAATAGAGTACGTGCCAGGGATTGGAAGCAACGGCTTTGGTTTTCCCAATATGCAGCTGGAAGGAAATTTCTATTCAGCCAATACTGGATGTCAGGCAAGCGGTCTCATAAATCAGTGACTATGGCTGGGCAGATCAGAATGGAACCAAAGTGAATGCAATTCCATCTAATTAAATTATGGAGGAGAGGATACTGTTGGAGTCTAACCAACCACAAGAATGCAGATTATCAAAAACTTTTCTACTGCTTTCCAGCCAAGTTCACTCTACATTTCAGTTCACTGATTTATAACTTACCAGGGGCAAGCGTGCAAAGAATCAATGCCCCAAAAGACAAGTTACCATCTCAACCACCATTCTGACTTCCCTCAATTTGGTAGGTTGGCTGCTTAATAATTTAACCTAGCGACCTGTTATGCATTTCTAGGTTTTTATAAAAATTCTTATATTCACATGAGTTTTCTATCTTAATAATAGAACAATTACACTTGGCCTATTGTTATATACACCAAAGTGATTTATTAAATATACATATACACAACACATACCGCTCTCATTTGCAAAGTGTCATTGTAATGAGAGGTATATGCACATAGTACATATATAACTATAACAAACTACCTACAGGCTACATCCAAAGTAATGCTTCAAACTGTTAAAAGGCACAATATGTAAGTTTTGGTCCCAGAAACTTTTAATGACACAAAAGTCATTCTGTACATTTAAGAGGGGGTCTCGTGGAGCAGTGGGTAATGTCCCTACCTCTTAGCTCCAAGTTCGAATCCCAGCCCAGGACTTAATGGCCAAGGAAGGTGCGTTCACAACATGGCCAACAGGTTGAGTATCAACCTGCAAAGTCTTTCCAACACATCAATGGCAGGCGGCAAGAGTGGGTAAGACTCCTAGTCAGCCACGTTTGATGCAGAGTGGTGCCCCTCAAGTCATAAGTCTCAGACAACAAGTTAGCGACCTGTTCAAGGAAAATCCTTGCTATGGGAAAAGGTGAAAGTCCGCCTTGTGCACCACTAGGTGCAGGAAGAGAAATAACAACAACAATGACAACATGTTTAAGAAAGGAAAAGGTTTGGAAAGAAAAACACAAAAAGCAAAAAGTGGAAAATCCTTGAGCTAAAAACGAGACAAATTTAATCAAGTTGTCTATTATTAGGGTTACTTTGCATCCTGGTTCAATTAATTAATTTTGCTTGGTTCCTTAACATGATTCATTTAATCAAAGGCAATTCATTTTTACAAAGTATTACAACGGCTTCAGCCAGATGTCAATGTGAAGAAAAAAGAAAAGCCCAGTAATATTGCTTGTGATAAATAATGAGGCCTATATTTAAATTGAATTCCTATGAACTGGCCTGGCCCCTTCTACTTAGATAACAACACAAACTGTCATTTTGACAACAATGTATGTAGCTGCTAGAAAATAAAAAAGGGCAAAAGCCAGAATGAAGGACAAAATTGAGTGTGCATGTGAATATCTCACTAAGCTATTAGGGCAGGCTGCTTCCCTCAGTACTCAGGCATATTAAATTTGAAAATCTTAAATTACATACATTATTCATAAACCGTAACAGTCATCATTACTATTTACACATGTTTATTTTGAAGGCCAGCAGTGACATCAGCAACTCATATCAGCAGCAACAACCAGAAGAGAAAATGCTGGTTTCAGATTCCGCAGTAATTTGCTTTTATCATTTAAGCAACAGCCTAATTAGACTATGTCTGTGGTCACAAATAGATCAAACCACAAACTAGAGATATTATATTAATCAGAACTGTTTTCAAACTATAAACAACAAATCTATCAGCACAAACCAACAGGCATGGTGATTTTGGAAAGCAATTTATATCACAAACACATTTGTTCGTGCCGATGGACTAAACATTAGGCAGAAAAAAGAATGGTTCACCACCTCTCATTAGAATTCCGTCTTTCAATCATCTAATGAACGTTCGGTAATTAACTTACCTAACAGACCTCTGGTAATTCTAGCCTTTGACGTATCACAATTGAATGGCATCTGAGGCATCTGTATGACAGATTAGATCATCTCAACTGGACACTAATGATCCATCCCTTCAGAGGGAGCAAATAAGTAAATTTTGTAAGTATTGCTTGGTACACCCCTAATCTAGGAGGTTCCTTGAAAGGATCTACAGAAAGGATTAAAGAAAGTTACATAAAAATTTACAAAACAGCTCATCAAATAATGGTAGGAAGGACTATTACTTACGTGGCGAAAAACTGCAGCAGGCGACGGTGCAGAGGGACCTCGGGGTCCTTGTGCATGAGTCGCAAAAACCCAGCCTGCAGGTGCAGCAGGTGGTCAGGAAGGCTAATGGGATGCTGGTCTTCATAGCGAGGGGGATTGAATATAAAAGTAGGGAGGTCTTGCTGTGGCTGTATAGGGCATTGGTGAGGCCGCAGCTGGAGTACTGTGTGCAGTTTTGGGCGCCGCACTTACGCAAGGATATTTTGGCCTTGGAGGGAGTGCAGAGGAGGTTTACTAGGCTGATACCGGAGTTGAGGGGGTTGAACTATGAGGAGAGGCTGAATAAACTAGGCTTGTACTCGTTAGAGTTTAGAAGAATGAGGGGAGATCTCATTGAGACATATAAGATGATGAATGGGATGGATAGGATAGAGGTGGAGAGACTCTTCCCGCTCAGAAAGGACAGTAGGACTAGGGGGCACAGCCTCAAGATAAAGGGGGGGGGCGGTTTAGAACAGAGTTGAGGAGGAACTTCTTCACTCAAAGGGTGGTGAATCTCTGGAATTCTCTGCCCGTTGAGGTGGTGGAGGCTGCCTCGCTAAATATTTTTAAGACGCGGGTTGATGGGTTTTTGATAAGTGAGGGGATTAAGGGTTATGGGGAGAGGGCGGGAATGTGGAACTGAGCCACGACAGATCAGCCATGATCTTATTGAATGGCGGGGCAGGCTCGAAGGGCTATATGGCCTACTCCTGCTCCTATTTCTTATGTTCTTATGTTCTAAAGTGCTGAGAGAAAAGACTGAAAAGTTAAGAACTGTTGTGTATTCAATTGAATTGAGATTAAATCCACCAGAGCTATCAGCTAACGGTTCAAGTTCCCAATCCACGGGCTAAGATATCAGTACAGCAACAGAGATAATGGATACGAAACTTTGGTTGAGCTAATGCAAGAAGACGACAATAGAAGAAAGGCTACAAGCAGCACAGACAGCGACTGCCTCAGGCATCCCAGAAGACAGTACTTCCTAACCGTACATAGGTCAACATAGCAAAAAGATGAGGCTTTAAATCATCTGTGCATTTCACAAAAGATACGAGAGTCTGGAAACTTTACAACAAAGGAATACAAAATGTAAATTTAAGGTTTACATACTGTAACTTTTGACAGTGAACAATGCTAATGATAATGCTTTAAGCCAAATCCAACCAAGGCTGATTGATATATTTTGATAGAGTTCAGTTGATTTTCTATAATGATTTAGAATGTTAGTTCATGATGTGACTAGATGTTTCTTGTAATCGTCAAAAACTTCAGATGTGTTAATATAATTATTAAATATGAAGTAGTATTAGTTAATGCAATTTAGTCTGGCTTACAAGTCGGAGTTAATTATGCTGCATTCAGTGTTGTACTGTTTACTGACAGAAATAGGGCTTGTAAAATGATTCATTTAACTTGGTCTTGGGAGTCATAGCTAGGACACATTTGTACACTTGGGTGTATATGAGTCCAGCTTAGCAGTAAAGAGAAGTGAAAGTGACAATGCTGATGAACCAGGAAGGCGGCCTGAGGCTAGATGTTTCAGCAAAGATACAAGCTATAGTTTAGCAGTTAGAAGTTACATCAGGTTACTAATGTTAGATGGTTGTAGAGATGCTAGGAGCACTCTTCTCATTGTCGAGTTGCAAATATTCAGTTAGAAATCATTAGTTGTGTTGACCCGGGTGTACATCCTTGGGCTACATACTGCAGTTACACCAAGGGTTGGCAATCTATTACTGGGAGGCATGGTGGCATAGTGGTTAGCACTGCTGCCCACAGTGCCAGGGACCCAGGTTCAATTCCAGCCTCAGGTCACTGTCTGTGTGAAGTTTGCACATTCTCCCCATGTCTGCCTAGGTTTCCGCCAGGCACTCTGGGTTTCCTCCACAGTTCAAAGATGTGCAGAGTAGGTAGACTGGTCATGCTACATTAACCCTAGTGTCAGGGGAATTAGCAAGGTAAATATGAGGGATTACAGGAATAGGGCTTGGGTGGGATTGTGGTTGGTGAAGACTTGATGGGCCAAATGGCCTCCTTCTGCACTATATGGATTCTATGGGAGGCATTTCTTGGGATAGAGTTAGGAGTAGGGCAGTTGCCAGGAGAGCATTTACCAGGAGTACAGCAACTGCTAGGAAGTTATTTTTTGACAAGAAAGCAGGGTTAAAGTAAGTGCTTTAAGAGAGTGAATAAAAAAATACAAACTACTTAAAGGCTGAGGAATCAGTCAGTTAAAATCTAGCTTAGGAAAATCAGTAGTACAGCAATCTTAGTCATTTATTAGAATGTCTTTGTTAGGAAGCTGCTTCCACCACAAAGAGGAAAGAAAGGACACTCTGCATGCAGCTGTGAAGTGGCTACTTCAGCAGTTCCGGTGGATGCAAGCTGTGGATTAGGAAAGGATACACTAGAATTGAAGTCTCAAAGCTGCAAAGGGAAGTTGCTAGACTAAAATCTTGAAAGACGTCAAGAGACCAGGCTCAAGGAACCGAGAAGAGAAGACACCATCCTGGGATCCAGAGAAAAGACTGACCAACATAAGTTCAATTTATATGCACTGACTAATTAAGTATCACTCTTAATTGTCCAATACAAGTATTGGTTGGCATTCTAAATTAGTAAATGTCTTTTTTGTCAATATTATTATTCCTCAACATAAATTGTCTTTAGTAGAGTCCAAATGCCTATATCTTTCTATTAGAAAACATATTGCTGTACTTCACAAGCCTGCCCTCTCAATCAGACACCCCCCTGTGCATCTTTATGAGATTTAACATGTATTACATTACATTAATGGGAGTTTATGGTGCTTGTACTTTATAGAAACATTAAGCTACAATAGAGGCTTATGTTCAGTACTCCCATTACTGTATGGCTTCCAAACTCAAAAACTATTTTAAATACAAAGCCACTGCACAAAATGAAACAAAGTGAATTCAAAATTTTGCCAAGAAAATAACAACTGAAGCATAAACTCCAATTTTGGTTTGGTGGTATGATGGAATTTCAGCTAAATGATGATCTACAAGCTAAAAAGGTTAAAAGCTTGTAAACAGATGTCTGACTACAAACTTAAACTTATCCAAAACTCTGCTGTCAGATCAATCCCATTCACCAGCACCTCTATGCTCTTTGGTTCTTGGCCAACAATGCCTTGAATTTAAATTCTCATCCTTGTTTCTGTTAGGGCCCTGGACCCGAACCCCTGGTAGGTTATGCAGCCAGATTAGACTCTAATAATTTTTCCAATTTGGCATAAATATGAGGATAAGATGCTATGCTCTAGGAATAATTCTGCTGACAAATTAGGGATCTTTTATCACAATAAGCTTTACTTGTAATAGTTTAAATATAACAAAATGAAGTACCATAACTTTTAACAGTTGAACAATAGTTTGAAAAATGAAAGGAAACAACTCTAATTTCTAACTTACTACTATTGTTGTTTCAAATAAGCAACAGTCCTCTTAGACTTAAATGCCACTTTAAATAGTTAGCAAATCCAGGCATACTTGTTACAAATTGGGTTAACACCCTTGAAGCTTTTAGGGAGGTTTTGATTTTTAGAGCAGCTTGCAGACTTCTGTCCTTAAACAAGAAGTCAAATGAACACTACATAGTTAAAATTACTGTCTTGCTTTCCCAGTACCTGAGCTGCATTCTCTCCACACATACTGAATGTCTGTGAAAAAAAAAATCATAAAACATTCCCCTTAAACATAAAATATATCACTAACACAGTATCATCACAATTTCCAAATCATTCTATGGTCTTGCCCACTCCACATCTCTGTGATTTCTTCCAACCCTCCAAAATCGCTGCATCCCTCCAATTTTGATCTCTTGTGGATCTTTGATTTTATCATTTCACAATTGGCAGCTGTGACTTCAGCTAAGGCCCTGAGTTTTGGAATTCCTCACCTAAATTCCTCAATCTCTATTTTTTCTCTTGCAATGATCCTTATAACCAAACTTGTTGATTCAAGCTTGTCACATTTCCCCACTAGAAACAGAATACGTGGACAAAAAGCAGAGTGCAATGTGTGTATTTGTCACAGTTAAACATCATGTTTTACAAATACAATATATTCCGCCAACAAATACACATTTGTAAGTATTTTTTAAATTAAACTTTAAAAAGTAATCTATTTCAAATAGATTACAAAATTACAAAAGATTGTAATATTTTAAAAATTATTTTACAAGGAAAAACATTTAGGTCAGCACATTGTGCCACACGCCTTCACTAGGTGCATAATGCAGAGGGCTGACACAACGGATAATCACAGCTGAGCCCAACTGGGGGCCCATTTGGAGCATATACAATAGGACTGTCCTTCTACTCTGTCCCACCACTCAGCTAAGGCATAGCATTAATTGAAGATAGCAGTTCCTACTTAACTGTTTCTGTAAAAATGCTGAACATTGTATTTTCACTTTAAAAGATTTTATGCCAAGTGCCTTTTTATACAATCGCACTCATGTTGAGGGCAATGTATGTTGGAGTGTGCTATAAAACTTTTATACAGGTTGTTTATGTCCTCATATTTTTTGCAGAGGAAACAACATGCACTCCACATCACCTCATTTACTTTCCTCACACTGCTTTTCAGTATCATCATCCAGTTCAGATTTTAACCTCACAAGGCAATGGAAAACAAGCTGAACCAGCGCCAATTTCTCTGTGGCTGCTAAGCAAGCAGTCACATTCCTCAAAAACGCATTTCCTCTTAATACTACAATTCAGCTAAAAATTCCCCAGTCTTATCAGCTGACAGCAGTAATGAGGAAACATCCATAATCCGGATAAGCACCTGATCAACGGACTCAAGACGTAAAACAACTTCAGTTTCACATGACCAAAAAGTCTACTGATGGGTCTCTCCTAAATAATTTAATACATTTTGCTTTAGTAAATTAACCAGTCAAATAATCTACTCTATTTAACAGTTTGAGGTTGGGGCAATTTCAAAGATGCCAATGGTTAATGGCGCAGAGCGCAAAACAGATGCTCAACCTCAAGGGGATCACAAAGGTAAATAAATGTAGAAACACAATTTACATTGGAGAAGAGGCATGCACTTGTAAGGCTGGGATTAAAGTAGTGTGGAGTGAAGTCAAAGGAATTTCATTTTGAATCCAGCTGCACCATGTCTGATTTTGAGTGCTCGACGTGCAAAAAAAAAGTACTTCCATTCTCTTGCTGATTATGCTCCACCTCTCAGTGCAACAGACATTCCTTATCTTTTTTTTGAAAAGCAGGAAGAATTATCATTTCCAGAAGCAATTTTGTAGCCTTCCCGATGCCAAATGTAAAAGAGCCATTATTTTGTGCAAACTGAGAGAGTGACCATCAGCAAGCAATTCAACCACAGACAGCATCACAGCTGTTAGTAAAATAAAAGGAAAATAACAGAACACTATTTCCAATTCTGACATCTATACCCTTTATATTTTCAAAAAGGGGTCCACTGGATACCAGCGCTAAAGATTTTGTCCTTTCAATTGTTTCAGCAAATTGTGGGCTACTGCTGGGCTCAAATCCAATCACAACAGCTAGGCCAATTTAAATTCCAATTAATAATTCTGGAATTAAAAGGAAGTCCCAATAATGATGGCCATGAAACCAAAGTTAATTGTTGTAAAGGCCCATCATCTTCACTAACATCCTTCAGGGAAGAAAATTTGCCCTCCATACTTGGTCTGGCCTAGACCTAACTCCAGACTCTCATCAATGTGGTTGAATCTGAAATGGCCTAGCAAGCAATCCACTCAGTTGTACCAAACAGCTACAAAGTCAAAAACAAATAACTTGCTCACTGACTCAGACTGGATTCTGCCAAGACCACTCAGCTCCTAAACTCATGACAACCTTGGCTCAAACATGGACAAAAGAAAGGCAATGAGCTAATAGTATCATCACTAGACTATTAATCCAGAAACTCAGCTAAAGTTCTGGGGACCTGGGTTCAAATCCCACGACAGCAGATGGTGAATTTGAGTTCAATAAAAATATCTGGAATTAAGAATCTACTGATGACCACGAAACCATTGTCAATTATCCGAAAAACCCATCCAGTTCACTAATGTCCTTTAGGGAAGGAAATCAGCCAAACTTACCTGGCCTGGCCTACATGTGACTCCAGAGCCACAGCAATGTGGCTGACTCTCAACCGCCCTTGGGCAAAAAGGGATGGGCAATAAATACTGACCAGCCAGCGATGCCCACATCCCACGAATGAATTTTAAAAAAGCTGAAAGTGGTGACATCAAGGTAGCATTTGACCAAGCATGGCACCAAGCAGCCTGAGCAAAACTGGAGTCAGTGGGAATCAGGGAGAAAACTTTCCACTGGTTGGAGTCATACCTAGCACAAAGATGATTGTGGTTGTTGGAGGTCAATCATCTCAGTCCCAGGACGTCGCTGGAGGAATTCCTCAGGGTAGTGTCCAAGGCCCAGCTATTTTCAGCTGCTTCAATTACCTTCCTTCTATCACAAGGTCAGAAGTGGGTAATGTTCTTCAATAATTGCACAATATTTAGCACCATTCACAACTCCCCAGATACTGAAGAGGTGTACATGTCCATATATAGCAAGGCCAGACCAGACAACATTCAGACTCAGGTTGATAAATGGCAAGTTTTACATGCATTCTTTAAGATAAACGACCATCTTGAACAACTACGGCATTACCATAGTTGAATCTCCCACAATCAACATCACGATGGTTACCATTGACCAGCCATGTAAATACTGTGGCTACAAAAGAAGTCAGAGGCTGGGAATTGAGGTGGGTGACTTACCTCTTGACTCCCCAAAGCCTATCCAGTATCTACAATACAGTAAGAAGTCTCAACACCAGGTTAAAGTCCAACAGGTTTATTTGGTAGCAAAGTGGGCGGTATCTACAATACACAGGTGAGGAGTGTAATGGAATACTCTCCACTTTCCTGAATGGGTGCAGCTCTAACAACGCTCAAGAAACTCAACGCCAAAGACAAAGCAGTCCACTTGACTGATACCGTATTCACCACCTTAAATCTTCACACTGTCCACTACAGACACACAATAGTAGCACTGTGTATCATATATAAAATGCACTACAGCAAGTCACTAAGGCTTCTTCGACAACACCTTCCAAATCCACGACCTATACACCTTTAAGGACAAGGACAACAGATGCATGGAAACACCACCACCTGCAGGTTCCCTTCCACGTTTCTCACCATCCTGACTCGGAACTTTATCACCACTCTCTCACTGTCAAATTTTGAGAACTCCCTTCTTAACTGCAATGTGAGTGTGCCTACACCATAAGACATTGGAGCAGAATTAGGCCACTTGGCCCATCGAGTCTGCTTCACCATTCAATCATGGTTGATATTTCTCTCATTCCCATTCTCCTGTCTTTTCCCCATAACCCCTGATCCCCTTATTAATCAAGAATCTATTTACCTCTGTCTTAAAGCCACTCAATGACCTGGCCTCCACAGCCTTCTGCAGCAAAGAGTTCCACAGATTTACCACTCTCTGGCTGAAGAAATTCCTCCTCATCTCTGTTTTAAAGGATCATCCCTTTATCCTGAGGTTGTGCCCTCAGGTTCTAGCTTTTCCTACCAGCGGAAACATCCTCTATCTAGGCCTCGCAATATCCTGTAAGTTTCAATAAGATCTCCCCTCATCCTTCTAAATTCCAACAAGTACAAACCCAGAAGTCCTCAACCACTCCTCATGCGACAAGCTCTTTATTCCAGGGATCACTTGTGAACATCCTCTGGACCCTTTCCAAGGTCCTTCCTTAGACATGGGGCCCAAAACTGTTCACAATACTCCAAATGGGGTCTGACCAGAGGCTTATACAGCCTCAGAAGTACATCCCTGCTCTTGTACTCTAGCTCTCTCGACATGAATGCTAACATTGCATTTGCCTTCTTAACTGCCGACTGAACCTGCATGTTAACCTTAAAAGAATCTTGAACAAAGACTCTCAAGTCTCTTGGTGTTTCTGATTTCCTAAGCATTTCCCCATTTAGAAAATTGTTGATGTCTCCATTCCTCCTTCCAAAGTGCAATACAGCTACCCAACAATGTGGAAAATTGTCCAGCTTTGTCCTGTCCACAAAAAGCAGATAAATCCAACCCAGCCAATTAATGTCCCATCAGTTTACTCTCAATAATCAGCAAAGTGGTAGAAAGTAGCACTGACAGTGCTAGCAAGAAAGTATTCAGCAATAACCTGTTCACTGATGCTCAGTTTGGGTCAGGTCCACTCAGTTCCTGACCTCATTAAAGACTTGGTCTAAAAATGGACAAAAGAACTATATTCCAGGGTTGACATGAACATGCAGGTAATGGTGTTCAAGGCAGCATTTCATCAAGTGTGGCATAATGGAGCCCTGGCAAAACTGGCAACAAAGAGCAGAGAGGAAACTCTCCACTGGTTGGAGTCATACCTAACACAAAGTAAGGTCATTGTGAATGTCCACCCAAGTCCCAGGACATTGCTGCAGGAGTTCCTCAGGCCCTAGGCCAAACCACCTTCCACTGTTTCATCAATGACCTTCCCTCCATCGTAAGTTCAGCATATAGATGTTCTCTGATGAGTGCACAATGTTCAGCACCATTTTAACTCCTAAGATACGGAAGAAATCAATGTCCATATACAGCAAGACTTGGACAACATTCAGGCTTAGGCTAAAATGCAGCAATTTACGTTTGCACCACACAATGACCACCTCCAACAAGAGAGAATCTAATGCTCTCCTCTTAACGTTCAGTTGCATTACCATCACTGAATCCCCAACATCAACATCCTGGAAGCGACCATTAGCCAGAAACTGGACTAGTCATATAAATGCTGTGACTACAAAAGTTTCCAAAGGCTGGGATCGCTGAGGTGGGTAAATTTCCTCCTCACTCCCCGAAGCCTGTCCACTATCTACAAGGCACAAGTGTGATGCAATACTCTCCACTTGCTTGGACGAATGCAACCCCAGTAAGATTCAAGCAGCTCAAAACCATCCAGGATCGAGTGGCCTACTTAACAACCCTATTCACCACCATAAACATTTAGTCACTCCACCACAGGCACACAGTGGTAGCAGCGTATACCATATAGAAGAAGCGCCGCAGCAATTCCTTTAACACCTTCCAAAAGCTCCTTTAACAACACCTTCCAAATTCACAACCTCTATCACTTAGAAGGTCAAGGGCAGCAAATGCCTGCAAGTTCCCCTCCATATACTATCCCGATTTGTAACTATATTGCCTACACAATTGTTTCATTGTACCAAATCAAAAACCTGGAACTCTCTCCCTTCATTTACTGTGTATGTACCTACATTGCACATACTGCAGCAACGCAAGGCAATGCTCACCACCATTAAGGGCAATTAGAATGGGCAACAAATAGCCAGTGATGACCACATCCTGTGAAATAATAAAAATATAGTCAATTCAGGAGACACCAGGTTTCTATGCCTTTGCTATACACACAATTTAGTCAGAACTCAAAATGTAATCTAAACATGCAAGAAGCTGCCACTGTACAATATGCAGTATCATTCCACTCAAAAATTCCACTGCGCCACAAAATACCGTTACAGATCCTGACAGAAGTGACAGGTTATCACTGATAAATATTATGAATGCAGCAGGCGACACTGTATTTGGCAGATTAAATCGCACATCAATGATTCACGTCAAATGCTTTACCGTAGCATATTCAATGCAGCAAGATTTATGCATGCTAACGAACGGCTTCATTTCCTTCTACCTTTCAACACAGCAACTAATCTTTACATTTTGATGAAGAGTAGCATAGCAATGTTACCCGCATCTCTAGATCCTGCTGGAACTGCTAACATACCCTCAGCAAATTCGCCATGATTCTAAATGTTAGTCATGGCTAAGTTGGTGGCAGATTTATTAGTCACTCAGCTCTGGGTTTCAGCCTCACTCCAGCACATAGCTGCAAGCTGGCACTGTAACACAATGGTCAAAGGAAGTTGCGCTGTCAGAGTGAGCAAAACATTAAACAGGGGTCACATCTGTCTACTCTAGCAGTTTACATGGGTATTTAAGATCTCATATCAATATTCAAACAATCCTGAACACTACCAGAAGCAGATTAATTAGTTCATTCATTGCAGCTTGCTACAAGAATGCAGCAAGACCTGGACAATATCCAAGCTTGGGCTGACAAGTGGTAAGTCACATTCATGCCATGTAAATGCCAAGCAATGACCATCTTCAATAACAGAGGATCTAACCATTGCCTTTTGATATTCAATGACACTAACATCACGGAATCCTTATTGTCAACATCCTGCGATTACCACTGACCAGAAATTGAATTGGACTAGCCATATAAATGCTGTGGTTACAACAGCAGGTCAGAGGTAAGGAATCCTACAGTGAATAACCCAGTTCCTGACTCCCTAAAACCTGTCCACAATCTACAAGGCAAAAATCAGGAATGTAATGGAGTACTCTCCGCTTGCCTGAATGAGTGCAGCGCCAACACTCAAGAAGCTTGACATCATTCAGGATAAAGCAGCTCGCATCATTGGCATCCCTTCCACAAACATTCACTCCCTCCACCATCAACAAACAATGGCAGCAGTGTACATCATCTACAAGATGCAGTGCAGGCACTCGCTAAGGCTCCTTAGACAGCGCCCTTGAAACCCTCAACCACCACCTTGAAGGACAAGGATAGCAGGTCCGGCCCACATGTGACTCCAGAGCCATAGCAATTCAGCTGACTCTCAAATACTTTCTGAACAAGCACAACTGAGGATGGGCAATAAATGCTGGCCAACCTGTGAGGCCCATGTCCCATGAATGAATAAAGAAAGTTGCATGAGAATACCACCAGCTTCAAGTCACTCACCATACTGACTTGAAAATACATCATTGTTCCTTCAGTGTCGTTGGGTCATCTCCCGGAACCATCTTCCTAACAGCATCGTGCATCACACAGATTGCAATGACTGAAGGCAGCAGCTCACCACTCCTTTACAAGGGCAATTAGAAGAATCACAATTTAAACCAGAAAGCAGAAGACAATTAATTATCCAAGGGCATCCATTTGAAATAAACAGTAAAGTTACAGCTTTGATCTTTAGATACTGTGTGAGAATGTTTAACCACCAGAACAGCAACAAGGAACACCTGCACATACCTGCCAACAGACACAACAGAAAACAATGAAAACCACGTGACTACAGCAATAAGTAAATTACCGCTAGGTGCAAATCCCTCTTCACAATAACAAGAAATGCAAAATAACTTGTATTTACGAGGGTGACACGGTGGCAGAGCGGTTAGCACTGCTGTCTCACAGCGTCTGGGACCCGACTTCAATTCACTGTCTGTAAGGAGTCTGCACCTTCTCCCCTTGTCTGCATGGATTTCCCACAGTCCGAAAGACATGCTGATTAGGTGCATTGGCCATGCTAAATTCTCCCTCAGCATGCCTGAACAGGTGACTAGGAGATTTTCATAGTAACTTCACTGCAGTATTAATGTAAGCCTATTTGTGACAATAATAAACTATAAACTTTTTCCAATCACATACTCACATACAGTGAACCGTTTTAAAAATGTGATTATTAGACATGAGCAAAATGAGTAGCCAATGTGCACACGGGCACAAATGAAAGAGATGAGTGACCAATTACTGTAATCTGCTTGTTTTGGTCCTAGCAAAAGATAAAAGGGCATCAGAAGAATCCATGTTCTTCTTCAAACAGTAAAATAGGAAATTCCATGTCAAATTGAATAATCAAATCTGCTGTTAGTTTGAAGTCTCATCTTAAAGGTAGCGGCTCCAAAGGTGCAGCATTTCTCCAGAAATGTGTTGAAACATCAGCCTAGATTAGAAAATAATTTCTGGAGTAGGACTTCAACTGCTGACTCAGAAACAAGCATTTCACACCTTGACTAATTGGCCTGCTCAATTACCTTCGCCAAAGGCAGCACAAGGTTACATGATCAATAATTAAAAATTAATGCTCCTTATGACATTACCTTTCAAAAATACAGAGGATGGTTCTGATGCACTTTTATTCTGAAATTACATATCTGAAAGGAGTTCCACCTAAGCAGCGTGTTTTCATGCTGTTTGGCTCAAATTACAAGTTCCATCACAGAGTTTGCACTGGTGCAGAAGACATTCCTTCAATATTTAGAGAATATGGATGGATCCAATTTCTCATTAAACATTCTCTAAACTTACAATCTGCCCTGGTCCACCTACGCCGACACTACAATTAAGAAAGCCCACCCTCACTTCTACTTTCTCAGAAGACTAAGGAAATTTGGCATGTCAACTACGACTCTCACCAACTTTTGCAGGTGCACCACAGAAAGCATTATTTCTGGTTGTATCACAGCTTGGTATGGCTCCTGCTCTGCCCAAGAGCGCAAGAAACTACAGAAGGTCGTGAATGTACTCCAATCCAACACACAAACTAACCTCTCATCCATCGACTCTGTCAACACTTCCCGCTGCCTTGGCAAAGCAGCTAGCATAATTAAGGACCCCACCCATCTTGGACATTCTCTCTTCCACCTTCTTCCATCGGCAAAAAGATACAAAAGTGTGAGGCCACAAACCAACCAACTCAACAACAGCTTTTTCCCTGCTGCCATCAGACTTTTGAATGGACCTATCTTGCATTAAGTTGATCTTTCTCTACCCTAGCTATGACTATAACGCTACATTCTGCACTCTCTCATTTCCTTCTTTGTATGTTTTGACAGTATGCTTTGTCTGTATAGCATGCAAGAAGCAATACTTTTCACTGTATACTAACACACATGACAATCATAAATCAAATCAATTCCAGATGATTTTGGCAATCACTTGACATTTCCTAAAAAAATTCAGGCCAGTATAATTAAATCCTAAATAGTTACAAAGTTGATATATTAATAAATATCTTCACTCAGACCAATATCTAACTGAAAATCTAGTGAGATTCCATGTTACAGCAAATAAAGTTTTTTGCATCCACAATAGTAACATTTTCCAAATAATTCTGATACATAGAACATAGAACATTACAGCGCAGAACAGGCCCTTCGGCCCACGATGTTGCGCCGACCAGTTAAAAAAAAACAACAATGACCCACTAACCTAAACCAATCCCTTTTCGTCCATAAACCTGTCCACAGACCTCTTAAACGCCCCCAAACTAGGCGCATTTACAACTGCAGCAGGCAGGGCATTCCAATCCCTCACCACCCTCTGGGTAAAGAACCTACCCCTGACATCTGTCCTATAACTACCCCCCCTTAGTTTAAAGCCATGCCCCCTCGTGCTAAATTTTTCCATCAGAGGAAAAAGGATATCACTATCCACCCTATCTAAACCTCTAATCATCTTATATGTTTCAATAAGATCCCCTCTTAGCCGCCTTCTTTCCAGTGAAAACAACCCCAAATCCCTCAGCCTCTCCTCATAGGATCTCCCCTCCATACCAGGCAACATCCTGGTAAACCTCCTCTGCACCCTCTCCAAAGCCTCCACATCCTTCCTGTAATGTGGGGACCAGAACTGCACACAATACTCCAAGTGCGGCCGCACCAGAGTTGTGTACAGTTGCAACATAACGCTACGACTCCTAAATTCAATCCCCCTACCAATAAACGCCAAGACCCTGTATGCCTTCTTAACAACCTTATCTACTTGATTCCCAACTTTCAGGGATCTATGTACACATACACCTAGATCCCTCTGCTCCTCCACACTATTCAAAGTCTTCCCGTTAGCCCTATACTCAACACATCTGTTATTCCTACCAAAGTGAATTACCTCACATTTCTCTGCATTAAACTCCATCCGCCACCTCTCGGCCCAGCTCTGCAACCTGTCTAAGTCTTCCTGCAAACTATGACACCCTTCCTCACTATCTACCACACCTCCGACTTTGGTGTCATCAGCAAATTTACTGATCCACCCAACTATACCCTCATCCAGATCATTAATAAAAATCACAAACAGCAGTGGCCCCAACACAGATCCCTGAGGCACACCACTTGTAACCGAACTCCATGATGAATATTTACCGTCAACCACTACCCTCTGTCTCCTATCCGCTAGCCAATTCCTAATCCAGTTCCCTAGATCACCCCCAATCCCATACATCTGCATTTTGTGCAGAAGCCTACCATGGTGAACCTTATCAAACGCCTTACTAAAATCCATATACACCACGTCCACTGCCTTACCCCCATCCACCTCTTTGGTCACTTTCTCAAAAAACTCAATAAGGTTAGTAAGGCACGACCTACCCGCCACAAAACCATGCTGACTATCTCCAATCAACTCATTACTCTCCAAATAACTATAAATCCTATCCCTAATAATTTTTTCCAAAACCTTGCCCACAACAGAAGTGAGACTCACCGGTCTATAATTCCCGGGGAAGTCTCTGTTCCCCTTCTTAAACAATGGGACAACATTCGCTAACCTCCAATCATCTGGTACTATACCAGAGGCCAACGACGACCTGAAGATCAGAGCCAGAGGCTCTGCAATCACTTCTCTTGCCTCCCAGAGAATCCTGGGGTAAATCCCATCCGGACCGGGGGACTTATCTATTTTCAGACCCTCCAGAATATCCAGCACATCCTCCTTATCAACTGTAACACTGTCAATTCTACTCCCCTGCAACCCAGTGTCCTCCTCAGCTATATCCATGTCCCCCTGCGTGAACACCGAAGAGAAATATTGGTTCAATGCTTCATCAATCTCCTCCGGTTCCACACATAACTTCCCTCTGCCGTCTATAACTGGCCCTAACCTTGCCCTAACCAACCTTCTGTTCTTGACATACCTATAGAACGCCTTAGGATTCTCCTTAACCCTATCAGCCAAAGTCTTCTCATGTCCTCTTTTAGCCCTTCTTAACTCACTCTTCAACTCCCTCCTAGCCAATCTAAAGTTCTCTAGTGCACTATCCGAGTGCTCACGTCTCATCCGAACATAAGCCTCCTTTTTCTTTTTAACCAACGAATCAACTTTTTTGGTGCACCACGGTTCCCTAGCCTTACCAATTCCACCTTGCCTGACAGGGACATACCTATCACAGACTCGCAGTAGCTGCTCCTTGAAAAAACTCCACATTTCGGACGTTCCCAATCCCTGTAATCTCCTAGTCCAACCTATGATTCCTAATTCTCTCCTAATAGCCTCATAATTACCCTTCCCCCAGCTAAAACCACTGGCCCGAGGTTCATGCCTATCCCTTTCCATCACTAAGGTGAACGTAACCGAATTGTGGTCACTATCACCAAAATGCACACCAACTTCCAAATCCAACACCTGATCTGGCTCATTTCCCAGCACCAAATCCAATATAGCCTCACCTCTAGTTGGCCTATCTACATACTGAGTCAAAAAACCTTCCTGCACACTTTGCACAAAAACTGACCCCTCTAACGGGCTAGAGCTATAACAATTCCAATCAATATTAGTAAAGTTAAAATCCCCCATAACAATTACCCTATTACTTTCACTCCTAACCAGGATCGTCTCCGCAATCCTTTCCTCAACCTCTCTAGAACTTTTAGGAGGTCTATAAAAGACTCCCAACAGGGTGACCTCTCCTCTCCTATTTCTAATCTCCGCCCATACTACCTCAACAGACAAGTCCTCATCAAACCTCCTCTCTGGCACTGTGATACAATCCCTGACCAATAATGCTACCCCTCCCCCACTTCTACCTCCTTCTCTACTTCGACTAAAACATTTAAACCCCGGGACCTGCAGCATCCATTCCTGCCCCTGCTCTATCCATGTCTCTGAAATGGCCACAACATCGAAGTCCCAGGTACTGATCCACGCTGCAAGTTCACCCACTTTATTGCGAATACTCCTCGCATTGAAGTATACACATTTCAAACCCTGCTCCACCCCACCCCTGCGATGCCATGCATTGCAGTCCCCATCCATGCACCCCTCACTTTCAACCCCTCTACTCAGGATCCCTCCCCCCCTCCGAATCAGTTTAAACTTCCCTGCATAGCCCTAGCAAACTTACCCCCCAGGATATTGGTCCCCTTCTGATTCAGGTGTAGACCATCCCTCTTATAGAGGTCCCACCTTCCCCAGAACGAGCCCCAATTGCTTAAGTACCTGAACCCCTCCCTCCTGCACCATCCTCTCAGCCACAAGTTCAAACTTTCCCTTTCTCTATTCCTCTCTAAACTATCTCGTGGCACAGGCAAGAGTCTGGAGATAACCACTCTATCAGTCTTGGCCTTTAGTTTCCACCCCAACTCCATAAATCTCTGCTTAATATCCCCTTCCCTTAACCTCCCTATGTCATGTGTCCCCACATGAACAATAACTTGGGGTTGATCTCCCTCTCCTCTAAGAGTCCTGAATACCTTTTCAGATACATCCCGGACCCCAGCCCCTGGTAGGCAACACACCAGCCCTGAGTCCTTACCTTTACTTCCGACCCTCCTATCTGTCCCCTTAACCGTGGAGTCCCCAATCACGAGGCCCAATCGTTTACAGCCCCTAACCACCTGATACCTAATATCTCAAATATTCTTTCCCAAAATGTAAAAGGAAAGTTGGTTTAAATCTAAACTTCTGGATAAAACGGAAATGTCATAACATTACGCAGATCTAGAGGAAAGTGTACAGTGTCCCCTAGGAATTGGTATTAGGATTATTACTATTTTTAAACATATCAATGACCTGGATATGGCTATAAAGGGCACAATTTTAAATTTTGTAGAGGAAATGATATTCAAATCTATAAATCAGCAGATCCATAGAATCGTAGAGTTCCTACAGAAGCAATTCATCTCACTGATTCTGTGCCGACTCTCCAAAACAGCATTTTATTCTGATACACCAGCCCACCCTATGGCTAATCGACCTAATCTACATATCTTTGGACTATGGGAGGAAACCAGAGCGCCCAAGGAAAGTCCTTGCAGATATGGGGAGAACGGGCAAACATAATAAACATGCACGATAGTAAGAAACCTCAGGAAGACATGAGCAGACTGGCAAAATGGGCGACAGATGGCAGATGAAACTTAAGGCAGAGAAGTGTTAAAGTGATAACATCTTGGTAAAGAGAATAGGCAGAGGCAACATGAACTAAATGGTGCAATTTTAAAAGGGGTGCAAGAACAGATAGATCTGGGAGGGCGGGTCTGTAGAAAATGTGAAGGTGAAGACAATTTGGGAAGCCTGTTACAGAAGCATATGGGATTCTTGGTTTTATTAATAGCGGAAAAGAGTACAAAAGGAAAAAAGTTTTAAACAATGGTTGGGCCCCAGCTGGAGAGTTGTGTTCAATTCCAGGCACCACTTCAAGGAGGATGTTAAGACTTTGGAGAGAGTACAGCAGAGATGCACAAGAGTAGTTACCAGAATAAGGGACATCAGCTGTGTGGAGAGATCACCTAAGCTGGAGTTGTTCTCCTTAGAACAGTAATGTTAAAATCAATAGTTATTCAAAATATGGAAATAATTCTGTACATGAGGAAGAACTGTTTCCAGTAGACGTTTCTAACAATTGGCAAAAGACAGCATTTTCCAACTCCGTGAACTCTACCACCTAACAAAAGGGCAGCAGATGCACAGGAATGACACCACCTGCAAATTCCCCTCCAAGTCACTCACCATCCTGACTTGGAACTGTATCATTGCTCTTTTACTGTCTCTGGCTCAATTTCATTGAATTATAGAATCCCTGCAATGCAGAAGGAGGCCATTCGGCCTATCGAGTCTGCACCAATTCATGGCAGACATCTTACCAAGGCCTACCCCCGCCCTATCTCTGTACTTTCATGCATGCCCCCTGCTATAGTAGCGCAATGATTAGCACTGCTGCCTCACAGCATCAGAGATCCGGGTTCAATTCCCAGCTTGGGTGACTGTATGGAGTTTGCACATTCTCCTCAGGTCTGCGTGAGTTTCCTCCGGATTTTCCAGTTTTCCCTCTCACAGGCTGAAAGACGTGCTGGTTAGTGCACTGACCCGAACAGGTGCCAGAGTGTGGCAATTAGGGGAATTTCATAGTAACATCATCACAGTGTTAATGTAAGTCTTACTTATGACGAATAAATAAACTTTAAACTAATCCCCCCAAACTTACACATGTTTGGAGAATAAGGGACAATCTAGCACGACAAATCCACCTGACCAGCACATCTTTGGTGTGGAAGGAAACCAGAGCACCTGGAGGACATCCTCACAGAGGCGGGGAGAACGGGCAAACTCCACACAGACAGTTACCCAAGGCCAGAATTGAATCTGGGTCCCAGGCACCAAGGCAGCAGTACTAACCACTGTTCCGCCCTATTGTAACCTCTGCAGATTATGCAGGATCATTCACGGGGAATGAGGTAGAAGAGGAATTTTAGGCATTCATTGTATTGACAGAATGATGATCAATAATATAAATTGTAATAACCAGTTCCATTGTTTACCATTAGTAGAGGGCTCCATCAATAGTCACTAAAATCCAACTTTGCCTTCCCACATTAAAATGCTCCGTGCAAGTGCTGCATTGTGAAGATGCTGTCTTTCCCATGAAACATTAAACAGGGGCAAAAAATTCCATGGCACTATTCAAAGAACAGCAGGAAAGATCTGCTCTGTGTCATAGGGAATGTACCCTCTAATTTTTTTTGGGCTACACTGCCGCTTTGTATAAGTGTGCAAATTATAGCAGTAGCTTAAAGGAACTGTCTTATGCTCAAGTTATGATGTGGAGATGCTGGCGTTGGACTAGGGTAAACACAGTAAGAAGTCTCACAACACCAGGTTAAAGTCCAACCAGTTTATTTGATAGTAAGCCCACAAGCTTTCGGAAACGCTGTTCCTTCGTCAAGTTACCCAGAAACATTTGGGTCTCCACGGAGCCATACAACTTAGGAGAAGTTTTCATCCTTGGCTGATATTTATTGCTCACTAACATCTCTAAAACAGATTATTTAATCATTATCCCACTGTTGTCGAGGGGGCTTGCTGTAACCACCATGTTTTATGGATCAGAACAGTGATTATACTGTAAAGTGCTCTGGGATAGCCAGAGGTCAGAGGTCATGGAAGGCACTATATGAATGCAATTTGTTAAAGCACAAAAGATTTAGTTTTGCAGACAGTAACAAACAATTTTGCCTGGATCGGGGGTGGACTGTCACAAGCAGTAGTCACTGAGTCTCCAATGGAGTTTGGTTTACACAGAAGAGGCAGAAAGAATAAAAGGAAGACAAGGGGATTGAATATGCGTGATGGTGAAGTAATAGAAATGAAATTTTTATTTTCAGAAAGACAAGTAAGCAGAGAGCATGAGATGAATAAAGAATGTGAAAAGCAAAGCTGCAGAGCAAGTAAACTGTTGCACTTTTGCTGGTGCACATACATCCTGCGATTGGATCAGTCAGGAACTGATTTTCCCAAAACACTTGCAAAATATATTTGCCACGATGTGCACATTGCAATTACTGAAATGCATACAGGAATTTATAATCCATTTGTGGCACCGTGGGCCATAACTCGCACTTGAAAATCTTCATTTGAACTTTCGCAATACCCAAGTTTTTATTTAAAAGCTGTCGACAGGGAAATACCCTGCTGATAAGACCAAAAGAGAGGAGGCCAGATGATGTTTAATCAGATCGAATGATTTATAATCGGAAACCGAAATTCCTTTGTAACCTCCTAATGCATGTTTGTGCAAATATATTATCCAAGATAAAGATAATTATGTGCAATAAAAGATCACTGGTCGACTGTTTGCTTTGCATCAAGAACATACTCTCTTTGTGATATGGATTACTAATAGTGAAAATCTGCAATTTAACACCAGCTCACTGTCAAATCTTTTCTGGTTCTTACAATCAGGCAGCAAATTGCAACCCTACCTAAATACAGTCATCTTTGTTCTATTGGTAGCACTCTCAGCTCAGTCCAAAGTTTGTGTTTTCAAATTCTATCCATTTTTATCTATTACGTCCAAGCCTCCCTATAGTTTAATGATGATACTATCTCTATTTGCAACAACAATTTGCATTTATACTAGTATATTTATTAGTGAAGCCTCCAATGCACTTCATAGGAGAGCTGGGACAAGTTTTGGAATTGACCTCATAAGAAGGTATTTAAAGTGTAAATGCACAAGAGGCTAGAAAGGGCAGAGATCTTGCACAGTTATATTGAATATACAGCCCAGCAATAGCTCATTCAACCAATCAATGCTGGTATTTATGCTCCACTCGAGCCTCTATCCAGCTTTCCTCATCCAATTCAATAAGCAGAATCCTCTATTTCCTGGTCCCTCATATTGCTATCTTGCCTCCTTTTTAACTGCATCTATGTTATTTCCCTCCAGCAGTGAGTTCCATGTTTTCTTCACTCTCTGGGTAAGGACCTTTCCTCTGAATTCCGCACCGCAGATGCTGGAATCCGAACCCAAAAGGGAAAATGCTGGAAAATCTCAGCAAGTCTGGCAGCATCTGTGAGGAGAGAAAAGGGCTGACGTTTCGACTCCAGATGACCCTTTGTCAAAACGGCATTTGATTTCTTGGTGATTACCTGATATTAATGGCCTCTAGGTTTTTTCTTCTCCACAAATGGAAACATTTTTTTCTGAGTTTCATGTTCATATATTTTCTTCGGAAACTCCATTAATACTTATCAGAATGTCAGTTTGAATATCCCCCCTCTCTCCCCAATTGGTCTTCGGATTCTAGAGCTGAAGGTTACAGAGATAGGGAGGGTTGAAGTCATGGAGGGATTTAAAAACAAGGGTGAGGCATTTTACAAAGGGGTTGGAGTGAGACTTCTGGGGGTGTGTGACATTTGATACTGATGCATGAGTGTTTCAAAATGACTAGGATTGGAGCGAACTTTGTGGTGAAGTATTAAATCAGAGGCAAGAGGAGATACTAGACTTTGATGGTTGTGTGGGAAGATGTTTTTTGGCTGAAGGTGAATTGAAAAACCAGAGACAGTGATTAGATTTGCGTATTTCAAGAGTGGGACATATCTTACATTATTAAGCTGAATACTTACTTAGTTGTAGGGCATGCAAATTCATCAGTTTACAAGCCAGGTTTGAAATTTCCCATTCTGGTGGCACTTAAACGTCAAAACAAATAAATCAAGGCAAAAAAGAAGTGATGTTTAAACACGCACAATAAAATAATCTTTGTGGCATTTGAAAGTTTAAAAAATCTGCTGTGGCCCGCAGGGCGGAACTCCTGCTTCTTGAGGCACAAGGTTCCTGGACTTGAGCACAACATTCAAGACTGGCCCTCTAGTGCAGTACTGTCAAGCGATTCTGTCTTTCAGATGCAACATTAAACCAAGACAGCTCTCTGAAATGAATGTCGAAGATCACATGACACTACTTCGAAGAACAGGAGAGAATTCTCCCTGGCATTCTGGACCAATGTTTATTCTTCAGTCAACATCACAAAAGAAATCTCATCAATATCATTTTGCTATTTGTGGGTGCTTGCTGCGTGAAAATTGGCTGCTGTGTTTCCTGCATTATAACATGATTATATCAGTGGTTTTGAAAGACAATACCTAAATGCAAGGCCTTCTTTCATCATAATAAGACTCATAACACTGAACACAAGAATTTAAGAACATAAGAAATAGGAGCAGGAGTAGGCCATCCAGTCCTTCGAATCTGCCCCGCCATTCAATAAGATCATGGCTGATCTGTCGTGGCTCAGTTCCACATTCTCGCCCTCTCCCCATAACCCTTAATCCCCTCTCTTATCAAAAACCCATCAACCCGCGTCTTAAAAATATTTAGCGAGGTAGCCTCCACCACTTCAACGGGCAGAGAATTCCAGAGATTCACCACCCTTTGAGTGAAGAAGTTCCTCCTCAACTCCGTTCTAAACCGCCCCCCCTTTATCTTGAGGCTGTGCCCCCTAGTCCTACTGTCCTTTCTGAGCGGGAAGAGTCTCTCCACCTCTATCCTATCCAACCCATTCATCATCTTATACGTCTCAATGAGATCTCCACTCATTCTTCTAAACTCTAACGAGTACAAGCCTAGTTTATTCAGCCTCTCCTCATAGCTCAACCCCCTCAACTCCGGCATCAGCCTAGTAAACCTCCTCTGCACTCCCTCCAAGGTCAAAATATCCTTGCGTAAGTACGGCGCCCAAAACTGCACACAGTACTCCAGCTGCGGCCTCACCAATGCCCTATACAGCCGCAGCAAGACCTCCCTACTTTTATATTCAATCCCCCTCGCTATGAAGGCCAGCATCCCATTCGCCTTCCTGACCACCTGCTGCACCTGCAGACTGGGTTTTTGCGACTCATGCACAAGGACCCCGAGGTCCCTCTGCACCGTCGCCTGCTGCAGTTTTTCGCCCCGTAAGTAATAATCCTTCCTATCATTATTCCTACCAAAGTGGACCACCTCGCACTTGCCAACATTAAATTCCATTTGCCATTTCCTGGCCCATTCGCCCAGCCTATCTAGCTCCTTCTGTAGACCCTCCGCACAATTTGCCGTTCCACCAAGCTTGGTGTCATCAGCAAATTTCGACACCCTACACTTGGTTCCCTCCTCCAGATCATCTATATAAATGGTAAATAGCTGAGGCCCCAGCACCGACCCCTGGGGCACTCCACTAGTCACCATCCGCCAATCCGAATAGCACCCATTGACCCCCACTCTCTGCCTCCTATTTGACAGCCAATCCTCTATCCACGCTAACACCCTACCCCCAACTCCATGTCCCCTGACCTTCTGCAATAACCTCTTGTGAGGTACCTTGTCAAACGCCTTCTGAAAATCAAGAAAGACCACATCCACCGGCTCTCCTCTATCCACTGCCCTAGACACATCCTCATAGAACTCCAGTAAATCTGTTAGACACGACTTCCCTTTAACGAAACCGTGCTGCGTCTGCTCTATCAAGCAATTCCTCTCAAGATGCCTCGCTATTTCCTCCTTGATGACGGATTCTAACATTTTACCTACAACAGACGTTAAACTAACTGGCCTATAATTCCCTGCCTTTTGCCTGGCACCCTTCTTAAACAACGGCGTAACATTAGCCGTTTTCCAATCTTCCGGCACTTCCCCGGAATCCAGCGACGTCTCGAAAATAACCACCAAGGCATCCACTATCACCTCTGCCATTTCTTTCAGAACCCTCGGACGCAGAAGCAAAATAATTAAACCTTTAGAACCCATTTCATTACCTAGCATGAATTAAACAGACTGAACTAAAGCTAGCCCTAATTTCTAATTTGTACTTAAGCTGGCCGCTTAAAACACAAAAGAATAATAGTCTTAAAAACAACCAGAAAGCTACCCTTTGGCATCTGACCAGCATAAATGCCAGCAAATCCCATCAAAGCCAGACTGAGCTATTGTGCTGCATAATGTAATTGGAGGAATGTTACAAAATGATATCACTACTATCAAGCATATGAATCATATTGTGGACACGTGAAATTGGACTCCAGCGGCTATTGCTTGAATCACAGTCCAGTAAAGAGCTACACAGTGAGGGGGATCCTCTCCACCTCTTACAAGGGCTGTTCATATCAATACAGTCTTCCTCACTCACGTAAGAACTATATAGCACAGAAGGAGATCACTCAGCCCATTGGGTTTCTGCTGACTATATGAAAGTGTTATCTAATTAGCCCCACTGCCACATTCTTTCTCTTTCAGCCTGCAAATTATTCTTCTTTTAATTCATCCACAGGGCCCGAGCACTGCTGGCTAGGCCAGCATTTACTGCCCATCCTTCATTGCTGTTAAGGTGGTTTGAGCCACCTTCTTGAAATGCTACAGGTGCAACTACAGTGCTGTTAGGGAGGGATTTTGTCCCAGTGACAATGAAGAAACAATAGTACATCTCCAAGTCAGGATGCTGTGTGATTTGAAAGGGAACATACAAGTAATGTTGTCCCCATGCGCTTGCTGTTCTTGTTCTTCCAGGTGGTAGAAATCACAGGTTTGGGAATTGCTACTGAAGAGGCTTTGTAAAATTACTGCAGTGCACCTTTTAGATTGTACACACTGCAGTCACAGTCCTTAGGTAGTGGAAGGGTTAAATGTTTAAAGAGCAGATAGGACACTATTTCACCTAAATAACCAACTACCTCTTGAAGTTGCTTCCACCACACCTTGAGACCGTGCATTTCAGATCACATGTTACTACATAAAAATGTTTATTTACAAATCCCTCTGGTCCTTTTGCCAGAGCTGCTGTCTACAAGGCAACATACTACAAACATGTGAACATGTAAAACAGGAGCAGAAATAGGCCATTCAGTCCCTCAAGCTTGCTCCGCTTATCAACATGATCATGGTTGATTAGTCTGTGCTTCAAATTCCACATTCCCATTTACCCCCAATAACCTCAGATTCCCTTGCCTAACGCAAATCTATTTACCTGTTCCTTAAAAATATTCAAAAAGCTATCTCCACTGCATTCTGAGACAGAGATTTCCAAAGTCTCACAACCCTCAAAAAAAAATTCTCATCTTCGTCCTAAAAGAGCAGCCCCTAATTTGAAAACAGTCTAGTCCTGGACTAAATCGCAACAGAAAACATTCTTCTTCTATCCAGCTTGTCCTCGATATGGTTTATATTAGCCATTCAGTAGCTAATATTCTTCACTCAACTCACCCCTCACTCTTCTAAACTCTAATGGAAACAAGCTGAGCCTGCCCAACCTTTCCTCGAAAGACAACTCAGCACAGGGAGCACAGTGACACAGTGATCAGCACTGGTGCCTCTAAGTGTCAGGAATCTAGGTTCAATTCTCGGCTTGGGTCACTATCTGTGTGGAATTTGCACATTCTCTCCACATCTACATGGGTTTCCTCCGATGCTCCAGTTTTCTCCCACAGTCTGAAAGGCGTGCTGGTTAGATGCACTAACCCACATAGATGCCAGAATGTGGTGACTACAGAAACATCACAGTAACTTCATTACAGTGATAATGTAAGCTTTACTTGTGACTAATAAATAAACTTTAACTTAACTTTAACAACTCACTCATTCCAATCTAGTAAACTTCACCTAAGCTGCCTCCGAAACATTTGTGTCCTTCCTTAAATGAGGAAAAAACTGCGCACAGAATTCAAGATTTGGTCTCACCAATATGCTACATAACTGAAGCATAACGTACTTACTTTTATGTTGAATTCCTCTTGTTATAAAAGATAACATGTCATTAGACTTCTTAATTACTTGCTGTAACTGTACACTTCTTGTGATTCACACACTAGGACACTTAGATCCCTCTGCACCTTGGAATGCTGCAGTCGTTCTCTGATTAAGTAATAGTCTGTTTTTTAATTTTTCCTGCCAAAGTGAACTTCATATTTTCCCACATTATTCACCATCTACCAGATTTTTGCTCACTCACCTAACCTATCTATGCCTATCTGCATTCTCCTCTGTTCTCTTTAGAGCATACTTCCCTACCTATCTTTGCGTCTTCTGCAAATTTGAACTTACAAGGTTGAATTTTTCTTTTTAGTTGGAATATATTTATTCTGAAATATCCCCTATTCTGAGTATTCTGAACTATCCTATTGCCTAATATCCCAGTTCACTTCAGCTAGCTCAGCTTTCATGGACCCACACAGTTGCCTTTATTTAAGTTTAAAAATTAATCCTAGGCCCACTCTTCTTTTCAAACTGGATGTAAAATTCAATCATATTGTGGTCATGGCTACCTAGGGGTGCTTTGACTCTGAGGTCATTAACTAATCATTTCAGTTTATATGCAAATTAAAATCGCCCATGATTATTGCTACCTCTTTATCACAAGCACCCAATATTTCTTCCTGTATTGTGTCCTACATTGTGGTTATTCATTGTTTTTTTTTGAGGGGGGGGGCGCCTAGTGGTGGTGGTGGTGTCTGTAGACCATTCCCACTAATAATTATTTCCCCTATGATTCATTGTGTAGCAAGGTTGTCATGGATCAAACTTCAAATGTAATGGAGCTCTAGGCCTCAAGCTCTGAACCACTATGGCTGTAACGCAAGCAGTAAGTGGTCGAAGGACACCATTCAATTAACAGTCAGCAACATTATCCCAGAGTGCTGGAAATGAGGAGGGCTATATTTTTCATTAGAAGGCATCACCATACACTGAGTGAGAATAATCATTTGAGATTTATATTGTCAGTGGAATTCAACAATTCATATATATCTTCACATCTTTTACACAACAAACCTGAATTAAAATCCCTGAAAGACCCAGTGAAAAAGGTTAGTGGCCTATGAGTCTGTTGAGCAAGACCAAAGCGTTCCTGTTCTTCCACACACAAAGGATACTTTGTGCAAGAAGAGAAAATCATTAATAAGTCATTTTAAGTTATACTCCATACAAAAGATGCCCAAAAACATCAAACAGTTTCAAATTCTAAAAATACATGTTGTAAAATGGCAACTGCACAAAAGACTCAATCAAAATCCATTCAAAAAGCAGCACCAGGAAACACGACTTTGGTATTCAAGACAGCAGAGAGAAATAACTGTGCCAGTGCTCTTTTCGCTGTGCTACTGGATTAACTGGTTTCTTATTACAAAAAAAACCTATTCCAAAAGATCTTCACTATGCATAACAGAGGGAATAATCTGGCAGCCACAGTCAGGAGGACTGGAAAGGATACAAGGCTGGAGAAAGTTGCAGATTGACTGGATTGAGGACATAAGAGCAATATATAGAAATTACTGGATCAATTTGAACACAATCCTTTGGGGAAATATATTTCTGGTCTTCCACAGTACATCATTAAATACTAAACTGTGTTTGACAGCAACTTAATAACAAAGTACACAAAAATAAAATAGTTGACAGAAAACATGTAGGTAATCTTATGTTTAAACAGTAATTATAAAGCCATTAAGAACAACATCCCAAGACACTTCACAGGAATGTAATCAGAAAACATGATACAGAGCCAAAGAGGAAACATTAGGAAAGGTCTTGATAAAGAATAGATTTTAAGGAGCATATCGAAAAGACAGAGATGCAGTAATATATAAATTTATACAGGGAATTCCAGAATCTAGAACCAAGGAACAAGAGGCTAGAGTTAGAGGAATGCAGAGTTATCAAGGGTTAAAGGAGGTAGGAAGAAGAAGCAACACTGAGTTCACTCAAAATTTACTTCAGTGAAATATCTCCTTTATTATCAAAATATGTGTAATTTTCTTGCGCACAAACTGGCGCATTACTCATGCTCTGCCAAGTTCATTACATTCAGCTGGATGAATGTTTATTAAAGATCACCATTTAGCATGATGAAATGTTCATTTTTGTAATAACAGACTGCAGTAGCTGCCATGGAACTAGTCAGTTAAGTGTAAGAATTATATAAAGCAATGTTTAAACCATGACAACACATGCATGTGATTACAAATAATGTCTGCACATCAAGTTGTTAAATATAAGATTTTATGACGGAGGGAATGAGAGGTGCCACCAAAGGTGGGAGGGGGAATTAGGAATGACAAGCAAGCAGCAGGGAGGAGGGAAGAGCCAATGGAAAAGAGGCAAATTCTTTTGCCAGACATAAGGAACAGCTTTAAACTTGATATCCAATTATAGGGAATACTGAGACAAAAACAGGAAATTCTGTAAATACTCATAGCTCTGGCAGCATCTGTGGAGAGAGAAACTGGGTTGATTTAGATCAATGACTTGCAACAAGTACAGAATTTTTGTTAATCCATTATTCATTATATAGGCATTTGCCAGTACGGGGAATTCTTGGAGGTAAAAAAATATATATTTGGTAAGAGTAACAGGAGAAACTGAGCCAGTGTTTATGAGCAATGCTGCTACTGTGCAGATGCTTAGAAGAACTCTTCAGGTGATTGCACATGAGCTGGAGAGGTAATTGTTATTGAAGCTTAGCTGGCTGCTATTGGGCTGGTAGGATCAGAACCAAGCAAGGCCAATTTCAATGAGATGGGCATGTTGAGGAAGATGGAGTGATCAATCATGACTGGCATCTGGGATTCTCATCCCCAAGTGGATCCTGAAGGTCAACTGAAATTTTTAGCACCGAGATTGAGGAATTTCAGTTAGGGTAGCAGAAAATATGAAACAAAGGAGGATAAGTGGAGCTGAGCTGCAGATCAACCATGATCTAACAGAGTGGCGGAACAGGCTTGACGTTGATTCCTGTTCCTATATTTCAGTCCCTTCTTTTCCAGAATTCAATTCCAACGCTAAACAATCGAGAGTTGGATATATAACGGTTCGCCCCGGCCATATAAAATCAATCACAACTAATGGACTGATATTACAAAGGACTTAGAGAACAAAAAAACAGTTCATAGTAACCCATTACCTACATCTTCTACAGCCACCAAATCAATTACATGGCTTTATTCACTGCTTGCAGCTTGCTCAGCTTAGCACTGGTACTTATCAGACAGATCAAAACAGAGAAAATACTCCAAACTTACTGCAAGCAAAAGAATCAGGAACAGCTGCTGCCATATAAATTGAATTGGCTAATAGTAGCTGATAAACTATCTACATTCACATTCACTTGAACGATGTCCATGCCTACTGTACTTTACTCAGCATTGTTGTGAAAACAAACAGCCCACTATCATAGTGCCTGTCTATTTCTATGGCATCTGCAGTACCATTCAGATTACTGAAAAACCCCCTTGTTGGAAGGAGCCTACATTTCATCCTCACAAAACATTCAACTACGACTCCAGCTTTAATGAGACCACCCTTGTGGGTGAATTAGTACTGTCATGACACAAGCAGGAATTTGCTTGTTTGCACATATCAATTTGCTGCATTCACACTATTGTCCATCTGTAGTTAATGAGGTACAGCAACCCTCAAAAGATACTTATTTATTAATAAAACATTTAACATAGAGCATTACCCAATGATGCATATTTAAACCACACGGAAAATATCCATCTTTTTAAAAGGGTTTATCTATTCTAAATGATTAAAAGCAGTGTAGCTGTTAAAACAAATACTGGAGCATTTCAAATACCTGCCAATGTTCCATCTTCCACAACAATCTGCCCTCCTTATTCCATCTAAATATGCCTGTTCCTCTGGCTGTATTAAAATTATAAAATAGATAAGAAAAAAATTTCAAAAAACAACCTTTACATCTGCCTATCAGTCAGGCAGTAAAGCACACAAACCAGTGTCTCTGACAGCTCAGCATGCTGGGGTAATGATATTTGCAGAGTTGGGTGTCAAAACCACCCATAAAGATAAGTGCATCATTCTATTCACATTGCGCACTTACTGCTGACCTCCAGGATATTCCTCACTGCAATCTTGATTGATCACAATGCCTATACCCATCTTCTGACCGCTGATCAAAGAAAGAAAGGCTTGTACATGTAATAGCATTTTTCACAATCACTGGATATCTCAAAGTGGTGTTTTTTGAAATCTAGTCACTATTGTTATGTATCATGTGGGGCAAAAAATACTGCATCAATAAGTACACTGCACATCGAATAACAAACCATTTTCACCTACTTTGGTTCACAGATTTGGTTATAGCCTTGACTTGTTTGAAGTTGAATTGGTTATTAAACTTGGCACCCCAATATATGCACAGCAAACCCCCACAAACAGCAGTGTGATAATGACCAGATAGATAATCTTTCTTCTGAAGTTGGCTGACTGATAAATATTGGCCAGGATACTGGGGAGAACTGTTCTTTCATCCTGCAAAGAAAATAAGAAATAGGGGCAGGAATGGATCATACAGCCCCTGCAAACTGCTTCACTATTCAATACAAACATGACTGCCTAAATTCCACTCTCTTGCACACTTCCCATATCACTGGATTCCCTGAGAGATCCAAAATCTATCTACCTAGGCCTTAAATATATTCAACAATGCAGTGCAGTATAAGTCATGAAAATAGAGAAGGAAGGTCAAAGAGAAAGCTCTTGCTGATTTGGAAGTGTTTAAAGAGCCTATGTGAACATCTAAAGATGGGATTCTTTTAAAAATCTAACAACCATGATATATCCAGAAGAAAACAGTTTCCTGTTTTTTTTATAGATGTGTCCACTGGAATCCAGTTAGAACACAAATTAGCCTCCAAAGACCGCTAAGCAATGCAGAAGAAGCATCGACTCCCAAATATTTGCCTTCCAGTGAATTGAAACCAAACACGTCCAATAATTAAGGGAAACAGGAATTAGGCCACTGAGCAGTTACCAGGTTCCTCTCAGAATCTATTTTTCTTTTCAGATAGATTTCACAATAAGTGAAATACTGTTTATGCTTATATCTTATTACTGTTATGCACCATTGGTAGGATTGTTGAGCACTTAGAACTACAATTATCCAACCACCCTGTGACCAGCAACCCCAAAACATTGACATGCACCTTGCCTTTACAGTAAAATGGCAAATTAAAACTAATCTTTAATGATCGTTAATAGACAACATAAGATTTCTGCTTTAATTGCAGCCCTTTCTTCCAATTCCACCTGAATCACAATCATAGCAGGTTAATTAAGAGATCTGCATAACATATACATCGTTATGACTACTGATAGGAAAGTCACTCCATGTGCCCCAGCAAACTCCACATTCTTCTCCACATTCATATGGATTCAAGTTCCATAATAGAGCTTGAATGCAAGCCTAAATTCCAATGAAGTATAGTGGAAATACTGAACTGTCGGAGGTGCTGTCTTTCAGATATGATGTTAAACTGGGTTCCCCCATCTGGCTGCAAATACTGTATTCTGCACCCTCTCCTTTTCTTCTCCCCTATGTACTCTATGAATGATATGTTTTGCCTGTATAGCACATAAGAAACAATACTTTCACTGTATACCAATACATGTATAAATAATAAATCAAATCAAAAACGGTTCCATGTCTGTATTTTGAAGAAGAGCATGAGGGCAATCCCTGGTGTCCTGACAAATACCAAAATCACAAAATAATTATCTGGTGATTATCACATTGCTGTGTACAGGGATTTACTGTGTACATATTGCCTGCCATGTTTCCCATGTTGAAACAGAAACTACACTTTAAAAATTACCTCATTGGCTGCAAACTGCTTTGAGAAAATAAAAGCTTTACATAAATGAAAGCTCCTCTTTTCTCAGTACAATATGATTGAGCATTCAGTTTTAAAAAATACAAGCAAAGAAATCAATGTACTGCTAATACTTGAGGCATAAAACATGACCCAAGTGAATTGATTTGTTAGACTATTTTGCTCCATTATGATTTGCACCATTTAATTTTTTTAAAGTCACAATTTGTAATGGTTGTATTGAAATTATTTTTTTAACCATTTACTATGTCTCTGCTTATTCACACATTTTAAAGCCAGTTTAACTGAAAAAATATACACCTGTGTTGAGGTTTTATTTTGCCCAATTTACAAAACATCTTATTTTAAAACTGCAAATAAATGCAGTCAAAGCATAACCAACAACACATTAGCACTGGCACTTTTCCACCAATGGGAATTGTGTTTCCTTCTAGTCTAGCATGGCAACACATGAGGCTATCAGATAAACATCTGTTGAAAGGAATCTGGTGCATATTGTACTGCATGTGGGTCACGTCTGACCCATACAGGATATGCTCCAAATTATAGGAGCAGTTCTTCATAAACTGTCTGAAGGAAAACTCTTACAATCTAAGCACCTAATGACAGGTTCTAGAAGGCTTTTGAAAAAGGCAAACAGCTTCAAAAACTTATTTCTGCACTTATGTTTTACTGCAGCTGCTATTTATATATTTCCAACTGTGAAGTGATTAAATATCAGCCTCTACCTATACCAATTCATTAGTGCAAAAATTTAGCCCAAAAATTTAAGGTTAAGACCCAAAGCAAAACTCATCTTTTCTTTACAGATTTCTCATTCACCCAATGGACACTTCCAGTATTTTTTTCTGATCAAGGTTGCTCAATTCACTCACAAATACAAAGTATCACTGTAATTTTCCTGCTGGATGAGAGCCTGACACTAGTATCAACTTGTGTCTCCCTCATTGGCTCCTCAAGGGACAGCTCTGTGAGAAAATGATCATCAGTTAACGTTTTAACTGTCATCGATCTCCTTATCTTGCTTCCTTTACATATTGGAGACCTTTTTTTATTTGGCTTCTAAGGTCGGCACGTACTTTTAAAAAAATCTACAAACAGGCTAGACTTCGTCTCCAAGCTCTGCCTTTTTTACCCCTTGGCAAATTCAACTACGGCAGGAACTAGGATCAGTAAAACTCTACATTAAATAAGCAACCATGTCAGTAATTGAGAAGTTTAAACCTTAATTTTCATAAAACTTAGAAATTAACACTAAGAAAGTTGTTTCACTACAAAAACATTGCAACTCTGTACAGAAACATTCTTCACAAATTGGTGTCCCAAAAATAGCTTCAGTCTCAGATACGTAAAACATAATGTTACAGCTGCCCCGTCAAAACAAAATTAACGACTCCAGTGCAACAAGAAAGGAAACATGACTTGTGTGGAAAGCAAAATGTTCTATGGGTCATGGAGAGTCTAAGCACCTCTATACTCCAGATTAGTAGGAGCCTGGTGTACCGAACTTTGTGCTGTACTGATCTGGCGACATTTCATATTGACAGTGGTTGCCAAAAATGGCCTCTCTCGCAACAGTGATTTAAAGTAAAGCATGCAATTTGGAATAGAATAAGAGTTAAGACCATTAGATATGCAAGGGAATATGATTAACACAACAGCAACAGCTTGCAAAGTCTCCTCATAATGGCACCTACACTAATGTTGCAGTTCTTAACGAAAGTCCGCACAAATAGCCCATTTAAACTGCAGAACCACTTGCACTGGGTACATTTGTGGATTACAACATGGGTAACCTATTCCAAATTCACTCCATTTGTACTTGGGCTGCACTCAGATCGGCAACAAGGACAGCATAAATACATGGTCAATTCCAACATTTTCCAAAAGAGCAAAGGGGCCAGTTTACGTCTGTTTCCAGAATGGAGGGAACAATCTCATATGAAGTGTTGTTTCTTACTGCCAAGAACATGGACACCACTTTGTTTTAGAGCGCCATCTCCAGAAGGCAGCTCTATCCAACAAACCACAGCAAAAATTCCATGTTTTAGTACACAAATTTAGTACATCATCTTAAATAAATACTATTAACAAGCAAAAACAGCATAGCAGCTGTTCCCTGGGCTAAATGATGCTATGGCCTCTTCCATGTTGAGGCTGTAGTTGCTGGAGGCCATCCCTAAATGCCAATCATTGAAATATTAGATAATAGCAGGAAAGGGCAGCCGGAAGTTGTTTAATGGGGCACAACAGTCTGCAAGCAAAGTACAAAGAATCCCAACCATAAGAAACATTCTGCAAGCACTGAATAAGTGTCTGAGCCATTAGATATATGAGAGGTATAAACTTGTGCTTTGATGTACTACAATACTGGAGAAAATGGAACATTCTATGATCCTGAGTACCAAAAAGTTCATCCAAATTGTAAGGCAATTGGTAATTGGCAATGTTAAACCAATGAAAAAACATCAAGATGAATTTGTTATCTTCTTCTGCAATTCAAATTCTGAAATCATAAATGAAGTAATTCTTAAAAAGAAAAGATCATTGCAATTAAGTCCAGTAATTCTTCATACTCTATTTCAGCATAGAATAGTTGGGTAAAAGCAAAATACTGTGGATGCTGGAATCTGAAACAAAAACAGAAAATGCTGGAAAATCTCTGCAGGTCTGACGTCTGAATGGCTCTGACAAAGGGTCTATTCTCTCCCCACAGAATAGTCAGGTATTGAATTATTGTTCTAGACATTTCAAAGTCAGAATTTAACCTTTTGTGCAGCTCTACAAATGAACGAGAAATTATCTGACATTTTAGCAACAGAATAAATAAAATTAGTACTCCCCACATATTTCCAACAGGATCCAGGATTAAAATATTCCCACAGTGAAACAGCTGCACTATGAAATCCAGGAGGGGGCTGCTTCCATGGAATGCATGCAGTAAAATTTCTACTGTTAAATTTTGTTTCTTCAAATCATTAGAATAAACCACTAAGTTCAAAAGCAATTATGAAGGACAACTAACGCTGGCCTTGTCAGCAATACCCACATCCCATGGAAGAATAAAAAGTGGAGGTAATTTGACCTTTCACATTAAACATGTCAAGATGTAAAATCAGCCAAAAGGGTTTGAAACCATTTATGTTTTAGATCATTTTGGGGAAGCAAGGTTACTGAAGGGAGAAACTTAGTCTTGCATCACACCAGATGACTGGATCAATGTGCAGTACCTCAGGGCAGCTCTCATGTTTTAATTTGTTGTACCAGGTCTTTTTGGGAGATGTCAATTGCTGGACATGAAGACATTTTAATCTGTCTGCTGGTTTATAAATATAACTTCAATTTCCTCTCTGAAAAGGTTAACAGTTATCAATTTAACACCATAACTAGACAGTCCAAATAATTAATATTTTGATAAATATGTAAAACTTAGGACAACACACCCAAACTTTCATTCCACAATATTAACCCAAAGTCGTCAACAAGCAACTCCTTCAGCAACATCATTGTAGAAGCATAACAAAATAAAATCGGACTTTACCTTATTCTGCAAACGCGTTATTTGATTACACAGTTAGCTGGGCTATTCCCTCAGCACAACTAGGGAAAGTTCTTTCTTACTCTTAAAATTAACACATTTGCAGAAAACCCTGAACATAAAATGGCAGACCCAGTACTGGAACCAATGTGTACACACTGCCGAACACTGGTTGTTTCACTCTGACTGCAGCACAAGTACAAAATCAACTTGCTGCTGAGAGAGGCCAACAAACAAGGACATCTTTGGTTCAACAGCTGAAGGCCATAGCCCATCCAACTGTACCAGCACAGGCAAAATAACACTCGTATTGTTTGTAGCTAATTAGGCTGCAGAAGATTATAAATGGGGTGCTTTCTGCAGCACTGATGCTAAGAGTTGACACTAAAAATCACTTTTTTGCATTAATCTGATATGTGCATCAACACACACTGACAGCAGTGCCAAGCTGTGTCAGGTAGGTTCATGCCTATAATCACCCAGATAGCAGAATTGGCTATTTCTGTTCTAATGTTTCAATGCTACTATGTTATTATCCTTCATGTGGAGGTCAGGCATCACTCTAGTGAAGGAGGTCACTTTACGTCATTCTTGAAACACATCCTAACAATCTGCTTCACCACTGTTGCATGTTGGGCCAAGGTTTTCCACTCTAACATTAGGATCAATGGAAGATGTTAAAGCTAAGTGAGAGTAATGAGATATGAAAAGAGCAAGCAATCTTTGCGGCTGTTTTTCATTTCAGTATTTACATAATATGCTGAATGTTATCAGTATCAGTAGAATGCTGCATCAATCTTTGGAAATTGAACAAGAACTATAGATATTAAAAAATCTGATGCAAAGTACAGTGCGCACGTTAACTTTGAAACATTTGGTTATAGCAGAACTCTCTTTAACAGCACATCTAGTTTCACATCAATGGGCTGAATATTATGTTGTTAAGTAAATTACACAGAAGAAGGAGACAGAGTAAAACCACTTTACACCAATCTGAAAACAGATTCCACACAAAGAGACAGGATGGAGTAAAGAAGCAGAATGTAAAAGCAAACCAAAGAAAATGGAAAGATACACATACTGTTGGGTGGTAAAATGGTGTGCAAAGTAAACTCAAAGAAATGGTACAAAACAAACATGAGAACTGAACACTTCATTCAAAGTAAAGACGCTCACAGGATATTGCTATGGCCTAGATATAAAAATCAAGACTTCAGAACAAGTGCATAAAAAGGAAGCAGCTGCTAAACATTTTGGACAAGATTCCGGAAACCAGTTCAGTAAAACTTCATAAGAGAAATGCCGTAATTTTCCAAACTACTTTTAAAATCACCAACAACTTTAAGCTTTATAAATCACTTGGTACATTTAAAGATGCCAAGTCCAAAAAGATCAGTAGTAGGTGAGTTAGGATATTTTTCTGTTTTGATGAAAACTTATGCAATTTCAATAATTAATATCTCCATATCAGCACAACTGGCACAAGTCAATAAATGGAATTTGAATCTGCTTTCTATTCTGTTCAGACAGCCAGTTGAAAATCTAGATGTATTAAATTCTAGCCACTTGCGGCATTTTTGAAATGATTTGTCTTGAATATCATATGTCACAAGAAATCAAAAAGGACTACTTAAACAGCTCAGCCTGATATGGCTCCTACTCTGCCCAAGATTGCAAGAAACTACAAAAGGTCGTGAATGTAGCCCAATCCATCATGCATACCAGCCTCCCATCCATTGACTTCTGCTGCCTTGGGAAAGCAGCCAGCATAATTAAGGACCTCATGCACCCTGGACATTCTCTCTTCCACCTTTTTCCATCGGAAAAAAGATACAAAAGTCTGAGATCATGTATCAAGAACAACTTCTTCCCTGCTGCCGTCAAGACTTTTGAATGGGCTTACTTTGCATTAAGTTGACCTTTCTCTATATCCTATCTATGACTGTAACACTATGTTTTGCACTTGCTTGTTTCCTTCTCTATGAACAGAATGCATTGTCATATAGCGCACAAGAAACAATACTTATGCTAATACATGTGACAATAATAAATCAAAAAGTACTGAATCATTTAGTAACTTGAGAGACTTCAACACAAACACTGCATAAATGCAAGTAGTTATAAAACCATTTCTCCTCCCATAAAATGACATCAAGTCTAATATAGCTTGAAAAGGTATGAAGTATTAAATTTTGTGCAAAATGTTTGGACATTCGAGTATTTCAGATGACAAGAAATATTCCAAAGTATACAAAGTGGTCATTCAGCTGATCACCCAAAATGTTCTTAAAAATAAATAAATGGTTAATTGCTTTTCAGTAACATCTTCATGTTTGGGAATAGCCATAAGAAGAGGACAAGGCTGTTCACCCCCTCAACCCTGTTCCACCATACAATCAGATCATGGCTCATCTGTACATCAACTCTCATTTACCCACCTCTGCTCTTTATTTCTCTACAGTCTTACCTAATAAAAATCTACTGAAGTTAATCTGGAAAATATCAAATTAACCCAACATCCACAGCCTCTCCCGGGTTTCAGATTTCCATCAACCCTTGTGTGATAAAGTGCTTTCTGATTTCACTCCTAAATGACCTTGCTTGCTCTAAGTTCAATATTAATCCCCTCTCGTTTATGGATTTAATCACAAGAGGAAATAACATACAACAACTTTATCTAATTAGTATAACAATTTTAACACCCCTAGACCTTCAAAACTCTAAAGCTTTTTTCACACTAGCTTTAGTTTCCAAAATAATTTTCCCCTACACCACCCACTATTCTACAGAAAATAGATTGCAACCAGAGACAATGGGAGCCAGAGAACAGCAAAGAAACCACAGCTGCACATCTGTGACCAAAAAGCAATGCAGCGATGTCCGACCATTCATTGCATGGAATTCCTGTACATATTTAAATTAATTTTTCTTCCCCTGATCTGAACAAAAGCATTTTTATACTGTTTTGCATCTCACCACTTTTCTAACAAACACAGAAAGATTACAGCACACATGCATCTGCTGCATGAATGACTATTGACATGACATGACCAACGACAGTGTTCATTTCACAATGATGATTTATCAAAAATGCAATTAGCCATATCTGGATTTCTAATTATCCACATGTGGCTAAAGCAATGAACATTGGGATATGACTGGATTAGAATCATTTTAAAAAATAATCATTTCACATTAATAGTCTACCTAAACCACCAAACTAACCTTTGTGAAACATGGAGTGAAAGAAACAACACTTACAGTACATAAGGGAACAGATAAAATTGTGATCTGCAAATAATACATCCACACACAAATACCAACAGCACGAGGTGCAAATCAGCACAGATCAGGTGGCCCTGCATTACACTAAGGATACAAACGACTACCATACACCTACATAACATAGATCCCCAATATATGAACTAAAAACAAATCCATTAGTTACACCGAGCTATCTTCTAGCATTGCATTTTGAAAGATCGCTATGGTTGTTCAAGTAGGTTAACAGCTGGAAACTGGACCACTAAAACATTTAATCGGCAAAATACTCAACACACTTAAGCAACTTATTTGAAAATTACTCCACCCAATCAAAGCCCCTCAATTACTCTGAAGATGCTCCACAGAAGAGAACAGCATAAACAATGCCAATAGAAGACATTCAGAGGAAACAGCCAACTGCGCAAAAACAGAACGAGATTACAAATTACGTGGCTTCTTTCACATCCTCACTGTCACAAACGGATTTGCAGGCAATTATTATTTGTGAAGTGTAGTCACTATTACGCTGCAGGTAAATGTGGTAGCCACTATACATGTAGCAAGATCCCATAAACAGCAATGGGATAAATGTCAAAACTGATTTTTGTGCTAAATATTGACCAGAATATCGGCTGCTTTTCTTCAAATTGTGCCCCTAGATCATTCACATCCATCAGAGGGGGCAGACGGAGCCTTGATTTGACATCTCATCCAGAAGATGGCACCTCTGATAGTGCAGGATTCCCCCGGGAGCATCAGCTTCGATGATGTGCTCAAATCTACAGAGTTATTTGATGCAAGAGTGCCAACACTGAAGCAAGCCTGACACATTAGCACAAAAAAATGAATGCAGCATAAATCGGTACCAAGAGCTAATTCTGTTTTGCTGACCATCTTTTCAAGTTTTAATCAAATCAAACCAGGTGCTGCACAATTGCCTGGCTGAATGAGCTTGGTCATATTTGTTCCAAAAGCCAGGGTCACAGATCGGCTGCCATCAGCTGTTGTAATTTGTTAACTTCAGTTTCTTAAAGTAATTACTAATAATTTTACTGCCAAAACTTCAGGAGTCAAGAAGCAAAGCTTGCATTTCAAACTAACAAGCAACTGTAATCTCTCTTGCACACCCAATGTCTTAAATACTTGCTACTGGTACGGTCTTCACAATAATAGAATACTTAATAAATTTAGCAGTATTTCAATTTTTGTATCTCATAATCATACCATATGTTATTAATAAACTGCTACTGTTTTCGTTTCATATTCTTGTACAAGTCAGCATTTTAAAAGTTCTGTAAACAAAAAGGTTTAATTTTAAAAATCTGGACCATTCACATCTATTTCCCATACACATTCCACACTATAGACTATCAAGTGCTCATTTTAAAGGATCTTTAACACACAGGAACAATATTTTATGACACATGGCTAGTAAAGCATAAGTGTGACAAGATGGCCTTTAAAAGTGTAAACAAAGAGACACAACAAAAATATTCAAGACTGCTGTTCTACAAAAATGGACATCACATTTTCCAGAAATTAGACCAGGGACTTTCTTCCCAACCCAAAATTAAATCAGGCACTGCAACATTTCAAACCAAGTAACTCTGGTTTGTCCTGACACTGGGCAGTGAAACCTTCCTCTCCAATACATGCAAAGCAGCAGGATTTACTGCTAACTAACACAAGGGTAATTTGCCAGCAGTAAGATCTTCCAATAATAACCAGATATATTTTGAAGCATGGAGGAACAAGTGTTATAACTCGCATCAGTGATTAGGATAAAGAAATAAAAAGGGGAAATACAAGAGATTGTTCTCCCACATGCGTTCATAGATGACAGTGCACTATCCCACCCACCCATCCACATTAACAAAGTGAGGGAAATCTGTGTGTGTGTGTGTGTGTGTGTGTGTGGTGGTGGGGGGGGGGAGGCAGTGGGGGAGAAGTGGCTATGGAAGGGGATTGGAGGGAGGGACACTACGGGAGGGGGTTTGGGGGCAGGGATGCTATGGGAGGGACACGGGGGTGAGGGACATGGGGAACTGAGGATGAGGGGATACAGGAGGCATGGTGGTGAGGGGACATGGGGCAGCAGAAAGGATGTTGGGGGCCAGGAGGGGGCGTTGGAGCTGGGGTCATTGGGATAGTCATAGAGGTTTCATAGATTTCATAGAATCCTACAGTGCAGAAAGAGGCCCTTCGGCCCATCGAGTCTGCAGTGAACACAATCCCAACCAGGCCCTAGCCCCATATCCCCGTATCCCTACATACTTTACCCACTAATCCATCTAAGCTACGCATCCCTGGACACTAAGTAGCATGGAAACAGGTCCTTCAGCCCAACTTGTCCATGCCACCCTTTTGTTTCAACCCCGAAGCTAGTCCCAATTGCCATTTGGCCTATATCCCTCTATACCCATCTTACCTATGTAACTGTTTAAATGCTTTTTGAAAGACAAAATTGTACCTGCCTCTACTACTATGTCTGGCAGCTTGTTCCAGACACCCACCACCCTCTGTGTGAAACAATTACCTCTGCGGACCCTTTTGTATCTTTCCCCTCTCATCTTAAACCTATGCCCTCTGGTTTTATTCTCCCCTACCCTGGGAAAAGATACTAACTGTCTAGCTGATCTATGACCTTCATTATTTTATAAACCTCTATATGGGAGACAATGTTGACGTGGGGGGGCGTTTGGGGGACGTGGGGGGGCGTTTGGGGGAAGGAGAGGGGGCGTTGGGGGAAGGCGAGGGGGCGTTGGGGGAAGGCGAGGGGGAAGGAGAGGGGGAAGGGGGGCGTTGGGGGAAGGATAGGGGGCGTTGGGGGAAGGATAGGGGGCGTTGGGGGAAGGATAGGGGGCGTTGGGGGAAGGATAGGGGGCGTTGGGGGAAGGCGAGGGGGCGTTGGGGGAAGGAGTGGGGGAAGGAGTGGGGGAAGGAGAGGGGGCGTTGGGGGAAGGATAGGGGGCGTTGGGGGAAGGAGAGGGGGAAGGGGGGCGTTGGGGGAAGGCGAGGGGGCGTTGGGGGAAGGAGTGGGGGAAGGAGAGGGGGAAGGATAGGGGGCGTTGGGGGAAGGAGAGGGGGAAGGATAGGGGGCGTTGGGGGAAGGAGTGGGGGAAGGAGAGGGGGAAGGGGGGCGTTGGGGGAAGGCGAGGGGGCGTTGGGGGAAGGAGTGGGGGAAGGAGAGGGGGAAGGATAGGGGGCGTTGGGGGAAGGATAGGGGGCGTTGGGGGAAGGAGTGGGGGAAGGAGAGGGGGAAGGGGGGCGTTGGGGGAAGGCTAGGGGGCGTTGGGGGAAGGGGTGCTGGGCTGTGGTGCTCCGGCGGGCAGACACCCACCTGCGGACTCCCCGGTGTTGATCCAGTCAGGGTTGGCCAGGCTGGCGATGGCGAAGATGTCCGCGGCCAGGAACAGACATCCTGAAATAATGGTCAGTTTATCCATGGCAGCTCCCAGCCGGCGGCAACGGGGGAGCGGCCCCCCTCACTCTGCATCCAGACCGCGGCGGCTGCCGGCCGCCTGCCCCGAGCCGCGGAGCATCGCCCGAGCCGAGCCCGGCCCGGCCCGGCCCCGCGGAGCCCAGACCCCGGGCTCGGACCCTGGCCCGACCCTCAGTGCGAGCGCGCCAGCCGCTCCTGCTAATCCCCCCGGTACTGGCCGCCTCAATGTACCGTCTCCATGAGGGGGGGGGCGCGGGTGAGAGGCCGGGGTTTGGGGGGGGGGGGGGGGCGCTGGTGCAGCTCCAAACGATCCAAAGCCGCTCGGCCCCGGCAGCGCCTCGAACCACGGGCACGGGAGGCAGTGACTGACTGGCGGCGACCGCAACGGCAACGTGCGCGCCCCCAGGGCCACGCCGAACTCGCAGGGGACGCGCACGCAGGCGGGAGTGCGCACGCCCTTAGCAGGCGATGAGGGCGAGGATGGGGAATGGTGAGGCTTCGGGCAACAACAGCTGGAATCTGAAACTTCTGCCTTCACATCCCAATCCAGTGACTGAAAAATCAAAACAGCGCTGAGGGAGTGCCGCTCTGTCAGACAGTCAGTACTGAGGGAGTGCTGCTCTGTCAGAGGGTCAGTACTGAGGGAGTGCCGCTCTGTCAGAGGGTCAGTACTGAGGGAGTGCTGCACTGTCAGAGGGTCAGTACTGAGGGAGTGCCGCACTGTCAGACAGTCAGTACTGAGGGAGTGCCGCACTGTCAGAGGGTCAGTACTGAGGGAGTGCCGCTCTGTCAGAGGGTCAGTACTGAGGGAGTGCCGCACTGTCAGAGGGTCAGTACTGAGGGAGTGCCGCACTGTCAGACAGTCAGTGCTGAGGGAGTGCTGCACTGTCAGAGGGTCAGTACTGAGGGAGTGCCGCACTGTCAGAGGGTCAGTACTGAGGGAGTGCCGCTCTGTCAGAGGGTCAGTACTGAGGGAGTGCCGCACTGTCAGAGGGTCAGTACTGAGGGAGTGCCGCACTGTCAGACAGTCAGTGCTGAGGGAGTGCTGCACTGTCAGAGGGTCAGTACTGAGGGAGTGCCGCACTGTCAGAGGGTCAGTACTGAGGGAGTGCCGCACTGTCAGACAGTCAGTACTGAGGGAGTGCTGCAGTCAGAGGGTCAGTACTGAGGGAGTGCTGCACTGTCAGGGGGTCAGTATTGAGGGAGTGCTGCACTGTCAGAGGGTCAGTACTGAGGGAGTGCCGCACTGTCAGAGGGTCAGTACTGAGGGAGTGCCGCACTGTCAGACAGTCAGTGCTGAGGGAGTGCTGCACTGTCAGAGGGTCAGTACTGAGGGAGTGCTGCACTGTCAGAGGGTCAGTACTGAGGGAGTGCTGCACTGTCAGAGGGTCAGTACTGAGGGAGTGCCGCACTGTCAGAGGGTCAGTACTGAGGGAGTGCTGCACTGTCAGAGGCTCAGTACTGAGGGAGTGCCGCTCTGTCAGAGGGTCAGTACTGAGGGAGTGCTGCACTGTCAGAGGGTCAGTACTGAGGGAGTGCCGCACTGTCAGAGGGTCAGTACTGAGGGAGTGCCGCACTGTCAGACAGTCAGTGCTGAGGGAGTGCTGCACTGTCAGAGGGTCAGTACTGAGGGAGTGCTGCACTGTCAGAGGGTCAGTGCTGAGGGAGTGCTGCACTGTCAGACAGTCAGTGCTGACGGAGTGCTGCACTGTCAGAGGGTCAGTACTGAGGGAGTGCTGCACTGTCAGAGAGTCAGTGCTGAGGGAGTGCTGCACTGTCAGACGGTCAGTGCTGACAGAGTGCTGCACTGTCAGAGGGTCAGTACTGAGGGAGTGCTGCACTGTCAGAGAGTCAGTGCTGAGGGAGTGCTGCACTGTCAGACAGTCAGTGCTGCACTGTCAGAGAGTCAGTGCTGAGGGAGTGCTGCTCTGTCAGACAGTCAGTGCTGAGGGAGTGCTGCTCTGTCAGACAGTCAGTACTGAGGGAGTGCTGCACTCTCAGAGGCTCAGTACTGAGGGAGTGCTGCGTTGTCAGAGGGTCAGTACTGAGGGAGTGCTGCACTGTCAGAGGCTCAGTGCTGAGGGAGTGCCGCACTGTCAGAGAGTCAGTACTGAGGGAGTGCTGCACTGTCAGAGGGTCAGTACTGAGGGAGTGCTGCACTGTCAGAGGGTCAGTACTGAGGGAGTGCTGCACTGTCAGAGGCTCAGTGCTGAGTGAGTGCTGCAGTGTCAGAGGGTCAGTGCTGAGGGAGTGCTGCACTGTCAGAGGCTCGGTACTGAGGGAGTGCCGCTCTGTCAGAGGGTCAGTACTGATGGAGTGCTGCACTGTCAGAGGGTCAGTACTGACGGAGTGCTGCACTGTCAGAGGGTCAGTACTGAGGGAGTGCTGCGCTGTGTGAAGGTCAGTACTGAGGGAGTGCTGGACTGTCGGAGGGTCAGTAATGAGGGAGCGCTGCACTGTCAGAGGGCCAGTGCTGAGGACGGGCTGCACTGTGAGAGGGTTAGTACTGAGGGAGTGCTGCACTGTTGGAAGGTCAGAACTGAGGGTGTGCTGAACTATCGGGGGGGTCAGTACTGAGGGAGTGCTGCACTGTTGGAAGGTCAGTACTGAGGGAGTGCTGAACTGTTGGAGAGTCAGTACTGAGAGAATTCTGCACTACCAGAGGGTCTGTACTGAGGGAGTGCTGCACTGTCAGACAGTCAGTATTAAGGGAATGCTGCACTGTCAGAGGGTCTGTACTGAAGGAGTGCTGCAATATCAGCGGGTCAGTACTGAGGGAGTGCTGCTTTGTCAGAGGATCAGTACGTGGAGATGCCAGTGTTGGACTGGGGTTGGTACAACACAAGGTTAAAGTCCAACCAAGGTTTATTTGGTATCATGAGCTTTCAGAGTGCTGCTGCTTCATCAGGTGAGTCAGAGGGTCAGGGCTGTGGGAGTGCTGCACTATCAGAGGGTCGGTGTGACGGAGTGCTGCACTGTCAGAGAGTCAGTACTGAGGGAGTGCTGCATTGTCAGAGGGTCAGTAGTGGGACAGTGCTGCACTGTTGGTCTCATGGTCAGTAGAAAGGGAGTGGGTTCCTCAACATTAGTTTTTCTTCTATTACAGCACTCCCTTGGTGCTGCCCCTCCGACAGGGTGGTGTCCCCTAAGTGCTCCCTCTCTGACAATCAGTGCTCCTTCAGCGCTGTTTCTCCACATGGCAGTGCTGCCCCTCCATAGAATGGTGCTGCCCCTCCACAGAGCAGTGCTTGCCCCTCCAACAGTGCAGCAATCCTTTGGCGCTACCCCTCTGACAGCACAGTGGTTGCTCACTTGACGCTGCCCCTCTAACAGAGAAGTGCTCCCTTGGCGTTGTTCCTCTAACAGCATGGTACCCCTTGGTGCTGTCCCTCTAACAGAGTGGAGCCTCCACAGTCCTGCCACTCCAACAGAGAGAGAGGCAATGGCTGAGAGCAGAGACGGGGAACAGCGAGCACCAACCGACTGAGTTTTTAAAAAATTGTCCATTGTTTTAAAAAAATGAGGAACCCATTTTTCGATAAGGCATTAAATTGACATTGATAGCTAGAATGTCCTCTTCTAGCACCTCACCACTGTTACTCAGCTGGGTGGGACTGCACTGGTCTTGTTCCGTTCTTACAATGGTTTCTCTAAAATGAGGAAACAAAGGTAGAAAGACAGAAAGGTTTAGGGAGGGAATCTTGGGGCTCAGGCAGCTGAAGATGTGGCGTCCAATGCTGAAGCAGTTGTTACCAATGGTGTCCCTCAAGGATCCATCCTTCTCCCCCTCCTGTATCTCAATGATATGCTGCCCCTCAATGCTATCATTCATAAACACAGCATTAGTTTTCTTGTGGACCTTGACAGCGCCTAGCTCTACCATCACTTTGATATCCATGATTGTTAAATTATCAGGCTAGTTATTTGATATCCTGTACTGGATGAGCACAAATCTTCTATAATTAAATATTAAGTAGATTGAAATGATTGTCTTTGGTCTCCTCTACGAATTCAGTTCCCTACTTCCCACATTCTACCCTCTTTGAATCTGAGCTCATCCAAAACTCTGCTATCTGTGTCCTTACTTGCACCAGGTTCCATTCACCTATCACCTCTGTGCTTGCTGACCTACATTAGCTTCTGGTTAAGCTAATTTAAAATTTAAATTTAAAATGCCAGTTCTTATTTATAAATCCCTCCATGGCCTTATGTCCCTATCTCAGTAGTCTTCTCCAGCCCCACCCATAGTTGCCAAAAGCCCCTGTCTCCATTGTGCTCGCTTTGCAAACATTAGCAAATTTCACTTGACAACCTTTTAAATTCAGAAATATAACAATTCTGAAAGTCCAATGCATTTGTTAGGTATGTAAGGAGCGAGTCACAGACGTAAGAACATAAAAGTTGGAATAAGCCATTCAGCCCTTCAAGCCTGCCCCACCATTAGATAAGATCATGCCTGATCTGCCTTTGTACTCTATAATCCCTTAATCCCCCAAATTCTATTGACCTCTGCTTTGAATATACTCAGTGATTGAACATCCATAGCTCCCTTGGGTCGAGAATTCCACAGATTTACAACCCTCTGAATAGAGAAAATTCTCATCTTGGTTATTCCGAGACTGGAACTCATGTTCTAGACTGTCAATTCCCTAAGAATTGAAGACTGGTAAAAAAGAGTACTAGATAGTGTGAAGTTCAAAAACTGCTGATACTTCCAATTTACTGAAGTTATTATAAATATTTCCAGATTTAAAAGAAAGACAATTTCAGAAGTGTTCATTTTAAACTCTGGCAAAAAAAAGCTTAATAGTTTCACCTGGACATAGTGAAATCACAGCACAGAATGGAACAGAATGTAAGGACTCTGGAAGTTTGGGCGCCGTACTTACGCAAGGATATTTTGGCCTTGGAGGGAGTGCAGAGGAGGTTTACTAGGATGATGCCGGAGTTGAGGGGGTTGAGCTATGAGGAGAGGCTGAATAAATTAGGCTTGTACTCGTTAGAGTTTAGAAGAATGAGAGGAGATCTCATTGAGACGTATAAGATGATGAATGGGATGGATAGGATAGAGGTGGAGAGACTCTTCCCGCTCAGAAAGGATAGTAGGACTAGGGAGCACAGCCTCAAGATAAAGGGGGGGTGGTTTAGAACGGAGTTGAGGAGGAACTTCTTCACTCAAAGGGTGGTGAATCTCTGGAATTCTCTGCCCGTTGAAGTGGTGGAGGCTACCTCGCTAAATATTTTTAAGACGCGGGTTGATGGGTTTTTGATAAGAGAGGGGATTAAGGGTTATGGGGAGAGGGCGGGAATGTGGAACTGAGCCACAACAGATCAGCCATGATCTTATCGAATGGCGGGGCAGGCTCGAAGGGCTAGTTGGCCTACTCCTGCTCCTACTTCTTATGTTCTTAGATTGCAAGAGGGCATGGTGGCACAATGGTTAGTACTGTTGCCTCATAGCACCAGGGACTTGGGTTTGATTCCTGGCTTGGGTCATTGTCTGTGTGGAGTTTGCACGTTCTCCCTGTGTCTGCATGGGTTTCTTCCGGGTGCTCCGGTTTCCTCCCACGGTCCAAAGATGTGTTGGTTGGGTTGATTGGCTGTGTCAAATTTTCGCTCCATGTACCCAAACAGGTGCCGGAGTATTGTGACTAGGGGATTTTCATAATAACTTAATTGCCGTGTCAATGTAAGCCCACTTGTGACTAATAAATAAACCTAATACTTTAAAAGGAAATTATAATTTACTTTGTATTAAGAGCAAATTACTGTGGATCCTGGAATCTGAAACCAAAAGAGAAAATGCTGGAAAATCTCTGCAGGTCTGGCAGCATCTGTAAGGAGAGATAAGAGCTGACGTTTCGAGTCCAGATGACCCTTTGTCGACTTCCAATTGACATTGTCGACAAAGGGTCATCTGGACTCGAAACATTAGCTCTTTTCTCTCCTTCCAAATGCTGCCAGACCTGCTGAGACTTTCCAGCGTCTGTTCTTTTGGTTCTACTTTGTATTATTTGTATATCCTCCCAGAACAAGATGGATTGCCTGGAAATGCAGTGACTGCTGTTTCAGTTGTAACTGAGGGACTTTGTCATGTCTCGGAGACTCGGCTGACCCAGTGAAGATCAACTCCCCCCGCCCCCCAGAATCCTCATTCTTCACCATGATCATCCATTGTAATGTCCTATCCACCCCGTGTTCACAAGCCTTTAGTTTACAATTGCTTACAGCAGGATTTCTTAAACTACACCTTTCATAATGTTTCTCACTTGAAGCACCCGAACGCTAAAAAGCTTAATTACTTAAAATTGAAATGTTCACCTTTCGTAATAAAATGTAATTGTATTTGCAATTACAATTACAAATTGAAATGAATGAATTCGAGTATTGTGTAGCTTGAGTGCAGAAATAATGGTGACCGTGAGAAATGGAACAGCACTGGGGAAGTTTATGAGGCTGCAGTCGCGGTGGTGTGTGTGTATACGGGGTATGGGGGTGGGGATGGTTATTGATGATAATTGCACTAGCTGTGATGAATTTTCCAATTCCACACTACCTGCAACTTCCTGCCTCTGCTTATTTACTCAGACGATCTGGAAGCATTGGATCTGCAACATTCCAGAGTGATTATAATGGCAGAATTTGAAAAGTTCCCTCAGTGTTGTTCTCTTGTTGCCAAGGGGGAGCTGGGGTTTTTATTTGAATGATCAGTGTCGGCTTGTTACGCGGGGACCGAGTGAAGGACGCACCGCTCTCAAAATGCAACAATCCCCATGTGGTTGTTAAAAAATCCTCCTCTTAACCCAATTCTCCTCCAGTTATGATGTTCGAAGATTGGGATGTCCGCCCCATAAGACGTGCGTTTGATGGGGGAAGGAGTTTAGATTAATCAGTTTTTTTTTGAAGTTCAGTTGTTCTTTGATTTCCAACATTATAGTCAGGGTATACCAAAGTATGGTGTATTATGGTCAACAACAACTTACATGCATATAGCGCCTTTAACGTACTTAAACGTCACAAGGTGCTGAACAGGAGCTTAATCATATAAATGTTGACACTGAGTCACATGAGGAGAAATGAGGACAGATGATCAAAAGCTTGGTCAAACTGGTAGGTTTTAAGGAGCATCTTAAAGTTTGCATTCCTACTTGAGCCTTCTGAACGCCCTCCATCACTATGACCAAGAATTCCATCTCTGTAACATTGCCCATAACTTGTTCATCCACTTCAACTCAGCTGCTACTAAAAACTTCATTAATTCATTTGTTACCTCTAGACTTGACTGTACCAATAACTTCCCAGAATACCTCCTGGTTTCTACTCTCTGTAAACCTAAGATAATCCAAAATACCACTGTCCATGCCCTTAGTTGCACCAAGACCTGTTGACCTATCACCCCTGTGCTCTCTGACTCCCAATCCAGCAACGTCTCTTTGGTGTCCTATGCCTCCAGCCCAAGCTCTGGGAATTCCCTCCCTGAACACCGCTGCTTCTGAACCTCACTTTCCTCATTTCAGATGCTCTCTAAAATCCATCTCGTTGACTAAGCGATTGATGACTGGTTGTACTATATACATGTACACATATGTATATTAATAATCCAAAAATACTTTTGCCTTACATAGAATCACATAGAAACGAGCCATTTGGCCCATCAAATTTAAGCTGATGTTTATGTGCCATAAAAAAACTTCCTCCCACTCTTCTTCATCTAAACTTGTCAACATATCCATCTGTTCCTTTCTCACTCTTGGATTTATCTAGCTTCCCTTTAAATGTGTATATGCTATTCACCTCAATGACTTACTGTGGTAGTGAGTTTCACACCACTATCTGGGTGAAGATATTTCTCCCGAATTCCTTATTGGCTGGCATGGTGGCACAATGGTTAGCATTGCTGCCTCACAGCGTCAGGAACCCTGGGTTCAATTCCTGGCTTGGGTCACTGCCTGTGTGGAGTTTGTACATTCTCCTAGGGTTTCCTCTGGGTGCTCTGGTTTCCTTCCACACTCCAAAGATGTACAAGTTAGGTGGATTGGCAGTATCAAATTGCCTCTTAGTATCAGCGGGACTAGCTAGGGTAAATGCGTGGAATTATGGGGTAGGGCCTGGATGGGATTGTGGTTGGTGCAGACTTGATGGGCTGAATGGCTTCTTTCTGTATTGTAGGATTCTATAATCTCTATTAGTGACTTTCTTGTATTGATGGCCCTGAATTTTAGTCCCCCAACTATGGGAAATGTCTTCTGTATGTCTGTTCTCTAATTTTTAAAGACTTCTATCAGATCCCCTCTCAATCTGTTTTTCTAACCCCAGTTCCAGCGTTCCTGATGATTATAACCTCTCATTTTTGGTATTGTCTTTGTGAATCTATTTTTGCATTTTCCTACTTCACAGATGTATTAAGTACACAATGCAAATAACACATAGTAGAGATTTCGCAATGAA